>NW_004524578.1:12204752-12221325 GCF_000260255.1 Octodon degus | reverse complement strand
TTCCAGTTTCATTGCACTGTGGTCAGATAATGTGCATGGGATAATTTCTGTTTTCTTGCATATACTTAAGCATGACCTATGGACCAGTATATGGTCTACCTACCATTTTCTTATACACTGTTGAATTACTCTGTGAAACAGTTGTAGAAATTTGCACTCCTGGTAATGAGTTTCAGTTCTAGTTGCTTCCTGTTTTTACAAAGTTGAAAATTTTTGGAATATAATTTTTGCCTTTACAAAGGCTGTGAAATACTGATTAATTGGTGATATAATTGAACGGTTATTTTCATGTTTATCGGACATTCATGTGTTCAGTGACTTACCTCTTTATGTGCTTAACATGTTTGGGATAATTTAAGTTTTTTTTGTCTTCGAGACAGGGTCTTGCTATGTAGTCCCGGCAGTTCTTGAACTCACTGTGTAGCCCAGGCTGGCCCCAGATTTGCAGTGTTCCTCCTGCTCCAGCCTTCAGAGTGCTGGAGTTACAGGCGTGCATCCCCATGCTTGGCAGTTTGTCTTTTCTTCCCAGACCTTTTCTGTAGGAATCTCATACACACCCTTTCATTACAGTCATTTGAAGGTATCTTCCAGTTTGTTTATTTTTAATCATTTTTTTATTCCTTAAATTTAACACTAAAAAATGCACAAATTATAAATGTGTAGATTGGTGGAAGTTATCACAGAAGGATAGACATTTGTAGGATTTTTGTTGTTCTAAGACTTTATGATCATGTATGCTACTTGATTCTGACAGGCGCTTGTAGCTGAGTATCTCACCATTCTGAGAAATCTTAGGTTATCTTGGGGTCAGTATGTCTCAGTCCTCAGTTTTATCTTTTATTTTTATTTATTTATTTTTATATATTTGCTACAAGGTCTCATTACACAACTTGGAATTGTAGGGATCTGCCTGTTTTCCGGTTAGCCTCCCCCACACTGGGATTACAGGGGTACGCTGCTGCCCTCAATCTTGGTGGCCCGGTCACTGTGGTGCCAGGGATTGAACCTCAGTTCCTGCACTTGCCTCAGCTGACCCTTTTATCTTTGCAGAATTAGTTATTTTAAGGTGTTACACTGGATATTGATCTCTAAGTTGGTCTTTCTATTGTGGTGCTTTCTGTTTTCTGGGAGATTCCCTCAAATTTATCTTCTACTGAACTTTGCATTTCTTTCATCATATTTGTCTAGGATCTTTCCTCATCTGTAGTCCTCTCAGTATTTTTTGTGCTTGTCTTTGTTTTCGTTAGTCATGTTAGACACTTTCTCCTCCAGCTTCAGTAGTGCACTGTGGTCTCCTCATATCCAACATGTGGGACTAAATGTGTTTTTGGAAGCACTAACCCTGTGGGAGGGCTTCGAGCGTTTTCCCTGCAGGGTGCGTCTGGCTGAGGTGCTTCATGAGGAAACTTGAGTGAGCCAGAGCCAGCACATTTGGTTCACCCTCTGGGATTGTCAACTTTTGTGAACTTTTCTCTTGATCTGCTAACTAGAGAGAGAAGGTCTGGCTTGCTTGGTTCTGGAATCTGAGTCAGAGTACGGGGTGGGGGGGGGGACTTCATGTAGCAAGCATTCATTCATATAATGCTCTTTGCTCTTGGTGTGCTTGCCCTTCACCCACACTCCAAGCCATGCTCAGAGCCTTTTCATTTGTCCTTTCTGGAGAATAAGCCTTTGTACCTGTTGCTGGGTGCAGTAATAGGTGGCCATGTCAGTTATGAATCTAGGTGTGTATGACTTCTTAAGCAGTGTTTAAATCAGTCTCTATAGTAGCCCTCATTCATCCTTCCGGGAGAATTGTACAGCACTGACTAGGTTTGGCTCCACGCTGACTGTACTGCTGACGTAGGAGTACATTTTCTCAGATCTATGAAGTCATTTCCCACGTTGCCAATACTTCGTTGCTGTTATTTTCTTTATGGGCTTAAACTTTTGAAAATGGGTTCTTTATGCAACTTGTTTTGGTGGGGTTGGGAAGAGAAAGAAAAAAGATCCATATGTTCAGTTTACTATCTTTTATCTGCAAGCCCTTTCTTTACAGTCCCTCAAACCTAAAGGATTTGTTAGTGACTTACCCTGTGTACAGTATTGAGCTAGTTCATGGCAGGAAGTTTTCAAGTTAGGCCTGTAATATTATTTCCCATTTGATCTTTGTAGCTGCCTTAAGAGATATCGCTGTGCCCCTCATGCTGCTGAGGAAACAGCAGTTAAGAATCTGGGAGGTTGCACTGGTGATAGAGCTCAGCACTACAGTACCTGCCCAGCAAGTGCAAAGTCCTGAGTTTGATTTTTGGTACCCAAAAATAACTGAGGGTTCATCATGTTTGTCCTAGTGATGACGCTCACACTTGCACATCGGTTTCCTGAGGCTAGTACTGTTCTTGTTTCATTCCACGCACATTGCCTGCTACTCACTGTTGTGGTCATATGGCATGGGGTGGCTGTGTTTTCTCTTGGGTGCTGAGGTTATGCTGTACACAGAAGGCTTCTTTCGTGCAGGTAGCTTATGTCTGTGTTCTGTGGTCTGTTCCAGTGTAAGGAGAGGATGAGGCCTGTGAAAAAGGCACTGAAACAGCTGGACAAACCTGACAAGGGACTTAATGTACAAGAACAGCTTGAACATACACGGAGCTGCCTGCTTAAAATTGGAGACCGGATAGCCAAGTGCCTTAAAGCCTACTCAGACCAGGAACACATTAAGCTGTGGAGGAGGTAACTGACCTTGCCTCTCATCTGCCCAGTTGGATTTGACAGTGTTTGGGTGGGTTTTGTTTACAAAGAGGAGGCAGAGCTACCTAATGAAAATGTTTTTCCTGATAGAATTCATCTGCTATCAGCATACCTGCAGGTTTCAACTTTCTTTTCATGAATAGGCAGTCCACTGAGACTAGGTTTTTGAAGGGGGAGGATGATGTTATTAATGTCATTTATAAAGAGACAGTGATGCTGGATTTGTGACCTATTCTATAAGATTCTGCCTTTTTTTTTTTTTTTTGGCTGACTCAGCCTGCCTTAAGGGCAGGGCTGGCACAGCATGTGGTGCCAGGGATTGACCCTTAGTCCCCTGCACCTGCCTAAGCTTGTCTAAACAGGCCCTTAAGACCACTGAGGTCATCTCACTGGCCCCGAAGAGTCTGCCTTTAAATCTGTTTGGGGGATAAATGATCTAGTGTAACTGCTTACCCACTGTGGGTTGATATTCAAGTATTATGTACCTACTACAGCTAATTTATGGGTTCTGTACCAGTACACTAGGTAAAATAGGTTAAAACCACTAATAACTATCAGTTCTCCATTCCTAGGTCTAAAAAACTCTGGTAGACAATTGGATTGATATAATTTAGTTTGTAATGCATGGTTTTTATATTTGTTAGTTTATTTAGTCTTTCATATTTGATATTTTATTGATTGTGTTGAGGATTGGTGCAGACGATTCTCTCTGTACACAGTTCTTAACACACGTACCAAAGAAAGCCATGTATTGTTTTTCAGTTATTCCAGTGACTTTCCAACTTCAAATTTGGAGGTAAATTTTCTGTAAGAGGATCAAGTTCTAGTATCTTAAAGTGTTTATTTATACACAGAAGTTTTGAGTGTTGTCTGAGGTCCTTGGCAGCAGACCTGTTTCCCATTTTAGAATATTTACACCTATTTAACAGCATATCTTTGGGAATGGGTTCTGAGTCTAAGCAGAATTTGTTCATTGATATTTCATATACATGTTGTACATATAGACTGAATGCTTGTGCTGCATGTTTGCTTTGCCTGTATTTTGATAGTGACTCCATTGCAGTAGATCAGGTGTGGAATTTTCCGCTTTGCTGTCAAGTTGGCACTCAAATGGCTCAAGATTTCAGATTGGAGATGTTCAATCTCACTTTTGATTTTTTTTTTTTTTTTGAATTTTTTTTATTTTAGGGAAGGGTATATAGGGTGTTCAGGGTCTCACTACTAGATCTGACTCATAGTGATCTGCCCTGTTTACAGCCTCTCAAGAGCTGGGATTACAGGCACAACCCTGCCCAGTCTCAACTGTCCTCAACTTGCCCTGGGGGCGGGGCCGGCATGCAGGCCCTGGGATCGAACCCCTGGCCCCTGTGCCTGCTTGCAGATGCTTTAATCTGCTGAGCTATTTGGCTGGCCTTACTTTTGATATTTTGAGAAGACATTACTGACATTTCTAAAAGACAATTCTAATACTAAGTCTCTTTCCATAAAACTCAGCTACTTTGAACCTGTACACTTTGTGTTCAGTGCAGTTACCTTTCTTCCGCCAGTATCAGTGATTATTATTTATTTAAATCATAGTCTCATTATGTAGCACAGCTAGTGTAAACTCAAAATATTGTCGCTTCAGCCTCCCAAGGGCTGGGATTATAGGTGTGCACCACCACACCCAGATTGGTTTGCTAAATGAAAAATGGATTTAAGAAAAGGTATCTGTATCTGTCATGAGGCTTCTTCTTCTTCTTCTTCTTCTTTTTTTTTTTCTTTTTAATGTATTTGGTACAGGGTCTCACTATGCAGCTCCAACTCATAGTGATCCTCCTGTTTTCTGCCTCCCAGCACTGGGATTACCTGTGTGCATCACAATGCCTCCTGCCTGCTCAGCTAGCCTGGGGGCAGGGTGCACAGCATGCGGTGCCAGCCATTGAAGCCATCCCTGTGCTTGCCTAAGTGCGTGCTTAGTCCACTGAGCTATCTTTCCAGCTGAAGGCTTCGTTCATGAAGCTCTCTTTAGTATGCATCACACCCATAAATAAAATTTTTTAAATGTTACTGTTTTTCCTCAACGCTGTTAACAATTTCTTTCTTTACCTAGCCTGTATGGGCTTCCTATTTTTTACCTGAATAGAATATAACAGGTGTCACCCTAGTACGTAGATCCATGAAACCAGGCTCTCCCTAGTGTACACTTGGATCTGCTTTTGTGACCTTTGATACTTGGCTTTGGCTCTGATACTTGACCATGGCTAGCAGTAGTTCATAAGAAAGTCCTTAAGCATCAAAACTAGTATAAGGCAGGACTACTGGGAGACTGGCCACCATAAAGTAATAAACAGAAGATCAGGTATAGAAATTCCAAGAAGAAGATGGCTGCACAAGGATAGGCAGGGAGGAGATCTCCCGAGAGGCAGGCAGATGCCTTCGAGCTGCTTGGATGCAAGCTGGTGACCACCTGCTCAGCAGAGTTCTCAGGCTTCAGCAAAGGCTTGAAAGTAAGATGTAGCACATGCCTGCCGCCACAGCATCCAGAAGGCTGAGACAGGAGGGTCTGAAAGTTGGAGCACACCCCAGGCTGCAGAATGTATTCAAAGCTTGTATAACTTACATGCTAAGACTGCTTCTTAAAAAAAAAAAAAAAAAAACACCAACAACAAACCTCCACCCTACCTCCCTAAGGAAGGAAGGAAGGAAGGAAGGAAGGAAGGAAGGAAGGAAGGAAGGGACAGCGAGATTGAGAGGTGTTCAGGGCTTAAAGGCAGTTTGCTCAAAAGATTTGTCCTTTTCCCCACAAACTTTATAAAGATGTTTATTTCCCGTAAAATTCTCACCCTGTCAAATTAAAAAATTAAGACACAAACTGGTTTACATTTTTAGAATAGATCATTCCCCTAGTTCCATTAAAAAACAGTATAAATACAAGCAGTCTGTATATATTACTGATGAATTCACCTAATACTTTAGTTCCCTGATCCTTTGACCTTATCTCTGAGGATGGGTGGATGGATGGATGGATGGATGGATGGATGGATGGATGGATGGATTGATTTGTGGTATGGCAACTGGCCTGGAAGTAGAGTGGGTTCGGGGGCTTTGGTGTGATTTGTCTTCACTTGTCTTTGTGGTCCTCTCCCATCACTCCTAACATGTGAAGGCTGACATTGAAGCCCCTGAGCTTTATGGCTTTAGCTTTTTTTATTTTTTATTTTTTATTGTCATAATGTTTATGTTGTGCCACTACTTACAGAACTAAAATTATATACGTGAAAGATTTGTATTACTTCCCCAAAAGACTGACTTTATAGGAGGGCTTAGAAAGCAAAGCCTTCTACCTGGCACAGTAGGTTTATAGTTAGGGAACCTGTACAGATGCTCTGTCAAGGGCAGGGTGTGGAGAAACTGCCCACTAGAAAGCTTGCAGAGGTGCCTCCACAGCTGCCTCTTCTGAGTACCTGTATGACTCTGTACCTTCAGTGCTGTGCAGTGATGGCATTGGAAGGTACCACTTAGAGTCTGAGAAGTCCAGGCTTGGCGGGGATAACGGGGAGGAGAAAAGGGCAGCAGCATAGTGGCGAGAGCTGAGTGGAGGGCCCAGCCGAGGACAGAGTGGTGGGGATGGGTGTGTGGTAGGCTCAGAAAGTGGGGTGTTGGCGGCAAGCTCACAGGCCTGCAGCAGCAGGTACCCTTGATACAAATTAGATGGGCTTAACCATTGACAGCCCTTGTCTCAAGACTTCTTAACCAGACTTTTGATAGCATAAGAAGAGCTTTACAAATGCAAAAACTTGAGAAAGTTTTCATAACTTCAGTTTCTCTAGTTACTCTACAGGCTTCAGCAAAGGCTTGAAAGTTTAATAGCTTAGCATGCATGAAGTGGATACAAAATTACTGTGTTAATTTTCTAATTTACCAGGACTGTTACTTTTTTTTTTCTTTTTTAGAAACCTATGGATTTTTGTTTCTAAGTTTACAGAATTTGATGCTCGAAAACTACATAAGTTATACAAGATGGCTCACAAGAAAAGATCTCAAGAGGAGGAGGTAAAATGCACATTTAATGCTAACAGCAAGAGCAGGGATGGTCACAGGGCTGTGGCTTGTTGCTGGTTTCTTCACAGATGGAGGAGCAGGTCCAAGTGGGGAGGTGAAAGCTGCCCCCAGATCAGTGTGCGTATGGCCTGCAGCCCCTCTGACCTTCTGCCTTGAGAGTGCGTGCACCGCGTAGCTGCACAGGGTCTCAGTCCACCAGTGCTTACTGTGTAAAATTAGCAGTGCGTCAGAGCCAGTGTTTTTAAATCCCGAGAAGGATTCATTACCTGCTGTTCTTATATTCTGGACTCATTTATTAACGCCTCCTCCTGATCCATGTGCATGTGGCTTACAGTGGTTTGACAAGGTGGCTTCAAATAGGAAACAAAATTGTGGGCACAGGATACTTCTCCTATTGTTTTGTGGGCTGTGTGCTGGGTGTCCCACACATTCGTAATTAGAGAGTCATAGTGCTCCCAAAAGGAGAAGGTGCTCCTGTGGCGTGTAGGCTGGGAGCCAGAGTGGCTGCTGCAGAGCCTGTGCTCCTTATACACTGCGGTGTCAGCTCCGGGAAGGCAGAGAGAGTGTTTCACCTACTGCTGTGGGCTTAGTGTGTGCAGTGGCGTGAAACGCAAGATCAGCACTTGGATGTGTTTATTATGTGAACTTAGGCTGTACCCAGGGCTCTGCTAGCCTGGAAAACAATACCTTGAGGTAGTTTACAGCTTAATTTTATACAGAAGATTATGATACATTATCATCTAAGGATAATGTACTAATATTACTATTAGTGCAGATTTATACATTATAAAAGTCTGTGAAAGAAACCAGGACAGACCAGAAAAGGAAACAAAATAGGAAAGAACCTTAGGAGTTTGGATAAATATCTGAATTTGGGGGCATAATGATAAAGAGCTTCATTAATTATCAGATGTTAGTATCGTATAAAAAATAGTGATATCCTACTAGTAGGGGTATAAATTGTCATATTTTTGGAGGATGGTTTTAGAGATAGTTCAAAAGAGAAGAACAAAATCCTGCTTTTAGCAGTTTAGTTTAGGGGGCTGGGGAGATGGCTCAGTGGAATAAGCACTTCCCTGGCAAGCTCAAGGGCCTGAGTTCAATCCCTGGTTCTGCTAAAAAAAAAGCGCAAAACAATTTAATTTAAGGGGATAGTTAAGGATTTAAACATTCTTAAAAATGACTTCGAAGACTAACAAAAAGAAATAGGTTAGATTGTGATACAGCCATATGGGAGTATAATAACTTTATGTGGGATGATTTTTGCAAATATTAAGTGAAAGAAGATACAACACCAAATGATATTTTTGTATTATAATCAATACAAATATACAAGAAAGCTTAGAAAGATAAGAACTTAATTATTAAGTCATTCCCTTGGCGATTAGATTTTAGGAGACTTTACGTTTGTTTTTTATTTTTCATATTGAGCATTTTACGTGGGTGATAAAAGAGGGGGTTACTCCAAGCCTTTGATCTCTAATGTGATGACTTGGTGTAGGCACTAGTTCTTTCTAGGCATTGGGGCTTGGTCTAGGTGGCCTGCTAGAGTCGCCGGTCCTGGGGGAGCTGAGAGCCTGACCTCATGTTCCACACCTTGTGCAGGGGCAGCCACCAGTGCTGCTGTCATTCTCACCAGAGCTTGCCGGTTGAGTTTGGTTTTCCCACTGGGCCCTAGTAGGTTAAACTCTCCTAAAGGATCGCTGTTAGGCTTAAGAGCTCATTGGAAGTGATGAGCATATCTTGTGAAGAAGGCAGTAAAACTCAGGTCAGAAGTCAGGAACAAGTAGGAAATGTTTGTGGAGGTGAGGGTCTTTATTCTGTACTCAAATTAAGCATGCGATCTTGAGCTTTTTGGTTTTCCTTTACAGGAGCAAAAGAAGAAAGATGACATGATTGGTGGTAAAAAAACCATTTTGACCAGAGGCCTCCAGCTCCAGTCGGGATTCTCTGATATCTCAGTCTCACACCTCGCACAGCCTTCACCCTCAGAAGCCTCATTTGCCTGCCTCCCATGGCCCACAGATGCATGGACACCCCAGAGATAACTACAGTCACCCCAACAAGAGACATTTTAGTAATGCAGGTAGACCATTCAGAGGAGCTTTAAAAGAAGGGCCCAGAAACCCAGTCATTGTATTTTCCAAAGACCATAATTAGACTTTTTTTTTTTTACTTTGTTCATCTCCAGGACTTGATTGTCCCCTTTCTTGATGAGATAAGCGTGAAGTAACGATCCCAATTATTCCCAACTTTCAGAAGAACGTAGCTACTATAAATAAGAGTTAGTAGATGGAGGGAAAAGTGTATATTCTGTGATAGGTAAATGGTTAAAAATGCTAGTATAAAGAAGTCTTATGGGGCCTGGAAGATGGGTCAGTGGAATAAGTGCTTCCCTGGTGAGCGCAAGGGACTCAGTCCAATCCCCATTTCCGCCAAAAAAAAAAAAAAGTCTTGTTAAGTTGGTGACAGAAACATAATGAAATAGAGAAATAAGGGAAGGAGATTGAACAGAGTGAAGAGAACAACCTATGCAACAAGAGGAGACAAAAACTGTATGTCTGATAAAGGGCTAAAGGGCTGGGGAGATAGCTCAGAAGGACCTGAGTTCAATCCTTGGTTCTGCCAAAAAAAAACCCCAGACATCCAAAGGGTATCAGGAACTCAGTAGTAAGAAACCAACCTGATTGAAAATTGGGCAGAAAAGGGCTGGCCGAATAGCTCAATGGATTAAAGTGCCTGTAAGCAGGTGCAGGGGCCAGGGGTTCGATCCCCGGGCCTGCCACGCCGGCTCGCACCTGTAATCCCAGCTCTTGGGAAGCTGGAAACAAGCGGATCGCTATGAATCAGATCTAGTAGTGAGACTCTGAACACCCTGTAGGCCCTTCCCTAAAATCCAAAAAAAAAAAAAAAAAAAAAAAAGAAAATTGGGCAAAGACATGGATAGGCATTTCTCAACAAATGGTGTTAAAATTTTTGAGATGTTCTAAGTTGAGTTCCAGGCAGAGGATAGAGAGAGGAAAAAGAGAGGCACAGGTGATTTTACCTCACAGCTGTAAGCTTATCAACAAAGCAGAGTAAAATGGCTGCTCCATATTCTTTCCTGCATGCTGAAGATTACCCTACAGGGCCATTCCTATGCTGTTTTTGGAAGCAACCAACCAACCAAACAGCTAGCAGCCAGCCAAGAAGCAGCAACATCTTCTCTTTATGGGCTAACCTCTTGTCCCAGGACTTTGCCCACTCACTGTTGTTCTGCCCCTCTTGGAGATAATCAGTTTAGGTTCAGTGTAAACAATTTTTCTTCTCCTGGAATTTTATTTTAAAACATCCTAGCCCCTTCGGTCCAGTGAACTTTTCTAACTGCTCTCTAGCCAGGCTGCTGATGGCTTACAAGAATTTGCTCCAGGACTGGTCCTTTGACCTTTGGGCTAGCTAGCATCTGTACAGCTGAGGTAACCCTTGCCTTCAGATATCTCTTTAGTTTCAAAAATTTAATAGAAGGCATATAATGACCAAGAAGTGTACAAAAAATGTTCAACATCACTGTTCAATGAAATATAAATTAAAACTACAAAGAAATGTCACCTTACACCTGCTATCGTTTTCACAATGATAAAGAGGTGGAATGATGTGAAGAGGCAGCCTTTGCAGTTTATGGGAATTGAAGTTGTGCAACCATTGTAGAAAAGAATGTGGAGGTCGCTAGTAAAACTTAAACTTGAGCCACCACCATATGACCCACTTCTCTCATTGGGTATACATTCAGAGGAACTGAAATCACACACACTGCATCCCCCCTGGAAAAGGTGCTGCTGGGTTTTCATTCCATCAGCAGTGGCCTTCCTAGGCAAGGCCCAGATATTTCTTGACTTCTGTACTCAGAATCACAAAGCTCTTATGTCGCTCCTGTATAGGATGATTGAGAAATAAATATATCCATGTTCTTAGACCTAGTTATATTAGGGATATTTGTCTTTTGATATTAGGCTGCTTTTGTTATTGTATGATGTTGCTTATTTGTATTCTGAATGTTTCAAAGTAGCTTCCTATTTAGTTGCCAGCCTTCTTTTACTTTAAGCCTTGGATTTCTTACATAACCCTTTAGCATGTTTAGGATGGGAGTGTGAGTCGTGTGTCTGCTGCCAGGCAGTGTGATCCGTTGGTGCGGTGGGTTCAGGACTGTGCCACGTGGACTTCCAGTGTTACAGGCTGTCTGTGTGCTGATGACTCAAGCTGGAGGGAACATGTTAGTAGCTCAGTACTTTCTAACCCTTGACCTACATAAAGAGGATTGAAGAAGAAAGAAGCAGCAGCTTGATTTATTCCAGAAATAAATGATTTGGCTTGAGTTGTAGGCATCTGTGCTGTACCACGAACATTAACACTATGAAATCTTTCCATTTGATTTGAAACTCTCTTCAAATGATCTTTATTTACATGTTTACATGTAGTCTTTTGTTGTTAACTTTTTAAAGTTAAATAGTCAAACCTTTGTGGTCCTCTGGTCTGATCCACTGGGACCAACAGTAAACCTAAGGCACTGGTTGATAGTGCTTTCTATTAATGGATCACAGTCTGAGATGCATGAGTTCTGTGATGGCATAGCCTGGCTGTGAAAGGAATGTGAAGAGGCCAACAGAAGTGAGCAACGATGTTGGTTTGGTGGCATGTTTTTGATCTTGACGAAAGCAGGCAGAAGATGAGTTTTCTGTGATGCTGCATAGTTCCTTCTCATTAATCCCAGTAGTAGTTTCTTGGACTACGTAAAATGAAGTTCCGTGGGTTGAGCGGCTTAATACTTCACATTTTACATCAGACATCTGAAATGGAAATGTCTGCGGAGTAGGTTCCTTCTGGGGCTCTGAGGGTGTCTGTTACCACAGTTTTCTTACCTCCTGTCTTGCTGCAGTGCTGGGCCTTCCTTGACTTGCAGCACCTGTGACTTTACATGGGATCTTTCTGCCTTTGCAAAAGCTGTCATGCTGAATTTAGGGCCCTGCTTAAATCCATGCAATCTCACCTCCAGGTCCTTAGCTGCCTCTGTAAGAGCCCATTTCCAAGTAGCCACAGGCTCTGCTGGACATATACTTTGGGGCTGTAGTTCACTCAGCACAGCCTTCATCCCCAGACTTCTGCGTCTCTACTACCTCTCCTAAGTCTAGTGTGAGTGGTTTTCTTAGGGCAAAAGGGAAGCTGAAAAAGTTAAATAGATTTTAGTTTGTCCAAATCCAGTGTTGAGGAATTACTTTTCACAGGAGATGGGAGGTCTGTTTTTTTGTTGTCTAGGGAAGAGTAGACTTAGTAAATATGGTGGAGGGAGATTTTCAGAAACCAGGCACAAGTTACAGCAGCCAGATTAAACTTTGGATGTGTGTCTAGGTTATTATCTTGCCACTTTAAAATTGTAGTACAGGGGGCCGGGGAGATAGCTCAGTAGAATAAACACTTACTTGGCAAGCCCAAGGGCCTGAGTTCAATCCCTGGTTCCGCAAAAAAAAAAAAAAAAAAAAAACTCCAAAAAACTGTAGTAATATTTTCCACACTACTGTTTGGGTTTCGTTTTTTAAGTAAATCTTTCAAGGGTCTGCCACAGGTTGGGAAGTAGGCAGGTATAGAAAATGGAAAGCAGTAGTTCTTAAGATGTTAAGAGAGGATGGGGTGAACGAGTTTTCTTGTGCCTGGAAAGTTGAGGGGAGTGGAGAATGTTAGGTTTCATTACTGGTGTGTTAACAAGCAGGACGAAGGTCAGAAAGGAAGAAATTAAAACCATGGCCTTAAGGTGTGTCAGCCTTTCAGTTCAAACTTTATTGAAAGTCACACTCAGCCATTCCTGTAGTCATCCATCACTTTTCCTGCAGATCGAGGAGACTGGCAGAGGGAAAGGAAGTTCAGCTACGGTGCTGGCAATAACAATCCACCCTGGGGCAGTGACCGGCACCATCAGTACGAGCAGCACTGGTACAAGGACCACCACTATGGTGACCGGCGACACATGGATGCCCATCGTTCTGGAAGCTATCGGCCCAACAACCTATCCCGGAAGAGACCGTACGATCAGTACAGCAGTGACCGAGATCACCGGGGCCATAGAGACTACTACGACAGGTGTGCGGACTGTCTAGGCGGGAAAGATGGTGGCGTGCACACGTGTGTCTGTCTATCAGATAACTAACAGGATGTCTTACCTTGTATCAGTCATGGTCCCAAGTCTGACCAGTCGTCACTGCTGCCCAGGCATCTCCGCAGAGTGGAGAGGAGTTACTCACTGTGTGCTGGGCGATGGCTGGCAGTGCAAATTTTGAGATTTTCCTGGGATTGGGAGTTTTATTGTGGGCTGAGGAGGAGGAGAGGCCAGTGTTCCTCGATCTAATCCTGAGAGTCAGACAGAGAGGAGTGGAATAGACGCCCCAGGCTCAGGCCAAGGAAGAGCTCCCACCTCCGAGGTGGTTACCCAGAAGATGAGCCGGCGGGATGCATGCCAGGTTATTGGCTTTATGTTTTATTCTGTGGGTCATAGGAATTATTTGTGGTTTATTTCACCTGAATGAGAAAAGTTGCTTACTGCCTTTTAGGAAATCTACCAAGAGGTAGCCATAAAATCCTGGAGCCAGCAACAGACCTTGTTAAGCTCTGCACAGAGCTCTCACCATGTTGGGCAGCAGGGGTTCTGAGGTGGCCCCACCCCGCGGTCTCGGGCTCTGCCTCCTCGTGGCAGAGTCAGAGCTGGCAGGAGCACCGCCACTGGTCTATGTGGTGAGCCGCGGATTTAAAGTGTGAGAGGCAGCAAGTACGGAGAGGTTGTACGTGTTCCTTCTAAACGTAGGACTTGGCTGTTATTTAATCTCTTAGTACTTCTGGTTTTCTCTGGGCTGAGGCTTTGCGCTGTTTGGATTGTTTTTGAGTTTAAGGTGGGGTGTTGTGTACATACTTGTCAGTGTCCTGGTGTCATTTGGAAGATTTGGAAAGCCAACCTGTGTGAGTTCCGCAGCAGCCGCTGCCACCGCGCGCACCACTGCTGCCTCCTCTGCTGCTCTGTGTCCGTCTCATCTCGTGTCCCTCTTCTTCTGCTTGAAGAACTTCTTTTTTATGGGTCTGCTCATGATACATTCTCTTACCTTTGGTTTTATGTCTAATGAGATTATTGTGCCTTCCTCTTTGAAAGATGTTTTTGCTGGATGTGAATCTTTAGATTAACAGTTTCTTTTTTTTTTTTGTTTGGTGGAACTGGGGATTGAACTCAGGTCCTTGCGCTTGCCAGGGAAGCGCTTATTCCACTGAGCCATCTCCCCGGCCCAGCAGTTTTTTTCAATACTTTATTATTACTGCATCATTTCTGATGAGAAAACTGTCATTTGGCCTGGGGATGTGGCTCAGTGTGCAGTGCCTGCCTGGCATTCCTGAAGCTGCAGGACTACCGAAATCAGAAAGATGGCTGTTCCTTGTGCCACCTTTTTAATACCTATTTATGACACTTATTTTTTCTCATGTTTCTTGTGCTTGAGAATTGCTGAGCTGCTTGAATTTGTAGATTTATCATATCCAAAGAATTTAGAAAATTTTTCAATATGCATATATTCTTTCTGCTCCCTATTAAAATTCTAGTTTTACTTACATTTATTTTGCTTGATGTATTCTCACAGCTCATTCGAAATCATTTCTTTTTTCATTTTGGGGGTAGTTCCTGTTGTACACCTTTCAGCTTACTAGTATTTTCTGTCTTAATGTCTAAGCTCGGGGCACCATCCAGGATATCTTACATTTCAAAGATGGTAGTTTTATTTCTAAAAGCCCTAAAAGTTGTATTTGGGCCCCTCCTCCTCCTTTCTTCTTTCTTTTTTTTTTTTTTTTTAAATCTTCCATCCCTCTAACTTTGCAAAATTTGGAATATAGTCATCAAAGCTGTTTTTTTTTTTTTTTTTTTTAATGGCAGAGGTTTTTTTTTTTTTTTTTGCTCCGAATGCCTTCAAGGCATGACTGGCTGGCTTGCGTTGTGGGGATCGAACCACAGCAACCTGAGCCTGACTGCTTGGTTGAAGCAGCCACTTAAAGAACTGAGCTAAGGGGCAGGCCTCCATCATCAAAGCTGTTTTAATGTCCTTGTCTTCTAGTTGATTCTGTACTTGTGAGTTGGACTTGATAATTGGTCTTCTCATAGGCCTTATTGCTCAGGTGCTTTCCATGTCTGGTAGTTTTGATCAGATGCCAGGTAAAATTTACCTTGTCGAATGCTTTTTGTACTTGTGTGAATACTGTGAAGCTCTCTTATGAGCACAGGTCACTTGGGAGCATGATTCTTCCAGTCTTGCTGACAGGCTGTTACGCTCTGAGGGCTGGCTGTGGTCCGCCCCTGCTGCGGGCCCAGGGCCCCTTCAGGCTGGTGAGGACAACTGTTGCCTCTGCTGCCTGGCCTTGGGCGGTTTCCTCACATGGCCCCGCAGCATGCGCTTCAGCTGTGCACTCGGAGGGGCCCTGCAGCTCTGCAGGCTCTTCTCCCTCTGTGCAGAGCTCGCTGCTGTTGCCCTTCCGCCGCCTTGGTCCCTTGGCAGTCTGTGGCCTCCCTACCTCTGTCTCTCACGTGGTCACAGCCTTGGAGGGTTGAGATGGGGGCTATTAGAATACTCATCTTGTTACTTTCCATCCCTCATGGAGCACGGTTCTTGGTTTGTTTCTTAAAAACAATAGGTCTGGTATCGTTTTGTTTTGGTGTTCTCCTGCTTGTTCAGGCAGGAGGGTATATCTGCCCCTGTCACTCCATCTTAGCTGGAACCTGACTGGAACTCAGTGTCTCACTCCATCTCTCTCTCTCTCTCTCTGAAATTCACACTGTATAAATAACCATTTTAAGTGAGAAGTGCAGTGTCATTGGTGCATGCGTGGTGTTGTGTGGTCACCTCTTCTGTGTAGCTGCACACCACTTGATCTCCTCAAAGAAGCCCCATGACGGGGCATGTGTTCCTTCTTCTTCTTCTTTTTTTTTTTTGGCAGAACCAGGATTGAACTCAGGCCTTTGCGCTTGCCAGGGAAGCACTTATTCCACTGAGCCATCTCCCCGGCCTCCACACTTCTATAAGTGGTTGTATTAGTTTTCATTCCTGCCAGTAATGCAGAAGAGTTTCTTTTTCCCTTTAGCATCACCAGTAGTTTTGTTTTGATTAGTTCTTTTTTTGATGATAGCCATTCTTTTCTGGGGTAAGATGGTGTCTAAGTGTTTTAATTTTCATTTGTCTGATGGCCTGAAATGATGGGTGTCTTGGTCACTTTTCTCTCATTGCTAGACAAAATATCTAACACCCAAAATTAAGGTAGGAAAGGTTTATTTAGCTCACAGTTGGTGGAGGTTTCAGCCTATACTTGTCTGACTTCAAGGCAGAGTGGCACATGGCAGCGGGCAGCAGCCCGTGGTGGCAGAAAGCAGCAAGAGCAGTACGCCTCTTTTCTTTCCCTTATGCTGTACTCAAGCTGCCTGTCCCCAGGAGGGTGTGGCACGCGCACCAGTAATCCCAGCATTGGATCATGAATTAATCACAAACTTGATAAGCTCCCCCCATGACTGTGCATGAGGCTTTGAGGGACATCTTGACACAAACCGTAACAATGGGCATTCTTTTCATTTATTGGCCATTTGTACTACTTCTAAGATATGTCTGTGCATTTTGGTTGCCCATTTTTTGATTGGTTCTTTTTATTTTTTTGATTGGTTCTTTTATTTTGGGGAATAACTAGCAAAATTTTATCTTTTTTTTTTTTTTTTTTTTTTGATACTACTTGGCATAATATTTTAATTATTTGACACCAGTAA
>NW_004524578.1:12197314-12204493 GCF_000260255.1 Octodon degus | reverse complement strand
TGGTGCTGGGGGATTGAACCGTGGTCCCTGTGCTTTGCTAAGCTTGTTCTAAGTAGGTGCTTTAGACCACTGAGCCATCTCGCCAGCCCAACCACCATTTATTAAAGGGGACATCTTTGCTTAAAAAAGGTGCAAGGGTAACATCATAGGTTTGATGTAATTTCCCTACTGATTGTTGATGTTGGGCATTGTGTCCTGGGCTTATTGGCCATTTGTGTGGTGGTTGGGTTTTTTTGAGCATTATCTATTCAAGTCCTTTTTTTTTTTTTTTTAAGTTAGGTTGTTCATCTTTCTGTTAAGTTATACATACTATACTTTAATGGTATAGTAAGTTTATTGGGCTCTAGGCTAAAAATCTGAATTTTCTTTTCATTGAACACCAATTTAAAAATAATTTTATTAAACTTTATTTTTTTTCAGGTATTCAGTACAGGGTCTCCCTACACAGATCGGACTTGTAGTGATCTTCCTAATGCTGAGATTACAGGCGCTCTCTGTCACTGTCTCAGCGTGCCCTAGCAGTGGGGCCGGCGCAGCATTTAATCTGCTGAACTATGTGGCCGGCCCTTAATCTTTATTGTTGATTGTGGGTTTTGCTGTTACTATTAACTTACTAACTGACAGAAAATAATTTCTGTCAGTCTTGGCTCCTGAGATTGGTTTAAGGCTAAGAAAATATTTAGTTTTATTTTCTAAGAGGGACAAAGCGTTTACAGATCAAAAGTAACTGTTTACATTTATACTTGTTATCACTATAGATTTGATGTATTCTATGTCATTTCATTAGACGTATTTTTTTTAATGGTAACAAAGATTTATTGAAAATAGGAAAAGAAACAGGCTCTGCAAGAGTAAGTTTGAACCAAGTAAAAGTAGGACAAGACATCCCCTACAGTGTGAGGGAAGGTGACCACTGTGCAAGAGGGAACACACTGGCCGCAAGGTGAAGTATTTTGCCAGTATGTACAAAATGACTTCGTTACAACTTTTTTTGGCCTTGAACTCACTGTAGCCCAGGCTGGCTTGGAACTCAACGCAGACCTCCTGCCCCAGCGTGTGCCACTGCACCTATTTTCATTTATTTAATTTTTGATTGCTAGTCCATTGAGTATTAGTGCTGTCCATTCATCAGTACCACATGAAAAAAAAAAAGGTGGATGAAAATGTGGCTTCAGATGCTCAGCTAATCCTTGTATCTCTGTTTCAGACATCATCATGACTCCAAGCGGAGGCGATCCGATGAGTTTAGGCCTCAAAATTACCACCTGCAGGATTTCCGACGAATGTCTGATCACCGCCCCCCGATGGGCTACCATGGCCAGGGACCCTCGGACCACTATCGCTCTTTCCACACAGACAAATTGGGGGACTATAAACAGCCACTGCCTCCACTCCACCCTGCAGGCTCGGATCCTCGCTCACCCCCCTCTCAGAAATCTCCTCATGATTCTAAGTCCCCCCTGGATCACAGGTCTCCTTTGGAGAGATCACTAGAACAGAAAAACAATCCAGATTATAACTGGAACATTCGGAAAACATAAAGGACAGCTTGGGCAGGGGAGAGCAGGAGTCACCAAGCATGGACACTTGGCTGGTGGCTGGTTTCGGGACGGGGTGGGGCTTCCAGACATGCTGCTGCCAGTCCTGGCCGGCCAAGGAGCACTTCAGGGAGTGGGAGGCCTTTGGTGGCCGACTTTGGTCTGAGCACCGCTCCTGCTCTTCGGCCCCCACCCAACTCCAGCCCAGCTCAGGCCTCCCACCTCCATGGGTGCTAGGAGGATGGCAACTTCTGCATCCCGGCTTCCTTGGGCTGTTCTCCAGTGAAGGGATCGGGGATCCCTTGAGTCATGAATGTCTTGTTGCCAGGTTCAGTGTCCCTGAACCTCACAGTGGTCAGGGGAAGGCACTGGTGCATGAAGGCTGCCAGACCTGCTGGACAGTATGTGATGGGTTCACGATGATGTAACAGATGCTGCTGATGGGGCGGGGGGCTGGGGTGAGGGTGGGTCTCACATCTAGGACTTGAGGGGGAGTAGGTTCACCCCTCCAGTGTGTTTCTGGGAGAAGTGAGGCACTCTGCCCACATGTGAGACCTATGGGGGTGGGAGTGGGGGCGGGGGCGAGGGCGAGGGCGAGAGCGAGAGGGAAGCCCTTCTGCTTCGCCTCTTCCCTGTGACACTAATTCCTGTGCTATCTTCGGTCTCCGGGGTGGCTTCCTTTTTCCCTGTTGAGGAGACTTGGGTCCCCTGGGGCTTTGGAGTACTGTGAGGTAGGCAGTGTGTGTCCGCGTGGGGCTTGCTGATGCGGCAGTGGTGGGGCCTGGGGTGGGAGGGTGCTGTGGCCAGGGAACGGGAATCCCTGGCAGACAGAAGCTCCTGCGTTGAGGGAGGGAAAGTGCAAGCAGAGGTGGCTTGCCAGCCAGCCAGCTGCTCACAGCTGGAGTAGGGACCCTGGGAGGGAAGGAGTGCAAACAGGAGGGAGGGGCCTTTCAGTATTGGAGTAGGCCACTGGCTGCAGCTGCGTCTTAGTTTAGTTTCCTTGCACCGCTTGAAGATATGGACTGAAAGAATCATGTATCTTCTGGTATTCACAGGCTGGTCAGACAAGTCAGTTACCTGTGGGGAGAGCAGGCTCCCACCGCTACCTGGAGGTCCCGTTTCTTTTAGAGTAAGGGCTGTAAAGTATAAGCCTATGTTATACTTCACAGATAGAAAGCATCCGAGGCCAGGGTAGCAGACTTCAGATGGTTAGACTCCTGTGGGAGTTGGATTGAGTCGGGACTGGGGGCTGGGCGGTTGCATTATGAAGCAGGCTCCTTTCAGCTTCCTGGCGTGGGGCCTTCTAAAAATTCATTTCCAGTACAGGTTGCCAGTATTAAAGCATCCAAAGCTTTTGTAGATGGAGACAGAAACACTGACTTAAACGTAAGCAATAGTGTGCCTCTGAGTAGCCGGACTCCAAACTGAGGAAAGCCCTTCCTGGGCATGTACAGGGTGAAACCCATGAATAGGCTCTGCAGGCCTCGCCCTGGGCAGCACCGCTGGTGCCTCCACTAGTACCTGCTGGCAATGTCTCCCCAGGACTCGTGTGGGGGGCTGGGCTGCTGCTCCCTACTTGGCTTCCTACGTGGGAGCCCGGGTCTCTGCAGCTCGCGCTGAGGGCCGGCAGACCCAGCACCCCTTATTGCCGCGAGGTCCTTGGGTCACTGGGCCTTCCCTATCCATTCATGTCCTGCAGCCCAGCCCAGCAACTGCTTGGAGGAGGCGGGGAATTCAGCCTCCACCTTGGCACAAGGTGCAAAGGAAACCAGAGGTGGAGCTTCTTGCTGCTGCTGCTGCTGCTGCTGCTGCTGCTGCTGTTGCCACCCCCGGCTCGTCCAGCCCAACCAAAGCAAGGCTAGGTTGGCTTGCTGGGCCCCTGATTGTTGCACCGACTCAGCAAGGCTTTTCTCTCCAGTTGTTGATAGGAAATGCAAGTTATTCCCAAAGATGTCTCATCATGAGGAAAGAGAGCTTCCCTTTGTTCACATTCAGGACCTCTAGTGCCATAAGATGTAGCAGGAGGCAGTATCAGCCAGAGCAGTGTTACATTGATTATGAATCACAGTGTATTCCAGGAAACATCTGTGTTGGGTGTTGAAGTGTGTCTGAAGAGTGGGCTGGTCAGAGGGCAGCACTTCCTCATTGATTTAATCAGTGTGATTAGCATGTGTTTAAATCGCAACCGAAGTTTGCACGGGCAGAAGTTCTCTCACTTCTCAGTGGGGGTGGCTGCCCAGGAGCTTGAGGCTGTATTCTGTGGAGCCTGGCTTTAAGCGCTCGCCTTTTTGTTGGAGGCAGAGTGGGCTGAGCAAGGACGGAACTACCGTTACCAACAGCCTCGGTAAACAAGGATGGGCCTGACGCACGCTAACTCTAGGACAGGACAAGGTGAGGCCCAGGTGGATGCTGCGCCCTTGGGGAGCTGGCCTCATGGCCCTTGGCCTGTTCTCCTCTCCCTTCAGTCATTCCGTAGCCCCTCAAAGGGACAGCGGACACCTCCTGCTGCCCTGCAGAGGCCTTGAGGTGCTGGGTGTTCATTGGGAGTTCCCACTATGACGCAGAAGTCCTACAGACCAAATCCACGTGTCAGCAGGAGGGGTGGCCGCGTAGCGAGGAGAGCCATGCCAAGGGTCCAGGCTGCTTTAGTCCATCTGTGCCCCTCTGGGGACAGGTGGTGTTCTTTATTGTAAAATTGTGGACTTTTAAACCTGTTGACTTTAACAGTAATTAATTTATATTTGTGAAAATGCCACTGTCCTAGTGATTTCTGATGTAAATAATGTTGTTTATATAGTATGTATTAAATTTTCCTACATTGTAAAACTGCTGTACTTTTGATTCTTGTATATTAAAAAGTGTTACTAAGGAATTTTAGCAGCGGGTACCATGTTGCCTTGGTTTCCGTGTGAGCCGCCTTGGCCTGCCTCCCTCCTGTGCAGTGCTGGGTCCTGTCCAGGAAATTTGACAGCCTCGTCCGAGATGCCTTTTACTGTAGAGCTTTTTCCCCCGGCCAGTGCCAGTTGTGTTGTTTTTTCCAGGCCTTGACACCACAGGTTTCTAAGATTTTCTGTGCCCAGCAAGCTGTTGAGGGTGACAGCTCCCTGGCCCAGCAGTGACAGGTTGCAGCCCATGGTCTCCCCAGTGTGAGACCTGGGGAGACAGCTGGCCACACCCACATCCAGAGAGAGAGTCTGCCAGTCCACAGCTTGGGGTTACTGAACAGTTGGGTTACAGATCCTGGAGGGAGCAAGGCAGTTTATAATGGAAACACTGACACTCATGCTTGCTCACTCCACAGATTGCACAGGACTGGCCACTTCAGTGTGGCCCACACAACAGGATGCCTCAGCCTGCCCGAGGAGCGCGGAAACCTCATACTGAGGGTTTTTACTAATAGAGTAACTAAAACCACCTTTGTTGGGGCTGGAGAGATGGCTCAGTGGTCTAAAGTACCTACTTGAAACAAGCTTGGCAAAGCACAAGGACCACGGTTCAATCCTCCAGCACCACATGCCAGCCAGCCCCGCCCCCTGGTGGGCTGAGCTGGCCACACACAATAAATAAATGTAATAAATAAAAATAAATATTTAAAAAAAAATAAAAAAAAATAAAAAAAAATAAAACCACCTTTGTTGCCATCCACACTCTTCTTCATGGCCTTGAATTGGCTGTGTAGCCCCAGTTGGTCTCAAACTTGAAATCCTGCTGCCTCAGACTGCCAAGTGCTGGAGTGCAGATGTGTACCACCATGCCTTCCTCCATTAGTTCTCACACTGTTGTTGCTATTTGTCCAAGAGCACAGGAATCAACCGGGGCACTTGGGTACAGGTCTTGCTTGGCCTGGCCTGGCCTGGCTGAAGGATGGCTGGGCTGTGCAGTGCACATAGCTTGTGGGTAAATGATGAGCTAAGGATTCTCCCTGCCTGAAAAGAATAAGAAAACCTGACTCAGTCCTTCTGCTGTTCACAACTTGGCTGGAGCGGCTTGGGGAAACTAAGAGCAAGTGCTGCAGGAATCTGCTCATTAGGATTTACAATAGTACCACAGCCTGGAGACCCACTGCTGCCAGGTCGCCCGCCTTTTCCTGGAAGCAGCAGGCCCAGGGCCCCGCCGCCTCCTCCCTCACTGGCATCTCCACTGGCCCTCAGTGCCAACAGAAGGGTCACTCACTTAAACCCAAGGCTCTGTGGTCTGCCAGCCTGGACTGTGGACTCCAGATCCCAAGCTTTGGCTCTCATAGCCTCAGGGCTAGCTTTGCCAGGCAGGGTTTGTCCTGCACCTGTGCCAACCAGCCCCAGCTCTTGCACTGCACCTTCTGGTCCAGCCCAAGGTGCTGCCTACAGTTCTGTCCCTTGGGAAGAGGTGGCTGGTGGCATAAAACCTCCTGCAGAACCTGCCGGGGGCTTCCTTGTTGGTTCTGTGGCCACATGATGTGTGGAGGACAGGTCTGGCCAGGTCGCCTGGCCTTGTTCTGAGACAAGCACTTCTCTGGCATTAAGTGGGAAGGGGACAAGCGACAAGCCCACAGCTGCTCACATCAGCGGTGGGCAGAGCCATACCCACCTCTCAGTGCCTGCTGCCCCGCGGAGGCGCTCCTCGGTTACCTTTCATCCCCAGGACAATGTACCCACCGCTGCAACTAGGAGGGAGGGTTATTGCGGCTCTTGGCTTCCCCCGTGGTAGGCTGGCTGCAAGGCCCCTGGCATGGAGGAGGGGCCTGGGTGGAGAACCTGGTGTCCGGAAGGAAGCAGAGACAGGAAGACGTGTGGATAGGAACGCAGCCTCCTGCGTCCATGCTGTCGCCACTTCCCAACCGGTGGACCCAGCGCAGAAGCCACGACCTCATCCAATGGAGCCCCACAATCCAGCCATGTCCCAGGGCCCCGTGGGTCCTAAGGAAGGCTGCTTTTGGAGGTCCCGGGGTTCCCTGTGACTGGCGCCCCCGGGGAAAAGGAGAGGTTTGCAACCCCAAGGTGGTGTTTAGTCTTGGACCGGGTGGGAGCTGAGCAGCTAGAAAGGGAGGGAAGTCTGGTGCCCAGTGGTAGCTGGTGCAGCCACTGTCCGCTGAGGGCGGGCTCTGGGACCCACACAGAGAGCTGCACGGACAGGTCTAACGGGCTGGTGCCAGTGGACCAGCAAGCACATGGGGACCCAGGCTGAGTGCCAGCGAGAATCAGCCGAACTGCAGGGCAGGGGGCCTGGCCCCCAGCTCTGTGCTTAGCATCCGGTATTGGGCACAGCTGTACCTCTGCCCATTCCTCAGCTACGAAATGGTACTCTTGTGCCCTCACCAGTGTGAGGCAGGGAAAAGCGAGGTCTCTGAGATGGTGCAGGATGCAGGACACTTGTCTCGGGGCGCCGGAGCCAGGCTCCTCTCGCCACCCTGTTCGGGTTTCCGGGCCACTTGTAGTCTCAGCAGTGGAGGCTGAGGGCTCGGGTGACTGTGCTTCCTAATGCTTCCTGCAGAGGGCAGCAGGGGCCCACAAACCGCCCGCCCCGCCAAGCCGGTACAAATGCAGCCGCCTCTACCTTGCAGGAAGCTGGAGGGGAAGGAAGAGGAGCGGCCCCTGCTGTAGGGGCAGTTCTGCCCCCAGCCCAGCCTTCCTCAACCCCAGCCCCAGCCCCAGCCCCAGCCCCA
>NW_004524578.1:12190656-12197009 GCF_000260255.1 Octodon degus | reverse complement strand
GCCCCAGCCCCAGCCCCAGCCCCAGCCCCAGCCCCAGCCCCAGCCCCAGAAGCGCAGGGCTGCGCAGGGCCCTGCTCCGCCTGGCCCAGCCACTGCCCGCGCTTGCCGGGTGAGAGCACCCGACGGATTGCCCCTCCTCCGCGGCATGGCACCCAGAGCCTTTGCACTGAGCTGCATCCTGAACTCTTTATTATTATTTCTGAGACAGTCGCTATGTTGCCCCAGCCGGGCTTTAACTTGGGATCCTCCTGCCTCAGCACTCAGCGTGCTGGGACCACAGCTGTGTGCGCGTCCTTGCCCGACTCCAAGGGACCACGCCGTGTCTGGAGACCACACCCGAACACCCAAGAAGCTGGTTTGGGTCCGAGGTCCTCTGCCACCTGCTGCCGCTGGCCATTTCAACCTTCTCCGCCTTCTGGACCTGATGACAGCCAGCCTACACTGCGTGGCAGCTCCAGGATCTGAAGCCAAACTGGCCTCTGCGCCCCATCCGTCCTTCCCAGTCCCATGGCCGGCTCCGCCCTGCTGAGCACTGACCCCTTCCCTTCCCTCTGAGCTGCCCCTTCCAGCCCGCTGTCCCATCCGTGTCCGCTCGGTGCCCGCAGCCACCAGCAGAACACCTGGCGCGCCTGGGCGCTACCTGCTGTGGGTCGCGCCCACCGGCCCGGGCTGGGCGTCTCTGGCCCTAACGCTGCTTCTCCTCCTTGCGGGGCTGAGAAGGTGTTCTCGGGTAGGCACAGCATCGGGTCACCTGGGCGGGCTCTCCGTCACCCCTGGGTGTCCCCGGCTGAACAGTGACTCCACAGGCAGTGGCTGCGCTCGCTTGGGGCCTCCTTTAGAGAGGCTTTTTTTTTTTTTTTTTAATTGGGAATCAAACTCAGGACCTTGTGGTTGGTTGCCAGGCTGGCGCTTGTGCCGCTGAACTACATCTGGGGCTCCGGAGCCTCCCTTTGAGAGGTGTCCAGAGCGAGGCAGGGGTATGGGAGGGAGGGTGCTGTCTGCTGCTGGAGGCAAGTGGATTGTCCTTGAAGCCTTGGTAGCACTGGGGCCTCAGACAACTTCCTGGGGCCCCCCCCTCGCAGCGTTAACCCCTTAGTTGCTGGGCTGTGGGAAGGGCCAGAGACAGCAGGGAGCCCGCTTAGGGGCCGTGGGCTTCCTGCTGAGTAGGCAGGGGCCTTTGCTGCCTAGCCTGGAAGGAGCTCAGCTCTCCGGCTGCAGCACAGGCCTCACTGCCCAGTTGCCGGGTCCTGGCCAGCGCCCTCTACAGGGAGTGGTAGGGAGTAGCAAGGGCTGGGTGGCAGCTGTGGGTTGGAGAGCCCAGCCAGTTGGCACCGAGGAACCCTAGCCCAGAGGGAGCCCCTGGGCTGAGTGCAGGCTGGAGGGCACCTTCACCTGCATGTTGGGCTTCAACCTCTGCCCTCTGAAACCTGGCACAGGACCAGCCTCCTGGGGCCTTGGGTTTGGGTTTGCACCTGTCAAACCAGGAACCTGTTACCCCCTCTCGGGAGAACAGAGGTGGGCACCTGCCTGGCACTCCCTAGAATGAACAGGCATTGTGCTATCACACAACATCATTGTGCTAGCAAGGCTGTCCATGTCAGGGCTCTGGGCCCAAGCCAGGTGAGGTCCAGCGCCTCCCCGACGCCTCCACTGGGGCTCCCTCCCCTGTGTCACCTGCCCCCAAGCCCCCTGTGCTGGTAGAGGCCTCCTGCACTTCCTCTCCCACTGTGGGTGCAGCCCCAGCCAGAGGGACGGGATTCAGCTCCACCTCCCCATGGGGCTGCCGATGGAAGTAGGAGGCTGCTTTTCTTTGAGGTTTCTGGAAAGATTAAACTTCAAAAAAGCATCTGCATTGGAAGAAAATTTAGGCATGTGTGGTAGTGGGGAGTGGAACCCCAAATCTCACATGTGCCACTGACAGGTGAACTCTGCTACAGAACAAGCGCCATGTAAAGAAATCAACCTCCAGCTGATCCTGGAGCATGCAGATGGGAGGGAGGCTTGGGCCCTGGTCCCTTAGGCTGAGTCAGTGCCAAGGGTCAGCATTACCCCTGTAATGTGGGGACACCCGCTGACAGGCTGCACAGGTCTGAGGAGGGCCTGTGGAGGGTTGGCACCCCGGACAGGGCACTAGGCTCTGGGGCCTGGCTGCCATTCCAGCTGTCTCACCTTGAGGGAGTCTGTGTCCACAAACCATCAACCTCCCTTGCTTCAAATCCCTGCAGTTCACTTGAGTCTTACTGATTTTGCTTAGGGTGAGTTAGTTCAGGTGGCTTGCTTTTCTACTTGCAGTAGCAATGATTACAAAGAGCGTCTACCTAGCCTCTAACAAAATGAATACACACCAGCCTTGCTGGGCCTGGAGAAATACTGGCTCCCAGAGGACTGTGCAGGGGAGCTCCAGGCCGGCCCCGGGGAGGTGGGCGAGGGCTCATCCCTAGTGTCACATATGTCCCTGTTGACCATTTGAGGGTGAGGTCAGTGGGTGGAAAATTACTAAGGATATGTGGAGAAAGGAGGATTCTGGCTAAACTGACCTGACAGGATTCTTGCTGAAGGCTGGCCAGACTGCAGATGGCACCTGTGGTGCGGGCGCCGGGAGGCAGGCAGGCGCACCTGAGCACACAGGGAGGGTTGTAGCAAAACCCTCTCAGCAGGATTCTTGGTCAAACTGCATAATGCTGTCCAAATGGGACAGCCTGGTGGAGAAGTTCTGGGACGGAGGAGAAAGCTCTGTCAGAACCTACATTCTGGCCCGGGACCTCCAGCTCAAGGTCCGTGGTCCCCAGCGCTTTAGTGTGGGCTTTCTCTTATTCAGCTTCCCCCGGTTAGGTCCTTGCTGCAGTTTGGTAGCAGAGGACAATGAGGCTGAGGTGCAGGGTGTGACTGGAGGCCAAGGTCAGAGGGCTCCAAGGACGGGTGCCCCAGGTCCCCTGCCCTTCGCGGGGAGGACAGAGCTGTAATCCCATGACTGTCTGTCTCCCACCACTAGAGGTCTCCGCAAATACAGGGACGTCCACCTGCCATCCACTATCATGCTGGGTGCACCCCCAACGTGGGCACAGTGGCTGGTACCGTCAGGCCTCGTGTCTTTGCTGAGTACATGAAAGTGTCCCCCAGCCTAGAGCATTAACAGCCCCATGGAGACGCCTACAAATGTCCCTGCCAGGAAGGAGGGCAAAGAATTCTTAGGGTTGTGTTAGACTTCCGCAATCAGCTCCTAGGGTGTGGGCCTCCAGGGTTTAAGCCCAGATTATCACCAAACAGATGGCTCTGTCTGCTCAAGAAAGTGGTGGCTGGAGACGCCTGCTCCTCCCTGAGGAGCAGCCCCCATCTACGCCTGGTCCCTGGGGGCTCAGGGCCCAGCTTCAACCTGGGGCCACCCAGAGGCCCTGCTTATCAGGGCCCTCTGATGAAACCCGCCTGGGCTTTGAGCCACGAGATTCCCGCAAGGCAGTGGTTGGGGTAAACTGGCACCTGCATGCAGCCCTTGGCAGAGTGCCCGGCACATGGCAAGCATCCAGGACGCGTAGCTGTTGTGCCACTGGGTAGGTGACTCCAGCCTCCCTGTGCATGGGAGTGGACCATACTCACAGCCAGATGGTGACAGGGTCACCCAGAAGGGTTGTCCTCAGGCTAGATGGTGATGCCCCTGCCTCTGGCACCCTACACCACTCCTCCTGAGACCCCGTGCCTCTTAGGGCTGCTGTCCCAGGCCTGACCTTCTTTCCCATCATGTGCCTTTTCTGGGTCCAGGCTTCAAGTTCCCATCTTTGTTCCATCTCCAGGGGGAGCTAAGGCCCCTGTCCCACTCACCTCAGAGCCAGAACGTTAGGTTGACTCCATCACTGTTTGGGGGTCCCTGTGCTCCTTTCTGTTCTCAAGGACAGAAGCAGGAGACTGAGGTGGGTGGAAGTGGGGTGAGCAGACCTTAAGGGGAGAGCTTAAGTGGGTCACCTGGCTTCCTGCAGCCTCATTCAGTGCCTCTGGAGCCATGTCATCCACCTTTCTGGGTTGCTGCCAAACTGGGCAAGATTCAGCGCCTCTTGTACTTCTCCAGGAGGTAGAGGAGGCTGCAGGGGACAGTGAAGGGGGTCAAGTTGGGGTCTCTCCTCTGCCTAGGGCGTCCCTCTGTGGCCACTGTGTGTTCCCAGCCATCTAGGCCACCAAGCAGGAGGTCACTCCACCAGGCTGGCACTTGGCCCAGGCAGGCGCTGAGTGGTTAAATGGCTCAAGCTCTTTTAGGCTATTTCCCCCCAAGGATGTTGGGGATTTCTGCTCCCCCATTTCCAGCCTTCTTATTCTCTTCAGAGACCCACTCCTGGACTGTTCCCATTTCTTGGGGCAGCTTGGCCTCATGAATAAGCTGTCCACTCTCCCTTTGCTCTGTGACAGCTGGCCCAGGCCTGGTTGCATGAGTACATTCAAGGGGCCCTGGGGCCAACCCATGGCAGTCTCTGAGTGATCTTGCTGTTCCTGTGTGATGTGGCAGGCCTGTGTGCATGGGCACATCTCGCTGTGTCTATATGACCCAGAGAGATGAGGCAGCCAATTGGGGTTCAAGTATGGAAAAATACCTGTGCCTCCCCAGGTCTCCCTGGATAAAGCCCCTCCCTGACCCAGTGTCACAGGTCAGCCTGGGTGTATGCTGGTGGCCGGGAGGACCTGGCAGGTATGAGATGCCCTGGCCTTGGATTCCACAAGCAAACCTGTCATGTGGTGGGACTTAACCTCACAAGGAGGGGCGAAGCCAGCACTGGGAGGGAGCCTGGGGTCTGCCTGGCCCTACCTCGCTGTGTTCTCTGTGACATCTTCCCCTGTGCCACCTCTCCAGGCACCAGGGCAGCAGAACGCTGCCTTCAATGTGCCGTTGAACAAAGTAAGGCATCAGCCACCTTTGCAGCAAGTGGCCAGGCCGGGAGTTGAACCAGGATCGTTGTGACTACTCCATCATCTAGTATCCCAGAAGCCTCTCATGTTGTTTGGCAAATGTCAGCATCACTGTCTGCCTAGCTCTCTAGGAGGCTGAAGCAGGAAGGTCATAAATTTGAGACCAGCTTGGGCATCTTAGAGAGGCTCTGTTTAAAAATAACTTTTAGGGGCCGAGAGATAGCTCAGTGGAATAAGTGCTTACCTGGCAAGTGCAAGGTCCTGAGTTCAATGCCTGTTACTGCAAAATAAAATTAAATTAAAATTAAAATAACTTTTAAAACATTTGACCATCATCTGTGCTAATACCTGACGTCAGTGAACAGAGTTGTCCTTTACCAAGGGCAGGGCCTGGGGCTGCCCAAGCTGCGGGCTCCTGAGTCACTGCTAGGGCATGGGCTCTGGAGTCCCTAACCCTCAGGGACAGCCCTGTCCATCTTGCCCCCAGCCTGGGCCTGTGGAGCCATTGGCTTGTTAACTCTCAGCAACACACTGCCCTCCATTAGGAAGTTTCTGTAAAGCACTGCCTTCCTTAAGGCTGCCCAGGGAAGTTCCATCACCCAAACTGAAAGTTCCAAAAAGTCAAGCTGGCCATGCCTTCCAACATGAGCAAATCTTATGGCACCACCTTCACCCAGGGGCTCGCAGCCCACCCTGGGGATGGGTCTCCCGCGCTGCTCCAGACCTGGGTGCGGGCACTGTGCGCGTGCATTAGCTCACTGGATTGCCATGGCGACCTCGGGAGGCAGGTGCTTGTAATTCCATTTCACAAATGTGGAATCTGAGGCTCAGGAAACCCACGGGAGACCACGCAGAGAGCGTCGGGCTGATCCGGGGTTGATGCCAAGTCAGTCTGCGGCCCAAGCGAGTGCCAGTCCTGCCCTGCTCCTGCCTGGCTCCCAGGCCTCTGCCAACACCAGGCAGATTCCACAGCCCCCGACCGCGCCCCCACAGTGAGGACTGGGGCAGCTGGCGTGTGGGTAGGTATGTCCCTGGGCCTTTATTTTGGGACAAGGCCTGGCCAAGCTGCCTAGTTTGGCTTTGATTTTTTTTTTTTTTTTTTCTTTTCTGTATTTTAGGGAAGGGTCTACAGGGTGTCCATGGTCTCACTACTAGATGGAACTTGTAGTGATTCTCCTGTTTACAGCCTCCTAAGAGCTGGGATTACAGGCATGTGCTACCACAACCAGTCTCCGGCTCGGCAGGCCTGGGAATCGAACCCTCCACCCCCCACCCCGCCCCTGCTCCTGCTTGCAGGCGCTTTAATTGACCTTGAATTTGTGATCTTCCTGAATCTACTAAGGATGGGGGATTACAGCCGGGCTTTCCCCTTTCATTGTTCTTAAGTCAGTTCTGTCTTTTACCCTTATTCTGATTGGTTCAAGGGGCTCTGAGGGCCTTCTGGGGACTCAGCTCACTCCCTC
>NW_004524578.1:12166276-12190410 GCF_000260255.1 Octodon degus | reverse complement strand
AAAAAAAAAAAGTTCTGGGGGGCTACGGGGCGCATGGTGCTTGGGCAAGAATTCCTGCAGGTTAAATAACAGGGAGGGTCTTTTTTTTTTTTTTTTTTGTGGAGCCGGGGATTGAACTCAGGCCCTTGGGCTTGCCAGGGAAGCACTTATTCCACTGAGCCATCTCCCAGCCCCCAACAGGGATTGTCCTGAATAAATTTTAAACCGAGAGTATCTCCTGGCAAGCATCGCACAGCATCTTCAGGGCATAGTGCATGAGCGGATCCCCTCCTGAGCCGGCTTCCCAGAGGTTTCTCTGAGAAGCTGCCAGGGTCAGGTCCCTCCGCCCTGCTGTGAGAGGAGGTGTTTTGCCCTTCCCTGCGGGTTCCTTCCTTGCAAACCCAGCCCCCCCCCCCCATTTGTGTTAAGAGCAGGGCCCTGGGAATTCCCATCGTACCCAGGCCTAGTCCCACCTGGGACTGCTACAGCCCTTGCTCTTTGGATTCCTCAGGTCACCTCCCTCCCACACCTGTCCCACCTCCTGCCAGCACGGGACATCCTGTGCACCACTGTGCGGGGGTGGAAAAACCCACAGAAACACCAGACCTCACAAGACAGACGCCCCTCGCTCCACAGAGAGGGTCCAGGGGCTCAGAGAGGTTCAGTGACTTGCCCACAGTCACGCAGCAGGCACGGTGGAGAAGTGGATGTGTCCCAGAACAGTGCACTGCTGTCCTGCCCAGTGGCCTTTAGCACTAAGGGCAGGGACTCCAGGACAGAGACCCCATGTCTGTCTTGGTTCTACCTTGCTTGAAAGTGAATTCTACCTTTTCACCTCTACCTGCAAAAAGGGTCTGGACCCACTCCTGAGGCACTGGGCTGCTTGCAGGGCTGAAATGAGGCCACAGCCAGCAGAGAACTCCACGTGCATGCAGGGGTCCCCCCTGGCTTCGTCTCGAGGAGGGTACTTGCAGGCAGGGAGGCACTGGCGCCAGGCCTGGGCTCGCCAGTGGGGGCCGAGACTCGTTCTCCTGCAGCTGCGGTTCCCCTCTCCTCCGGCCATGTCCAGTGGCACTTTGTGTCCCTCCACTGTGCAGTCACCAACGTTCTGAGCCAGGGACCTGTACTTGCCAGACCCCCACCCACCCAGGGAAGGACTGGCAGGGACTTCACGGAGGTGCCTCCTTCCAGGCATCCGCCCACCCCCGAGGGGCCCACGGTCCATTCAGAAAACAGACTCCAACTGTGGTGCAGAAGAAAGTAACAAAACAAAACAAACTTTACTTGCATTTAGCCATTAATAAATAATTTACAGTCTGTACAAGTGGTGACACTCCTCCACACGGCCGCTGTCAGGGACAGGTGCGGAGTCCCCACTTCCAAGCAGAATGGGATCAAACACAACCAAAATAAAGTGCTTCAACTTTTTACTTCCAACATAGGGGTCATCTAAACAGACAAACAACAAAAAACCAGCTGGAGGGGGAGAGTGCCCCCCACCCCTAGCATGGATTCCCAAGAGTAGGACCTGGAGGGGGGGGATGGGAGCCGCAGGTTTGCAGCCTCCTGGCCAGTGTATGAGAGGTCCCTGGGGACAGCGGAGGGGCTGCTGCAGACGCCAAAGACTGGGGACAGGGCAAGATGGCCCACTGGACCTCATGCACCTCTGAGAGAAGAGGCTTTGGGAGCCCTGCTGGTCTCTGGGGAAGGGATCAGAGGGTGACATCCTGCCAAGGGCTCCTGACCTAGTGCCCAGACACACGTGCAGTGAGGCTCCCAGTACCGTGCCGGGGAGGAACAAGCAGAGGACAGGGCAGGCCAGCTGGCCCTGTCCCCATCTCCTGCCCAGCCCCCTCTTGGGGAAGAAGGGAGCCAGATGGTCTCCTCTTGGTGTAGACACTTGGAAGCCAGCACTCACCTTTCTTACACACAGCAGGGATGGGCGCAGAGCTCAGGAGTGGCCCTGCTTGAACCCCACACCCACACACATGTCCTTCCAACCACTGGCTCTCAGGGCGGTGGCAGCCAACTGGGCAAGACCCCTCATGTCCTAGTGGGAAGTGCCAGGGGGCACAGCCTGCTGGTGCAAGCAAGGCTGCAAGGTCGTGAGCAGCGTCTTGGGGTGTCCTACCTATACTGGGAGGGAGCCCTGCCCGCCCCGCGGGCTGAGTGCGAGTGTGCTGGGGTGAGTGTGTGTGCGCGTGCAGCGGTCAGCTGGGCCTGTTTCAGTGCATTGCGAGGGGCTGCAAGGGGTCATGCGGACCATGCCCACTGGGCTCCCGCCTGGGGCTGTGTTGCATTCACACAGCAGGGGTGGGGCAGAGCAAGCTGCTCCCCCCTCACACAGATCTACTGTCACAGACACCACAGCACCAATCACCATAACCTGTCATGTGCACTAGAGAGGCCTAGGCAGCCCCCTGCCTTCAAGCCCCGGCCAGAGACAGCTGGGAGGGAGCCATCCACCACGGGCCACAATGCCACCTGGCTGGGGCTGGCTCGGCTCCAGAACACTACAGAGACCCCAGGCCACACACTGGGCATCGGCCCCAGGTTGGTGTCCCCAGCACTCAGAGGAGGGCAGGGGCAGAGTCCTTGTCTCCCTGTCTGAGGCCGTGGCACTACCTAGCAGAACACAGGCAGCAGGGTGAGGAGCAGGAGGAGGCTGAGGATTGGCCGGGGGCCAGGGGACCACGCTGCAGCCGCCACCCCGCGCGGGAGCTCCCGAGTCCTCTCGTACAGATGCAGCTTGTCCTGGTTGGAGTGCAGCATCTTGACATCCTCCAGGGCGTAGTAGGCAGCCAGTGTAAAGTTCACATCGCCTGTGGTGAGGAGGTCGAAGACGCAGGCCTGGTAGTACAGGTCCTCCACGGGCAGCTTCTCCTTGCACTTGGCCACTGCTGTCTCATAGGGGAATGTCTCAGGGGCCTCGGGAGCTTGGCTGGTGGCTGCTGGCCCATGGGCACCGGGGCCCTCTACCTGGGACCGGACGGCCTGGAAGTCGATCTGCTGGTTGAGTGGGCAGCCCCGCAGGCACAGGTAGAGGCCCTGGCTGTCCCTGTCCTCCACGGCATTGACCACTTCCTCGGGCATGCGGACGGCGAAGGTCAGGTAGCGGCCCACCTGGCGCACCACGATGGTGGTGCCGATGTACTTGGCTTGAATCTCCACGTGCTGCCCCGACACCTTCTCTGTGATCTTCAGGCTGTTGGCCCCATGCTTGTCCCCGCCATTCTTGGAGCCATCGGCGAAGGCGGCCGGAAGCTCATCTGTCTCGGCCTGGTACACCTTCTGGTCCACACACTCCTGGAAGTTCTTGAAGATAATGGTGAGCTGTGGGGTGGGGGCAGAGGACACTGGGTCAGGCGTGGGGAGAGGCTGTCCTACACCTCCGATGCCGGGATGGAGGGGATGGCTTGGAGGGGCCCCAGGACACCAGTGCGTCCCCTTCCCAGGACGCAGAGTTCAGGTACAGCTGCACAACTAGGCGATGATATTTTTCTTGAAACAAACTTGCCCTTTTAACTTAAACAAAACAACTCCTCAGAAAACTTTAGGTCACCTCTCAAATTAGAAAATGAGGTCATTTCTTCTATAGACAAACTACAGTGATAGAAACACAGAGATGGTTTCTCTTAAGTGAGACACCCAAAGTCTAAATACATTAAAGGGGGAAGTAAACGATGATAGGAAATAGGAAGACCAACCTCTTGCAAATGGAAGGGGGTCCAAGAGACAGAGCGAGGTGAGAGGGAAGGGACAGGCAAGGACCCAAAAAGAATGAAGACGTGCCACGCACAGGTACCAACTCCCCACGGGGATGCCAGCATTATGTACTACAAACAGGGACTGATACAAATAAAGATTAAAAAAAGAAATCTGACACAAAATGGTAACGGAAAAACAAAAGAAACAAAGCTAATTAAAAATAAAAGGTTATTTGTGGTAGGGTGAAAAATGGTGCCCAAAGATATCAGGCCACAGGTTTTGGGTCTCAGCAGCCTCAGGAGGCAGGAGGGTAAAAGGTGGGTCCTGCCTTGGAGCTTCCAGAAAGAGGAGCCCTACCAAGCTTCTAGCCTCATGAGACTCTCTATGGACTTCTGAGCCCAGAATTCTATGAGGACAAAGTTCTGTTGGTTTGAACTATTCCTTCTATGGCAACTGGTGTAGCAGCAGTAGCCACAAGATACCAATCTGCTCGCTGACAGTCTCCACACTGCCAGGGGCCCCTGCTGTGAGGGGGCACACCTGAGCCAGGCCTTGGAGGGGAAGGAGGAAGGGGTGGGTTACCCACAGGGACAGAGGCTTCAGGCTGCAGGCACTGCCCTTCTGGGAGGAATGGGAAAGGAGGTTAGGGAGAAGGGCCCCGGCCAACAGCCTGGTGGAAGGGGGGCTGTGTTTTTCCACCAGCATCCCAGGTGTGTGCGAGGCCTGCTGCTCTTTCCTCCATGATGTGAGCCAGCTGGAAGACACGGGTTGGGGACATGCACAATGCTTTCCCCTAATCCAGCTCCTGGAAGTAGGAGTCAACCTGGACTCCCTGGCTGACCACTCAACTGAAATCCCAAGCCCCAGTCCCTACCTGCTGTGGGACAGAGTTCACGCCTGTGTGCCAGAGACCCCAAAGGACACCCCACTCCTGCCAGGCCACTGGGGTGGCAATGTCACAAAGTCCTAAGGGAGCCCCTGGTCTCATAGCATGTATAGGACAAGGATGGAGTCCCAGAGTGCAGACACCAGAGTAAATGAAAGGTTGAAGGATGACTTTGGTGCAGGCAGGACAGTCACAGACGGACAGGCCATGAGGACACAGCGTGGGGACTGGGGCCAGGACACAGGCTGGGGGTGAGCAGCTGCCATTCCATGTGGCTAGGCACAGCAAGGTGTGGGAGGCTGAGGGGAACCAGAGTGGCTTGGCTGGGTGGATACAAGGGCCTGACCTCAGGGGCTTGGGCCTACGAGGGAGATCGAGGCTGCAGAGCCTTCTAGAACCTTCTAGGTTGAGCAGGACAGCAGGGAGGCAAGAGCGCTGGAGGTGTCCCTGTTGCAGTGCCATCTGTGAGCAGCTCCCCAACACTGTGACATTAGGGGTGACCAGGCAGGGGTGGGGAGGCATGGGGCAGGAGACCCTCAGGAGGACACAGAGAAAACACCCAGCCAGTGTGACCGAGGAAGTAAAGTCCTCCCTCAGATCAGAAAGGAGGGCAAGTCTCGCTGTGACTGCGGCCTCAGGGCCCCGCCTCTGTAAGGGAGGAATTAAAAGTTGCATTTTCTGATCATACTGATGTAAGGACATGTGTAGCTAGGGCTGGATCACACCAATTGTCTTCTTGTGACCTGAGAAGAAATGAGTTTTTCCGTGGGCCTGTGGCCTGTGGCCTGTGGCCTGTGGGGTGAGGGCACATTCTGCCCACTACGCAGGACTGGACCAAGGTTGAGGGGTCCTGGCCATGTGGCCACGGCAGCACCGCATTCCACTTCCCCCCCTCCCTCCCTGGTGCTTGGGGTGGGCGTCCAGGTCTGGGGCAGCAGCAGCCTTTCCACAGGGGCAACTGGAGGGGATTCAGCTTCCCACTTCTCCCCTCTGGCTGGTGGTTCACCCAGTGCCCACCGTGGGGGAGGCCATGGGCAGGGCACAGTGGGACAGCGAGGGTGGTTTGCACAGTGGGTGGTCCTGCTCCTAGCAGGGGCGGGGATGCCTCATGGGCCCCAGTGTCCCTGCCCAGGGCACAGGGCCACACAGACACTGCACTTGGAGAGGGCCGCTTTCCAAGTGCCATCGCCTGGCTCCCTGGAACAGGAAGGGCTGGTTTCATCCCCCCCATCTCTCTCTTCCTCTTGCTCAGAGACAGCCTCCGGAAAGGCTGACAAGTGCCTGCTCTCGTTGGCACCCGTGCCAGTCTCAACCACAAGCAACAGCACGAAGGGGCCTGTCGAGCACCGGCGCTCTGCCAAAACAGCCCTGGGCCTCTCCCCTGTGACAAGAGGGTGAGCCCAGGCTTCAAGTGGGGTCCAAAGCCAGCGCCAGGACATAGTGGGTACAGGGTTGGGAGAGGGAGGAGGGGCAGTGACCCAAGATGCAGCCTGCAGAGTGACAGGGAGGCGGGGGATGTAGGGGAAACTAACGGCAGTGCACGTCCCAGGTCCTTTCATCTGAGCCTCGGTTTCTTGGCCTAGACCGGGGAGATGGCTCAGTGGAATAAGTGCTTCCCTGGCAAGCGCAAGGGGCTGAGTTCAATCCCCATTTCTAAAAAAAAAAAAAAAAAAAAAAAAGGTGCTGCCCACACAGCTGGGAATAGGAAGCCAGAGAGGGTGCTGGGGACCATTACCTTGGGGATAAAAGCTCTCTACTTCTCCCAAGGCCCCAGGCCATCAGTCCTCTTTGCCTGGGGCTTGCCACTGTCCCCTGGTGCCACTGCATTAGCATGCAGTTGTGGTCCTGAAGCCCCCCGCATTGTTCTGTAGGCTCCACTCTCCTTTGCCTGGGTTCTCCTTTGCCTAGGCACCAGAACAGGCAGAGAAGCCTCGTGCTCAGGGTGGGCATGGAGGCAACAGGGGTGTGAGTCGGGCAGAGGCTTCCAGGAAGAGACGGGCAGGCCAGGGCAGTAGGGACTGGCATTTCTCACCCAGGGACCACAGGGCCCCCATTTGGCCCGAGATCTGAAATTGGCCTGGCCCCAGGCACCAGTGCCCTAACCGGCCCCCACCACAGCTGGCCCAAGAGGCCCTGAACCCTAAGCCTGCGGAGATCAAAGGCAGCTCAGTCCCCAAGCAGCTGGGGCGGCCGAGCTCTGCCACATGGCTCCATACCCTCTGGAAACCTCTGGACTGGCGCAATGAGGGAGGGTTCCCCCACCCAGGCCTGCTGGGCGGTCCAAGGTGCCCACGGCTGGATTAGAAGAGGCATTTGAAACACTCGGATCCAGTGAATGAATTAAATTCACAGATGGATGAATGAATGATTCATCCGTTCGGTTCAGGACAGCACTGCTGTGCTGAGGGTCCCAGCGTCTCAGCTGAGAACTGAAGGTGGCGTCTGGCAGCTACCCGTAAGCCCCCAGAAAAGCAGCTTGGCCTCTGCCATTGTACACCACAACTGCTTTGGCTCAGCCATCACACTTGGAGTCCACACCACTGGGGTCCTTGTCCCTCTCACACTCTGAGACCTGTTGGGCCCCTGTCAGCCCTCAGGAGCCCGTGGTGGGGAGGCCGGTCCCCTCCCGCAGGATGTTTGCCTCTAGATTTAGAAGCTGCAGCCTCGGACTCCAGCACAGTTTATCTTGGCTCTAGACAGCCAGGGTGGTGGTGGGTGAAGGAGCTGTGGGCAGGCAGCTGGGCCCTGGTGTCTGCGGGGTGTAGGTGGGGACACACATGTGCTGTTGGCCTGGGACAGTGTCCACAGTGGAGATCTACTTGCTTTCTACCTGGCGGGGAGCCTAAGGCCACCAGCGCAGAGGGAAGTTGAGGGGATGGACATTTTCCTGGCCACCCGGTCACCTTACTGTCCTTTCCTGAATGTGACAGGGTGGGAAGGAACAGGAACGCCCTTGTGGGCCAGCTGGCGCTGCCCAACACGTGGCCTTCCAAAATGCCCTTCCTGGGGAAACAGCCCACTGTGGCTAAAGCCAGCCTGCCCCAGGGGGGCTCCAAGGGCTGAGCCAAGACAGCTCAGTGGCCAGGGTGGAGGACAGAAGAGCCCCATCTGTGGCTCTAAGGACTGCAGTCTCCCGCCCAGTCTCGAGGCCTCATGGCTAGTCAGATCTGAACCTGAGGTCACCAAAGACCTTCCTCCAACCAAGCAGGACAGGAAGCCTCCGGGGGGCACAGGAGGGACCCATTCCTGGGGTCACAGGCTATGCCTGTGGCTGCCTCTGGCAGTGGCCATCCAAGCAGGACTTGTCCTGCGGGGGCCTCCTGGGGTCAGAAAATGAGTGCCTCTCAGTAGCCTCTGGGGCCACCCTGGCCCAGGACAAATCCTTGCTGTGTTTCTGGCCTATGACATTTGGGGGGAGGTTTGGGAGCCTCCCAGAGCCACGGGCTCTTGATCTGTCCCATGGGCCATGCCCTGGGAGCTGGGTAGGGGCTCCCTGGCATGCCCAGTGAAGCTGCTTCTGTTCCCTCTCACCCTGCTGTCTTCCTCCTTCCCAGGTGCACAGGGCTCAGACTACCTCAGTGTGCGGGTAGGACAAAGGTGTGAAGGGCAGGACCACGCCAGCAGCCCCAGGGCCCTCAGAGTTCCATCACAGGGAAGGGTCTACAGGGTGCTCAAGGTGTCCCTACTAGATCAGACTCGTAGATTACAGGCCGGTGCTATCATGCCCAGTCTCAATTGCTGTCTCAGTGTACCCCGGGGGTGGGGCCGGCAAGACAGGCCCGGGGCCCAGCCCCTGAGCCTGCTTGCAGGCACTTTAATCTGCTGAGCTATTTGGCCAGCCCTTCTACTGTTATGCGAGCGTATGCTTTAAATTCTGCCAAGTAAACCTCTTCGTGCTGCTTAAACAAAATAAAGATCACTAGGGTCTTAAAGAAAATAAAGCTATCTCTGACCCACGCATATAGTAAGGTGGCTGAGCTGCCAGGAGGGGCTGTGTGTATCCGGGACAGGGGGCTGCGTCACTGTCCACTGCACCCTGTGCAGTACAAACAAGCAGCTACAGGAAGGCGCCTGCCAGGGCCCACTGTCCAGGGTGGTGCCTGCTTCATGAGGGCCAGGATAGAACACACATGTCCCTGCCACTCAGCCTCCTCGTTGGTTCCAGAGTTGCTCCAAGTTCACAGGTAAGAAAAAACCACACCAAAAGTCTGAAAACACAAGTGTACTGAGTAACATTTCTACTCTCACATTTGGCCTCGCTGGGGATCAAATCCAAGGCCTTACACAGGCTAGGCAGGAACTCCATCACCCCTTTATGTCTCCAGTCCCTCTTTTAGAATTCTGAGACAGGGTGCTGCTAAGTTGCCCAGGGAGGCCTCGAAATATTGATCCTGTTGCCTCAGTCTCCTTACTAGCTGGCATGATAGGTGAGTGTCACCACCCTGGGCTCTACTTTTTTCTTTTGAGTCAGGGTCTCACTATGTAGTTCAGCCTCAAACTTACAGCGATCCTCCTGGCTCAGCCTCTTGAGTGCTGGGATTATAGGCGTGTGCCACCATGCCAAGCTTCTAAACTTTTCTGACTACACCACCGATAAGAAACCCATTTGTATCTCCACCCAGTGCTGTATGCGCATGCTCACATATCCATACACAAGCACACCAAAAACTCACCTGTCCTCAACACTTATTTATTTATTTATTTAGGGCCGAACTGGGGATTGAACTCAGGCCCTTGCACTTGCCAGGCAAGTGCTTATTCTCCTGAGCCATCTCCCCAGCCTCAACACTTATTCTCACCCTGAACAAGGTATTTGCAGGCGGTCTTTCCTAGCTATGCTACACTCAGCTATCTTGTTCTACTTGCCCAGTATTAAGAATTATCTACAGATAGGTATGATGGTTTGTGAAACCAGGGTACAGGCTTCACAAACCCTACCCCAGGCAAAATTCTAGGGCCACGATCCCCATCTTCTCTGTACCAGGGAATAGTTTTGTGGCAGCCAATTTTTTTTCACATACTTCAGTGTACATGCTGGGAGGTTGGTGAGTGAGTTTTGGGATTATTCAGTGGAGCAGCAAACTAGGTTCCTTGCCTTAGGGGTTCACAGTGGTGTTCAAGGTCCTGTGAGAATCTAGAAGGGCTGCTGATCGGACAGCAGGTGGAACTCAGGAGGTTTGCCAGCCATCAGAGCGCCTAGAACTACAGATGCACCTTCCAGGGGTGTGGTGAGGTTCCTAACAGAGGCCACTGAAGGGTACCAGTGAGAGGGGATGTTGGGGACAAGGAGAGATGGAGCTATGCTGGTGTCCTTCATGGCAAAGATCTTCAGAGCTCGCCTTCCTAAACCAGGCGCCCATGTGCTAAGAACACTCACCTTGCTGGTGGCGGTGGCGGCGGAGCCGGGCAGCACGGGTGTGTTGGTGACTTGCACGTTCAGGTAGTCATTGTCAATGAGCGGCCAAGCGCCCTGCACCTTGCAAGTCTGGAAGCGGTCTGTAAAAGTCCTGAGGTGCGGGTCCCCGAAGAGCCCACAGTGCGTGTAGTTGGGGGCAGCTGTGTGCTTGTGGAAACTCTTCTCGTAGTGGCAGATCTCGGGGCTGTCCGAGCGCTCCTGGCTGTCCCCGGCCGGAGGGAGGGTGCGCAGGCGCGGTTGCGAGGTGGGGCCATCCTTGGAGCAGTTGTGCTGGCTCATGAGGTCTTCGATGCCATGGACTGCGGAGTGGTAGGCTAGGTCGCCCCGGCAGGTGCGTGCCGTGCGCCGTGTGCACAGCGCGTAAGTGCGCAGTGCAGCACAAAACTCAGGCGCGTCGTCCGCGGCCGGGGCGTGGCTGCCCGACGTGGCGCTCCAGAACTCTGAGTTGCACTTCAAGATCTTGCACGGAGAGATGGCTGCGGGAGAAAGAGACGGCTGTCAGGGTTGGGGCTCAGCGACGGAAGCCCCTCCACGCCCCCTTCCTTTCTTGGGCCTCGGATGCCTGCCACCGCTCACCTTAGGCTGCACCACTTATGTTGCATGTTCGCGGACGGTAAAAACTTCCCTTGCCAGGCAGAGTGGCGGTGCATGCTTGTAAGCCTGGCCACTAGGGAGCAGTCAGCCAGGGCTGATGCTAAAAATTAAAAAGGGACTAGGGGTGTAGCTGAACAGGAGAGCACTTGCCTAGCATGCACAGAGGCCCTAAGCTCTGTACCTAGCTCCACAAACACAAAACAATCCCTCGCTCCCTTAAGGGCGCTTGAAAGGGTGGATTCCACCCCATCTAGCTTTCTAGATCTTCCTCAAGGTCTTGGACACCCAGGGCGGCCAGGCCCACCGACCAGCTGACCCTGCTCTGTGGGAGCCGACTGCACCCTCACCCCACCCGTCTCCATTTCATGGCCCTCCTCAAGAATCTGAGCAGGGGCTGGTGAGATGGCTCAGTGGTCTAAAGCACCTACTTAGAACAAGCTTAGCAAAGCACAGGGACCGCGGTTCAATGCCCCAGCACCACATACCAGCCAGCCCTGCCCCCTGGTGGGCTGAGCTGGCCACACACACACACAGACACACACAAATTAAAAGAAAAAAAAAAAAAAGAATCTGGGCAAAAAGCAATGGGAATTTCCCAGGGACTGACGCCCCATTTTGCAAGAGTGTGTTCTCAGCTCTGTCACGGGGTGACCTTGCTTCACTGTGACTCTTTATCCTCATCTGGAAATTCGGGGAATATTAGGCCTCGGCATGGGATGGTGGGGCAGCTGCAGGGGAGGCCGCGCTGTGAACTTTCAGCATTTATCTCCTGGGCAGCACAGCCAGGGCTGGGCGCTACCAAGGCATTAGCCATGGTCACAGAGGATCTGCTTCCTTCTTGTTTACTGTGGCTGAATCCTTCTCAATCCTGTAAGGTGGGAAGCTACGGAGATAGTATAATCTTGGATTTGCCCTCATTCACCCTTATTATTTTTTTTAAAAATTATTTGTGTGTGTGTGTGTGGCCAGCTCAGCCCACCAGGGGGCGGGGCTGGCTGGCATGTGATGCTGGGGGATTGAACCACGGTCCCTGTGCTTTTCCATGCCTGTTCCAAATAGGTGCTTTAGACCACTGAGCCATCTCACCAGCCCCTCACCCTTATTTTTTTTTAAAAATAAATGTTCGTAGGCCTGGCAGCCTTACTGTTGATTAGCCAGGATGGCCACACCTGAGAACCAAAGCTTGGGACACGGGAGTCGCTGACTTGAACTCAGGCACCTGCCCTTTCCTGGCCTTCTGGGTCTTTGTGCACAGCCCAGACCACGGATCTCCAGAAAAAAGAGGCCGGAGGACTAGCTGGGGGATCCCCACCCAGAAGTACGGGGGCGATTTTGAGAGCAACAGGACCACCAAGTTGGCTCAGGATCTGGGAAGTGTCACTTTGCGCCTCTGGATTTATCTGTATTGTCAAGATGCGCTTAAAACCAAGAACAGAGCTACCTGAGAACAGGCTGAGGATGAACACAAGGCGCGTCGGTGCTCATGCTGTGCCCCGGTCCCACGCGGGTCTCATGGCCACAGTCCCACCTTCCCTGGGGGTGGGCTCCCTCCTCCCAAGTAGACATCACCTGTCCACATCACATTGTACGTTTACGTAAAGGAGCACTGGGGAGGGGGAAGCCATAATGGAAGAGCTGCCGAGAGCCTGTTTTCATAGATTCAGATAAATAGATGTGGGGATGCACACAGGTCGTTCTAGCACTCTGGGGCAAAAGGATCTCAAGTTCAAGCCCAGCCTGGTCAACTTAGTTGAGAACTTCTTAAAAATAAAAACAAAGGGCTGGGGTTGTAGGGATGAAGCTTGATGCAAAAGCACAGGGTGCACCTCCAGCACTGCATTAAAAAATAAAGTCAGGCTACTGCGTACCATTCCCCAACGTGCCATGCTTTTGGGCTTCGAGACTTGGGCAGGTTCCAGGTGGGAGAAGCCCCAGTTCAGGCCCTGGCGGTGGAGCTGAGGGAGCGCAGTACACAAGACCTGGTGGTACAGCCACCAACCCTGTGTCTGCCCTGTGGTCGTGGGCAGCATGGTCAGTCCCAGGCACAGGGAATACTAACCTGCCGCCTTCTTCTCTGGAGTTAGGGAGATGCACATGGGGCAAAATCAACCGAAATGGACATGGACCGGGCACTCACTGATGGCCACACCCATGCTCAGGTTCACTTCCAGTCCTCACCACAATGGAAAGAGAAAGAGGCCAGAAAAGACACAGCCTGTCCTTTGCCAGTGGAAGGCACTGGGACATGAGAGGGAGCTGTGCTGGCCTCAGGCTCTCCACCAGATCTTGCACGCAGGAGCAGTGGGCATGAAGTCTCAGCCACTTCCTGGTGCTCTAGGGATCAGGACCCCCCTCCTCCCGCCCTCTCGCAGAGGCCCTGCCTTCTGTGTCAGTGAGTCATCTGACAACCTCCTTAATCCGTGGGGTCATCCACCAGTCAGAGAGCGGCCAGACCCCTACACAGTGACTTCCTCCTCCTTGGGGGCCCTCCTATGGCACCAGGGCCTTCCAGCTAGCAGGGATGTGGTGCCCATGCTCCCTGGGCACTGCTTCCAGGTGACCAGGTCCAAGTGGCTGTGGAGTCTGAGTGGCATCCCACCCAGAACCCCCTTTATGTCTCCACCCATGACTAGGTGACCCCACAAATTCTTCAGCCCTAAGGAGAAATGGTGATGGGGCCCTGCTGGCTCAGACTTGGAACTGGGCTCAGAGCAGCATCCAGGGCTGCTGGGAGCGCCTTGTCTCCTTTTTTTCTCTCAGTGTCATTTCTCAGCCATGCAATAGAGTACTCTGAGGTGGGCAAAGAATGGAGAGGTCTTCGGAAGACAGTGGCACGTGGGGTGTGGGTACAGTGGGCACTGGAGGAGGACATGAGCCGAAAACCCCACTCCTTGCCTTGCTGGGAGTGCGAGACCAGCCTTAGCCTCAGTTTGCTTAACTGCACATTAGAGATAGCACTTGCCTTAAAGGTGTCTTTGTGGCACACCCCAGACCTGGGGGCGCTCCACCAACAGGGTCTCCAAACCAACAAGGGTCTCAGCGGTTAGAAGTCAGGACAAGCCCTATGCTGGCAGGATCTGCTGCTCCTGCAGGAGGCCTGGCTGGTACCCAGGGAGACCCTCCCACCTCTGCTCAGACCCCCTCTCCTTCAATCCACTAACCTCCACACCCACCAGACCGAACCCCAAGATCAGTGCAGGCCCAAAAGGCTCACTGCCCTGGGTGCGTGGGGGGCGCATGTCCCATCAGTCAGCGCTGGCTGCAGCCCACTGCCTCGATGGCCACCGGGCTTTGATGAGGGAGGTGCTGTGGGCTGCACAGGGTCTCCCTAGATCTGCAGACTCCACCCCAACCTCAGCGGTGCAGGCTCTGGGAAATCACTGGGCTTGGCTGAGGTCATGTAGTGAGGCTCCTGGGAGAAGCCGAGCTGGGCAGGGGGCTCCCATGGGACTGGAGCACTGCCCGGAACTCAAGAGTTCAGCCTCCAGAACCAAGAAAGCAATGTCCACATCTCCTGTTGGTGATATGGTGATGCCGTACAACAGTCCAGCTGATTAACAGCGAAGCCTCGCCCCTCCACACTTCTGGGTCCCCCCCAAGTATGCTCCGCGGGTACCAGGCTCAAGAGGACGGTGCTGACCCTCTCTCCCATCTCCTCACACCCAGGAGTGCCCAGCCCGGAGATGCTCTTCCCGGCTGCTCTGATGACTGGGGATCAAAGGTGGCAAAGCGAGCCCTCTCTGGGCAGGGAATCCAGCCTCCACGTCCAAGCCGCAGACGCAGGGTGCGCACTTCCTGTGTGTCACCTGCCCTTCCTTCCCAAGGTTCTCACGGCAGCACCCTAAAGTGTTGCCTCCTCCTCCTCCTGCTGCACTCTGGGTGACAGGGCAGCCAGAAGGTACAGAAACCCCAGTTGCAAGTCTGCCAATCCTGCTCTTGCTTAGGAGCAAGTGTCGGACCCCACTGTGTGTGAGAGAGGAGAATGGGGCACCACTTCTCCACCCCAGGAGACCTGGGGAGGCTCAGAGTCAGTGGGCGGTGGTCTGTGTGTGTGTGGGGGGCAGAGCCTGAGAAGAGTCTCCTGCATGGGACTGCACTTCGGGAGCAGTGGTGGAGCCAGGCAAGCAGGGTCCAGTCGAGCTCTGCCACCCCTAGCTGAGTGACTCTGCAGAACTCCACTGACCTCTGAGGCACAAAAATGCAAACTGGGACCCACCAGGGAACAGTGAGAGGGACAGGAGGTGCTGATGTCAACGAAGCTCAGAGTTCAGGAAGAAGGTGCATGCCCGTGATTTGTGCAGCTAGCTTTGTTCTTTCAAGTCACAAGTTACGGAGAGATGGACACAAACAACAGCTAATGGGTACTGAGCATGAATAGGTCTCCACTGGATGCTGTCCATGTGCCCTTTAACCTCGGTGATGGCCCAGGACTTACTAGCCCCACTGGAAAGACAAGACATGGGACGATTCTTTTGCAGCTTCCCGGATGGAGGCAGTGTGAACTGCAGCTCTCGGCCCCAGTTCCTCTCTTCACCACCCTTGGACCTTCTGAATTCTCACACACGTCACACCAGGCAGCACGGTCCACCCAGGCCCCAAAGGTGAACCAAAGCTGGGGTTCTGGCTACAGGCCCACCCCTCTTTTAATTCTGAGACAGTCGGGCCAAGTTGTCCAGGCTGGGTTGAAACCTGAGATCTTTCTGCATCAGCGTCCAGGAGTGCAGGGGTCACAGGTGTGTGTCACCATGCCCAGCTATGCCACTTGAATAAAGGGCAGAGATTTTTATCTTCATATACAAAGCTGATCACAGAGGCCTCAGGGGTCAGAACCTGCCTGGGCCACACCATCACAGCCAGAGCTCGCTGCCCCTCTGCACAGCCTGCTTCAGCTGTGCCCTGGGGCCACTCTGCTACCCAGTACAGGGGCCATTCTGCAAGGCCCCACCACAGCTGTTCTGAACACAAGGGCTGCAGAGAGTGCCAGTCACCACTTACAGCTGTCACCAAGGCAGGACATCCCCTAGGGATGGCCGCTCCTCCTCTGGGCAGCTCTGGAGGCCGCAGGGTCTTCTCCTGCATCTCTACCCTTCTCTAGAGCCACAAGGCTAAACTATAGCTGGCCTACACTTGTTGTATGATCTTAATTGAGGCTGCCCCTGGGCTTCCCTTCTCTGGCCTGCTTCCAGCTGCTCTGGAGTGGGCCTCACTGGCCTCGCTGCCACCCCATACTGTTCAGCTGGGGTACTCCTGGGAGGGGTCCTCCAAGACCACACTCCCCACATGTCCATGAGTCTCCAGTCCGGGATCCCCCAGCCCCATCCTGGCATCCTCAGGCTCCCACGCATTGCATTCAAAGCATTTTAGAAGTTTTGATACTCGTTTAACCCACTAAACCCCGGTGCCCAGGGCCCAGCCCAAACGCATACAGGTAACATTTCTCATGCTGGCGACGGGGTCCAGACCCCTTCGCCTGGGCCTGAGCCCCGGTAGAGAGAGATCTCAGGCACACAGCCTGTCAGACTGAATTTTTTCCTCTCAACAGCAACCCAGGGCTTCTGGGAAAGAGGGCTTTGGGCCACAGAGGTACCAACCCAAGCAGGAGGAAAATATTTAGGCTCTATGACAGCATCAGCTGCTTTCAGAGTCCTGCTTTGAACTGTTAATCAAGCCCAATCTTTCAGAATAATAGCCTGATTACTGCTCAGTTTGCATAACAAAGAAGCCCAATAAAACTTATTTTGCTGTGCACCAAGGGGGTGTGAAGGATCAACCCTAAGAAGGAGTCTTAGGAATGCGGTGAGCCCTCCAGAGCCCGAGCCCAGGAATAAAGACAATGCAATTTGCCACCAAGAAAAGCCCAATAGACCAATAAATTACCCGAGTGCAAAGGGATTAGATCAGGTTTCAGTTGCCCGGAGGAGAGGCGGGCCCCGCAGAGCTCGAGCCTTAACCTGCCTCCTCTTAAAGCGGTAAGGCTCCTTTAGAACCAGGCCCAGGGTCTGCTTGCCTTTGTCCAAGTTACTCTGGCTTGCAGAGTAACTGCCTGAATGCAAGCACCAGGCACTCACTGGACGCTCTGGCCTCGGCCATGTGCTGGGAACGGTGATTAGTACTGCTCCCAGAAGAAGCAACAGTGAACCCCTGCGCTTAGGTGGGGTTGACTGCAACAACTTCAGACAAAATGTGTTCTACCAGAACATAAGGATCTAAGAATGGAGGCGCTAGTGTCTCAGGGGCACATCTCCAAGGCTGGAACTTGACAGGTAGAGTGAGACACAGGTCTAGGCAAACCCCACTTCTCTTTCCACCTGGCTCCTGGATAGAGTCCACCACTAGGGGGCACTCAATGGCAAGGAGCCCTGGAACAGAGACAGGTTGACATGTCCCAAGCTTCCCGGCAGGACCAAGACTGGATGGGCTGCCCTTCCTTTCAGCTCCTTTTGCCTCTGTCCCTCTGGCTCCAGAGGTGGAAACTGCCTCCCTGTGACTCCCTCTGCCTCAGTGGTTCCTTTTGCTCTTTTGGAGTTTTCTTGTACTTAGTCCCCTGGCTGGAAGTGTCCAGGGTGGCTCTTGAGTTCAGGACATATTCAGGAGGCAGACTGTTGTTCTCTAGAGCCTGCCTTAACCTACAGCATCCAAATGGATTCTTCTCTAACAGATCTTTGTCCTTCAGTCTGGCCTGAGGACATCCTAGGGGACCATCTAGCTGGCTACTCCTGGAGGCTTTTCAAGGGTGCTTCCTCCAGTATCAGGCCTACAGAAAGGCAAGGTGGAAGCTCTGAGAGCCTCTGCTGGCCTAGGGAGGGAAGAAACAAGAGACTGGGTAGCTGGGGTCACGGAGAGTTAACTCGCAGCTGAAGGAGCGTGGGCAGAGGTGGCTGAGCGCCACGCATGGGGCTGAGGCAGGAGGCACTGCCCTATCACACCCAGCCGGAGCTGCTCAGCCTTGGACTCCACGCTGGCCAAGTCTCTGCAAGAAGCAGCGCCAAGTGCCAATGGAAAGGGCACACCTCAGCTTTCCAATGGGGCCACCCTTCCCTGGCTTCGAGCCTTGAGGAGCCTCGCAGGTCCTCGTAGACAGGGTGGCCTGAAGGTCCCTGTGTTCTCCCGTCATTCACAGGCAGAGGGTTTCTCTAGGACAGAGGGTGGCCAAGGGCACAGGATCACATGCCAGGGACATACTGCCTGTCTCAAGGCAGAGGCCCAAGCTACCCTGCCTGCCACAAGGAGGGTGGCAAGGGCCTCGACATCACTTTTCAGATGTCAGTGAAGCATGCAGGTGAGAGGCTGTCTTCCTGTCTGAAGGCACAGTGTGGCCCTTTGTCCTGTCCCTTGGGCTGGCACAGGAGACATGGCTTTCCATCTTGGCCCTGGCCCCACAATCGTGGACCATCTGCTTAGCTGCAAGTTGAAATGCATCTGAAGTGGCTTCATCTCCACTGCCACAGCCCAGCTGGCTTCCTCTTCCACCTCCCCCTCACACCAGAAGGGCAAGTGGTGCAGGCTGGGCTAGGCCCAGGGACACGGGGCAGATGTGTACAAGGGATTCCCTAGCATGGGAGCGCTGTGGGATCCTCTCTGCAGAGACATGGACAGGTGTGCGTGTGACAGCAACAGGTGTCTGTGTATTCTGATGGCTTAGCTAAAGCGGGGCACGGAAAGAATACTACACAGAACCAAGAAGACACAAGTCTGATGGAGAAGATTGGCATAAGCACAGCCCTGTGAATTCAGCTTTCTGACCTGGGCCTGAGTGACTTCTGCCTCTTTGGAATGCTAAGCCAGAGGTGGACAGGACAGCCACAGGGGCCTCGGGAGGAGGCAGAAGCCCCAGTGGGACTATGCTGTCCTGCCACAGACCTGTCCCGTCCTCCTTTCCTGACCTCGGTGCATGATTCACCACATGGTGCAGTCTGACATCCCACACAGCAAATTTAATCTGAGGGTGTATCCCCCAAAGCTGACATATGGGTAAAGGGGGGACCCTGGGCTCCCTCTAGCTCTACCAGGTAAGCAGTCAGCCACTCTTTCTGACGCTCCAGGCTCATAGTGGCATGGTAGTGATGACCCTCCTGGACACATGCTAAATGCATCCAGCAGACTGCCTGGTCTAGTATGGCTATCAATCAACAGAAGAGCTTCAAAGATTATCCTTTCAAATGGTCACGCTTCAGAGGTATTATATCTTGAAGGACATTAAGGAAATGGTAATTAACAGTGGCCATCTGTGAGAGGCTGGACTCAGAGTTTAAAATATTTAAAGAATCCTATGGTCTTAGTCTTTTAAGCAAAACCCCAAATCACCAGAAACATAAAACCCCAGGGTCTGTAGCTCCTGGGACAATGCTGGACGTGTCTGCTGCAGGAGACAGATTTATTAGAGACACAGCAAGTAGGGTTTCTGCCCTTATGAACAGAACTGGTGGCTCCGAAGAGAACAGAATCCTGAGACTCATGAGGTTACCAAGCTACAAGGGTAAAGTCAGCTCTAGGTAGCCTATGTGACAGGTTCCCAGGGTGCTGAGGATTGTGTGCACCCCAGCCCCGAGCTTGGCCTGGATCAAGTGGGCGGATGGTGGGCACTACAGCCTAAGCTGGGTGGTGCCACGGCCAAGGCTTGGTGGTTACCCATGGTGAAGGAGTGGGGGCAAGGGCTGTAGGGGCAGCCAGGACAGCTCGGGGATAGACAGAACACCATGGAAATGAGGCCCAGCAGGTCCGCAGGACCAGCATTCTGTCCTTCCTGCTAGATGCCTAAGTCCTAGGGGGGTTGCTCCTGCTGCAGATGTTAGCAAGGTGACAGTGGGGATTGGAGAAGGGCTTCTCATCCCAGGACACTGGGACGGGAAGTGTCACCTACCACTGAGGACGCCATGTCCTACCTCCGGGTACAGGTGAGGGGATGAAATTAGGGTAACCGATACCAGCCGTGCTGCTGTGCCAGGACTCTTGGCTTTCTGCTTTAAAATAAAGAGTCTTAGGAAAACTGGGATGAGGTGGGGACCTCAAGAAAAACAAGTTTTCAGCGTGAAGCAGGTTGCATTTTAGACAAGAAGCAGAACAGCACGGCATCAAGCTGGTGCTCAACCCAAACCTGAAGTTGGGGCACAGTGTCCAGGCTTGATGCACTCCACCCAAGACGGGATCTTTAGGGGAACCAGACCCTCATGCCTCATGTGAACACCTTTGCATGCCTACTGGCCTCTTCCCAACTCACAGATGCCTTATTTGTGCCTTGGGTCACCTCTCATCAGATGCACAATTCTCTCCAACACTCTTCTCTTGGGTGCTGGGACAACTGCCTGAAATTTCTCCAGCTTTCTCTAAACAGGAAGACTGGAGATCCTTTCCTTTACCACCTAGTTCACCAGTGGGACCTAAGGACCCAACCACCTACAGAATTCCATCTGTGTTCTCCCTGGGAGCCCAGCTCTGCCCTGTAAGACCCTTCACACACTGGCTGTAAGACCCCCTCATCCATAGAGGAAGCCTTTGTTCCCAACCTGTCCTTTCAAATGCTAAATCCAAGCCCCTAGTATTAGGAGCAGTGGTCATTGGGAGGTGATTTTAGGTCCTGGGGGTAGAGCCTTCATGAAAGGATTAGTGCCCCCATCCTCATGGGGGAGGTAGGGGCAAGGAACCCACTTGTCTCTTCTGCCTGACAGAGGCAGAGGGAAGAGAGGCCACCCAGAAAGAGGGCCCTCACCAGACAAGGAATCAACAGGGGCGTGATCTTGCACTGGCCGGGGCCGTGAGCTAGGACTTCGTGCTGCCCACACGCCTCTTCTGTGGTAGTCTGTCCCTGCAGCCCTAGAGACAGAGACACTGTCCTAGGACACTAGGTCCAACTGGGGGAGAAAGCAATACACTGAGTAGGCTGATTTGTAGCAGCAGTATGCTCATATCTATAGTGACCCAGCTGTGCTGAAACCCGACACAGGATTTTTGTCTTTCCAGGCCTTACTTTCCCCACTGGGACTAACATTCTAAAACTGCTACAGTTTGAAAGTGTAAAAGAAAAAACAAGAAATAAAGGCTGCAGTGCAGTACAGGCTGTGTCTCTTCTGACACAGCGTCTTGCTATGTAGTATAGGTTGGCATTGACTTGAGGCCTTCCTGCCTCAGCCTTCTGAGTGCAGGGATCACAGATCTTTGCCACCACGCCCAGGTGTGCAGTACTTCTTAGAGAACAGCAGGCTGCAAACTTCAGTGAGAATCAGAATCCCTTCCTAGGCCCATCAGAGCAGACAGCAGGGATCTTGGCCCAGGGAATCTACCAGCTTCGGGACTTCTGGGCTGGGCCCAGGTTCACAGGGTAGCCTGATGCTTCTGGTCCCAGGACTGCACTTTGAGAAACACCATGCTGGAATACCATACCCATCTGCAGTTAACAGGAAACACATCAACAGTCCAAAGCAGGCCCTGATGGATTTCTCTTAGACACCCATTAGAATGAGTCACATGGCCTCTAAGCCCATAAGTATCTATCCACTATGTTTGGAAGAGGATGCCACTTGTGGAAGCCTCTTTTGAAAAGCTTTGTCCTGCCTCCCATCTGGGGTAGGCCTGGCCTTTGCCTGCCTGCTCCTGGGTCCCACAGCACTGCCCAGGCAGATGCCCTTCCTGCCTGTGTGACACTTCAAGGCCCTTTCTGTTTACCAGTCTAGGTCTGCCTGAGGGCCCCAAAGCTGTAGCTGTCAGGGAGTCAGGGACACAGCAGATTTGTCATACGTGTGAATGTATGAAATGTGTGAAAGTAAATGTGAATACTCAAACATAAACACTCTCAAGCTAGCAGAGAGAAGGCATCTTTACCCCCCTCCCGCATTCAGCTTAACCTGCACCTTTTTGTCTTCTCCTGGCCACTGCCCTCCAAGCTGGCTGGAACCTATGCTGCCACTTTTCCTGAGCCTGTCCTCACCCATGGAAGGGGGCATCGGTGGCACTTAGGTATGACTCTAAGCCTCACCTACTTGCCAAGCTTTTTATTTTCGGCAAGACCCACCCTGCTCTCCTCCAGAACTGGTCTTCTGACTATTCCAAAGCACCACTGTGGCAGTCCCCTTCTTTGTTCTGGAACTTGCCGGTTTCATTCATCTCTCACTTACAGAGAGCTATCTTCTGACCCAGGCTTCCTGAGCACACAAGTTCCAAATTCTGGAGTTTGCTGTATATTTCAGTGTGGGCTACGGGAGGCTCAGTTTTCAATAAGGTGGGCAACTGTGGCTCCATGCAACTGTCAGGGGCTCTGAGGAGGAGAAACCTTAGCCAGCTGGCTTGACAGCCCAGCAGCTATCGGCTCCATCTGCCAGGTTTTAGTTACCAGCCTTGAAGCCAAAAAGAAATTGGTTTCTTGGAAACAAAGTGATGGAATTTGGGTTGTGAATTATATAACCCACCAGCATTCCCTTGACTCTGTCGGGACTCTCTAACATAAAGACAAGTTTTTAAGACAAAAAAAAAAAAAAAACCCAAAACGAATCAAGAAGCACCACAAACACTTCTGACCTGAGAACTGCCGCCATCCTTTCCTTTCCTTTGCTTCTAGCCTGAGAAATTCTGCTCTGTGGCTTTAAGGGCGGGAAGGTGTTGTTTTAAGGGCCCCTGAGCCCCCCTTCTCAATTTCAGTGGGGCTGACAGCACATCCCCCAAGGCAGCCGAAGGACAAAAGCCATTTATCAACCCATCTGATAAAACTTCCAATGGGCTGGATCTTTATCTACGCCAAACCGAGGTGAACACAAACTGTAAACTCCTGCTTCTCCAAAATGGGGATTTCTTTTTTAAAATGAGAGTAATTTTTATTTTTTGTTCATCTGGCCAGATTCTTAAGTAGATGGATAAACGGTCTTTTCAAACAACAGGGGTCCAGGAGGACACCGTGCTGCGGTGAGGTTGTGGTATTCCTGCGCACGTGGGGGCTGAGGATCTTAGGGGACACTGACACCCTCTTCTCTTCTTGCCCTTGTCAGGGTCTTGCTCTTGCAATCGAGGGCTCTGGAGCAGGCTAGGCGCTCAGGGCCTTCAGCAGGGCTGGGATTAGAGGGTAAACTGAGGCTCTACCCCACACTGCTGGCTGTCTACGTGGGCCGCCCACGGGGAGCACCAACTTGTAGCCAGGCCCAGTGCAGACTGCCCCGTCCTGCCAGTTCCTTGAAACCCAGTTGGCTGAAAAGCAAATCAAAACAACTCAATCCCAGCCTAGCTCAAGTCCTTTCTTGCAGATCCTGCTGCACGCAGGGGCGGCAGATTTGCCTGGCTGCCTTGTGAAACCAGCTGGAATTTTTGCAGGAGACATCTCTGAGCCCTGCCACACAATGAAAAGGCAGCCGACTATTCGTGTCATGCACAGAGGTCCCCTTGGCCGGGGACACTGTTTATTTGTATTTTTTTTTGCGCGAGAAAAATGGATATAAAAGGTTTAACTGGCGTTTCCAGGCTGTGAGCAGCATATGGCAAAATGAAATAAAGTTTTATGAAACATTATAAAGAAAACACACTGGGGATTTCAGTTTCGTGCCTTTCCCCCCTCCCTCCGAAAGGGGAGAGAAAAAAAAAAAAAAAAAGTAAAGAAACCGGAGCGCTCGGGGAAGGAACAAACGCTTCTCTGTGGAGTTGGTCTCCCTTCCCCCAACAAAAACAAGAGGTCCGGGCTCCGAGGAATTTGAAAGCAGTGATCTGCCAAAAACATTGTGAAAAACTATGGGGGATTCATTGGAAACAGATGGGCTTTTTCAGCTTTAATTCTGAAATTCTCTGTCTTTCTGACACAATAAAAACAAACAGGGGGCGACACGGAATGTAATCGAACAGCAGTATGAGCTCATTTGAACCGGGTCGGTGGGCTTGCCTGCGTCGGGAAGCGTGTGGGGCGGGACAGGGTTCCAGGGGAGAGGACCACTGGGGATACAGCAGGGACCTCCGGGACATGCCCCGTCTGCACCCCGGGCAGGTTTGTAAACTGAAGCAAAGTGCGTCCAGCTCCCCTTCTCCTCCGGAACCGCTGGAGGTGCGTCCTGGGCACCACTTCCCTTCCTCGGGCGCAGGACGAGGTACCCCAGGGCCGAGGTCTCCTCGCCCGCCCCTGCCCTTCGCAGTTCGGGCGCGTCCCCCGGGTCTCCACGGACACCCATGGCGTCCTCACCAGGGCAGCTGGGAAACAAAGGCCCGCGGACACGGGAGGCGGGGGTCCCTGGGGGCTGGCGAGATTGAGTCTCCACTCGCTGGCGAGCCCGAGCCCAGGGTCGCCGGGAGGCCCCCGCCGGCCGTCCCCGGCCAGGGCGTAGTGCCTTACCTGCCGGGAAGCTGCAGAGAAGGAAGGCGAGGGTCGGCCAGAATCCCAGGGCTGAACGTCCTGCCCCTCTCCCCATACCCATCCATCCAGCTCGGCCTGTTACCACTAGCCTCTCCCTGGAAGAAGAGTTTAAAAGAGAAGAAAATAAATCGCGCTGCCGCGTAAAAGGGCAGCCTCGCTGCGCCGGAGGGAGCAGCGAGCCGGAGGCTCGGTCCACCTCGGCCGCCCGCGGGCGCCCCGCGCTGCCCCTCCGCGGC
>NW_004524578.1:12148846-12166158 GCF_000260255.1 Octodon degus | reverse complement strand
CTGGGGACCTGGGGTGCAGGGCGCGATCCGCCCGCGGCTGCTCAAGCAAGAAGCTCTCGGCACCCCCCCCAGTGGGCGGGAGTGGGGGTGGGGGTGGGGGTGGAGAGGGCGGCCGAGCCCGGATGGCAGCGCCCGGAGTTCTCCCCGTCACACCCAGCCCAAGGAGGAACGGCTCGGCGAGCAGCCCCGGCCCCCCCTTTCCAACCAGACTGCCACCACCTCCCATTAAAGTGTCCCCAGAGCAGGCAGCTCTCAGCCCCCGACGCACCCCTAGTCGCCCACCCGCCCGCCCGCCCCGTCGAGGCTCTCCTGCGCGGCCGTCCCTCCTGGCACCTCGTCGCTTCCCTGAGACTTGTGCGGGCGTCTTCCCCAGCTGGGGGCCCGCGGGCGAGGGGCGCCCACCGTAGGCAGATGACGGTGCAGAGGCCTCGGGGCGCGCAGGAGCAAATTACGAGGCTGACCTGGGAGGGCTCGTGTGACCTCCCTTAACCGGTCGCCTGTGTTCTCCTCCCCAAGGTTCTCCAGGCCCTTACGCTGTTGCGGTTAAGGGGCTGGCGACTTCCCGAGAAACATCTTTGCGATGAAACACTTTTGAGTAAGTCAAAGCAAGTGTTTTGAGTCCAACCTATTGCTCTCCGAGGCCTCCTCACCTCACTCGCAGGCCGGCTCATCTGGTTCTTTTGGGAGACCCCCCCCCCGGTTTTTATCCAATTTAGATATTTCTCTTAAGCACTATCGCAGTCCACACTTGCTGCAGGCCACACAAGCTGCAAGCCTGCGTCTGCCTTTCGAACTCCGCTGCATGCGGGGGAGGGGCTGAGTGAGGCCGGCCCTCTGGAAAGGGGAGAAAGGGTGAATCTGGCTTCCCTAAAACAGATGAGAAAGGGAGCCACAGTGCAATGGGGCACCAAGAAGCTGGTTTTCTTAGGTCAAGAGAAGTCGAGGCGTGGGGGAGCCTTGTCTTTACAGTGGGGTGTCCCTGTAGTTCCCTCAAATATTCAGGTCTCAGACCATCAGGCTCTAATGATTGTTCTCCCAAACTGGGGCTCATTTATGTACCCCGTTTGCATAGTGCGGTTTGCAAAATGTCGTAGGTTGGTCCACGGGGAGCTCACCGTTGCCAAATCCAGTTCTCAAATGGTATTCCTTTCCAGTGGCCAGCCATGGGGCCAGACTCAGCAATTTACTGTGCAGAACATCTGCCCAGCGGCTCATCCCGGTAGCAACCCTGGCACAAGTCAGGCCCGGAGCCTGAGGCACCACGTGGGCCTCCCCACCCCCAGGTCCAGCAATTAACACCATTTGCTGGAATCTGCCTTTCCCGAGCTTGTTCTAAAGGCTTTCGATAATTTGAGAAGAGATCCATTAGCACTCCCAGCAGCAGAGACTGTAATTAACCATCCTCACACAGGCAGCATCTCCAGGTCGGAGACCAGGGCTGGGCATCCAGCAGACACTGCGGCTTCAAAGATGCTACAGTAGGCCCTTCCCGAGCGGCCCCGTCTCTGTTGGCCAAAGCAACCAACTTCTGGGGTTTGGCAGAAGGACTTTGAATTGCAACACCTCATTTTCTTCACCTGTAAAAGTCAGACTAATACTGCTGCCTCTGAACTGCAAATGAAGGCAACTCTGAGGGGAACTTCTCAGCAATTCTCCTAAGCAACTGCCTGCCATTTTGGGAAAAGACTCCGGAGCAAATAATAAGAGAAAGGGATGCAAAAGACCTTCCCACCCGTGTCGGGAAGAGAAATGTGTGAGGCTGAACGGGACATCCCCAAAGTGGGGATTTGGTCACTACACAGGTTTGACTATCAAGAGAAATCCAGCCCCAAGTTGGGCAGAGTGGGGTTGTGCTGATTTGGAGGAATCTGTCTCTGTTGGCCAAACTAACCAACTTAGGGACAACTCTAACTCTGCTGAAATAAGAGTTTTTAGAATGTTGGATATAGTGACTCAGTCCTGCGCATAGCATAGAGACTCAGCTCACTCACTGTGCATTCACTTCAGACAAATAGCTGCAGAGTCTGAGTGCTTAGCTTCCTTCCCCAGGGTGTGGTCTAAGCTCTGAGGCAGAGACCTTCTCTTGGGTCCTGCTCCCTCTCCCCAGCCCTGGGAAGGGATGAGCACTGCCGGAAGCTGGAGCCTTCCCAGGGTGCAGAGACTCCAATTTTGCTGGTTCTGGGTAAGAACAGAATGTTCCCAGATACAGGGTCTGAGCCATCAGTCCACAAGTAGATATTCAGGAGCTACATTGTGCTAGTCCCTGGGGGATAAGAAATAAATATAACAGCCTCTACTGTAGTTTAGAGGCTAAATATCTCCTCCCAGGGTGATGCTCCTGGGAGGCAGGTCTTTTAAGAGGTGGGGCTTATGGACCCTCCTTAGGGTATAGTGGGCGTGGCCGTGAAAGGGACTGTGGGAGCCTAGTCTTTTTCCATTTCTCTTTCTCTTCCTGGCCTGGGTGAGCACTTACCTTTGCCCCATGCTTCCTGCCATTGTCATCCTGCATGTCCGCTAGAACCCAAAGCCCCCAATCTACCTGACCTTGCCCTGGAACCTCAAAAACTGTTAGCAGAGATAAACTTTTCCTCTTTTAAGTTCGCCACACCAGCTCTGTCAGGATAGCAAGGGAACGCTGACAGCTCCTGTGTGTGAACTGCTGGTAGAATCAGAACAGAGAAAGGGTGATTGGGAAAAGAGATGTGAGAATGAAGAACTTTTATAAAAAAGGTGCTGCCTCTTCTGAGGTGTCTTGAAGGATTTCTCTTGAGGCGTAATGGCTGATGTGCTAAAGAGCTCTTAGGTGAGGGGACAGTTCATAGTTCTAGACAGCGTAGTCAGTTGAGTGATCACTCTCAGTGTGCAGTGGGGAAACTGAGGCTGTGGAGGTTAGCATGGCTGATGAATGCAGAGCCCCACAACCAGCATGCTGTGTACATTCAGCGCAATGATGGTATGAAAAATCTTCCCTATGCTTACTGTCGGGCAGGACAGATTCCTTCAAGGAAAGCATAATAGGCAGGCAGGATGGACACAGAGACTGGGCACCAGGGCCTCCAGCTCGACTGGGGGGGTGGTGGCAGGGGAGTCCTCCCAGCGTGGTGTGTGGCAGGAGAAGATGAGGCAGGGTGGGCAGGGTCTGCGGAAGCTGGAGTAGGGAGAGGAGTAGCTGGAAAAGGAGAGTCTGTGGCGGGGAGCGCCACCTGGGCCAAGGCCTCCAGATCAGACGTTTCTTCTTTTGGGAGTCCACTGTGTGTATGGGCAGTAAAACTAATGCTCACGCTGCACCCTACCCCAAGCAGGTGCATCTCCATCTTTAGGGAAACAGCTCAAGCAGGAGTGCCCCTGCAGTGCTGGGGCTCAAAGCCAGGGGTGCTAACCACTGAGCTACAGCATGAGAACGAGCATGTTCAGTGAGCTTGCCCAGTTGGCTCACGTGTAGGAGCACCTCTACATTCTCTCCTTCAACCCTGCGTGCACAGAACATCCGGGTCCGAGCAGGTTATCCTCTTGGGCTTAAAGTCAAGGCAAGACAGAGATAGCAGGTTCTTCAGTAAGATCGAAGTCACTGGAAATCTCAAGTCTTCAGTAAAGGCTCGAATGTCGCTTATGCTGGACTGACCTGGTGACCCAAGATGGGTGAATCAGAACCTTTTCTAAGAGTGTTGATGTAGGAGAACCCTGGTTCCAGTCTCAGATTCCAACCCAGGATGAGCTGGGTGTAGTGGTCTGGGATGAATGTGACTGTTTATGAGTGCTGAGGACTGAGGCTGCGTTGGTTGACTGCCACGTATTTAGTTATCCCATATTATCAAATTAATCTCATACTGGAGATTGAATCCAAGGCTTCTCACTGAACTATTTATCCTTAGCTTTTCAATTTTTTTTTTTTTTTACTTTGAAAAAGGTTTATGCTAAGTCACTAAGTTGTCCAGGCTGAATTTGAACTGAGGATCTTCCTGCCTCAGTCTTCCACAATGCTACAATTACAGGCATGTGATCCATGCCCAACTAGCCATACTATTTTTACTCAAGTTCCCTTTAGTTAATGAACTTTGGAGGCTGCTAGACTTTTCAGGGGTATCACCCCCAAGTCATATGTTGCCCCTGGCAGGTCATCCTTGGCTTCTCTAGCTATACCAAGGCTTTATTCTTGCTCTGGGAGCAATTCAAGTTTCTTATTTGCATGACACTGGTGTGGATTTAGATTTTTCCCTCTTGGGCCAAGCGGAATGGCTACTGTGAATGAACTCAAGGTCCAGTACTGGTCCTAGGGATTTTGGCCAATAGGTGGAGCTGTTGGCTCTTAAGCCATTGCTCACTTATGGCCACCCATGCGGTCATGTTTCTCGAGCTGGCCCCTGTTCTCCATCTCCTCCCTTGAGCAAATTCTGCTTGCACCAAGTCCTAAGAAGCTGAGCTGCTTCGTTTTATGACTCGGGTGGGATCAAGTCCTTCCTTTTCATATAACCCTCAAATCCTTCCTTCAGACTTCAAGAGCTACCCTGGGACCTGGTCATCTTGGATTCGATGAACTAGTCCTGCTCGCCCTTTCCATAACCTTCAAGGTTTTGGCCTTGGATCAAATCACCTTGCTGGCTTCATCTTTCCATGCTAAAGCTCTCAGGAACAAAGCACCCTTGCTGTCGAGGAACACACTCCTCTCATCCTCCTCCTATTGAGGGTTTTTCTGCAGCAGAAGGGAACAGAACTACAGGGTCTATACAACCTGGGTAGAAGACTCGTCGGCTTAGTTTCTGAAGCCACTTCTGACAGCGTTTTAGCATTTGCTGAACACTTGTCCTGTGCGGCCTTTGGCAAGCAAGCACTTTGCAAAGCCCCCCAAAGCCCTCATGGGTGACTATAAACAGACTACATGGAGTCCATTTTCCTGTAATTTGGATTATGGTCTAATAACTGTGTTCACTGGGCCTTGTGCCTATGAAAGCTTCACTGGTGTTTTCTTGCTTACGCATAAGCTTGTCCTGTAGTTAATCACCATTTGTTTGCTATTTTTGTGGAGCCTTCATTTATCCACAGCCTGGGAACCATCTGAGCTTTCCTGCCTTCAGATAATCTGTGTAAATTTACGTGGGGTCTGGGTGCAGGAGCAACCCCGGGGAGGAGGGGATGCCCGCATTTATAATTCATCATCCTGAAAACAACCTATTGATCCTATTGTTTTCCTGTCTCTAAGGCAATTTCTCCCCATGCTCAGGAGTGTCCTACTGTTATAAGTCACCCTTGAGGTGGAACTTGGTCAGAAGGAATTCTGAAAGTTGAAACATTATACATCCATTGTCCCAAGGCTGCTTCAACCTCATCTATTAAATGGAATCATTTCATGCTGTCTTTTTGGAAAGTGTGTTGTATCTCGTCCAGGAACAACTTCCAAGTGGAGGCTTTAGATAGCTCTTTTTGGGCTGGGGTGATAGCTTGGTGGTCTAAGCACCTGCCTGGTGAGTGTAAGCACCCGGGTTCAATCCCCAGTACCACATGTTATGCTGGCTCTGGAACCTTGGGTGCACCATGCTGACCACTGAAAACGGGCATGGTGGCACATGCTTGTAATCCCAGTGCTGGGGAGGCTGAGACAGGAGAATCGCTACAAGTCTGAGCTGCATAGCAAGACCCTGTACCAAATAAGTAAAAAGATAAAAAAAATTAGATAGCTCTTTTTAGCACATATTCCACCAAGTGGCTATTAGCAGCGACCCCTAGGTGGGCCTGTTGGTAGCCAGGAGGCATGGGGGAGGGGGGACACGGGTGCTATGTGGAAGGACAGATGCTCACTGTGGCCATGAGGACATCGCTGCCATCCCTCCCTGTCACCACCTTCTTCCCTGCAGATGGTTGGGGGGTGTCCTTGGCCACACAACTTCCTTGCCTTGTTTGTTTCAGTGACAGTTAAGGAGGTGGCCTCTCCCTACTTCTCTGCTTGCACAGCACTTGTGACCTTGCTGTCACTGTTCTGGCAGAAGGAACTGCTGCTTCTCCAGCTCTGGAGGATCTCAGGATGCGCTCGGGGGAGCCTTTCCTGGGCGTGTGTGCACTGTTTCCCTGGCTTAGGGGCAGGCATTCGCTCTCCTTACGGAAGGCTTCTTCACAGTAATTACAAGAGGTACTTTACCCTCATATTTTAATTTAAAAAGCTCACTTCTTGGATATTTCAATAGCTCTCTTTGGACTGAAGAGCTCACCTTCCATCTGAATTCTTTCCCAGGCATTTAAAACACATTGGCAGATATTAGCCACTCTGTCACACTCTTGATTGTGTGTGAAAGTGGGTTTAGTGGATGGGTACCCATCTTTCTCACATAAGGCGAATTCTTTTTATTTATGGGTTGTTTTTCTGTCTTACTGTACTTTGAACAAAAACTGAGCCAGGCTCTGGGTGGGCTCTGAATGGGGTCCTGGGGGTTCTGGGATGGGCAATGGAAGAGCTGGATGTGAGGACCCTTCATCTTGCATAGTGTGGCTGGCGCCCCCAGCGCTGTGTTTTCGTGGTGTTGCTGGGATCCAAGTTTACAGTTCACCCCGTCACTGCAGATCCACACGGACCTGCGTGGAGTTGGTGAGGCTTTAGGATATGGTGTAAGAACCTTCTGGTTGCAGGACCCCTGACTGCACAGCAGGGTGCCCTGTGTCAGAGACACATGAGGGCTGGCTTGGCGATGCTGTGTGACCCACAGTGCTCTCATTCGCATCAACCTCACGCTGCCTGCAAGAACCTCCACCCGCGTTTCACCAGACTGCCCTGTGGTTAGTGTCTGTGACCTCAGACCACTTATAGCATGAGTCTGGGACTTTCAGGACATAAAAAATATGTCTTTTTTAGCACATATTCCACTAAAGTGGCTATTAGCAGTGACCCCTAGGTGGTCGCATCCAGCTCCTCCACCGCCCATCCCAGAACCCCCGGTACCCCATTTGGACATTCTGACATGTATGGAGTGGTCCCCTTTGAGCTGCCCAAAGCAGGTCCCTTTCAGGGCTGTCCATGCTGAGCAGAGAGAAGGGAGCTGGCTGAAGGAAGAAAATGCTGGGAGGTCTGTTTCCGGGTGTTCAGTGCCCATCAGTCCAGCAACAAATATAGTTTAAAAAAAAAAATCGAAAGAGGAATATAGGCCCATGTTAAAGAGTCAATTTCCTGCCACTCTCGCTGGAGGCAATAGCTGTCGACAGTTGCTTGCACAACTTTGCAGATAGTTCTGTGTCCATACAAGCACATGTAAAATCAAGCCAGCGATCAATCGATTGATCAGCGCATCTCTCTAATCTAGTGATTTTACTAAAAACTATTAGTTCTGATTTCTCCCTCCCCAGTAGGTGTTTCCTACTTTTTTTTTTTCTTTTTCTTTTTCTGGTGGAACCGGGGATTGAACTCAGGCCCCTGCGCTTGCCAGGGAAGCACTTACTCCACTAAGCCATCTCCCCAGCCCTGGTGTTTCCTACTTTATGCTTTTTCTTCGTTTAATAGTGCTGTGAGTCACCTTCCGTCCTACTGGGAGCCAGACAGTCAGAGAAGCCCCACGTTCTCCAGCCACAGGGCTGCATACCAGTCCGTGGCAGCACTGAGCCATGAACCAGTCCTTCTGAGGACGTTAAGTGTCTTCAAACAGCTACGTCCTCTCCTCTTCCTGTATGTCAGTTCCCATTTTAGAGTCACTTATTCTGTCCCTTCTTACTTGGAAATCGGACAATTTACACTAAGTATTGGTGATTGAATTCAGGACCTTTTCTCTGATCCTCATCCCCAGCCCCCACCCTGTTTTAAATTTTTGTTTTGAGACGGTCTCAGCAAGTCACTAAATTGCTCAAATTGGGTTAAAATTTTCAATCCTCCTGCTTCAGCCACCTGGAGGGATGGGATCCCTGGGGGTGCTGCCAGACCCAGTGCTAATTTCAATATTTATCCTAGACCGACTAGGGTTTGGGCAGGTCTCATGACTCCTGCTGCTATACCACTGCTGCTGGGCCCCGGCTTCCTCCCATGCACAGACCTTCTCAGTCTCCTCACAACCTCTGTGGACCCAAACACATGCCACACGCCACCCTGGGCTCCATCCCCAGCCTTGGTCCGGGCTGGCTCGGGGCCTCCAGACCTGCTGGCAATTCCTGCAGCTCAGTTTCCAGTTTGCCCTCTGCCCTCTCATCCTTCTCTGCACCTGTCCAGGAAACTCCTGGATCACCTGTGTTTCTTACTGCCCTACTTCTTGAATCTCCTCCTGCTGGGCGGGCGTGTGGGGTCATAAACAACCAGACTCTCAGGACAGAGGTCTCTCCCATCCTTTTCCTCTTGAAGCTCTTGTCTCAAGACTCCATCCAGCTTACAAGCTTGCAGATTCTTCCCACAGAGCTCACCCAGGAAGCAAGACCATTTATCAACTGCTTAAGTGTTGGTGGTGCAATGCAAATCTTCAAGGCATTGCAGGGGCTGTGGGGAAAGATGGAGGCCCGGGTTCTGGGGTGGCTTTGCCTCTACCTGCGAGGCCCAACCACACCTTGTTCTGCCATCTGGCTCCTCAGCCTCTGTGCTGCAGAATCACGGCCTGGCTGCCCTGGGTCTGCCAGCTCCGTGGTCCCGTTCTGGGATTCAGTGAATTCCTGCTGGCTCTGTAACCAAACATTTTGCCCACCCCTCACTCCAGGAGCCATTCTGGGGCCTCACCTGTACCACTTACACATTTCTCTAGTGAAGATGTGGCTGAGCAGGCAGGAGATGTTATTTGAAGAGTGACATTTTCATGTCTTAATGTCAGCATGAAATAGTTCAGTAATGATCCCCCTAATATGACGGGATCAGGGGTGATCAGGAAATCCAGTGTTTAAATAAAAATTTTATTACACTAAAGACACATTGCCATTAATCGTCCTCAGAGCAAATGCTTCCGACACACGTAACCCATCGTCCTTGGTACCTTTTGAGCAGTTCTGGACACCCCCTTTTGTGTCTTTAGGAGGTGCAATCAAAACGCTGAGTGCTGCTGTCCAGCGGAAAGGCAGCTCCGTAAAACCCCGGTCTGCGTCCTTCTCCATGTTATCCACCAGATCTGGCGGCACACAAATGGAGGCTCTTCCCTGATGTCAAAATGACCACGCAAGGCAAGTGCTTTCAGTGGACTCAGGACTCGGAGACAGCCACAAGAGCACAACGGCAGACACTCAAGAGAGAGGGCTTCCAGAGCTGCTTGGACAGTGGCAAGAATGAGGGTCGAGGGAGTCTTTTGAGAGGTATTAATGGCAACATGCCTTTTACTCTAATAAATTCTAAAAAAAAAATTTAAACATTCACCATAACACGGAGTCATATGGTCTACACCTGAAGCCATGCCTTAAGTAGCTTCCGGTCATTTTTCAGGCCGCTTTTGGGCACCTGCACACATGACAGATGAGCTTCTGGTGACGAAGGCCATGCGGTGTTTACCTCCCCCCATTCCAGGAAGTTCCTGGGAAAAGAACCAGCTTGGAACCATTCATCTACCAAATAGCAACTGTGTGAACCCACAGCAAATCCGTGTCTCTCTCAACCAGCAGAAGGCCGGAGTGTTTGGATTAATGAACAATTTAGTGCCAAGTGCAAATACCATAAGCAGTTAGCAATAGGAACAGATAACCAAGTTATTCATCAAATTCAGAACTGTTTAGAATGCAATGGAGAAGAGCCCGAGCTGATGGGAGGCAGGGAGGAGGGCCAGCGTGGAAGGAGAACTAGTGTCTCTTCTGTGACTGTGTTCACCACCATCATTTGCTTTCTTAAATCTGGGCCCGGCAAAGAAAAATTTCACTTTCACATCTGAGAGGCGGTGCAGCATGCTGGTGGAGGTCATGCAGTAAGAACAGTCATTTCACCTCTAAATGGGTGCAGTAGTACCCCTTAGCAGGCTGACCTGGGAGGGAAGTCACAGCGTAATGACTGTCTCAGACAGACAGCTGGCTCAGTAAGCATGGGGAAGCAGTGGCCAGGATTCGTTTTGCATTGTGGAGGAGAGCTGTGGGTTGGGTTACAACAGCATTAATTATTATGCATGGATTCTTTGACAGCCTTTGCCTATGTGGAAACTGTGGTGCAGGCTGAAGGATTTCCCCAGGTGCCCTAGATAACTGTTTCTGGCGGTCAAAGATGTACAGGATTAGCCCTGAGAAGACTATGAATATTAACTGGACTATTGTCCTTGTGCCAAGATGGGTGACCGGGCCTGGGAAATGAACGGCCAACGAGGTAGAGCTAACACCTCCATGAATGAAACTGGTAGCTCTGTTGGAGAGACAGAAAGAAAGGTTAAACAATGATAAGTGATGATGGATGCTGTAAAGGGACACAAAGAGTGAGGCAGGAGGAGGGAAATCTCTTTCCTTAGGTCATGGTAGTCTTCTCTGATGAGGGGACATGGAAGAGAGTGTTGGTGACACAAAGTGGGAGCGGAGATATTTGGGAATGAGGGAGATGGATCTGGGTGAGAGATGGTTTCCTTTTGCATTTTGGTCATAGGCTCTGGAAGTGCACAGTTATTCTCACGTGTGTGTGTGGGGGGTTCTGGGACTGGCACGGCATGCGGTACTGGGCATTGAACTCTGGTCCTTGTGCCTGCCAGACAGGCACTTAGACCGTTGAGTTATCTCCCCGGCCCCTGAAATCAGTATTTTGGTATCTGAGTATTAAACTATCTAGCTTCACTGATTGAGGCATGACCAAGGCAGCCAAAATCTTACAAGGCTGTGAACACTTGCTGCGAGAACAGCAGTCTTAACATAGGGGATCGTTAGTTCTCTAAAATTTGAGCCTGTGACTCAGGAAGGTTAAGGTCCCTGCAAATATAAATGGCAGGGTAAAGGCCCACCTTGGGCTCGGGAGGCCACGCTCAGTGTTTTTCTCAAAAAACTACAGCTGTTTCACATCTTCGCCCAGGGTTTATCCTCTTCTGTCAGACCAATAATGTATCTCATATATATGAAGAGGATTCATGCTTTTGGATATGGGAATGTTTACAGGAATACTCTTTTCCAGACACTAACAAAAATATAAAAGTAATGTAAGAAAAGGAAAATTTGACTGAGCAATTGCTCCTCTCCTCCCTAAAACTCTTATCAAGTGGAACTAGAATGTAGAATTCGTTATCTGTCTTTTGGATGGTAAGTGGGATTTTTTTTTTTTTTTTTTCTTTTTGGTCAAGTATTCAGAGTACTTTCCTAGGCAACTGGAAAACCTTTAAGTAAATCTATCTACAGTATGGGTTTACTACACCCTTTTCAGTCCACAAGTCATTCAGAAGTTGTCTCGGTTCAGAAGGAGTAGGAGTGTGTGTGTGTGTGTGTGTGTGTGTGTGTGGTGTGGTGTGTGGTTACTGGGGATTGAATACAGACCTCAAAATTGCTACTGAGCCAGCTCTTTTAAAAAATTTTTTATTAATTTTTTTTATTTTGAGACAGAGCCTCACTAAGTTGTCCAAACTGGCACTTGGAACCTTCCTGCCTCAACCTCTTAAGCAGGTGGCGTTACAGGCAGGTGGCGTTACAGGCAGGTGCCACTATCCCCAGAATCAAATTTTAACCCAGGTGCTTGGGTTTTCCTGTTCTTCGGGACTCTCAACTCAGGCTCCAGGGTCAGTGTGCTCCCTAGCAGCTCTGAGTCAGGACACCCTCCTGCGAACATCCATTTGGCCATGAGGAAGTCAGGCACTCGGAATTTAGGGAGCTCCTTTCTCAAAATGCTCCCAGCAGAGAAAAGTGAAAGCAACATCAGACCCACCTGGTGTGGAGGAGGCTGCACACAGCCTGTCCTGTCACATGATCCTGGTATCAACAGCAAGGGAAGCCTTTTAAAAAATCAGTATTTGTAAATTACTTAATTAATTTGGTACAGGGTCTCACTACACAGCTCGGACTCACAGTGATCCTCCTATCTCAGCCTTCCCAGCGCTGGGGTTATAGGCATGCGCCACCACGTGTGTGTGTGTGTGGGGGGGGGGGTTCTGGGACTGGCACGGCATGCGGTACTGGGCATTGAACTCTGGTCCTTGTGCCTGCCAGACAGGCACTTAGACCGTTGAGTTATCTCCCCGGCCCCTGAAATCAGTATTTTGGAATCTGAGTATTAAACTATCTAGCTTCACTGATTGATGCATGACCAAGTCAGCCAAAATCTTACAAACTCCCAAGCTGCCCAAAGGCAGCGCTGTGGGGTCGTCGGCCGGGCTGCGCCTGTGAGGCGACCTCTCACACTCCCCTAGCGTCTGCGGGCGGGGCACTATCTCGGAGATGTCTCTCTGCTTTGCCTCGCTCCAGTAAGTGGGTGTCCATCTGAGGAAATGCAATCGCATTTAAAAATCTTTGTTATTTATCCGCTACCGCCTCCCATAAAAGATATTAAAGAAACCGTGAAGGCACAGACTTTGCCCTAACAGGTAAAACGATACCGCTGCAAGGGAAATTAACCGGCAAGGTCAAGGCGATCGGACTTTAAGATAATTGGAGCTTAGTGAAAGCAATTTACACAGTTAGATCTGGAGACAGCCTATGAGGTTCGTGCATAAAACCAGCCTGGAAGTACAGCGGGAGAGGGAATTCCAAGCACCCTGCACCGTGTCTCACGACCGTACACCTGGAGCAGCACGTTGAGGGGCCGTCCTATGAGCCTCTTCCTTGGTCTTTTTCCACCTAACAGTTTTAATGCTATCATCAAGGTGGAAATTCTTCAAAATGCCTACAAATGATGCAAAACTATCTGTCTCCACCCTGAGGAAGCCACGCGTGCCAGAAATAAATAGTACTGCAATTCTTTTTTTGAAAATGTATTTAGTACAGGGTTTTCCCTACGGAGATCAGATTCGTAGTGATTCTCCTGTTTGCAGTCTTCCAAGTGCCGGGATTACAGGCGTGCGCAACCACGCCCCATTTCAATGGAAGTCTCAGCGGTCTGGCGGGTCAGGCTGACACGGCACTCCAGGGATCGAACTCTGGCCGCTGCGCTCTGCCTAAGCAGGGGCTTCAGTCCGCTGAGCTGTTTGGCCAGCCATGTGGTTCGCAATTCTCACCGAGGACTTGGGCAGGTTTGTTTACAAGGACAGGGGAAGAGTAGAGTATTATCAGGTAACAGGACAGATTGCTGCTGTTGGCAGCAGCCAGCTGCTGCAAAAATCTTGAGATCGGAGAGTCCAGGGAGATTATGTCAGGAGAAGCCGCAACAGGACCCTAACTGCGGCGCAGCCCCAAGAAGCCAGAAGTCAGCACCTTTCAGGGCACTTTGCTTCATGGCTGTGGATCTCTGCTTTGGCCGACAGGGGACACAAACTATGGGAACTGGTCTTGTTTTACCAGATAATCGATTCACTTCTGTTTTCAAGGTTTTTGCCTGCTCTTCAGGGTGTGGCCAGTGCAGTACCTCTATTCCTGAATGCTTTGCATTTGCTAGCCTTGCTTTAAATGGACAACTGACAGATGAGAAGGAAATCCAGCCAGCGGTTCTGTAATCATTCTCTCATAAATTATGCTGTCTGCACTTTCATTCTTTACCACAGTAATCTGGATATCCTAATTTCATAAATCGAGCAGGTTTGTAGTGCATGTTAGGTTCCTGAACAAACAGTGACTAACAATTTTTTTTTTTTTTTTTTAATGTATTTGGTACAGAGTCTCACTACACAGCCCGGACTCCTAGTGATCCTCCTGCCTTCAGCCTCTCTAGCACTGGGATTACAGGTGTGTGCCAGGTTTCGGTGGCCAGCTCAATGCGCCTAGGGCTGGTGCAGTGTGTGGTGCCGAGGATCCAACCCCTGGAACTACGTTTGCCTAAGCAGATGCTCAGTCTTCCAAAGGGACTTTTTTTGGTCTTATTTTTACCGTTTTCTTTTTTTTGGTACTGGGGATCAAACTCCAGTTCTTGTGCTTGCTGGGCAGGCACTGAGCCGCTGAGCTACATCCCCGGCCCAGCAGGCGCTTAGTCTGCTGGGCTCTTGTCCACCCATGACTAACATTGTTTTAAATGTGCCTATACAAGGTATTTGCATTTATTCGGTGAATGTCTACCCAATTTTTTTTTTATGATTAAAGCTTTAACTCAACATCAAGAAATAAGACTTTTTAAAAATACATGGTAAGGAGGAAGAAAATACCTATGCTGAACTAAGAAATACTTAAGCAGGGTTGTGAATGACTTATAACTATGCATAACAATCTTTCAGTATCTATTACTTTTTTCCTTTCAAAAAATCATTTTACAGAAGTTCATCAAATTAATTTTGTTACAAATTCTAGGCTATATATTTGTTTCAGTCTGCTTCCTTTTAGTACTAGCATTTGAGTAAGTTTTAACTTTATTCTCTAAGTGTTTAAATGGGTCATTCTACAAGGAAGGTGGCATTTATTGTGACAATAAATGGGAACTGACAAGTCTATAGTCTACCCAAATTTCGAAAGTTTTTCTTCCTGCCCTTGTAACTATAAAGTTTTATGCCTCCATAGGTATTCTTGCTCCTGAGTCCTGAGTCCTAATAGGATGAAGGCTTTCTCCTGATAGGACACACCTGGCTATGGAGCTGAGCCTGCGTCCTAAAGGCATTCATTTGTCACCAAGGAAAGAAACCGAACACCTGGTCCAGGCAGTCCTTGCTGTCTCCCAGGCCTCTACATATTCATTGCTCCTTTGTAGCTGCTGCTGTAAGAAGAGAGGCTGATACTGAGTGTCTAGAGGTCAAGCAAGAAAAGAAAGAAGGCTAGGGACGCGGCTCGGCGGTAAGCGTTCACTGAGCATGCGTGAAGTTCCGGGTTGGAGCCCCCAGCTTGGGGAGGGTGGGGGAGCCCGTCATTTGGAACAGGGTGGGTGTATCAGAGAAACAGGAAGGCCTGGAGGCTTCTCTTCTTCCAGTTAAACTTATGCTGTTGTTGTATTGAATGACTGAATATTGCTTGAAAAACAAAGTAACCCCCTCAAGGAGCCCCACCTCAGACATTTGAAAGTTTCTTTGAACAATCCCCTTTAAAGGGCAGTACTCATTTCATTTCACAAAACCAACAGATTCTAATTAACCTGCACTGACTGTCCAGTTTTTGTTCAGTTTCACTCCAGAGCATGTCACCTCTCTGGATGGCAGACTCCTCCAGGGCCCACATCTCCTTCCCTGTCTACGCCGCCACGCTTTAACGCATGACCAAACTTTGCAGTCAGGCTTGCTAAAGTGCTTAAACTAAATTCATCCAGCAAGGCTGAAGGAGAAAAAAGCTCGTTATAGACTCCGAGAACCCTGGCCACGCCCCTTCACCTGTCTGGCCAGCCGTTGCTTCTTTGCAGAAGTGGAAATGCCTGCCTCTGGGGCTGGCCATTTCCTGGGGACAGCAAGCGACACTATGCTGGTGGCGTGGACACTCTCTGTCCTGGGGAAGAAGTGCTCAGGGTGTGTTCCTTTGGCATTTGCTCCTCTAAGAACTGTTGCATGTGAGGCTGGTGGGGCTCACACCCACAGGGCTCTTATGGAACAGGATCCTGCATGCTTTACTTGGGCGCTGCTCCCCACTCCGGCGGGGGCAGCATTCAGGGAGAGGTTTGCGTAGACAGTGGCGCCCACCTCCGTACCTAGACTGGAGAGGCAGCTGGAGCCGGTGGGGTGTAGGGACAACTAACTCCACATGTGCGGTGTAAACACCTGTCTGTCACCTGGGACAGAACATCAGGAGCAGAGATCATGAACAAAGGAGCCCCGGCTCCCTCCTTACCACCAGCTCAGAGGATCTCCAGGGCAGAGTGTCTGTCACAGCATAAAATCACTGTGCTCTCTGCCCTTTGGAAAAGGAGAACCCAGCTAGCTCATCGCTAACATCCTCCGGCTTGGAAGGTGGCAGCACAAACCTCCCACCAAGAATATGGAGGAGGGCGGTGGAGTGTGGGTGCCCCACCCAGCGCCTTTGTGCACCCCGGGTGCCATCTAGCGGAATCTCCCCTAGTCCTTAATGAGAGAGCGAGTCCGGTAAAGGAGCTTGCTTGTCCCTTGTGGGGGGCAGCACAGCAGCAAGACCCCTGCCCCGTTTATATGAGCGAAAGTGCCATCTGGGGACACTGCACTGCTGCTGCGCCGTCGGACCCCAGGTCCTTTCCCATTCTGCTTTCCCTGTCCTAGCCCAGATCTGCCCCCAAACCACCTGTGTGTGATGCACAGCAGAAAAGCTAGGGCCCGCACGGGTTTCAAGTCTCTGCGACAGATGCCATGAGAAGGGTAACATTTTACCTTATATCTTTGCTGGAAGATCCTAAAACCAAATGAAGAAATGATAGGGGTCTTCAGGGTGACAGCCTGCCACTAGGCCTGTGCTTCTGTTTCTTAAACTAGGCGTGCTAAGCTCAGAGTGTGGGGCATTCGGCTCCAGGGGGCAACAGGGACGCCCAGAATTAGTCTTTCCTGCACGCGACGGTTGTTCCCGCCTCTTCACCTGGCGCAGGCATCTTTGCCAGCACCCCAACTTTACGACCTGAAAGGAAGGCACAGCTCACCACTTCCGCTAGATGGCGGTGTTTCCCCTAATCCGTTCGCAAGACACCCAATTTATAAAATAAATATAATCCAACGCCTTCCGAAACCGCATAATAGCAGGCACCCATTAAAATCCCAATTTGGGGAAATTGATTCTACCTCCGAGAAAATCTAATGCAATTACAATTAATAAGATGCAATCAAGAGTTACATCCTAGAGCGCTTAATATGCGCCCTCCCCCTACATACACCTGTCCCTTTCCCCAGTTAATTCCCTGCGACGAGCCAGGGCGTAGGCCAGGCACTGAGCCCTTGCAGTGCCCTGTACTTTATGTCCGCCCGGGAACCTCCGGGGAGCCCCACCCCTTCCTCCAAGCTCCCCCGAAATCTCGCGCCTCCCTGCGCAAAGCAAAGCATTCGGAGCTGCCCCGACAGTGCGCGGCGCCGACACCCCCGCAAAAGCGCTCGTTTTGCGGCTTCGCAGCTCCACGCCAATGGGGAGGGGGCCGTCCAGGCGACGGGGGCCCAGAGGGATTCAGGGCAAGGCAGCCGGGAGGGCAGCCCGGACGCGGCTCCGCGGGTGAGAAGAGGTCGCCTGCTGGGGAGAGGACGCGCGCCGGATCTGCCAGACCGCGCGAAGTGCCCGGGGCGGCTCAGCGCAGTTTAGAGGGGGGAAAAAAAAAAAAAAGAATACAAACACAAACCACAAAACTTTCCTGGTGCCAAACGCTAAGGCGATCCAGGCGCGACAAAGCTCTAGATCTGGGAGGGGATGAGACGCGGGGCTGGGGCGGGCCACATCGACGCGGTGGCCGGGCAAGTGTCTCCCGCGCCTTGGGGATGTCGCCGCGG
>NW_004524578.1:12133557-12148393 GCF_000260255.1 Octodon degus | reverse complement strand
CCCCTAGGCCCCGCCCCGCCCGCCCCGCCCTCTCGGAGCCGCACGCGGTGCCCTGGGCCTGTGTGAGCCGGGGACCTAGCCCTGTGAAGTGGGTACAGGGAAGCGGCCGCACGTGCGGCGACCCTCCGCGGACCAACGGCCTAGCTCCCCGCTGCTGCGCGCAGGTCCAGGAGAGTCAGGGGAAGTTGCTCAGCTTTCTAGAGGAGGCCGTTTTCATCCGAGAGGGGCGCCCTGCGGCAAAGCACTTTTGTTCGATCGAGGTTGTACTTTTGTTTAAGAATGTTTTGGAGAAAAAAGAGTCGAATATGTATGGGTTACGTGCGTAACGCACATCTCGCATCCAACTGTGCACAACTTCCCCGCGTCTAGGGTAGGAAGAAACCGGGCCCCCCGCCTCCCCCTGCAGCTGGTCCCCAGGGGCAGCTCGGGTCTCTGTGCTCCGCCACCGCGCCCCTTTCCCGAGCGCGCTCAGCGCTGTTCCCCGCCGGCGCGCGGGCTGTGAGCGGGGCCTCACGCGCTTTTCAAGTGACTGTTTCGGCGTGCAGCGCTGGCGCACGCTGGCGACAGCGCGGCGACCTCACCTAGGTAAATCCCCGGGGATGCTGGAACCCAGAGAAGGACCCTCTCTGCAAACACCAGAGTCACCCGGCTGGGGCGTGAAGTCATTCACCCCAGTCATGTGGACGCACAGCTCAGGCACGAATTAGCCCTGCGCAGCCAGGGTCGCCAGCGCATTTTTAGATGGGGTTATGACCTTCCCAGTCTTTACCAGCAGACTGGCTGGGGTTTTGATTTGATGGGCGATCTTCTGGATGTGCAGGATGAAAAGGTATCCGCATTAAAACCTGATCGTTATTTATGCCTGTGGTCTTGAGGGATGCGGTTTCTTAACTCAATATTCTGTGTCTTATTGGCCAAGTGTATTTGGATAATCTATAGCTGAGATATAAATAAAATCCATGTCATTTAGCAGAAAGGCATTGGGTATTGCGAAGCTGGATTCTATAATTAGCTCTGACCTCCAACAAGTTTTCTAGCTCAGCTGGGACTCAGTTTCCTTGTCTACAAACAAGAGTTGCACTAAATGTGTGTGTGTGTGTGTGTGTGTGTGTGTGTGTGTGTGTGTGTGTACGTTCTAGCACTAACATCTGCTCTCCTGCTTCTTTTTCTTCTGCCTTCATTCCCTTTAGGGAATCTCTCTTCAGGGTGGAATCGGAACCTCAAGCCCCGCCTGCCTGGCAGTGACCTCAGTCTGTTTTTTGGCTCGGGGCAGCCCTTCCCTACCTGTCCTCTCCCAGCTCAGTGCAGTCCTCAGGAGGTGGCAGCTTGGGCTTCCCGAGTGTCATTGCCCCCCTCAGCGCAGTGCAGCGCAGCCAGGGCAGCGCCTGGCCTGCTGCAAGGATCTCTGAAGTACTGTCACTCAGATAAGGCGCTCTCACAGCTCGGCCTAATTGCTTGGCATTGCTGAAAGGTCTATAAGTAGAAATGTCTCTTTTTCAAATGGAACCTTTGGAAAATGCCCTGCATTTCCAAAGAAAGGGTTTTGGCACCTTGGGGACAGACAGTCCACTTCCTAGATGAGTTCAGACAATGCTGAGTGCTACCTTGGTGTGTGGGGCGGTGGAGACAGCCAATGGCTATTGCCTTGCTGAGCGTGCAGGCCATGGAGAAGACAGAGAATATTAATGCTACTCATTAAGCACTTGATTAAGTTGGAACTATGCACAGGCAGTTAGAATACAAGCATGAACACTCAGCTTTAAATGAGGCCATGGGGTGTGTTTGGGGTGCAAATTAACAAGTGTGTATGCCTTCAACCAACAATCTAGAAACATTCCTAATACAAAACTCCAGGGAATCCTTGTCTTTCTTCACTGCAAAAAGCCTCAATTCCTTCAGAGTCTGAGCAGGAAACAGGCTAGGCTGGGTTCAGTAAGGCCACTGCAAAACAAGGGTGAGACTCTGAACTATTTTAGTTTCTCTCTTGTCCGATGTGAAGAGTTGCAGAGGGAGAAATTAAAAACTAGCCATGTGTTTATAGAGGCATCAAGCACAGCCAGGGTTTCCACCTTTTCTTGGCCCCGCTAGCCCTTCCTCTCCTTCTGAAGGGGGGCTGTGTGTTCACAGTGCAGGTCCTGCTCCCCCTGGGAACTGCAGCTGTGGAAAAGCTGAATGCTGCAGAAAAGGGAGCCAGGCCAGTGCTCCCATGGGCCCGAGCCCATGCCGAGTGCCTGGTGTGCAACCAGGGTGCGGAGCTGCTCTTTGCCTGTATGTGGCAGATGCCTGGTGGCACTTGCTGGCCCAGGATGCGTCTTTAGGAAGTGGGTTTCCACATGAAGTGGATTACAGATTTCTTCCCAGCTGACAAGAGTAGGAGAATGACTTGGCATTGGGCACTGGCCCTTGAGGCTGGGGTCCCTGAGTTCACAAGCGAAAGGGCAGCTTTGAGGCTGGAGGTTGGGAGTTGGATGGTGTCACGGAAGAAGGAGAGGCCACCCTCACTCTTGGCTCTGGGTGGGGGGTGTGGCGCTGGAAGGGAAGAGTACCTTGGCCTCTGTGCCTGGGGTGGGAGGTGGTGTGGCAGCAGCTACACCATCCACCCCTGCCTCTTGGCTTCTAGTTAAACACAGCCGGCTTCTTGGGTTGGCTTTCCAGCTTAGCTGCTGATGGAAGGCAGGTACAGACACTCTGGAGCTGGGGTGGTGGTGGTGGGGGGAGGGGGCACATCGTCAGGAGACTTAAGCGCAGGGGCTGGCTTACTGCTTTGGGCAGGATCAGGAACACGGTGATGGAGGGGCAACCACTGGAGGTAGTTTCAGGGGGGTCCAGTTGGAGAGTGCAGATGGGAGGGAAGCAGCAAGGATGTCCAGGCAGGAAGTGGCTTGCATGGCGGTGTGGGGCTTGAGTAAGGAAGGAGTCCAGTTGGAATTTGTGTGCAGGAGAGGGGATCAGTGATGGAGAAGGGAGAAGAGGGTGTGGCCCTTTGGACTCTATGGCTTCTTCCTAATGGGGTCTTAAGGCCTCATTGTCAAGAGTCACCACAAATCAGCATGGAGATTCATCACGAAACCAAAGCTAGAAATTTACTTTAGTAGGCCTTTTGTGGGTATGTACCCCAAAGAGCTAGCAAGAGATGTCATAGCATGTAAGCCTCATGTTTGTAGCAGGACAACCCATGAAGAGGTAAATAGTGGAAGCAGCCTGTATGTCCACCTGCAGATGAATGGATAAAAAATGTGCTATTTGTACACAGTGGAGCACTACTGTGTCCTCAACAAGGCTAAACTTGAGTCGTTTGCAGGAAATGGGTACATCTCGAGACCATTATGTTTGGTGAAATCAATCAGACACAAAAGCTTGCATATGAGAAACCCAAAATACAAATACAGGGCAAGGTAAGAGATAGACAATAGGAATCAGGGAGATAGATCATCCCCCAAAAGGAATGGGACCAAGAGATGGGGGAGTAGGAAGGGAATGAGAAATAGTTGAGCTGTGTTGCGTATGTGAACCAGCACTCCGAGGAGTGTAATCATTATGGGCTGCCAACAGCTATCAATACAAATTCAAATAGTAATGAAAAGCATGGCCACGGGCAAGATGTGGGTGGCAAAGTGCAGGTTCAAGTGTGAGGTCCAGGTGAGACTCCCTGGGGAGGGGCCCAACGTGCTGCAAGCAGAAGAAATGCTACAGATCCCACTGAAGCCAGGAGGGAGGCCGAGTGGTGGGGCACTCATCTGGTGGATGGGGAACAAGCGAGAGCCGGCAATGCAGACAGGACGTGGGGGGCTGGGACCTCCAGGGTCTCCAGCGTTACCCTTTAGGCTTTTGGGGGTCCTGCATTGGTTAAAGAGAGCAGGGTGTGGTGGTCTCTGACACAGACCCTTAGGTTTTACTGCACCCAGCAGCTGCGGGTTGGGGTTAGGCAGTGAGGAATACACGGACCACACGGCCAAAACCACACGGGGAGGGGAGTGTAACCACCAAGCCGAAGGTGGCAAAGAATACTTGGCTTTCAAAAAATTTATGTCGGGTCTGAGAACAGATGTTGAAGCAGCCAGTATATTAAACAAATTTCAGACAGAGGGCTGGACTGTGGGTGCTTTGGCAGCAGCATGAGCCAGAGGGAGCCCCTGGAGGCTGCTGAGCAGAGGAAGAAGTTGGGGGGGCACTTCAAGTGGGTTAGTGGACGGTACTTCGGCGAGTCGGGAGGCAGAAGACCACGGAGTCTATTCGTCTTGACGTAGTATGATCGAGAGTGTGACCTTGGATGTTAAGAGTACACTGGAGGGGCTGGTGAGATGGCTCAGTGGTCTAAAGCACCTACTTAGAACAAGCTAAGCTAAGGAAAACACAGGGACCGCGGTTCAATCCCCCAGCACCACATGCCAGACAGCCCTGCCCCCTGGTGGGCTGAGCTGGCCACACACACAAAATGAATGAATGAATAAATAAATAAATAATTCTTTAAAAAAAAAAAAAGAGTACACTGGAAAGTAGAGCACTGCTGAAGAATCCAGGTGCTTTGCAGAAGTCCAGGTGTGGTGGTGCGTACCTGTAATCCAGTCCTTGGGGGGGGGGTGCTGAGGCAGGAGGATCTCGAGTTCGAGGTCACCCTGAGCTTCAGGGTGAGTTTGAAGAAGCTTCAACTACATAGCAAGATCCTCCCCGCCCCCTCCCCCCCAAAAAAGCAAGATAAATGTTGCACAGAAGTGGGAAAACCTGAGTATCGGTGGGAGCATCAGAGATCCCCTTAAGAATTGAGATGATGTCCCGGGTGGCAATGTTCATTTCAGAGACTGGGAAGTCAGGAGGGGGAGTGGCGTGGGGGAGAGATGAAGGACATTCAAATCATCCGTGGGTTGGACTAAGTGGGAGAGAGACCTCGAAGTCCTGGTGTGAAAGTCACCCAGTTTTCCATATTAGGTAGTGTATACCTACCATGTTTAAGAACCCCATGCCTGTGCCTGTGACAATAATTAATTCATTTGCTTCTTTTCAGCCTCTTTTCCCATAAGTCCTCACTTTCTATATCATGGTAAGGACCACAATTAAGTCAGGAAGCAGACTTTAGTCCTGTGGTGTTTGTTTATTGAATAAGGCAATTGGCAGCTGTAGGGGTAGAAGGCAAAATCCACATTTCCTCATTGTTATCTCTTGGATTTAGGTGACTGAATAGGGTGGCCAGAAGGAGCATGACTTCCCTTTGGGGCTTCGATGGTGATTTGCTGGGTGGTGGGGACATGAAGATAGCTGCAGGGCTTGGGCAGCCACAGCTGAAGAACAGCTGGGCTGTGGTCAGCAAGCTCGTCCTCCTGTTCCACAGTGGCACCCACAGAAGCCTGCCTTTGACAACTTAGAGACCTTGGGGCCAGCTGGCAGGCCACATTCCCTTCACGGGGAACTGGGGGAGGGCAGTCCACTTCCTCGTCTGGATGCAGGCTCTGTTTAGATTTTGTTTCGCAAGTTTTACTGAGCTCCTTGCTTGCCGGCACAGTCCACATGGATGTTAGAGTTGTTGCCTCAGTCCTCAGTACTTGGATAGGAGGTGGAAATAGGGATCATGTCTGAAACTGAGTCCAAATAGAAAGGGAGTGGGCAGCAAGTCAGAGCGTCCTGATTGGGGACCGTATCCGAGTCAAAAAGCCAGAGCATTTTCCATAAACTTGTGTTCCTTTTTCCTTATCTTCTATCTCTCCACCTTTCCTCTTAGGAAACCCCAATACCCTCCATTTGGGAGAACACCATGTACTCCACTTTCTGCAGTCAGTTGTCCCCAGGGTTCAAGGACAAGATGTGCTGGTGCATTGTTTTTGCGGAGGTGATCTAAGGGAAACTCAGAGAGGCACTGGATTCGTGTAAGCACAGGGATGAAGTCACCAGGAAGTGACAGTCACACCTGCTTCTGGGGATCTTAAGTTGGTTATCAAAGTTTGGGCTCTAAGTCATACTGCACTTAGAAGGCATCTTATTGGCCACTATAAATTCATTCTCATAACTCATGCAGAGAGTTCAGGTGGATTTTGGTTTCCAACCAAGATTGCTTTTTGAGGTTCTCATACCAGGCATTGAACCTGGCCCACAGATCAGACAAATTCAACCACGCACAAGAGTGGAGAGACTCAGCAAGCTCCTCATTGTCTGGGGGTACTGTTGGGGTGGTTCGTTTATTTATTTATTTATTTATTTATTTATTAACAGAAGTTATCACTGGTATTTAAAAACAATGATATGACTTCAAGAATAAAGCTTAAAAAAAAAGAATAAAGCTTGTAGATCTCCTACCTCACAGTTTGGGTAAGGTTGGTGGGAAACATAGCTCCATGTGGTCATTCAGAGATTGAGACTCCTTATAAATCATTGTCCCCCTTCACTCTGTCTTACTCTGATGGACTGAATTGGAGTTGGTTCCTACCCAGCCTGGGCTGGAGGCTGTTGGAATAGGAAAGAGTATGGAGCAGCATTCTGCTTACAGTGTCTCCTCATGTCGTACTGCATTCGTGATAAGTCCTACCCTCACACCTAGCTGCAAGGGAGGCTGGGAAATCCATGCACATGGACAGCCGTGGTTCTTTGTGGAACAAGGGAGCTTAGGTTTTGGAAAGCTAACGGCTGGGTGCACTTTGCTGGTCTAGCATGACATAGGGGAGGAGATGTTGGGGGGAAAAAAGAACAACAAGAAAAGATGGTGAAAGGAGAAAGTTATTTTTAAAATATCCTTTCTTGGAAGAGTAAAAATCTGGCAAATATATATTTCTTCCTCCAGTTTTTTTCCCTCTTCTCTGTGAAACCCCCCAGTCCTTAGCTGCCTTCTACATTGTGTGGCTGTGATAGTTTGGCATCAGGGGAACTTGCTCTTGCAGAGTCCCCAAAATGAACTGCAGCTTGCTGCGATGACTTCTGGCTTGCTGTGAGCTAGCGCTGTCTTTGGCCTTCTCTGGCAACATGACACTGAGGAGCAGGTGGGTCCTGGTTGGCCCCACTGTGGACAGCGGGCACCACACGAGGCCTGAGATGACTCTGGTGGGAAAGCAAGGGGCATGTCTCCCCAGTTCTCATTCTCACCTTCTTCTGCCTGACTTTGGCTTCTTATGATTGGATTTACTGTAGGACTCGCAGGTCCCCAGAGCAGGGCTTTGGTCAGGAGCCAGTTTATTCAGCGGAAATTAACTTGCTTGTTTTTAAATAATCAGGGTATGGATATTGGATTCTTAATTTTAGAAAACTCAAAAATAAAAAAAAAAAAAAAAAAAAAATTTTTTTTTTTTTTTTTTTTTTTTTTTTTTTTTTTTTTTTTTTTTTTTTTTTAAAGCTTCACTACTTTGCTTTTTGTGGAAAGAAATGCATGACGTGGCGCTTTGGACCCCAGAGCAACAGAATGGATTTGGAGCTGTGCAGGCTCAGGGTCCCCACAGAGCTTCTCTGTGCCATCGCTCTCAGGGCAGGATGCTCTTAAGGTATTGTTTGGGGCTAAGAGGCCAGTCTCAGATTCATGGAAGAAAATCTCCCTGCCTTGCAGTAAGATCTTAGATTTGATCTACAGCTTCTAAGTCCCACAGAGGGTCAGTGATGGCAGTTCAGGTAGGCCAGGCTGGATTTGCCGACTCCTGCTGCCTTCCCCTCCCCGCAAGGATAACTTCAATTTCATTAGATTTAAGCAGCAGCCTACGAAGCAGCAGAGACAGGTGGGAATCCCGTCCGTCACACTTTGGGGCCGTCTTGCCTGCCTGTCTGCAGCGAGACCCTGTGGGCGCACATACGAGGGTCTCTGGCTGCCCAGAGACTAGGAGTACAAATGGTGCACAGCCAGAAGTTGGAGAGGCTTGGGAGATGTACTTTAAAAATCTTAAAGGCTGGGGGAAAGGAAGGAAGAGACAAGTGAAAAAAAGAGAACAGAAGGGGAAGAAATGGAAAGAAAGCTTCTGTAAATGAGGTGAAGAGGGGCTGAAGCTAGGGGAGGGGAATGGGAAAGACACGAGCTGCAGATGTATCATGGACGGCTACAAACTCCCCGTGGTGGATGTTAGTATAACGTACACCTAAATGTACCAGTAAAATAAACTTGTGTAGGAAAACTTAGAGGCTGCAGCCAAAGCCCACAGCTGTGTGGAAGGGCGGAGAGCAGAGGTTTGATCCAGACAAGGGCCAGGGCCCATGGGGTCACCTTCAGTCAGCAGCCTCTGAGCAAAGTACAGGGCTGTGGGCTGCTGCCACAGTGGGTGGGCACAGAGGAGGGGGAGCCTCTGGGGAAGGAAGGCTAGCTGCACCTGCCCAGGGAGGGGGAGCACCTGTGGGGAGCCCTGTGGGCTGGGCAGGAAGGCTAGGCGCCTCTGAAGCAAAGCCGCTTACACCGCAGAGGACCCTAAAGCCACCTTGCAGAGCCACCAAGAGCACTGGCCCTGGCCATGTCTGCTAGCAGCTGCAGGTCACTGCCATTCTTAAGGTGTAAACGCTACTCCTGCAGCCTTCATACCGGTGTGAGTACTTTTACTAACTGACTGTGAAATAGTCATAATAGAAAAGTACTAAGATTCCAGTGAAGAAAAAGGATTTGTGAAGGGCCAGCCTGATAGCTCAGCGGACTAAAGTGCCTGCTTAGGCAGAGCTCAGTGTGAAGTTCGATCCCCAGCATGCCTTGCTGGTTCTGCCTGCGGGATGCGCTGAGATGGCAACTGAGACTGGACGTGGTGGCACATGCCTGTAATCCCAGCGCTTGGGAGGCTGAACACAGGAGAATCACTACGAGTCTGATCTATGTGGGGAAACCCTGTAGACCCTGTCCTAAATACAGGAAAAAAAATTTTTTGTGAAACCTTAACTGAGTCCACCCACACCTGAAAAATACAGCTTTGGTGTGTGCTGAACGTTCCCTGCTACAAAATGTTGGGAGGTTGAGTCAGGAGGATGGTAAGTTTGTTGTCCACCTGGGCAGTGTATATGTGTGTGAGTGTCATGGCTGTCCAGACTCCAGGGATCAGAGGAGGGAACCAGGCAGTCAGATATTTACAAAATCAGATCTCTTCCTCTACTTTTAGTGGCAGAGTTGAGTTTTCAAGTCCTCGTCTTCAGCCCCGACACCATAGGTTTTGAACCCTGGTATCCAGGTGCTTCTGAGCTGCATAATTTCACACAGGCAAACTTAACGTATGTAGAGAATTCTTCTCCAAGTTAAAAAATCTTGTCTTTATCCTAGGTTCTTCCCTCTTCCTTACAGTCACCCTATTCACCAACTTCCAGAAACATTTCCGGCATCACCTCCCTGTTGTGGCCTAGCTCCGTCCCCCAGAGGCTGCCATCAGGGACTTTGAAGGCTCTGCCACGCAGTGACCTTTTGGAAACTCATTGGCAGAGAGCTGAGACAACAGTAGTGACAGCACTAAGTGCTGGTGAGGACAGGGAACTTGGGGTCACTCACACACTGCTGGTGGGAATGTAAAATGGCACAGACTCTGGAAAAGTTTCTCTCTCTCTCTCTCTCTCTCTCTCTCTCTCTCTCTCTCTCTCTCTGCAGTACCAGGGATCAAACTCAGGGACCTTGTGCTTGCTTGCAGGTGCTTATGCCTGCTGAGCTGTCTCCCCAGCCCTGACCATTTCTTAAAAAGCTGAAGCTGCAACAACCAATTGTACTTGACCTGGTGGCTTTCTGGGGTGGGGATCTGTTTCCATGAAACCTGTACATGCATGGTCCCTGCAGTTTATTCCGAACACTCAGACTGTCCTTTGAGGGCCCTGGTCTCTTTCCACAGGTGCATAGAGGAGTAGAGTGTAGTACTTTGGGGCCCTGTGGTCCTGCTGAGCAGGAAAGTGAATTGGTGATGTGTGTCATAAATGAATAGATGAATGGCCAGGTAGGGGTGCCAGGCCTAAGGGAAGTGAACCCCCAAGTATATGTAAATGTATGATTGTGTTTACACAGCACTGTAAAAGTACTATTTTGTAAATAGAGGACTGCTAGATGGTTTTCAGGCATGGAGGGCTGGGAGGGAAGTTGGTATGCTTTTTAATTTTTTTTTTTTTTAGACAGGATCCTGCTCTGTAGTCCAGGGTGGCCTTGAGCTCACATATGTAGGCCAGGCTGTTTTCCAATGCCTGATTCTCCTACCTCAGCCACCCGAGTGTTAGGATCACAGGGGTGCACCACCATACCTGGCTTGGGTATGCTTCTTAATGGCAGCAGGAGGGGTCTCTGTGTGAGGGCGGATAGCTGATAAGGTTGCACAGGCCTAACCAACCCTAACCGGCACAAATAAAACCTGGGATCAGGGCAAGGCGAGGGAGGATTACAGATGGATTGTTATATTGGCTGTGTTACTGTCCTATACTTTTGCAAAATATTACCATCCAGGTAAACTAAGTATACAAGATATTTATTTGCTATTTCTCTTGACTGTGTGTGAACTTACAGTGATCTCAATTTGTCATTGTAAAACACTTAAATTTATTTTTATTAACACAATTTTTATTGTATTGAAATACACACGACATAATCTTTGCTGCCATGACCATCTGAAGCCCTAGTTCTGTGGCCTTTAATTCCTACTCCTCACTGTCAGGCAGTCATCACGCCCTCCCAGCTCTAGGGCTTTTTTGTTTTTCCCCACTGGAGCTTTGCATCCTCTAAATACTGACTTTCCATCTTCCTGTCCTGTTAACCTTTATTTATCTGAGAAAAACCTGGAAAATCAGAACTCCTCCTGCGGCCTCCTCCCCGGGACAATCCGTCTCAGGGCTCCTGAGCTGCCCTGCCTCAGGCGTCACTGCCCTGTAGGCCCAGGCCCTCTTATGGCCTTGTGTTCCTCCCATTCGGGGCGCTCAGCCTCTCTATGCCTGGCCTATCCCACTGTGGGGCCCAAGAAGGAGCCTTAGCAGCCTGTTCATGTGGCTGAGTGCTTTGTAAATTTGCAGACGTGAGCCATATGGGCTGCAATCTGGAGACTTTTGTGCTATTTTCTCTTTGAGGCCTCCTGCTGCCTCCACCACACCCAAAGTTGTTGACTATTTCTGCATTTGGCCTCTGCTGCATGGGTTCTTTTTAGGTTGGCTAAACCTGGACTTTTCCTTGGAGACACTGCTGCGAGGAGATTTGCTCTTGTGGAGCTGTTCAAGCCTTATGATATGGGACGATGTGTCAAGAACCATGAAAGATTTCTTCAAAGACTTGGAAGACGGAAGCCTGTAGGTTGATAAAGCTTGAATATGCACACTCCTTGGAATTGGGAAATAGACTGTGGGATAGTTCATGAACAGAGAAAAATTACGGACTCTGATTTGGATATAGATGAAAGCAAACTTTGTTATCATTCAATTTGTTTATTACTGACCAGGGTGGATGGCCTACTGTCCCGGGAAGGCAGGGGGTTCGGCTGTGCCCAGGAATTTGAGGGCAACCTGGGCCACAGAGTGAGACCCCATCACTTAAGAAAATGAGGGGGCCTGGCCCTAGCTCAGGCCTTTAAATGGCTGCTTCCACAAAGCTGTCAGCCTCAGGTTGCTGGAGTTCGAGCCTTACAACTCTCCCGCTGGCCAAAAGCGCCCTGAAGGCATTCGGGGAACCAAAAAAAAAAAAAAAAAACCCTTAAGAAAATGAAGGAAGGAAGGAAAGAGAAAGGAAGAAAGGAAGGATGGAAGAGAGAATGAAGGAAAGAAGGAAAGAAAGCTGAATACATGCAAGTAAACTTGAACTGTGGACAAAATAGGCTCACAACGCACGCTGAACTCAATAGAAAACATTCTGGCTTAAAAAATCGTAAAAAATTAAAAAGATATCCTTAAAGAAAAAAGTTCATTGAGAGAAAGATATTCTACTACTTCTAATGAAGGTAATGACTAAGGCTTTGGGTATGTTGATAACCCAGTTAATTATGAGGATTGCATCATATGAACACAGTGGAAAAATATTTGTAGTTCTTGCTGATTTTCCCCAAATTAGTGACATTTGCAAGATAGACTCTTAATAGTCACAGTAACAAGGAATCAGCCACAACTGGCCAATGGGTTCGATAAATTTGAAGACGTCAGAGACTTCACATTAGTCATTGGTCAACCCTGAAGTCTCCTGAAAAATCATAGCTCCTGTAAAATCTGGGAGGTTTTCTGTTGTACCACCACCTCAATACTTATATAACTAAGTCAGAAATTAATTGGAATGTGATTTGCTTCTAAATTTTTTTTTTTTTTTTTTTTTTGTATTTGGTACAGTGTCTCATTACCCAGACTAGACTGGGAGTGATCCTCCTGTTTTCAGCTGCCCCAGTGCTGGTATTACAGACGTGTGCCACCACGCCCGGCCTCAGCGGCCGGCTCAGCACAGCGGGGGCAGGGCCGGCAGGGCATGTGGTGCCAGGGACTGAAGCCGGGCCTTTGCACTTGCCAGGAAGGCGCTTAGATTGCTAAGCTATCTCTGTGGTCTGTCTTATAAACTGTTAAGGATAAAAATAGGATTTATATCTACCTTGCCCTTCAAATGAATTGTGTATTTTCTGTATAGATCAAATATCTGATGAGTCTGTGCCCATGCAGTGGTGCGCTGGGTCATCGCAGTGGCGAATCACAGTGGTGTGGGGATCCCAAACCAACGATGTGCCACTTCTAGACTGGCTTTGTTGTTTTCCCCCTGGCTAACATTGAGAGAACCTCCTTTTTTGTTTTTCCTAAATGCCAAGCCTTCCCCAATCAGTGCCGGTTAAGACGCCATACCCCCCATGCAAACTCCATCCCCAACCCAGCCCAATAAATTATTTGTCTGCCGGCCTCCTCTCTGAGGGAACTTGCTTCTTTTTGGCAGCCCTCCCACACTGAGGAATAAAGGATTTCTTTCTTTCTTTCTGTGGTACCAGGGATTGAACTCTGGACCTCGTACTTGCCAGGCAGGCATTTATGCTGTTGAACTATATCCCTGGCCCCTAAGAATTTCTTTAATTTTCTCCAGCTTTTTTTTTTGCTCCAGAGGAAGGAACCTTACAATAGCATCTTGTCATAGTATATGCTTTTTTTTTTTTTTTGTTTTGGTGGGTACTGGGTATCAAACTCACGACCTTGTGCTTGCCAGGCAGGTGCTTATGCCACTGAGCTGTCTCCCCAGCCTGCGTCTTGTCATAGGAAGAGGCAATCAAACAGTGTGTAGGATAAACAGGTGAGCATAGAAACATTGTGGGCAGTCAGCTAACAAATAGATTAAGTAGTTTTTCTGTGTAGTATAATATTGTGATCAACTTAAAAATTTTGTAATTTATCAATTTTTTTCCTTATTATAGATAGATATCATTTTTGTACCAAATTTGGTATTTTAATGGTAGGTCTTCAAATTTTATTGGCCTTAGATCCTTCAAAAATCTATATCTACTCATCCTCCCCCATTTCTTAGCTGTGTAATTCCAGGCATCCCCTAAGAATGCTATCTTTTTAAAAAAATGTATTTAGTACAGGATCTATAGGGTCTCATCACATAGATTAGACTCATAGTGATCCTCCTGTTTTCAGCCTCCCAAGCGCTGGGATTACAGGTACACGCCACCACGCCCAGTCTCAATCACCAACTCAGTGTGCCTCAGGGGTGGGGCCAGCATGGCAGGCCCAGGGATTGAACTCCAGTCCCTGCATTGCCTAAGGAGGTGCTTTAGTCCATTGAGCTATCTAGCTGGCCCTCAGGCATCCCCTAAAACTCCTGTCTAGCACTACCCCCCCAATCTATTAAAAAATACAGACAGAAACTGTGGTTATACTTTCATCTCCCCCAGAATCAGCCTGATGCTCTGGACAACAGTACCCCCTCACGGGCTTGGCAGCAGTGGTGTGAACTCCCGCTCTCTGGCCCCATTGCATGGTCACCTCAGGTAGATGACTTCTGCTCTCTGTGTGTCTCTGGTAAGACACGGATCTAACGGGGCAAAACCCAGCATAGTGCTCTGGATTCTGTGGCTTCCCGTGCCTCAGCAGTGCCTGCTGGATGGCCTGGCGCCTTGCAGCAAGCCGCACTAGTGGTTGGTACCCAAGAAAGGTTGAGTTAATTTGAATTTGAGACCTGGCAGGAGAAAGGCCAGGGCACATGGCTTAGTAGGATATAAACTTCAGTAAGTAAATTTCTGTCTCTGTCTGTCTTGGATTTCTTTGTCCATAAATCAGTGACTTCCAAACTGAAAGCCTTCATAATTTCTTAGTTTCGAGGGCTGGGGAGATGGCTCAGTGGAATAAGTGCTTTCCTGGCAAGCGCAGGGGCTTGAGTTCAATTCCCAGTTACGGGAAAAAAAAAAAAGTTCTCAGCTTCCGTGATATAGAGATATGGTCACATCTAATTGTATTACTCACTGGAGTGAACATTTAGGGAAGTTCGAAAATTGTAATTCCCTTGGGCTGGTGAGATGGCTCAGTTCTAAACCTACTTAGAACAAGTTTAGCAAAGCACAGGGACCGCGGTTCAATCCCCCAGCACCACATGCCAGCCAGCCCCGCCCCCTGGTAGGCTGAGCTGGCCACACACACACACAAATAAATAATAAATAAATTTAAAAAAAAGAAAAGAAAAGAAAATTGTAATTCCCTTGAAAATTTCTAGATTTTTGTTCCTGGCTCAGATTCCTTAAGTATTTTCAGGGCTGGAGAGATAGCTCAGTAGAATAAGTGCTTGCCTGGCAAGTGTAAGGGCCTAAGTTCGATCCCCAGTTCCACCAAAAGAAGGAAAAAATTGATTCCTTAAGTATTTTCTCTAAGCAAGCAGAATACAAATAGGAACAGCACATCCTGACTCTATGTCTCGTGGCCTCGAGTCCACAGGTGTCTGATTGCTAATGCTTGTTGGTCTGTGATTTCTTTCTTTCTTTCTTTCTTTCTTTCTTTCTTT
>NW_004524578.1:12126196-12132850 GCF_000260255.1 Octodon degus | reverse complement strand
TAGGGCCCCGTGTCTTTCAGCAGGGCATGCCACCCCTGCAACATGGCTGGATCTCATCCCACCAGTTAAAGGTTTCCAGAGCAGAGATTGGGGTTTTGCAAAGAAGAAGAAATCCTGTCTCCAGCCTGAAACATAATCCCAGAATAAGAGAGCTTCCATTTCTCAAACTAAATCTCTCTTTATATGCTCAGCTGCCCCTCAGTTTCCCCATGGAGGACTGGTTCCGAGACCTCCACGGAAAGCAGCGTCTGAGATGCTCAAGTCCCCTATGCCAAATGGAGTAGCCTTTGGCCGGCCAAATAGCTCAGTGGATTAAAGCGCCTGCAAGCAGACACAGAAGCTGGGGGTTCAATCCCAGGGCCTGCCATGCCGGCCCGGGGTGCGCTGAGATGGCAATTGAGACTGGGCATGGTGGTGCATGTCTGTAATCCCAGCTCTTGGGAGGCTGTAGACTGGCAGATCACCATGAGTCTGGTCTAGTAGCGAGACCCTGAACACCCTGTAGACACTTCCCTAAAAGAAAAACAAACAAACAAGCCCAAAGCAGAGTAGTCTTTGTGCATAGCCGAGGTTCGACCTCCCCAAATCTTCCCCAGAAGACTGATGCAGTAACACGATGGAAATGCTATGCAAGAAGTTATCTGCATTGTTTAGGGAATAATGGTAAGAAGAATTCACAGGGGCTGGTGAGATGGCTCAGTGGTCTAAAGCACCTACTTAGAACAAGCTTAGCAAAGCACAGGGACCGTGGTTTAATCCCCCAGCACCACATGCCAGCCAGCCCCACACCCTGGTGGGCTGAGCTGGACACACACACACACACACACACACACACACACATAAATTAAAAAAAAAAAGAATTCCCATATTCATACAAGTCCTGAGTATCTTTAATCAGGGTTGACTGAATCTGGAGACAGGGCCATCTAAGCACAGAGGTCCGACCGCATGTGTGGCTGTCTTTCTGGGAAGCCGCAGAGCATACACAGGTCGCGACTTCTGAGGAGTGTACATCTGTCTGTCCATCTACCCAGCAGTAACTGACTGGGATGGCTAGAGAAGGTGCACAGCCTGTGCAGCATCGGGGTGAAGCCTGTGGCTCCCGGGAAAGCCACACCATCTCAGTGCTGCAGGAGCTTGCAGACACGTGGAAGGTTTGCAAACCTGCTCTCCTGGGAGCTCTCGTTTGCATCCCGCTGGCCGGCCGGAGCACGACAGGTGAGCAGGATGTTCCCAAGGGTTCCGCCGCCTTCTTCGACTGGGGAGTCACGGTGCAATCCCCAAATATGGCAGTTTTAAGCTTTTTGACTCAGTGGGGGTGGGGGTGGGGGTGGGGCAGGAGTGGCCCGGAAGTCGGGGGTGGGAGAGAGTTAAGGGGGGAATGGGGATTGGAGGGCGCCCACTGCGCGGGGCCCAGGGTCGGAGCAAAGCTCGGCCTTGCCAGCACCTAGGGCCATGATCGAATTGTGGAACTTCTCAGATTTCCCTGCCTTCTGTCTTTTTCTTCTTCTTCTGCTTCACCTCCTCTTTCTTCTTTTTCCTTTTCCTCTCTTCCTCCTGTTCTTCCCCCTTCCTCTTCCTCCTTTATCTCTTCTTCTCTCCTCCTCTGTCTTTTCTTTTTGTGTTGTACTAGGGATTGAACACAGAGCCTTCTCATGGAGCTATATTCCCAGCCCTTAAATTAAAAAAAAAATTTTTTTTTTTTCTAACTTGTCCAGGCTGGGCTTAAACTTTTCACTCTCCTGCCTCAGCTGCCCAGAGAGTTGGGACTACAAGTGTGCACCGCAAGCTCGCTTCATTTTTACCTGTCAAGTGCAGAGGACCTTCCCTTGAAAGGCTGAGCTGCAGATTTCCTGTGAGGTCACTCATACAAAATAGAAGAAGTAAGGCCGCGAGATCAGGTGGCAGGAGTGTAGTTAATGGCAGAAAGCATTTCTGGGGCTCTGTCCCTGTTTCCTGGACATCTCCTCCTTGTGGACTTTCACTTTTTGGAACCAGGAATCAAACTCAGAACCTAGTGCTTGCCGCTGCGCTACACCCTGGCCCCTTGCACGGCTTCTCCTAGAGAGCAGGAAACTGATAGACACAGACGCTGTGGGTGCTGCCCAAGCTATGGATGGCATCTGTCCAGCAGAGAGAAAAGAGCCCACCTTTCGGGGTGCTGCCCTCTCACCCTGGAGCCTTGCTCGGACCACAGCCCGTGTCTCTACTCTCACACGCGTCGCTCGTGTCAGAGGTCCCTCGGAGCTGTGCAGGAGTGCTGCTAGGGGCTGCGTGGAGTCACAGCAGTGCCGTCTGCTGCAAAAGGAGCCAGGTCTCTGGGGCCGCAAATCAGCTTGTGTTCTGGTGCCGAGTTGGGCTCCAGCCTCCATTTCCTTATGTGCACAACAAGAAAGTCAGACCTGCCGGGTTCACGCCGGGACCTGACGCTTCTGGTGGGCGCTGTGCTTCCTATCTCCACCGGCAACAGGACTCTCGAGAAGTGAGTTTAGAGGATGAAGTGGCACTTGAGCCCAGGCCCCCTGCGGGGGGTGGGAGATGGAGGCACAGGGGGCACATATCTCTGAGTACCTCCCCGGATCAGCATGGTTGCTCAGGAATCTCAAACCTGGATTCCCATGCTTGGTCAGAGCTTAGGATCAGCCAGGAGTTCCTGTTAAAAATACGGTTTCCCTGGTCTCACAGAGCCACTGAGACAGAATATTCCAAGGTAGGGCTTGCGAACATAGACCACTGCACAGCTCCGATAGATTTTGCACACCCACCTCTGTACAAATGTTATTCACAGGAGCCGAAAGGTGGGACCAGCCTGTACCCACGAACAGGTGAATGAATGGATAACCAAAACATGGAACAAGTATGCAGGGAATACTACTCAGCGATAAAAACGAAGGAAATTCTGACACGTACTGCAACATGAACCTTAAGACATTATCGTAAGCAACGTAAGTCAGTTACCAAAAGAGAAGCATTACACGCTCCCACTTCCATGAGGTCCCTGCACGAGTGACAGAAAGGTCAGTGGTTGCCAGGGGCTGGGGGTGGGAAAATGCAGAGTTAATGTTTAATGGGTGCAGACTTTCAGCTGAGAATGATAAAAGCTTCCGGAAGTGGATGGTGGGGATGGCTGGGCGGCAGTGCGAAGGTACTTACATTACTAAGTTAGTTCAAGTGGTTGATGTTAATTTGTGTACATTTTACTAAAACATTGAAAAAGCCACACAAACTGCTCTAATGCCCCGAGTCTGGGCACTTGGGCCTGAGACCTGGCCTCCGATGCAAATCCCGTCTACTCCGGGCTGTGACCCCCAACCTCAAGCAGTGTGTGTGGGGGAGGGACAGTGGCCCCTGAGTCTTCTCCCACCCTCGGAGAGTTTGGGGAGATGCACCCCCGTAGTTTTCCTCCTGGGGAGACCAAGTGCAGTCACGGTTCACTGGAAAGGCCAAGGGGGAAAAGAAGAGCAGACGGCCCCCCTGAGGGTGGGAGGACCTGCTGCACCCCAGCTGCCGTCCACCTAGGCTGGAGTCCAAGTCACATTTTCCCACGAGCTTCCCCTTCTCTCAACTGGAGATGTTGCCCTGGAATCAAGACTGTACTTAAATACCTCTGAATAATTGATCACTTTCTTGAATTGGTGCTCTTGGCCTGCTTGTGCTTTTCTAGGTGCCTTTCCTTGTTTTTTTTTTTTTTTCCTAATTTTTTGGTGGGTGATAAGAACAGCGCAGGAGTGTGTGCGTCATGCACACCCACGCTCAGCCAGAAGTGGGGTGGCCCTGCTTTTGGTCTTCAAAACCCAAACTGGGAATTCAGCGGCCTCAACATCAAACTGTCTCTTCTTCCCTGCTCTTCTTCGAACAGAAACAAGGGGCCAGAGCAGTGGTAAGAGCTTGCTGCTGTGTTCCCTGGACTCTGGGTCCCAGCGGACTTCAAATAGAGAAATGATGCCTTCCATGACAAAGAGCACCTAAGGAGAGAAATTTGGAACGGGGAAAGGGAGTGTGACTTTTAATTTAGCCAGAGACTTCCCAAGAGTGAGAGCGGAGAGCTCTCTTGCGTTAGTTCCAGAAGGCAAAGTTTGGGCAACAGAAGACCTGGAGGGCTGATGGGAGCCCTTGTGGGAAGCTGACCTCCCTGGAAGAGTAGGGAGCCGCGCAGGGAGGGGTGGGTGCAGGGGTCTTTTGTGAACATTCCGGGTGGATGTGTAAAGGAAAATAAGAGTGTATGTAGATACGTCTCCATCTATGATGTATCTCTCTGTGGGAGACCAAGGAGAGAATGATCGGCAGGATCCATCTGGGGACAAGAGCAGAGCCTGGGGTAGGTGGGTGGGTGGGTGGGGAGGTAGATCTTCTTGTGCTGCATTCCTTTCTGGGTCATATTTTCGTTGTTTGCCTGTGCTACTTCTTTAGGCAAAACAATGGAAAGATCAATCCATGAGTATAGGAATAGAGGCGGATAACATGGCATTTGTTGTGGTGAGCAAAAATAAATCAGAAATGCTTAGATCAAGAATTGATTATTTTCTGGGGTTGTAAATATTTTTATGTCTCTCAGAGATACAGAACAGCTGGATCTGCGCATCAACAATGATAAGAGTACTGCTGTTTTCATCGAGCCTAACCCAGGTTCTTTCCCCTCGGCACCCAGGACATTTTGGTAATTCTTTGTTGCGTTGGGAAGGGAATCCCTTGTGCAGGAGGTTACAGCACCCCTCCCCTCTAGAGTGGCACCTCCCCAGTCACTACAGATTTTGAGTGTTTTGTGTCTTTAGTAGGACCAGCAAAATGAGCTCTGGAGCTGAGTGCAAAAATAAAGCTATGGGGCCCATTGGACAAAAGTTTATTAAGAATATCGAAACAAAGTGCTGGGGATGTAGCTCAGTGGTAGGACGCCTGCCCGGTATGCATGAAGCCCTGGGTCCTATTCCCAGCACCTGAAGCTCGTGTAAGCTCAGCATCCTTTGACCACACAACTTCCACACCTGCAGCGATGACCCCAGTCTCCAGACATTGCCAAATGTTGCCTGTGGTCCAAATTGTCCCCACTGAGGACCACTGAGCTAAACAAATACATTTAAGTCAGCGTATACATTTACTCAGAATCACAGGGCGATAAAAATAGAAGAACAAAATTGCATGAAGTATTTCAAAGCTGCATGCTGTCAGCTGACAGAAGGCTTGGATAGCAGCCAAATCTGGTCCACCAACTGCTTTTGTAAATAAAGCTTTATTGGATCCCAGCCATAGCCATTTGTTGACATACTGGCTGGAGCTTCTTTTGTGCCACACAGCAGAACTGTGAAGCTGCGGCAGGGACCATATAGCCCAGAAAGCCTAAAATATTTACTGTCTGGGCCTTTGCAGCAAAATCTGCCGAATCTGTTTTGGGTGACTAAGTTTTCAACCCCTGTCATCAGTGGTGGAGAGATAGAGTTAGCCAGGGACTTCTGAGGCATGTGACTCTCTGGTTGGCATGATCATCTGAGTGGGAGCAGTTAGGGTTCTAGTAAGGAGGCAGAGGGAGCTGCTCAGCTATGTAAGCAAAGAGGAAGGATGTAGGGTGCTTGGGTGGCTTAATGAATGCCTTAAGTCCTAGGCGAGTGGAGAGGGTGAAATGCATCGCTCTCTTTTTAATATTCTGCTCCTTAGCTCAGCGGGTGCCGAGGGCGCTCGAGCAGAAACCATGAGCATGGAAAATATTTGGGTGATAAAAGAGTTGTAGGCTGGGCAAAAGGTGGAGGACAGGTTGGTTTTTATTTTATCTGGAGAAGTGCATTTTATTCTCAACATGCTTTTGCATTTCATTCTGGTTTTTCATTAGAAAGATGCTGCGTTTCTGGGCGGAAGTGCTTGGTGAGAGCAGCTGAAAGGATGAAGGCTTGATACAACCCAAGTAGTTTTGCATGAGTAGTAATAATTATTATTATGATAGTTTCCTGCCTAAGCCTTCTTCTCAGTGGGTAATATTTGCAAATTAAACACACTATAAAATATTCAGCCCCCTGTTGCAATCTTGATTTGCATAATCCCCCTGCATGGGCTCTGGGGTGAACTATTCCCTAATTAATTATTAAATTCCCGTCTGCACGGTGTGGACAAGCTAATGACATTCCAGCAGGCCTTGGAAGAGTCGAGCACCATCCACTTCTGGAGAAGGCTCAGGGCTTTCCCAGGCCTGGCTCTCCTTGCTGCTGGGAGTCCCTTCCTGAGCACCGCCTCCCGTGACATTTGGAGATCTGGCTGGGGACGGAACTGCTCTGACCTTCCTGTGACCCAGGATTCCACGGTTCTGGTCTCAGCCCCATACCACACACAGCTTGGCCACCGAGGAGTCTCCAGTGGCATGTCTGATGTGGCTTTATAAGGACATTTTCAAACCCATCCTAGATTGAGTCTATGGACGGCCCCTAAGGTTCATAGCTATTCCCCCGTTACCTCACTTTGGGATGGGTTTTTCCATGTGGCAGAACATCAATTTTATTCTCTAGTCATTTAGCCACTTTTTTTCTTTTCAAATTTTTGGATAAACCCACAGCATCCTCCCTGCAGCTCTGGGATTACAGGCCAAGAACACTTGTAGGAAAAGGGATGGAAGACCAACCAGGCAGGCAATGCTGGGGCCAGGCATGAGGGGCTGGGGGCTCCGGGTGGAGG
>NW_004524578.1:12124537-12126096 GCF_000260255.1 Octodon degus | reverse complement strand
CTTCATATTCGTGAAGATTTCATATTCTTTCTTTCGACAAGAAAGATGAGTGAGGAGCTGGGCAAAGGGCCTTTACAGTCATTTCTGGCCCCCAGTGAGTGTGAGTCCAGAGAGGGTTAAGCACGATATTTCTGCCCTTTCCGTCTGGACCTGCTGCTGTTCATCGATGGAGAAAGTATGTAACTTGATTGTTCCATTGGGTCATTTCTGGGAATATGAAGACATTTCTCCCAAACTGGAAGTCTGTGCGCACAGAGAGGGGATTTCAGGGCACGTCCCGTGTCTTCCCTTGGCCTCCCCCACCGCCTCCCCCTTCCTGGGTCTCTGCTCTACAGCAGATGCTCAATGCCACAAGAAGCCCGAGCTGGTGAGAAGTGACCCAGTGTGGATCTTGCTAGGAGTGAAGATGCCTCTGGCTGCTCCAGGGAGCCCCAGCCAGCTGTCCTCACTGCTTTGTAGTTGGCAAATGTCTCCTGCAAAAGGAATGCCGAGAATTTCCTCTTTCCATCCTCTCTGGTCATCTGGCATGGGCCTGGCCCTTCCCCAGGAGCCCAGTGGACACAGCTGGAGCAGGGCAGGGCCCTGGCGGGGTGCTGAGCTAACCCAGGGCCTTCTTTCCAGCGTAAAGGCTGCAGTGGTGTGTGGGTGACCAAGGTCAGTGCGGCCTAGGTGCGGGCAGCGGTGCCAAGGCTGCCAAGCATGTGGATGGCACCAGGTGAGGGCAGGCTCTGCATGCATGTCTGATCTAAGGTTTAATCCCAGGAAGAGGCCTCAGAACTCCCCAAGGGCCTCACTAGTGTGCCAGGACACAATCTCGATGAGCAAGTTCTCTCTGCATGGTGGACTCAGGTCTTGTAGGATTCCCAGCCGTTTCCTCCAGGAGTCCCACAGTTTGTAGGATTAATTTTCAGTCCTTTCTTAGAAGGCAAAATTGCAAATGCAAAGTTGAGTGTAAGGCCTTAGAAGGAGCTCTTGCCAGAAACAGAGGGGCCCCAGAGCCCAAGCCCCATCAGGGTCCTGCTATTTTAGTCTCCACTGTTAGGAGGCAGAAACATCCACACAAGAAGCCAAGAAGGCATTGGGTTAGGACTGGGGGGTAATTGGTGAGGCAATTACCCTGCTGAGTGTCTTTAAAAAAAAATAATTTTATTGAGAAACAAATAGCAACAAGACAGTTCCAAAACTGGTTAGTAGGACAGTTTCAACAATTAACACATTGCATGTTATTGTCTTAGTGGTTATTCATTGTACAAAATGCAGACAGGATATCCTGTCCACAAACACTATCAGAACAAATCTTTCTATTCATAGTTTTAAGAGAATGTAGCTGTATGTCTATCCTAACTATTTTGAATATACAGATACAAAATGGTTGTTCATCTGTATCCCCTTTTTTTGTTTAGTTTTGTCAGAGAAGGGCATTCCATTGTCATTTAAATATTGTAGGTGCGTGAATTCAGCAAAATTTTCCAATATAGTCCAGTAGTCCATTACAGGGTTTCAGGATAAATCCTGAGGGGATTTGACTGAGCTTATCAGATACAAAAGTTACATTTCTT
>NW_004524578.1:12108114-12123467 GCF_000260255.1 Octodon degus | reverse complement strand
CTCTCAGTGTGCCCCGGGGGTGGGGCCAGCATGGCATGCTGGGGATTGAACCCCAGTCCCTGCGTCTGCCTAAGCAGGCGCTTTAGTCTACTGAGCTATGTAGCTGGGCCGTCACTGCATATTTTGGTCACTCCTTCTACATACCCAGAACCCAAAAGAGACAATGCATGTTTGTCAGGCCCACATGGAAATTTTTACAAACTAGGCCAGCATTGGAGGCCTCAAGGCCTGAAGCCTGAGGATGTGTATCACTCACACTCTGTTCCTTGCAGGCCCTCTACTCACGTTGTAGCCCTAGCAGTGTGCTGCTTAGATCAGTGTCCATAGCTCTTGCAGCACTTGATGTCAAATGAAAACACTGAACTCCACAATACAGTGTGATACCATTTGTGTTGAATGAAGAACTCATGTTATCCACTTGCTTACAACAAATACTTAGTAAAAAACAGGAAGATCCAGAGAGAGAGAGTCAGCCAACCACAGGCAAGTCACTCTAATCATGTAAGGAAACTGTGCATAAAAAATTAAAAAGGCCTGAAATCAGTGTAGCAACTTTACTTTTGTTCAGTCAGGCCTGTACTTACCTACCAGAGGTTGTCCCACCCTTTAGTTTGTGGTCCTTCAGGCTTGAGATCGTGAGAGGTGGGAAGGGCCAGTGCTAGAGACGTAACTGGTATCTGGTAGATATTTTTTCCTGGCCAGGTTTTAAGGACTCATCTCCTGAGCTCATGTGGGTGGAAGGTTCCAGGGCTGGGCCTGCTGTGGCACCCATGCTGGGTGTGTGTCACCCTGTCTTCAGGTTCTGGTCCCTTCCTGCACTGGGACAGGTTGGCTTCCAGGGTGCTACAGTGGTAACTCCCCCAGCCCCTGGAATCTGAGCAGTACTACAATTGAGTACTACAGTTAGCAGGGTAGCAGCCAGCCTCAGAGGCTGGGGACACTAAGCACCTTGGGCTGGCCCTCACTCCCTGGTCAGCAGCACAGCAAGACACTCTTCTGGGAAGCTGGCAGATGCCATCACCAGGCAGGGCAGGGAGATGTGGACATGGTAGCTACCCTTTCCTCCCTCTTGCTGTCTTATTCATTAATACCCACCCTGATTTCCGCTTAGGCAGGGGGCTTTCTTGCCTTTTTAAGATAACTAGCAAACTTATGCGGTAATTACAGGAGCTGATTCCCTCGGTGATTCACGTGTTCTATGCTAGGGGCCTCCCTAACCCCCTCCTCCTCCACCATGTCTAATCTCTGCCCTGTGTCAGTACAGCAAAAGTTTCCATAAGGACACAGTGTGTTTCCTAGGTCTCATCTCACCAGGGTGAATGTTGCAATCTCAAAATCTCAACATTTGAAGAAAAATAATTTGCACGTTGAAAACAGGCTTTTTGGAGTCAGATTCATTCATTTCCTCCCCTTGCAGCCTGCAATTGAGAATACCTCTTTCCAATCGTGAGTTTTGTTGCTATCAGGAAATGTTCAACGCTGTTAGCATGCGTGCTGGTAAGTAGCCTAAGGCCATCTGGATTGGTGTCTGCGTGGCCACTTCAGGGCTGTGTGCAGTGGCACCTTGGCCAGCAGGTCTAGGGTCCTATACGAAGGGCCCGAGGGATTCCCATGACCTCATCTGGAGGGGGTGCAGACGGGCCACCCCTGGAGACATCAGGTTGGTGGCGATGAATCATTTGGAGCCAGTCCCGGTGGGAGTCGTACAGTACGAGCTGCCTCTTAATGAATATAGACTTGCACCATCCTGTGTGTTATTTACCCAGCTGTGCCTATTACTATTTTAATAATTCAAAGCAATTTGTTACAGGGACAGCGAAACTGATTGCAATCAATAAGCAAGAAGCCAGGAATCCAATCTGGAGGGTGGGAGGGCCTGGGCTGGTCCTGCCAGGTGGAACAGCCCTGTCTTTCTTAACCCTTTCTGCCCCTGGGGCATCTGGAGACTAGGTTGCAGAAACACCGCTGGAGAACTCTCCTTGCAGTGTCTCTAGCACTGGAGCTGGGGCATCTGGCAGCTTGCCGTCACTGTTACTACTTGAAGCTTGGGCCACAGACTGGCTGCTCTAGCAGGGACATGGACTTTGGCATTGTCTTCTGCTCTAGACCTTGTTAGGAATGTAAATTCTCAGCTGGGCATAGTGGTGCACACCTGTAATTCCAACACTCTGGGAGGCTGAGGCAGGAGGATCCAAAGCTAGAGGGCAACAGCCTGGGCAACACAGACACTTAGCAAGACACCATCTTAAAATAAAAAAATAAATAATAAAAAAAAAATAGTAAAGGGCTGGGGATGTAGCTCCACGTGAAGGCCCTGGGTTCAACCTCTAGTTCTGAGGTGAGGGTGGAGGTGGGAAGAGAACAGAAATATTAGTTCTCAAATCTCTTCAATCAGGAATGCTGAGGTGGGCCCGGTAGGCTGTGGTCTAAGCCCTGTGGGTGGTTCTGGTATGCACTCTAGTGCGAGAGGCCCGTGCACAGTGGGATCCGCTGTGGAGTGTAGACGGGGAGCCCAGCTGTGTGCCCGATGTGCAGCCAGCGAGCTCCCAGGCCTGGGGCATGCCCAAGGCGCCCAGCGTCCTCTCCGCCTGGCACTCTCTTGCCTGGCCCGGGGCCGCAGCTCCTGCCAGCGCAGTCCTCTCTTTCACACCCCATGGGGAACATTCTGGGTCTGCACATACTGCAACTGCCAGAACTGACGGGATTGACATTTATCATAAAACACGTATTTCGTTTTATCGCATCTCCCGAAGAACCAACCATGGCATTCTTTCCAGCCCGCAAACAACTCCAGGAATAGAATGAGCTTGGCAAGTTGCTTTTGAGGGCAGCATTCTCTGATGAGGCTCTGCTCTCGGGTGACGCAGAAGCGAGTGCTCGGCTCTTCAGCAACTGACTTAACAGCGTTTCAGTTCTCACTGCTTGGAATTAAGCAGTATCTAAGCAGCTGCTTCAGCATAGCAAAAATATCTATATATACAGCATTAGTGGGCTATAATCCCCCCACTGAAAACATACAGTTCAATGATTTTCGATATTATGTGTAGCCACCACTATTTTCAATTTTAAATCACTTTAATGACCCCCAAAAGCAAAGCTCTGCCCTTAGCGGTCTTGTCCCATCCCTGTTTCCCTCTGCTACTGTTATTGTGGACTTGCCCCTTCCAGATATTGAATACATTTCGTATGAATGGAGCTACGCCATGTGCGGTCCTCTGGGTCTAGCTTATGTCATGCATCAAGACGCCTACATGGTCCGTCCATGCTGCGTGTCAGTACTTTACTCTTTCTTCTGGCCAGACCTTCTTACTCCCTTTTTCTCCCTGTGGTGCTTCTAGTTCTAAAATCTCTCTGTGTTGATGTTGGTAGCCGAAAGTGTGACTATCGATAGCTAAGGGCTGGGGTACATGTCGGTGATAGAGTGCTTGCCCAGCGTGTGCAAATCCCTGGACTTGATCCCCCAACCTCCACCCCTACCCCCACACTCCCACATACACTCATACAGTGTTGATAGCTGGGTGCAACTAGATTTCACGTCACTGTTAACCCCACTTTGCCCTCCCTCCTCCTCTGCCCTCCCCCCTCCTCTTTCTCCCCCTTTTCTGTCCCCATGTCCCCATGTGATGGGAACCAGGCTCCAGGGCAGTGGTTGGTGAGGAGCCTGAATCTTAGCTCCAGGCTCAGAGGTTGGGAAGCCCTGACCCTGCAGGTGGTTCTCTCCACTCCTTTCCCTTGTACGCTTCCTGGCGGTGCTGCCCACAATACAGACTGCGGTGCAGGGGGCAGCCCAGTGGTGTTCGCAGCCTCCAGCATGAAGAGGAGCATTTGCCTGAAGAGCATGCTCATAAGATGTACTTCCCAAGACATCCCTGTGCCGCTTGGCCAGCATCCCTCAGTCATGTCGGCTCCCCAACTTTAGGGAAGGGCTTCCCTTTTTTTTGTTTTTGGTGGAACTGGGGATTGAACTCAGGCCCTTGCACTTGCCAGGGAAGTGGCTTATTCCATGAGCCATCTCCCCAGCCCCAGGGAAGGGCTTCTTGACCAGGATACCTTCTGGCTCCTCCCGGCATCCCCTCTGGCTCCTACTGTAGCTAGCTGCACCAACCTAAGGTGCTCATCCAAGAATGACATGGATGAGGGATGAAGGGACTACAGTGTCATCCCTGATCCAACACATCCACTGCCCAGCTGGGGACCCTAAGGCTAGAACAGGCCCCATGGCCTGTCCCTGACCTCAAAAGAGTGTGACAGTGTTGGGGTGCAGCAGGTTTGCCCTTATCTCAAAGCACAGGACATCTGGTGTTGGCTGCAGAAGGTGGCCTGTCCCTTTGCAAACTTTCCAATTTACCAAGAAGACCTACAGTTTTGATGCATTCCCAAACTTTGACAAAATGTCTAAGATAACCTTCAGTCTGAAATCATTCTGTCTCCTAGAGGGAAACTTGGGGCTCTCCAGCAGCTTGGCTCCTTACTCCTGGGGTGTAAGAGGTTATTATATTTCTGCTGTGTGGCCTCTGAGATGCCTTCTGGTGCCAGCTCCAGGCCTGAGCTTCAGGCTTGCGTGTCCATCTGCTTCCCAATGTCGTCTGCTCACATATCTCAGAAATGGCACCTCTGTCCTGCTAGGTGCTCCTGTGGAGAGCCAAGGTGGGGTTATGGATGCAGGTTCCTCTTTCAGCTCCCACCTGGCATTCACAGGTACTCCCCAAGGATACCTGCAATCCGTCGAACCCTGCCTCTGCACAGCACCCACTGGTGAAAGCATTAGCTCTCCCTGTGAGCTGGATCAACTGCCGCCACCCAAAGTGAGCCCCTGCTTCCATGGCTGCCCCCACAGTCCCTCCTCTCTCTCAGTGCAGAAATGCGAGGCAGGCGTAGAGCCTGCAGCCTGCCATCCAGTCCAGCCCTCGCTCCTACCATGGGCCAGCTCCTAGTGTGACCACTGGTTGCTCCTACTATGGGCCAGCACCTACTGTGACCACTAGTTTTGCCCCTGTCTCAGCCTGTCTTCTCTGCTGCTTTGCCTGACTGCTTGATCCCAGACCTGCCCCTCGTCACGGATCCCAGGGCTGAGTGAAGGCTCATGGTTCCACAGGGATATTTTTGTGTGTGTTCAATGCACTTATTTGGAAAGAACCAATACCATTACACAAGGTAGATGTTCTGATATATAGGGAATACAATCAATGTATTGTATTGTATTGGGATTGAACCCAGGGCCTTTGTACTGAACTACATGCCCAGCCCTTTTCTAAATGTTTAATTCTGAGACAGGATCTCATTACATTGCTAAATTGCCCAGCAAGCTGGCTTGAACTTGCAGTCATATAGTTCTGATACCTCATGATAAAACATTACATGGTAGGTTTGAATTTGTAGAGGAGGCTTGATTCTTCCTCTCTACCCCGTCCATCCTTTCATCTAGGAGCTAAGCTGTCATCCGAGCTGGGGCCCTGGCTTTGAGGCCACCTCCTGTGTTGTCTCCAGAAGTCAAGCAGAGGCCCTTGTAGTGCCCTCCTCTGGCTTATTTCTGAGTGCAGTGAGCCTTGGGAATGATAAGGCCTTTCCAGAAAGGAGCTGTGAACACTTCTGCACCTGAGAACAAGGGCGAGTTCTCCGTGTTCCAGGGTAATGGGGTAGAAGAAATGGGTCGCTCTTCTCGAAAGTACAGCACTGTCTTTGGAAAGTAAATGGCCCCAGTAGCAGCAGTCCCCGCACTTGTAAAAGTCAAGAACGCTCTTAGGTGACCGCAGATAGAACGTGAGGGCCTGGGCCAGGCCGGAGTTGCTGCGGTAGGCAGGGAGCTTGCCCCGCCCCCTCTTCCCTGCTAATGGGCAGGTCAGCGGCCTAAACTCATGAGGCCCCTTCCATGCTCAGGCACGGAACCCCGATGGGGCCTTGCACGCAGGGGCCCGTGCACCATGACCAAAGCATCCTGAGGTCAGGCTGAGTCATCCTAGGAAAGAGGGAAACACTCCTGAAAGGGCAGAAGCTCTCTTTCTAATCTTCAGTCAGAAGGAATTTTCTGAGTGCTGACTTCCAGAAGGGGACTTAGCTGGAGGCAACACATGGCAGTCATATCGCTAAGAAGTAGGACCGATATAGAATTGAAGGACTCTAAGGCACATGAAGAGCGCACTACATTGTTGGAGGAGCATTTGAGGTATGGCCAACATGGTGATGAGAGGAGGCGGCCATTCTGGGGACTTGTGGCCTCAACGAGGGACTGGTGGTAGCAGAGATGACTTGGGGAGTGGTGCGCAGATCTCTCTGGCTGGAGCATCACACTTGGAAGCAGCTTATCCTCGAAGTCAGCAAAGTGCATGGTAGCAAAGATCAGGGCTGCAGGGTGGCCTGGTGGACTGGGGGAAATGGGAGATGGGCAGAAGGCCGCATTAGTCGTCTTCTTGTCACTGAGACCAGATCCCAATGCCTGCGACTTAAAGGAGGACACTCCTTTAGGTTTATCCTCGCTCACTTCTATAGTCCTTGGTCAACTACGTGGTCCATGGCAGAGGCACACAGTGTTAGAAACTGCTCATGTTGTGTGGCCAGGAAGCACAGAGAAGGGAGGAGCTGGAAGAGAGAGACACCCTTCCGGTCACTCCTGCGGCGGTCACCTCTTCCAATCAGCCCCACGTCCCATCATCAAGTCAGCTCCAGCACCCCTTTAACTCAGTCACCAGAACAAGTGTCAGCTACAGGGACATGAGACTTTCCTGGAACATTCTCCACTTAAGTTGTGAAAGACAGCCAAAGCTGCTGCAGGGATGGAGAGAGCGTTTGGCAAGGAGACACCGAACGTTCCACTGCAACATGGAATCGTCCTGATATGGTTGGAGCCCACGAGTGGCTCAGTGGACTGAGGTAGGAGACTCAGCTGGATGATCAGCACTTGGGGAAGAGGCGGAGTTCGGTTGTGGACATATTGGGGTGTTGGCAGAATGCCCAGAAGGTGAGGCGCTCCAACTAGGGGCTCAAAGACCACTAGGCATCTAATCTGACTTGGGAAGCTTCAGCACTGGAGTGGACATGGGGTCTGGAGTGGGTGTGACTGCCCAGGAGGTGACGCTGGGCCTGATTAGTCAACAGCTGCATTACAACGTCTTACATTCAGAGCCCTGGTGATGCGGGAAGAGGAAGCTGGTTCCTGGTGATTCAGCACCAAAGCCAGGAGCCACAGAAAGCCTCACTGAGCACCTTGTGGCAGGGCACAGCTTCTTGTGGAGGGCAGGAGGCTCACCGTGTTTGGGGGACTGGGCATCAGGTGGGTAGCTGTGAGCTAAATGGATGTCTCAGCTAGGAGACCACGGTGACTACGTCTTGAGCAATGGAGGTTCAGCATTTGGAACAAACGCTGCTTCTGTCACACAGCTGAGCTCTTCTTTAATTTCTGTGGCCCAGCTGTGCATGTTCTGTCTTGGGTAGCAAAGGAGACGAGTTGTTAAACACATGCAAAGAGGCATTGATGAGCTATTGACGTCTGAACTGAGACGCCAGCTGCTTGCCAACAATCGATCGCTCTTCCTACTGGTGTAAGTGTCCCCTTGGGCTCAGACTCAGGCGCTTTACTTGCTAATGACAGAGGTGGCTCACAGGCAGGCCTGGGCATTAGGCATTGAAAAGCAGTGAGTGAAACAGCATCAGTATCTGCTTTTCAGTAGATTGTTTCAGAATTTTGTTGAAGTTCCCTGTGGTGGCAGGGACTGAAGAGGTGGCTCGCAGGGGGTCAGGGGCAGAGTACAGGAAGGCTTAGCTCCTGTGACAGCAGCTCCTGACGAGAGAAAGGACATAGGTGATCCCGATGTCCCAATAGGCAAGGGCCTAGGAGGCAGCGTGCTGGGGATAGGAAACTGCTGTCTGGGAGGGAAGGACAACATATGTGGTGTGACAGAAACATACAGGGGGTGTTGAATTAAGTGATTTGTTGTAGTAAAAGATGTACCGCCATTGGCTCCCCTGAAAATTCTCCCTCTTTCTTTGAGCACACTGATCTCATTCTCATTACCTTTGAAGCACTGCAGGAAGTCCTCTTCTGTGAGTTCTTTGTAAGGTTATTCAAGAATATGGTGAACAGGGTTGGACAGGTAGCTGAGTGGACTAAAGTGCCTGCTTAGGCAGAGGCAGGGACCAGGTTCAATTCCCAGCATGTGGTGCCAGCCCCGCTCCTGGGATGCACTGAGACGGGCCATGGTGGCACGTGCCTGTAATCCCAGCACTTGGGAGGCTGAAAATAGGAGAATCACTATGAGTCCGATCTTTGTAGTGAGATCCTGTAGACCTTGTACTAAAATTACATTTTAAAAAAAGAAGAAAAAGAATATGGTGAACAGTGCTAATCAGTAACTTCTCATGGAAAGACAGGATCGTAAAAACATTGTGGTGCATCCTCGCCCACCTTATTCACTGGCTCTGGCATTGGGTGACTTCTGGCTACCCCCGCTGTCGAGATGACCATGGAAGGGAAATGCTCTGAACTGCTGGGCACATTAGGTGGCCATGAGTGCAGCTAATGACCAATGACACAAAAGATGACCCCAGAACTGCTTCAGCAAGGGGCAAGAGTGGGAAGGTAGGCTTGTCCAAAGACAGAAGGAGTACTTCGAGAGTGGTATGACAATATTTTTTTTAGTGTAATAAAATTAAAAGAGCAAAACAAAATATTTCCCTTATTTTCTAATCATACCTCATATTCCGAGGTACAAAGAAAGGTCAGGGATAGGTCAGCTGTTAGAAAAATTGTATTCAAGCCCAACCTGAACTGGTTAAAGGAAGAGAAGTAGTGTCACTGCCTCAGGTCTCCGAGAGGCCCAGAGGTAAATCAGTGTGAGGAGGAGCAGCCACAGGTGCACCCACGGAGTTTCCACAGTGTGCCTGTCACTGGCTCTTTCCTCTTGGTGGATCCGCTTTGGATAGGCCTTTCCCACACAGAGCCACCGTGGCTATCAGCAGCTTAGCCGTGGAAAGAAAACTCCAGCAAAAGTCCCAGGACTGCATCTCGTTAGTGTTGGCTGGACCGATTACCCACCACTGAGCCAATCGCTGGGCCACAGGGCCTCAAAAACCACCTTGCACAAGGGTGTTGGGTACTCTGGCATCTCAGCAGGCAGCCTGGGGGCTGCTTAGGTGGGTGGCATGGTCCACCTCCTAGCGAGCAGCGTGGTGTCCTATCGCTATGGTCAGTGCGTCAGAGGTTCTGTCCCTGTAGGGGTGCACATTCAGGAAGGGGAAAGGCCAGGAGAAAGACTGAGGCTGCGGGCCCCTGGAGGCAGGGAGAAAGGGGAGTGGGTGTGTATGGGGGTCCGCGCTGTGCTACAGGATGAATGTTGGTGAGCAGACTTCCATAGAGCCCTCTCTCAGTTGCAGGGATTTGACACGAACCACGGTCTCTTGCTGGAAAGGCAGGAAGGCTGGGATCTGGGACTCCATCCCCATTCCTCTAATACTCAGAGAACACGTGTACAATAGCCAGGTTATGATTGCCACCCTTATTACATCGCTGTCTTATTTGTGTCTGTTAAGATTGTCGGCAGTGGCTACGAAGACAGATCCATCCGTTTACACACCTGCCCATCAGCCGGCTACTGTTCCCCTTGAAGCGCACTTACCAGGAGACACTGCGCTAGCTCTGGCTCAACACGGTTCACAGCCCTTTTGGCACCAGGGACTGGTTTTGTGGAAGACAGTTTTTTTCTGCTGTATTTTTTTTTTATTTTATTTATTTGTGTGTGTGTGTGTGTGTGTGTGTGTGTGTGTGTGGCCAGCTCAGCCCACCAGGGGGCGGGGCTGGCTGGCATGTGGTGCTGGGGGATTGAACTGCGGTCCCTGTGCTTTGCTAAGCTTGTTCTAAGTAGGTGCTTTAGACCACTGAGCCATCTCACCAGCCCCTGGAAGACAGTTTTTCCACAGACAGGGGTAGGTGGTGGTGGTGATTTCAGGATATTTCAAAGGAGGGCACAAGCTGGATACCGTTGGTGCGTGGCTCACAGTAGGTTTGTGTTCCTCGAGAGTCTACTGCCACCAAAGCCTGATGGGAGGCAGAGTTCACATGGTCACTTGAGCCACTGGGAGCAGTTATAATACAAATGAAGCTGTTCTCCCCCCCCCTCACATCCTGTGTTGGTCTCAGCTCCTAACAGGTTATGGGCCAGTACTGTATGTGGCCCTGCGCTTTGGGCTCCCTGACTTAGATGACATGGACCAGGCCTCAAACTCTGGACTCTCTAAAACCAGAAAAGAGGCTGATGTGTTAACCAACAATTGCCAGATGGGGAAATAAAGTCATGGATAGAAGGACACATTTGTCCTGGAGCCACTAGAAGAGCCTGCCTTACAACTTAAAGAGTCACAGGGCGCACCGGGCGGGCTGGGGTTGGCAAGGGCATCCTGGGTTTGAAGAACGGCATAGTGAAGTCACCGAGGTTCAGTGACGGACACCTGAGGCTCACAGGTGAGCTCCTCTGTACTGGGGCATGAAGGGCTGAGGAGGAGGGCAAGGCCAGCTTGGGGAGAGCTTGCAAGTCCCGCCTTCGTTTCTCTGATGGTTGGAGCCACTGAAGGCTTTGAACCAGGGACAGCTCTGGCTTCTGCTTCAGCCTTCGTCTTCTGTGTACGGCTGTGCCAGCGCTGGCATTCTTAGGCTTGCCTGTGATCAGCGATTTTACGCTCCTGGAGGTCATCATCATTTTTAATGAAGGTAACATGTCCACATTTCGAACACAGCATGTCATTGTGACTTGTGATAGATCCTGCAAAAACAATCACATTAAATACAGAGATATTTGGATCTGGCTTGAGGCAAACATTGCCTATATGTCTCACATGTCAAACTATTTTTCTCTTTTTTAATTTTCAATTTATTATTATTATTATTATTATTATTATTATTATTATTATTATTATTATTATTATTTTTAGGGCCAGGGAGATAGCTCAGTAGAGTAAGTGCTTGCCTGGCAAGCACAAGTGCCTGAGTTCAATCCCCAGTTACGAAAAAAAAAATCTCATATTATTTTTGTATTTTTTAGGGAAGGGTCTACAGGGTGTTCAGGGTCTCACTACTAGATCAGACTCATAGTGATCCGCCTGTTTACAGCCTCCTAAGAGCTGGGATTGCAGGTGCATGCCACCATGCCCAGTCTCAATTGTCATCTCAGTGCACCTCAAGAGTAGGGCCAGCACGTCAGGTCTAGGGCTCAAACCCCTGGTCCCTGCACCTGCTTGCAGGTGCTTTAGTCTGCTGAGCTATTTGGCCAGCTCTTCCAAACTATTTCTCAACAGCAGCATAAGTGCATATTTATCTATTTATTTTTAAAATATTTATTTATTTATTTAGTACAAGGTCTCCCTACGCAGCTCAGACTCATAGTGACCCTCCTGTCTCAGCCTCACCAGTGCTGGGATTATAGGTGTGCCCATCATGCCTGGTTTTGGGGCCAGCATGACATGCAAGATCAAACTGAGGACCTTGCACTTGCCAGGGAGGTGCTTAAACTACCAAGCTATATCCTTAGCCCCATAAATGCATATTTATTTACTACAAGACAAATTGTTGCAATAGTTGATGATTATGAATGCTATTTTACCTGATATGTAAAATTGCTATTAAAAATTTAAATAGTTAAGTAAGAAATAGATTGACATAACTGGATGGTTAATTCAACTATTAAGAGAGATAGTCTAGCATGATATAACATCCTTTTTGAGCTTACAAATGTTTATCAAAGTTTATATAATAATATAATGCAAAGTAACATAATTTTCTGGACATGTTTAGTATGCAGCTGTGTTATTAGCCAACTAAGGCTATGGGGGTGCCAGGGTCTTAGTGGTGGACCCCACCATTGCTGATATTTTGCTAAGGAGTCTGCAAGGCAGCTTGGGCTAAATGCCTTGGCTGAGTGCAACTAGCCCTAGTGGTCACTGCTGGATGCCAGCCCTCAGGCCAGCCTCAGGTCTGTTCCATGTGTCTCCCTCATTCTGCAGGCAGGGGTCATGCATGACAAATTTCCCATAGCAAGCGGCAGCTGCCTATTGATAAAGGTACATTGTTAGCATTTGTGTCTAGCTGTCTCCCCAAAGCCTCATGCAGTCACTGGGGCAGGCTTCTAAAGTTTGTGATTAATTCATGATCTGATGCTGGGGTTGTGGGTGTGAGTGCTACAGCCACCCTGGGGCAGACAGCCTGAATGCAATAGGAGGGAGAGAGACCTGCTAGCTGCTGCAGCTGCTGCTCCTCCCCTTCGGCTCTTGCTCTTCGCTGTTTTTATGCTGCCGTCACAAATTGCTGCCTGCTGCCGTGTGCCACTCTACCTTAGAGCCAGCCGAGTATGGACCGAAACCTGCACAAACTGTGAGCTGCATAAACCTTTCCTTCCTAATTTGGAGTATCGGGTATTTTGTCCCAGTGATGAGAGAAAAGTAATTGAGACACACATCCAGCAAGCACCTGCTTGCAACTTAAGCCTCTGCTCTTAAGCCTTCAAGCACCTCATTGCCTAATGAAGGCTGTGGGATGAGGTTCAACCCAGGAGCATCTCATACAGGGAGCTTCCACAAAATCATTTGTGAAGGGAGGGAAAGGAAGGGAACGAATATAATCCAGTCTGTCTCTGTGGAGGGGTGATGCATCTTTCCTGCAGACAGTCACTACTGGAGAAGAAGAGACTCAGTGACTTGGTCTTCATTTTACCATCAGCAGAATTAGATGAAGATTAACTAGTGCTCCTATCTCTCTCTCTCTCTCTCTCTCTCTCTCTCTCTCTCTCTCTCTCTCTCTCTCGTCATTCTTCACCTGCAATGTTTAATGTCAAGCTGGTATAATTTGGTTCTTCGCTTCTAATAGTGCAAATTGATTTCTCACAGATGGAGATTTACTTCGGGGTCTCAGAGCCTCGCTCTGCGTGGTGGTATTTGCTTTTGCCCTCGCTTTCAGCTGGCGTGGATCGCAGCAGCCTTGAGGCTCTTCTGCACTCAGCTCTGTGGACACAGTGCACTTTGCCTATCTGCCTAGTTTCGCATGTGGCTGCCCTTGGCTCAGGGTGTGGTGACAAGCCAACAAACTTGTCGTGAGGGGAGAGCGTTGTTAGCAGCAAAAGCGAAGGTGCTCTGTGCACCTTGCTACTCTGAGCACCGCAGCTCAGCAGTGTCCTGGGGACAGGGAGCTGCCGGAGCTGAACATCTCAAGAGACCACGTGCCACGCAGCTCTAGTTTTGGAAAAAGTCAAGATTCAAAATTCCAGGTGTGATTTCTACCAAAATGATATCATTTTGGCACCATCCTGGTGTTGAAAAATGGCACTGTTAAGTTGGGGCCATTTGAATCCAGAGCCCATTTGACTGTTACACATAGACTTGCTCTGCAGTTTGTCTTCTTTTCTTAACATCTTGGAGCGCTTCCCATACCAGCACACACAGGACCCTTCATTGCTGTTAGCATGTACAGATTGTTCTGTGGATTTACAGATAATCTCTGGATGGGATCCAGTCACTCATCCCAGTGGCCATGTGCCAGGCCGTGCTCCTCCTCTTCCGGTGCTGTCCTTAGCGCTGGTCCCCCTCTACCTTGCTGTCTGAGCCTGCCCGAGACAGGTGCCAGTGTCCCAAGAACTGTGTACGGTAGGATGCAGCCCCTTTGAAAGGATTGTCCTCTTTCTCTGTGGCTTTTTGTTCACCCTTTCACAGATCCTTCTGCTCATTTTTCTTTATAATGTTCTTAGGAATGGTCTTCATTTTTCTTTGCTAATTGCTGTTCTCACACAGCCTTCAGTGTGCGTGTGTTCATGCCTGTTCTCCTCTTGTTCTTTTTTTGTATTTTAGGGAAGGGTCTACAGGGTGTTCAGGGCCTCACTACTAGATCAGACTCATAGTGATCCACCTGTTTACAGCCTCCCAAGAGCTGGGAGTAGAGGCGCGCACCACCACGCCCAGTCTCAATTGCTGTCTCAGTGTGCCCTGGGGGCAGGACCAGCATGGCAGGCCTGGGGATTGAACCTCCGGCCCCTGAGCTGAGCTGTTTGGCTGGCCCTCACCTGTTCTCTTCTTTAACATGGCCCGCACTAGTGACTTCATTATTTTTTATTGGTGGGGTGTGTGTGTGTGTGTGTGTGTGTGTGTGTGTGTGTGTGTATGCCATACATAAAAATTTGATTCGTTTTGGGAAATTGCAAGTAGGTGTATATCGTATGTCACTTACTTTCCATCCCCTCCCTTCCCTGCCTTCTCCCCTGTTCCCTGGTCCCTTTCGCCTTCACCAAGTGGTCTGCCTTGCTGTTTCCTGCCGCCTCTTGCTTATTTTCTCTCCCATCTGGATAAGCCTGAGGTGTTGGTAGTTGCGATCACGACAATGAGTGAAATCAGTCAGACAGACAAGTGTCAGCGCCATATGGCTTCCCTTTGACAGGAATCCTGAAGTCTAAATAAGGAGCAAAATGAAAGATAGTCAAGAGGAAGTAGGGAGGTGGGTCCTTCTTAAACGGGGAGGGGATTGAGAGATGGAGGGAGGAGGAGACGGGAGGGGAGAAGAACGCAGAATCAGAATGCGCTCCATACACAGGCCAGCTCCCCCAAGGAGTGTAATCACTCTGTACTGATAAAACATAAATACAAGGCAAAACAGAAGAAGAGAAACTGTGATACTGAATACCCTATGCTGGACCTTTTTCACTTACCGCTAAAGTCTCAAGATCCATCCATTTTCCTGGTAATGACACGATTTCCTTTGTCATGGCTGACTAACATTCCATTGTGCGCTCAGACTACACTTTCCTTATGTGATAGACTTTGTTTTATTTTTATGTTTAAAAATAATTTTATTGAGAAACAAATAGCAATGAGACAGTTTCACAACTGATTGCTAGCACATTTTCAATGATAGACTTCATTTTAATATGATAGTTTCTTTTAGAGACGCAGTTCATGTGGCTCTTGGGCTGCAGCTTGAGGTACTAGAGGTTAAGAATTCAACTTATGAATTGTGAGGGCCCAAATCCACCCATAGCCATGGCCAGAGCTCCAAGGGTGACAGAGAGGAGAGCAGGACCTCCTTGGCTGTCCCACTCCAGCACTGTGGGTGGGCATGGGCAGGTGTCTTCCTGCCAGCTGCCTCTTGGAGCACCACCCTACCAGGGCTGGGAATAGTTTCCCTAGTGTCTGCTGCTGGGTATGCCATGCCCACTCCTCTGACTACACTCTTCACGAGGGTCTCTCCATTGACCTGCCTGAGTTGGGAGTCTGTTTTGGGCATGGGAGTTGATGGGTGTGATTTGTTCATTCATGTACTTTCAGGCTCATTTATCCTCTGTCTGCTTGTTGCAGACCCTGGCACAGCCCGTTCTTCCTCCTGAAGCAGAGGG
>NW_004524578.1:12102548-12107204 GCF_000260255.1 Octodon degus | reverse complement strand
TTTTTTTGTCTGACTGCATGCAAGTGGGAATATTTTAGCAAATGAGAAAGAAAGCTTTGGAGATAAATCCTATTACTCAGTGCCCAGTCAAGGGAGGCATCCAATAAACCTTCGCTGACTGTTGCTGAATGTTACTTCTTGGTCCTAAGATTCCCCGAGAATGTGCTCAGGAGGGAATAGGATGAAGATGTCAGCTGGCCTGACCATAAAACATCATCTTTATGGCTCCATAAAAAGGAACATGGACAATAGCTAGGATGTCATCTGTGAGCACAATAAATATTTCGCTGGAGTTCCTTTGCCCATCAGGAAACCACATCACATGCACTTTCTAAACCACGGCCTGTTTTGCCTTTAGTAAAATGCAAGCTTTTATTGGAACTGATGGGGTTTGCAATTAACCAAAGTGCACAATAGCCATGTCCACCATGATGGATGTCTTTGTCGTGGAGCATGTGTTAGAGATTTACAGAAAGGACACACAGAGAGACCAGGGTTTTAAGTACCTTTCAAACACAGTCTTTTTGGCTTCTGAATCAGCGCCCTGGCTGTAGGACACAGAGAGCCCTTTTGGATGATTGGGAGCTGGTATCCCACCATTCAGCCAGTGCTCGCTGGGCGGCTGCTCAGGCTGGGTGGCTGTTGGGGCTGCAGAATGAAGGAGACAGGAGTCCCACCACATGTGCTCTGTCTAGGGGCAGGCAGCTGATGACAAAGGAAGCGTGTCGTAGGTGCAGTGAGAAGAATTCCTGGGCCCTTAGGAGACAGGCGATAGGGCGATCCAGCGGAGTGTGATATGGCTCGGCAAGCAGAAGCGAAGGAGCATCAAGGGGGCTCCAGGACAGCGATCCAGGGAGCAGGCTGAGGGGTGTGGGGGCCAAGCTCAGGCAGAGGCCTGAGGGAGGACTGGAAGTGTGGGGGCTTCAGGAATGGCCGTGGGCATGGCGGCAGGTGCTGGGGTGGGCGGGCTTTCTCATGCCTGTCAGGAAGTGTCCGCTGCTCAACCACTGCCTTATAAGGTGATGAATCCGTCTGTGCCTCTCTAACTGGGAGAACTCGGTGGCCTGACTGTAAGACTGCACACAATGCCTCCATTCCTATGAGGATGCCTGCGTGTCAGAAATGCAGAGCAAAGCGTCCAGGGATGACAGGGGCACTCTCTGCTCACAAAGCCTGCAAACAGGAAGTCCACTTTCCTCTCAGCCCCGCTGGCTTGCCAACTTGCAATGAGCCACCCTGAACACACGGACCATCTGAGAACCACACTGTGATGACACCCACGGTGAACGATGTCTTCTCATCTGGATCCAGCATTGAAGAGAGTACTGTTTCAATCTTCAGTGGCCCCTGAGGTCCACTGGGGACTGGCTTGGTCGCCACGCTATGTCATCAGGAGAGGGTGTGGCTTCTAGGAGGTGCAGCCCAGTGGTAGGAGAGAGGGCGTGTCTTTGAAGGAGGTACTGGGACCTGCCTTTACTTTGTCTTCTCTCCCTCTTCTCGGCCTCATGAGCTGAGCACCTTAGCTCTGCCGTGTCCTCACCACCATAATATGGTGTCCTGCTACAGGCCAGTCACTACAGAGACAGCCAACTATGGACCAAAACCTCTGAAACCGTAAGCCAAAATAAACCCTCCCTTCTCATAGGTTGATTTTCTCAAGTGTTTGGTCACAGCAGAGCAAAGCTGACCAACACAAATAACAAGCTGTAGGCCAGCCCTGGCAACCAGGGAATCTTGAAATGCTCTAGTTGGGTGGGCCACAGAGGCCACTTGTCAGGGTTAGGAATGCAGCTGGCAAGGAATGTGGGTGACAGCTGATTCCGTCACATCCTGTGTGGACAGATGTGCTGGATGCATGCAGGACAGAAATCTGTCTCCCCAAGGTTGGAAACTGGTTGATTTTCCCCCTAGCATTTCCAAGATCTCAGAATCAGCCTTCCTTTCTTCCAAACATTATTATTATGATTTATAGCCCATGCGTTGGTGTTCACAGAGTCAGTGGTTACAAAAGATATAGGATACTCCTTTAGATCCGCGATGATAAATCTCCCCTAAATCTTCTCCAGGTGAGACACAAGCTCCTTCCAGCATTCCTTAAATGGTAAACTTTCCTTTCTGTACAGTCCACAGTGGTTGGCTTCCTTCTCAATTTTTGTCCTGTTTAGGTATGCTCTCGTAAGCCAAGCATGCTGAGAAACTGAGGCAGGAGGACTGAAAGTTCCAGGCTAGCTTGGGCAACTGAGCAAGACTGTGTTTCAAGATCAAAATAAAAAACAGAAAATTCAGGACTGCAGCTCAGCACAAGAGTCCTGGCTTCAATCCCCAGTTCCATTGAAAAGTAATATATAGGCTGTGGAAAATGAGGAAAATACAGGAAACTCAGCCAAGATGAAGACACCCCACTGCCAGGCACGCTGAGTCCTTCCCATCACTCAGCTGAGCTGTAAAGGAGCCCTGGCTCTGGGGTGCTGTGGGTCCTCTGAGTTATTACAGTTCAGCTAGTGTGACGTCTCAGCCTCAAATTCCAGCCGAGCCTGCCTGCGTGCCTTGCTCCTCAGAGGCTGGGACTGCTGACACTCAGTCTCTGCTGCCTCCCCTGCCCTTGGTCTCTGCCATCTGAGTTAGGGTGGGAATATCAAGGGGGCTCCAGGATGGCAGTCCAGGGAGCAGGATGAGGGGGCCAAGCACAGGCAGAGGCTTGAGGGAGGACTGGAAGTGTGGGAGCTTCAGGAATGGCTGTGGGCACAGCGGCAGGTGCTGGGGTGGGCAGACTGCAGGGTCCTGGGCAGCAGACCTGTGAGGACAGAGGGCCACTCCTGCCCAGTGTCTGATGGTCCTCTCACTCACAGCAGAGACTTGAACTAATGCACATGGGAACCCTGACTTTGCCTTGGGTTGTTATCCAGTCCCCACTCTCACTTATGATGACAAATGGTGGCACCTGGATGCCTGTGACAGTCCTTTCTCTTGAGAAGACAACTTTGGTTCCTCCCCCAAGGACACAGAGTCCTCCTCTGGAGAGGTGTGAGCATCTGTCCCTGAGGAAGTGGGTGAAGGCCCAGAGGGACACACAGATGCTCTTCTGAGAATGGGTATCACAGCTCGAGGTTGCCTTCTAGGGTTTTCCCAGGACTCAACACAGAGCTGCTCCTGACATTAGATAAAGCTGCACCCCAGAGGGGGGGTTCAGGAGGCCTCACTCCAGTGGTGATGAAGTGCTGCAGAAAACATAGATTCTGGTAGTAGCTGGAGCCTGTGTAGGAACCGGAGTCCAGGAGGCAGGGAGCGGACTGAGGAGGGGCTGATCCATTTGGCTGAAGGCTCCTCTTCTCCAGAAAAGGGAGTTGTTAGGCCAGGTGCGTGTTAGATCTGTGGCAGAGCAGGGCAGCGCCAGCCTGTGGGGCCTAGGCTGCTCCTGCATCTGGATCAAGCACTCCGCTGGTGCCCGGCCACACCCCTATGGCCACTGTCCGGCCAGGCGCACCTGTGGAGCTCCCTGGAGATGGCTTCTCTCTCCTGGAGCTTTGCCGACAGGGCACACAGTCCAGTTATACCTAAGTGTGGGACAATCCCATAAATTCATAATTCCCCCGTGGCCTCCATGCTATATCTGCAGCACATGTCACTCATGTGACAGGTTTTCCAGGGCTCGCGTTGCTGGGCTGCCCCCTCCTACCATCGTGCATGGCACCTGCCCTGCAGTGGCTGCCTCCACATGGGCAGGCAGAGAATCCCTTACAGCAGCAGCTAACTGGGCTCGGGACCAGGCGAAGGGTCTATGTACATCAACTCACTTATGGAGAGGTGGGCATAATGGTCTTTTCTTTTCTTTTATTGCATTTCATTTAGTTTTCCGAGAAAGGGACACAGTGAAACAGAGAAGAGATCTTTATCCAAGGTCACACCGCTGTTGATGGTGACACCAGGATGCCGTCGTAAGCATTCTGCTTTCAGAGCCTGTGCCATTGCACTGTGCTGACGATCTGCAGGTGGGTAGAGGGAGGGTTCAGGGGTGACAGTCCGCACCCCACCTCTCACAACAGCTGCAATAGTATCTGACCCTGTATTCCTAACTCTGGGAGCAGGGAGCCCAAGAAGGAGGAAACTTCTTACGTTCTCTTAATCCACATGTGCTTACAGCTTTTCCTGTGTGATAGCCGCTGAGCACGGAAGGCTTTTATCAGATGCCATTTGCCCCAAGATTTTAGCAGATCAGTGCTGAGTCCTTAGGCCTCAGATGGGTTTTTGCTTCCTTGGTTTTCTGTATGGTCCTAGATGTGAGAAATAATAATAATAAAAATACAGCGAACCTTTAAGTTTAAAGAGGCTATTATAGCAAAAGACATATATTCCCATTGTTCTCCCTCATACGCCTCTTTCTCACTGTGAACACATTTCTCCCATCATTCTTGTCCCTTTCTGAAGCAGTTCTGGATTCTTTTTTCATGACAGACTACTTATGTTGTTGGGGATGCCTTGATGTGCTGAATTGATTCAAACCTGTTACCCTTCGGGCTGGTGAGATAGCTCAGCAGAATAAAGCGCCTGCCTAGGCAAGCTGAGGCAATCTTAGGCAAGTGCAAGGACCACAGTTTGATTCCTGGCATCACATACTGTGCCAGTCTGGCCCTAAAAACAAAACAAAACAAAACAAAA
>NW_004524578.1:12095566-12100973 GCF_000260255.1 Octodon degus | reverse complement strand
TTTTTTCTCAATAAAAATATTAAAAAAAGAGGTATCTTTCTTCCAGTGAACATGTTTGACTCCTTTGTCAAACATAAGGTGGCTGAGTGTGTTTGTAGTTGTGTCTGTACCTTCTAATCCATTCTACTGGTCATCTGATCTTTTTTTTTTTGTGTGTGTGTATGTGTGAGTACCATGTTGTTTTTATGACAGTAGATTTGTAGTACAGTTTCAAGTCAGGGATGTGATGCCTCCTGCCTTTCCTTTGTTGCCTAGGATTGTCTAGGTCTCTTCTGGCTCCAAAAGAGTTTTAGGATTGTTCTCTTTAGTTTATTAGATATGCAGTTGGAATTTTGATCTGGAGTGCTTTGAATCTGTATAACAGTTTTAGAAGTATGGCCATTTTCACTATATTGGTTTTTTTCTACCTAAGAAGAAGGGAAATCTTTCCATTTTATAATATCCTCTTCAATCTCCTTTTTCAGTACTCTAGTTTTCAATGTAGAGGTCTTTTACTTTCTTCATTAGATTGACTTTAGGTATTTCATTTTTCTGGATGTTTGTGTGAAAGTTGTTGTTTTACTAATGTCTATCTCAGTAAGCTTGTTATGCATGTACAGAAATGCTATTGATTTTTGACTACTGAGCTTCTATCCAGATACACAACTACATTGGTTATTAAGTGTAGAAGTCTTTTTTTTTTTCTGTATTTAGGACAAGGTCTACAGGGTCTACAGGGTCTCACTATGTAGATCTGACTCATAGTGATTCTCCTATTTTTCAGCCTCCCAAGTGCTGGGCTCGTAGGTGCATGTCCCCATGCCCAGTTTCCATCACCATCTCAGTGCTCCGCAGGCAGGGCTGGCACAGCATGCCGGGGATTGAACCCAGGCCGCTGCACTCTGCCAAACCAGGTGCTTTAGTCTGCTGAGCTATTAGGCCGACCCTTAAATGTAGCAGTCTTCTGGTGGATCTTTTTGGATTTTCTATATAGAGTATCATGTCCTGTGGAAAAAAAAATTAACACTTTCCTTCCTTATCCTTCTTTTTAAAATTTCTCTCTGTTGTCTAATTGCTCTAGCTGTTTCCAGAACTATGTTGAATAAGAGTGGAAACAGTGGACATCCTTGTCTTGTTCCTCATTTTAAAGAGAAATTTTCTGTTTCTTTTCATTTAATACAATGTTGGCTGTTGATTTGTCATAGATGACCTTTATCAGACTGGGGTAAAGGCCATCTATTTCAATTTTCTGCAGGGCTTTTTTTTTTTTTTTACATTATAAATGGGTGTCAGACTTTGTCAAATGCCCTTTCTGCATCTATATGACCATATAGCTTTTGTCCTTGGCTATGTTAATATGCTATATTAGGTTTATTGATTTGCATATTTTGTACCATCCCTGGGATGAATCCTACTTGGTCATGGTGTATAATCTTCTTGACAATTTGCTGCATTCTGTTTGCCAGTATCTTATTGATGATTTTTGCATCTATGTTCAGTAGAGAGATTGGCCTGTAGTCCTCCTTCTCTGGTTTTGTTATCAGAATAATGCTTACTTTTAGGAATAAATTTGTGAGTATTCGTTCCCCTATAATTTCATTAAAGATTTTGGCAAATAGGGGCATTAAATCTCTGAATTTCTTGTAGAAATCAGCAGTGAATCTGTCAGGACTTGGGCTTTGCTTTGTTTGAAGATTTTTAATTACATCTTCAATTTCATTGATGATATCGCTTTACTTATAATTTTATATCTACCTGATTTAGCATTGGTAACCCGTACGCTTCTAGGAATCTGTCCATTTCTCCTGCATTTTCCTCCTTATCAGAATACACATTCCTGAGATAAGTACTGGTGATGCTCCCGATTTCTGCAGGATCTGTTGTTTTACCCTTTCATTCCTAATTGCATGGTTTTGAGTGTTTCCTTTTTTAGTAAGTTTGACTATGGGTGAGCCAATTTTGTTTTATTTTATTATTCTTATTTTTTAAATTTTTATTTATTGAGCCATTTGGTGCAGGGTCTCATTATGTAGCTCAGACTCATAGTGGTCCTCCTGCCTCAGCCTCCCCAAAGCTGGGATTACAGGTATGCACCACCATGCCTGGTTTTGGGGCCCGCACAGCATATCCGGGGTTCCAGGGTCTGTGTGCCATGCAGTACCGGGGACTGAACTGAGGACCTTACACTTGCTCGGCAGGTGCTTAGACTGCCAATCTATCTGCCCAGCCACTGTTAACTTTATTTACTATTTCAAAGAGTCAACTCCAAACTTGGATTCATTGATTTTTTTGTATTGTTCTGTTAGTCTCCATTGCATTCATTTCTGCTCTAATCTTTATAATTTCCTCCCTCTTACAAGCTTTGGGCTTGACCTCCACCTCTTTTCCTAGAAGCTTGAGAAAATGATTGAGGGGAAATAGACCCAGGTTGTGCGCAACAGTCCTTCTGCATGGCACTGAGCAAGCACCCTCCGCTCGCCCTGCAGCAGTTTGCACACCTATCTTTGGGAAACACCTATCCTCGGGGGTGAGGATGCAGAGTCAGTGATCCTGGGATCCCCTAAGAGACACAGAGAAGAATGTACAGACCTTGCCGGGCTCCCTGGAGACCCAAGCACCACAGGACAGACTGTTCCTCTCTAGCAGGGACAGCCAAGAAAACACTTGGCAGAGACCCAGCTGGAGACAGCACGGAGGAGCCACAGGACAGGCCTTGGCAGTGGAGCACCGCTGGGGTCGCCTGTGGAGCTCCTCTAGGGCGGAGCTCCACCTGCCCCACAGGGCCCCACGCAGTTCTCTTGAGCTGGTGGCACACAAGGAGGGCGCCCGGCTTGAGAGCATTTGTGGGAGTGGCAGGCCGAGGGCTCTCACTAAAGGACAAGCTGCTGCCCCAGTCATGATGGAGAAGCCAGGTGACAAGGAGGCCACAGTCACAGCTGCTGCAGCAAGGCTACCCCACAGCCAGCTCTGACTCCCGCACCTCCTGCACCACACACACGTAGGGTCCCTGCTGCGGCTGGCAGGAAACGCTGACACTCCACAGTCCTGCCTCTCTTTCCTCTCTGTCCAAATCACATGATGGGTGCAACTCCCTGGGAGAAGCAGACCCAGGGGGAGCACCTCGCCCAACCTCCCACATACATACAGGGCTGATCAAAAAATAAAATACAGTGTACAGTTAAATTTTTAAATTTCATGACAGTAAAAGACACATTGATAGTAATTCTCCTCAAACCCCAGCCTTTCTTGCTTATAATACACTTCTCCCATCTTTCTTACCACTTTATGAAGCAGTTCTAGAAGTCCACTTTTGTGACTGGGTTTATGAGATGTGATAAAAAACTATGGCGAAAGCTCCTGCTCAGTGGCATCCGCCAGAAGTGAAAGCTCATAAAAATGAAGGCGGTGTGGACACAGAAAAGGCTTCTCTGAGATTTGGTGTTCAGACCCTGGGATATAGCCATGTGAGGAGGAGAAGCAGGAGGGAAGTGTGTGTCCAGGACCCAGGAAGGATCTGAAGTGAGAATCGAAGCACATGGGGACAGCAAAGAGAGGCTTCAGTGAAGAGGAGGCGGCGTCAGGCAGCACTTTCTCCTTCAGCCTAGACCCACTGTGAGGGAGGGGTGGCTTGAACCTGCGGACACACCCAGTGACTACTGGCAATGCCAGAGGCCTTCACAGAGAGATGCACCAGTGGAATGGAGCCGTGGACACAGAGGACAACAGTGACTGGTGCATTATTCGGGTCAGATGTCCCCCAGAATAGAGTGACTGGCCAGGAGCCATATGGGAGAGAGGCCAGCTGAGCTTGGAACTTGGAGCAGCTGCTGTCGCCTTCCAGCAGCTCCCAGTGTCGGGATAATGGAGCCAAGCTCAAGTAAGAAGGAGTTCAGGGAGGGAGGCACATTCGGGCCAGAGGGGGCGCGTGGACAGCTGCGGGCTGAGGGGCGCACAGACTGCTATAGGCTGGCCAGTCTGGTTGTAGCCTCATGGCCAGAAATCAGCCTGAACTTCAGTGGCCCTAAAGCTGCAAGCTCACTGGGATTATCCAATACGCCAGAATAAAGCTACAGCTGGGATTAATCAACTTGGATCTGGGCTCTGTCTGATCAATTTGTCTACCAGTGACAGCAGGGACACACCTTAAAATGGACTTTAATTCTTATTTTCTTTTGCTTTCTTTCTTCTGAACTCCGGGAGGCTGAAGCAGGAGGTTTGCCGAGTTTGATCCCAGTCCAGGTAACTTAGGGACTTTGGAAGACCTCGTTTCAAAAAACAAAACAGAACTCCCCAAATGATGATGAACACAACAACAACAGTAACAACAACAGCAGCAGCACAAGAGGTAGCAGATGCTCCCCATGAGTGGAGAAGCTCACAATCACCCAGAACTTCTCAGCCCTGATATGTCAGAAGATTGAAGACAAGGTGGGTGGGACTCAAGTGGGCTGCTTCCCACCCGCGGTTCTGCACCTCCTTCCACAGCCTGGTTTTTCCAAGCTGTTGTAGAAAGGTGCAGCTTCCTTGGAATTCCCAAGCTGCAGACACTTCTAGGAGAGGAATAGCTGACATCATGGGTGAACAAAGAGGCCATAAATTCTTCGTGTATGTAGTAGGGAAGCTGAGCAAGTGGAGCTTCTTTGAATCCCGTGTGTCTTCCCCAGGAGTTCAGCTGAGGTGTTGGGGAGAAGACATGACTGAGTGGGGGAGCAGAGGGGCAGTTTGGGTGCCGTGTTTTTGTTGCATTTGTATCATTACACCTCACTCCCAAAGTGACGCCCTTGGGAGGTGCTTAGGCTATGAGGACAAAGCCACCTTGAATGGGATCATGGCCAGTGGAGAGGTGACTGGGCCTTCCCACCACACGAGGACACAGGAGGTGGACACAGAACATGCCCTGGATGGACAAGGAAGCCACAAGGCACTGGGGGTTGAATGGCAGGTGACAGAGCTGGTGCATGGGGGCAGGTGACAGAGCTGGTGCATGGAGGCAGGTGACAGAGCTGGTGCATGGGGGCAGGTGACAGAGCTGGTGCATGGTGGCAGGTGCTCATTGGCCATCTCCACAGATGCAGGGTCCCCTGCTCTGTGGGCCGCATGGCAGAGGCCACCCCAGCTCGAGGCTGGGTACCATGTGTGGTAGGATGCGCCGGGCCATGCTCCAGGCTTCTGACAGTGCCCCTGCTCTGGGGGTTTCTTGTGCCCCCGAACCAGATCCCACCCCTCATGACTGAGATTAGTCTCTGAAAGGCCCAACAGGCTGGATAAGAGTCTAATTGGGGAAGTGACATTTCAAGTCAAATGATGCCTTAGTTTCCCTGGCAGGCCACAGGCTTGTTGGGTGGGGTTCCTGTGGAGCGCTCCTCTGGGTTTAGAAGCTGCACCAGGATCTTCCTTCCCTGGCCTCCAAAGGGCTCTCTTGGCCGCT
>NW_004524578.1:12081891-12095466 GCF_000260255.1 Octodon degus | reverse complement strand
AAGCAGGAGGGAAGTGTGTGTCCAGGACCCAGGAAGGATCTGAAGTGAGAATCGAAGCACATGGGGACAGCAAAGAGAGGAGGCGGCGTCAGGCAGCACTTTCTCCTTCAGCCTAGACCCACTGTGAGGGAGGGGTGGCTTGAACCTGCGGACACACCCAGTGACTACTGGCAATGCCAGAGGCCTTCACAGAGAGATGCACCAGTGGAATGGAGCCGTGGACACAGAGGACAACAGTGACTGGTGCATTATTCGGGTCAGATGTCCCCCAGAATAGAGTGACTGGCCAGGAGCCATATGGGAGAGAGGCCAGCTGAGCTTGGAACTTGGAGCAGCTGCTGTCGCCTTCCAGCAGCTCCCAGTGTCGGGATAATGGAGCCAAGCTCAAGTAAGAAGGAGTTCAGGGAGGGAGGCACATTCGGGCCAGAGGGGGCGCGTGGACAGCTGCGGGCTGAGGGGCGCACAGACTGCTATAGGCTGGCCAGTCTGGTTGTAGCCTCATGGCCAGAAATCAGCCTGAACTTCAGTGGCCCTAAAGCTGCAAGCTCACTGGGATTATCCAATACGCCAGAATAAAGCTACAGCTGGGATTAATCAACTTGGATCTGGGCTCTGTCTGATCAATTTGTCTACCAGTGACAGCAGGGACACACCTTAAAATGGACTTTAATTCTTATTTTCTTTTGCTTTCTTTCTTCTGAACTCCGGGAGGCTGAAGCAGGAGGTTTGCCGAGTTTGATCCCAGTCCAGGTAACTTAGGGACTTTGGAAGACCTCGTTTCAAAAAACAAAACAGAACTCCCCAAATGATGATGAACACAACAACAACAGTAACAACAACAGCAGCAGCACAAGAGGTAGCAGATGCTCCCCATGAGTGGAGAAGCTCACAATCACCCAGAACTTCTCAGCCCTGATATGTCAGAAGATTGAAGACAAGGTGGGTGGGACTCAAGTGGGCTGCTTCCCACCCGCGGTTCTGCACCTCCTTCCACAGCCTGGTTTTTCCAAGCTGTTGTAGAAAGGTGCAGCTTCCTTGGAATTCCCAAGCTGCAGACACTTCTAGGAGAGGAATAGCTGACATCATGGGTGAACAAAGAGGCCATAAATTCTTCGTGTATGTAGTAGGGAAGCTGAGCAAGTGGAGCTTCTTTGAATCCCGTGTGTCTTCCCCAGGAGTTCAGCTGAGGTGTTGGGGAGAAGACATGACTGAGTGGGGGAGCAGAGGGGCAGTTTGGGTGCCGTGTTTTTGTTGCATTTGTATCATTACACCTCACTCCCAAAGTGACGCCCTTGGGAGGTGCTTAGGCTATGAGGACAAAGCCACCTTGAATGGGATCATGGCCAGTGGAGAGGTGACTGGGCCTTCCCACCACACGAGGACACAGGAGGTGGACACAGAACATGCCCTGGATGGACAAGGAAGCCACAAGGCACTGGGGGTTGAATGGCAGGTGACAGAGCTGGTGCATGGGGGCAGGTGACAGAGCTGGTGCATGGAGGCAGGTGACAGAGCTGGTGCATGGGGGCAGGTGACAGAGCTGGTGCATGGTGGCAGGTGCTCATTGGCCATCTCCACAGATGCAGGGTCCCCTGCTCTGTGGGCCGCATGGCAGAGGCCACCCCAGCTCGAGGCTGGGTACCATGTGTGGTAGGATGCGCCGGGCCATGCTCCAGGCTTCTGACAGTGCCCCTGCTCTGGGGGTTTCTTGTGCCCCCGAACCAGATCCCACCCCTCATGACTGAGATTAGTCTCTGAAAGGCCCAACAGGCTGGATAAGAGTCTAATTGGGGAAGTGACATTTCAAGTCAAATGATGCCTCAGTTTCCCTGGCAGGCCACAGGCTTGTTGGGTGGGGTTCCTGTGGAGCGCTCCTCTGGGTTTAGAAGCTGCACCAGGATCTTCCTTCCCTGGCCTCCAAAGGGCTCTCTTGGCCGCTGGCTCTGAGTACTGAGTAGAGTTCGCTTCTTGACACCCTCCCTCCGCTGTCCCAAGCTGTCCTATTTATAACTTTCAGCTGTTGGCAGGTCTGTGTCGCTGCCCTTGGGAGATGTGCGTAGCCTGGGATGCCTGGGGGCTGTCTGGGAACATGCGCTGGGGCGGTAGAGACGCCCAGGCGAGGCCTTTCTCAGAGTCTGTGAGGAAGAGTTGGACGGCGCTGGACAACAGCCCTGTGTGTGCGCTCTGCAGAAGGATGGGTGGCGCATTGCACCATGGGAGCAGCGCTGGCAAGGGCCAGTCTTTTGACTCACAAATTAGTCAGTAACTCTTTAGCAAAAATTAGAATTCGTGGTTTCAGTTACAAATTGCTTCTCTTAAAGTAACTTTAAAACACACACACACACAAAGTGGAATATTTGGAGAAAAATTCAAATAAGGGTTTGGAGCAGAGTGTTCTTCCAACAGAGCTTGCCTTGCGTGTGGGGTCGTGAGGTAGTTTCACAGCCAGCAAACAGCTCAGGGGAGAACAAGAGGCGGTGGAGACAGAGGGGTACACCGGCTGTGTAAGTCATCCATGTCTGCCCCTCTCGGAGGAGCAGGCAGAATCCCAGCTGACTTCTGATTTGTTCTTTTTTGTTATTGTTTTTAATGTATTTGGGTCTCATTATGCAGCCCCAGCTCATAGCGATCCTTCTGTTTTCAACCTCCCCAGCACTGGGATTACAGTCATGTGCCACCCGGTCTTGGCTGGCTCAGAACACCTGGGGGCGGGGCCAGCATGGTGTGCGGTGAGGAGGATCGAACCTTGGTCTCTGAGGTTGCCTAAGCAGGTGCTTAGTCCACTGAGCTATCTCACCAACCCTTCTGATTCATTCTGGGCATCCAGTAACCTGGGCCCTCCCCAGTTGGCCTGACAGTGTTTAAGGCCTGACAGAGAAATGATTTCATAATTCTCACCTCCACATACTCCACATTCCTCCTTCTGCAAAGCCACTGGGGAAGCCCCTCCTTTAACTGTTTATCTCCGAATTTATCAGCTAAGTTTGTATCTAGGGTCTTTTTTTTTTGACCCCTGAATGAGAAATCCCTGCAGTGATATGGACATCTCTGATTGCCTGGGCCTTGGCAATCCTTCCCTCTACTGGATGCTTTGGACACTTCTGCCTTTCATTGCCTGCAGACTCCAGTGAGAACATCTGTTTCTGTATTTGGTATCCTGGGCCCGAGAGCCCGAGGGGTCACCTGTCCTCTTCTGCCTTTGTCTCAGGCTGTAGCCTGTCACCCCGAGCTTCCGGTCACTACCTGATGAGCCCCTGAGCTTCAGAGCTTCCTGGATTCAGGTAGATCAGGTGAGGTGGCTGGTTAAGTGGCCATGTGGCTGGTGACAAAATATTGCTGCAAAAAGCCTTGTCACAATCTATCCTGTTAACTAGAAGGAACACAGTGGTACACTGTCATCACATAGACAGAGCTCTTTTAAAAATATGTAACATTTTCTGTCTTTTCTCTCTTTTGCTGGCTTTTTATCACGTAGCTTAACATGAACAAGAAAACAGTTGTCGCCGGGGAGATGGCTGAGTAGAATAAGCGCTTGACCGGCAAACGCAAGGATCTGAGTTCAATCCCCGGTTCCGCCAAAAAAAAGAAAAAAAAGAAAAAGAAAACAGTTGTCACCCATCTTCAGTGTGTGCTGGGCATCGACTTCTCTCTTCTGCCAGCTCCAATTGACTGCAGGATGGCAGGGCTGTGTGTGGGGTCTACCCTGCACCTGGCAAGGGGCTGGCTGGCATCATAGACATATGTTGAATGACTGAGCGAGTGAATGACCCACCCCTGGCCCATGGGGGTCAAGGTCATTGTTACACTGCTTCCTTTACTAGAGATTTATCTGAAACCAGGCGGTCATGGCGGTGACAGCTGGTGATTCTGGCCCGAGATCATGACCCTCTCCAGATCCGCTTCTGTTCTCTCCAGCTTTATATGGCCACTCCAATCTACACTCCAGAAATGAAGTTCATCGTTTGTATAATCTACCTGCCATATAGTGGACAACAAGAGCCAGGCACAGTGGCTTGGATCTGTAGTCCCAGCATTTGGGAGAATGAGGCAGGAGGGTTGTTGGGGCCCAAGAATTGCAGACCAGTCTACGGGACATAGGTGACCCTGTACCCACATATCAAATATGGACTCTGCTATTTTCTATCTATCTATCTATCTATCTATCTATCTATCTATCTATCTATCTATCTATCATCTATCTATCGTCTGTCTTGCGTGTTTTGCAACAGGGTCTTACTATGCCATTCAGGCTAACCTTGAACTTGAAGTAATCTTCCTGCCTCAGCCTTCCCAGTGCTGGGATTACAGGCATGTGCCACTACACCCAGTTTTGGTAGCTGGCCAGGTGTGCCCTGGGGTTCAAGGATGGTCCTGGGTATTGAACTCATGTCCTTATGCATGCCAGGCAGGCACTTAGACTGCCAAGTTTTCTCCCCAGCTGGAACCAGGGTTTTATTAATTCGTGAAGAGAGAAGTGGCTCTTGGTTGAGTGACTGTGAGGATGTGAATTACGTGAGCTGGGCTAAGTAGGAGGAACAATGTCATGCTGCAGTTTGCAGAGGGAGGTTTGCAGAGAGATCCGATCAGTAGCAGGGAGGCCCTGAGTCTAAGGAATCTGCATAACACAGCTCAAGGAACTCTCTTGTGTTCTGGGTCAGCTGCCTCAGCTCTGATGCTGACTTTCACCTGCCCCGGGTCAGATACAGACCTGCTCACGTTCATTTACAAGCAGCTGAGCTATACTGAGGGGACTGCTGAAGATGAAAGAATTTTTCCCCCAGAAGTTGAAAGACTTTTGGAAAGTTTTAGACCAAACAAAGAGCAACTCTTTGAGGCAGTTGGATTCCTGGAAAATGTGTTCTATATAAACTAATCACCTTGGTTACATCTCTAAGCTGGAGTTAGGCCTTCGGCTTGGAGGTCATAAGGAGAAGTTTTCACCAAAGGTGTCTGTAAGCACATTTCTTTCTTTCTTTTTTTTTTTTTTTTGGTACCCTAATTACCCTAAGTACCCTATGTACCCTAATCCTAACCCTAACCCTAACCTTAACACTAACCCTAACCCTAACCCTTGTAAGCACATTTCAAGGTCGTGCAGGCTCTAAGATGTCATACTGTGCAGAACAGTCTACACCTTGAGACAGCTGATGTCTCCTCCTGGCCACTACATGCCACAGCCCCTCAGCCCTGCTGTCACAATGACAGTGAAAACCCCCTGAATTTCTGGCACGTGGCCTAGTTCTGCTCTGGTGGTGTCCAATTGTTCTGGATGGGAACACAGCACTTCTAGACAGAATTGATGGTGAGCTCAGGATGATCAGGAAAGGAAACAGCACAGGGCCAGCGCGATAGCTCAGCGGATTAAGTGACTGCTTAGGAAGTGAAAGGACCAGGGTTCGATCTCCCTCACCACATGCCATGACAGCTCTGGCTTGGGGGCACAGTGAGCCAGCTGATGAGACTGGGTGTGGTGGTGTGCACCTGTAATCCCAGTGCTAGGGAGGCTGAAAAAAGAGGATCACTATGAGTCTGAGCTGCGAAGTGAGACCCTGTAGCAAATACATAAAGAAAAGAAAAACAAACAGCACAATCTTGCAATTAAAGAAAGTAGGAAAAAGAGTGAATAGGATACATGGGAAGTGACAGCTATTCTTACTGATACCATTTGTAACAAGTAGAATGCTTTTGCACTGCGTACGAAGAAACTTCACTTAGAGATGGTTTACGCCAGCGGTCCCCCCTAACCTTTTCGGCATCAAGGACTGATTCCTGATTTCTTGGGAAACAGTTTTTCCAGGGGCTGTGGGGGTACTTTCAAGAAGATTTAAAGGAGCAGCAACCTGGGTCCCTCACAGGCACAGCTCCCAGCAGGTTCCAGCTCCCATGAGAGTGTAAGGCAATGGCTGGGCGGAGGGAAGGGAGCTCATGCTGCTGTGTGGGTGACTTCTGTTTCCCAGGTGGGGACCCCTGTAAGGAAGTGCACTGTGACACAGATAAGGGGAACCTGAGGGGTAGGAGTGGGAAACTCTCCTCCTATCTCCCGGGCATAAGTTCCAAGAACCCCAGAAGCTTCTTGGAATACTATGGAACCCTATATACATTACATTTCTCTCTGTATGTAGATATCTTTCATCTTAGTTCCTTTTCTTGTTGCTAGGACAAAATACTCAACACCACACAAGGTCTAGGAGAAAGGTATTGTTTTGTCTCACAGTTTATAGAGGTTTTCTTCCATAGCTGACAGCCTCCAGAGCAGGGTGGCAGAAGAGGGGAGAAGCAGTCTGTGGCAGGGCAGGTGGGCAACACTAAGCAGCGGCTTCCCTTCTGTTTTATTCCAGTGGGTGGTTGGTGCTACCCACACTCAGCGGGGGCTTTCCCACAACCCCCATCCAGAGCTATGCTGAACCAGTCAGTGGACTAATTTAGTTATCACACACCTTTAATCCATATTCATGTACCCGAATTTAGTACCACATATCCTAATCCAGCTGCTTCCCAAAAGGCCCACCTATGAATGGGTCAGGCTTAGATCAGTACCATAAACCAATAATAAAATAGAACAATTATAACAGTTTGCTGTAATTAAAAGATACATGAATGTGGTCTCTCTCTTGCTCTCAGAATGGTACCATTCATCATTACCCCTAGTGATCCACTGCAAAATTTTTGCTTCCTGTCCCCACAACCTTATGTTCTGCTAGACTCAAAGTCCTAGTCCCAGAGGGGGGAAGACTTGTATCGGGATGCACAGCAATGATACTGTGGAACTGGAAGCTAAGATCTTCCCCTGGTCACTTTGGTCTTTTCATCCCTCTGAGGAAACAAACTAAAAAAGGAGTCACACTGTTTTCAGGGATGAATGACCCAGACTATCAAGGGGAAACTGGATTATTACTCCACACTGGAGGAAAGGAAGAATATACATGGAGTGCAGCAGATCCCTTGGGTGCCTCTTAGCATTGCCTTGCCCTGTTATTGAAGTAAATGAAAAACTACAACAACCTAATACAGGCACAATGACAAATTGTTCCGAGGCTTCAGGAATAAAGGTATGGGTCACTCCACTAGGGAACAAACTAAGACCTTCTGAGGTACTTGCTGAAGACCAAGGAAATACAAAGTGGGTAGTAGAAAAGGTAGTTCTACATACCAGCTACAACTCTGTGATCAGGGGCTGGAGAGATGGCTCAGTGGTCTAAAGCACCTACTTGGAACAGGCTTGGCAAAGCACAGGGACCGCGGTTCGATCCCCCAGCACCACATGCCAGCCAGCCCCGCCCCCTGGTGGGCTGAGCTGACCACACACACACACACACACACACTAAATAAATGTTAAAAAAAATTTTAGAAACAAAACTCTGTGATCAGCTACAGAAAAGAAGATTATAACTATACGATTTCACCCCATATATGGCTCTGTGATAACATGATATGGATAAATTTAGTACCTGTTCTTAAGGATTATTAAACCCATGTTAATGTTGAAGCATAAGCATGAAGCAAAGAAAACTTACCTTTTATTTTGGTAAAGGTTTGAGTGTGTTTCTATTTATATCCAGGATAGTTATACCATGTTATGTGCAACTGTATGCTTATCTCTGTATCTGGAGACTGGTTGAAAGAAATATGTCTAGCTGCCAAGCTGACAGGGGGTGGATTGTAGTGGTCAGTACATTGTGTTAACTTGGCTGGATCACCTAGGCGGCTCCACACTCTGGGGTATGGGGGCCCGCCACAGAGTGACTCAACACAAAACAGGTCATACAAAGGGGTTGACAAAGATTCCCCATTCCGCTTTCTTGGAGGAACTTCAGGCTTTGCAGTCAACTTGGACTTTGTCTCCTGGCTTCCAGGGCAGACTCTTCGGCCTCCAGCTTGGATCCTTCAGCTTTCCATCACAGACCCATCAGCTGACTGACAGAGATTTGTGTGGAGCACTGCAGTGAGTTTCAGACCTTGGGACTGAACCCTTCAGTCTCGGGCCTGCAGACGCCCTCTGCACGCTTCCTCATCCGACTCTGTGGCTGACAGTCGTAAGCCAATCTTGTAATTTCTTATACATTTATACATCTTGTGTTATATCCATTCCCTGCATTTTATCTTTTCCTGTAATAAAACCTTGACTAATACAATCAGCACCACAAGTCAATAATAAAATAGAACAATTATGACAATTTACTGTAATTAAAAGATGCATGAATGTGATCTGTCTCTTACTCTCAGAATATCTCATTGTATTCTATTTTCCGTCATAGTGATGTTGATGCTACTTAGCAAGGTACTTTATGGCTTCTCTTTGGTATATTCCAGTTGCCAGTGTCACTACTCCTACACACCAGGAGCACTGCTCTAAAATGAGAGTACTTAACATAAGCACTGCTACTGCGACACTTGAGTTATCACTTGGCCAGCTCATGGATGACTTACACGTGGTAACACAAGCCAGACACACTGGACAGAGGGCTGATCTGCAAGACGGAGATGGACAGCGCTCTGCTCGTAGCAGTGTGCAATGCGAAATTTACGAACTGTGTATTTCCGGAATTTTCTCTGTAATATTTTTAGGTGGTAGTTGACTGCAGAGAACTGAATACATTGCATCGGATAGGATGGATGTTACCATGGTCTGTGACACAATATTGAGTTTTAAGGTGAAACAAGTGAAATATTCTTTAAGGGGAAACATCAGGCAGTGAAGACGTAAGATGAAAAATTGTCAAGCGCTGAAGCCTGCCCATCTCTGTACCCCTTGTGCGCCACTTGCTGAGCACCTACAGTACACACAAGCCCCAAGGAAATCCGAGCCCTTGGATTTGGTGGAACTTAAGATGCTTAGGAAAGTCTGAGGATGGACTGCCTGGGGGTGGGGAGCAAAGGGAGTCACCGCAGTTCTGGGCCTTAGCTTTGGCTTTGTGGAGTTCTGAGGTACTCCAGAGGTTTCAAGGCAAAAGAACTCTGGGCATTTTGAAAAGAATGAACTTGGCAGTGCAGGTGATAGACTTGGGCTTCCTCAGGCACTCTCTTCTACATCCTCTTCCCACATGGAGTTTCCAGCAGGTAGGTGTTGGGCTTCCAGGCTGGGTGGCTTTGGATAAGGCTGTCCTCCTTCCTCCATGAGGTTGCAAGCTGGCAGATTTAAACAGCTTTGTGAATTTACCCAGAACAAGTTACACAAGAATTCTACAATGAATATTTTTCTTTGTTTCATATCCATCCTTAGTTTAGTGAGTCAGTATTCTGTGTCTCACTGAGGACAGATTTAATCCTTTTTTTTTTTTTTTTTTTTGGCAGTACCAGGGATCGAACTCAGGACCTTGCACTTGCCAGGCAGGAGTTTATGCCACTGAGCTATATCCCCGGCCCTCAGCTTTAATCTTTAATGGGATTATACGAAATAGAGGTGTCTTAGAAAAGACAGGTGAGATCAGGAGTGAATTGGGCATCGTCTTTATTAGAGTCCTGGCAGAGGGCACAAAAGGTAGTGGGAAGGATCTAGTGGGAGCATTCATGGAGTGAACGAATGTGAGTGGTGGGGGACCCAGCGGGAAGGAAGAAGCAGTCCGAGCTGGAACTGAGCAGCAGGGGTACCACAGCCACCAGCTGGCCATGTCCCAGCAGGCAGTGGGCTGGGGAGTCAATGCAGGCCCTCCTGACCTTGAATCTCCTTTGAGGGCTTTCTTCCGAGGGATGCCTCTGTACCGGGTGGTATAGGGCAGTGTATCTGCCGCTGGCCACTGGAGATGACTGGCCCCGATCATGTAGAACACACGTACGCCTGCTCCTTGGTTTTGTTTTGACACAGAAAAACACTTAGAGCCAGTGTCTGTCTGTCTGTCTACCTATCACCCATCATCTAATCTTTTATAGACAGCTTTATTGAGACACAATTCACAGGCCATAAAAGTTACCCATTTAAAGTGTATAATTCAGTTCATGTTAGTAAAGTCAGTCTTTTTTTATGTCTAAAAAAAGCCACAGATAGGTCCCATTCAGTGGAAGCAGGCACAATCAGTCTCAAGAAAATGTTCACGTTCAGAATTGTAAAATGTGCATAGCTTAGGCTTCTCATTTTAACCATTTCTTTCTTTTTTTTTTTTTTTACTGAACCAGGGATTGAACTCAGGTCCTTGAGCTTGCCAGGCAAGCACTTATTCTACTGAGCCATCTCCCAGCTTGCATTTTAACCATTTCTAAATACACATAAAGACTGCGTTTCATGTGCTGCGTCCCCAGGTGTGCCCACGGGGGACACAGTGAGGGCCACACAGTGAGGGCTCTGGCGCTAAAGCAGCAGCTCGGAAAGTGTCTGAATTGGATGACTGCGTTTGCCTGTGCTGTCCTTGGGGGACAGATGTGGTGCGGGCTGCAGGTGTCTCCACACGTGAGCTGCACGATGCCCTCTCTGGCCCTCTGTCCTTCAGCGAGCCAGTTGTGTGCATCTGTCCTGGGGAGTTCCACATCGTTCCTCAGATCCTGAAATTCTCATTGCTACTTTGCAAATCAGAACACATTTGAGACTTGCACTGGTCTCTTACAAATGCCACGGGTTTAGTGGACACTCCTCGGGAATTAGAGCCCTTGCAGTTTTCTTCCTAATTCTCTTCCTTATATACACACTGCTCTTTGAAGAGTCTCCAATGCTTCAGTCACCTTCTGGATCCAGCTGTGGCTTTTGAGGTCCCCCGCAGAGCCACACCGCCATGCCACATCTGCCCAAAGGGCTGCTGACTGGTGCTTGGCCTGTGACCACAAGCCATGCACCTGTGGCCTCGTCTCCACCTTCCCGATCACCCTGGACGCTCACAGATATTCAGACATTGGCCACAGTACTGTAGATGGAGGGAAGGAGCACAGTCGCAAGGCATCAGCCCTCAGGCAATAGTTACAGAGGGGGCCGCAGTAGACGGGGACACAGTCACCGAGTGGGAAATTGTAATAGCTGGGTGCTGGAAAACCTTTATTGAGATGTAGCAGTCAAACCACATAGTTGTTAAACGACCATAGCTGTGTCTTAAATAATCAGTTCAGCTGGTCTCTATTTAATATAATAGCTGCCTATTAAACCTAAATTAAGTACAGAGTTAAATGTCTCAGGGATAAAAACCCCAAACCACTGCCAAGCCCAGAAAGAAAGCTCAGGCTGGAACGCGCTCAGCACGCTGGGCCGAGCGGGCTGTGCTCTGGTCCCAATCAGGCAGGGGCTCCTTCTCACTGCCCAGCCGCCTGCTCATGCAGAGTACTGCTTCCCAGCTGTAGGGCGGGGCAGGGGACAAGCTTGGGAGTACATTTCAGTTCTGATTATATCTCATGGAAGTTTTAGTTTCATAGACATTTCTGAAAGGGCCAGAAATCTAGAAAAGCTTCCAAGAGGCACTGCAAGGCCTCTTTGGCCCCAAACACACCAAAATGACTGTGGGCTCCACACACCCTACATCCCTCCCTCCCCTGCCATGGGAGTGGACCTCATCTCCGACCCAGATCCCAGGAAGAGCCTTCAGCTCCCAACATCTTTCCAGCCCATCTTCTGCCCTGCCACTATCAATTGATTAACTGACTCATTCATTCATTCATTCATTCATTCACTGATTCTTCATTCATTCATTCATTCATTCATTCATTCATTCATTCATCACTTCTGTGCACCTACCATGTGCTAAGCACTAGGGAGCAACAAAGTGGCGGCCAATTCAGACCCATGGCCTTGTTCTTTGGTGGAAGCAGCAGCCATTGCTCAGGCTGGTCCTTCTGAAAGCACTGTGTCCCCTGTGCTCTCAGCATCCAGGAACACAAGGCTGCTGTCTCCATTCTGTCTTCTGTATCTGTCTTCTCCCTCCTGGGACCGCGCTGGGTGTGCCCAGTGCTCTGGGGACTCCTGCATAGATATTACAGGCTGACCACTGGCCACCTGGATCCCCAGGTCCTCCCTGCACCTACAGAATTGGAACTTTTTGTTGGCTGTGTTAGAGGACCAGCTGTTTAATTTTCAGTCAGGTTCCCTGATGACTTTGTCACGTGTTGGAGAGTCACCGTGTTAGTGTCTCCTCAGCGTGTGCTTCCCTGCGGAAGCCTTCAAGCAGCTGGCATAGTGGTGCCTCCAGAGCCAGAGTCCCCAAGGGCCAGCTTCTCCACAACCCAAGCTCTGGGTAGGGCTGGTCTGCTGCTAATTTCCTAAGCTTGCTGCAGGGCAGAGCATAGTGACTCCTCCTTGTCCCCAAATCTGTCCACTTCTCTTAATCCCCGTCATCTCGCAACCTCAGTGGGGCTGCGCTGTTATTTTGGCTTTGGGCCTCACCTGACTTTTCCTCTACTGCAGGAGATGGGCAAAGCCACGTACCCTTTAAAGTCCAGAATAAACAATGGATTTCAGGGTTTTCTTATAAGGAGCCCTTCATTGGATGTGGCAGGAAACCGTTCCTGTGGGTCGGCTTGGCCTCTGCAGCCTGGGCTCGGTTTTCTTTTGTGGGGTGGAGTTGGAGCTCATCCTTCTCTGCCTGCCAGGAGGTTGTTTCTGAGAGCAGAGGAATCGCTGCTTCATGTGGATGAACAGACTTTGGAGGACTACAGGGAGACGTTACCAAGTGTCAGCGCACACTCAATGCTTGGCTGTCCGCATCTCAATGGCCAACGCATTTGCTCCATGTCCTCATCACCTGGACGTGTGTTTTCTTTGTTGCTCTCTTTGCTCATTTGTCCGGGAAGATCTATTTTGGGGGGCGATTTTTGTTTTACTGAGAAGGCAATGTAAAGCATAATGAGAAATTTTCCATCTTCACGCTTGTGCTGCAGGAGGGTGGCAATGGCGGGTGGAGGACTCAGCCTGCTGCCTTGTGATCTGCCCCTTCTCTGAGGGCTCACAGGGGTAGGAGTCACAGCCCCCAGGCCAACCATGTGAGGAGAAGCCAATGTTTTTCTTTGCATTTTGCTATAAATATGACACCAATATGATTACTTATTTATTTTTGACCAGGCTCTCCCTATGTAGTTCAAGCTGGTATTTATTTATTTATTTATTTATTTATTTATTGTATTTGGTACAGGGTTTCTTTTTTTTTCCCCCGATAATTTTATTGAGAAGCAAATAGCAATGAGACAGTTTCAAACCAAATTGGTGGGACAGTTTCAATAATTAACACATTGCATACATTCTTCCTAGCGGTTAATTGCTGTACAAGAGGTGGGCATGATATCCTATTTACAAACACTATTAGAACAAATCACTCTATTCATTAAGAGAATGTAACTATATATCTATTCTAACCACTTTGAATACACAGATACAAAATGGTCATTCATCTGTATCCCCTTTTATTGTTTAGCTCTGTTATTTGAATATTATAGGTGTGTTAACTCAGCATAATATTCTAAAAGAGTCCAGTAGTTCATAATAGTATTGGGTCTTCTGCTTCACTGGCAATGTCAGAAATTGTTGACCTGAGTCCCCTATAGCTAAACATAACAGCCTGGCTTTACTTCTTTTTTTTTCCATAATTTTATTGAGAAACAAATAGCAATGAGACAGTTTCAAACCAAATTGGTAGGACAGTTTCAATAATTAACACATTGCATACATTCTTC
>NW_004524578.1:12058860-12079376 GCF_000260255.1 Octodon degus | reverse complement strand
AATCCATTTTGACTTTAGCTTAGTGCATGGTGATAGACCTGGGTCAAGTTTGAGTTTTCGGCATGTAGAGAGCCAGTTTTTCCAGCACCATTTGTTACAGAGGCTATCTTTCTTCCAGTGAGTATGTTTGCCCCTTTGTCAAAGATAAGGTGGTTGAGTGTGTTCGTAGAGGCTTCATGTGGCACAGGGTTTCACTATGCAGCTCAGGCTAATAGTCATCTTCCTATTTTCAGCCTCCTCTGCTCTGGGATTACAGGAGTGCCCCACCACGGCTGGATTTGGTTGCTGGCTCAGCATGCCCGTGGGTATGGCCGGTGCAGCATAAGGGATTGGGGATCGAACCTAGGTCATTGTGCTTGCCAAAGCAGATGCTTAGTCCACTGAGCAATCTCACCAGTCCTTAGGCTGGTCTTGAACTTATTGTGGCTCAGGCTGGTTTCCAATTCATAGCAGTCCTCCTGCCTCAGCCTTCTGTGCCTGCACCACCACACCCAGCTAAGGCACAACTTTTGGTCCTTAGTGTTCTCTAACTTTGCCCAAGGTTTAATGCAGCCTGTGTGGCTTCACATTCTAGGTTTACGTCTTCCTAGGGCAGCTGTTTGTTCTTGCATGCTTGACCTTGCTGAACACTTGCTGTGGTTTCCCAGGTGTAGAGTGGGTGGTCATAATTGACTCCCCCCCTCGTCCCCCCTGCCTCAGGAGTGGATGAGAATCAAAGGAGATGGAGAAGGTTGCAAAGCTCTTAGCACAGGCCTGTCCTAGTGGCTGCCTAGCCGTGGTACTTGGGGCTGCACCCAGAGGTCCTCTACATCAAGCTATGCCCCAGCCCCCTCCATTTAATTTTTTTTCTTTTTCAATCAGGGTCTTGCTAAGTCAGCTTCAGATCTGTGATCCTCCTGCCTCAGTCTCTCAAACAGCCAGAACTGCAGGTGTGTCCTACACGCTCTACAGTGGCTATCCTTTTTGCCAGCGCTTCCCTCAGGTCTGTGTCTTCTCAGCATCCTTCCTTGGCATCCTTCCTCTGTCCAGCACTCAGACAGGGCTCTCCCGAGGTTCTGCTCCCCTGCCTCACCTGCCCGTCTGTGCGTGGGAGCCATCACTGCACCTCCAGGTCTGAGCTCATTTTCTATCTTGGCCTTCTCTCCCCAGTTAGCAGATGGCTTTCTTAACATGATGATAATGTGGCAATTACTTATACAGTAAATTAAATGCTAAAATTTTTGTCTTTAAAGCCTTTCCTTTGCATGGAGTATAGTGAGTCAAAGCTGTTCACATGCACCTCATACCTGGTCTGTATTCTCTGTGGCCTCCTGGTTGGTCTTCATAGACTTTATTGAGAGTTTCCAACTGAGATAGTCATGAAGGCAGCGATTTTTCTCTGGCAAGCCTTCTCTTTCTGCTAAAAGCAGAGCTTCAGAGTAGCACAGTGTATTCTGTGACCAGAAAGTATGGATCATCAGAAAGCCAGGTTGATCTACAAGAGGAGATGATAAGTGGACTCTGGATGACATCAGAACATTGTCATAGCCTGGAATTTACGCAGCCAGCGACTGGGGGAAGTCAGGGAGTCTCTGTAGGATGTTCTAATCCTTGACCCGGATGTTCAAAGACTTTGATTTTCATTTAGTGCCCCTTGGAGGAGCCGCTTTTCCTCTTGGGTTCTCCCTTTATTCACCTTTGTCGTAGGGAGATTGGCCCCAGTCACTGGGAACATTTTGGGGATCCATGCAGTTTTGGTGGTCACAGTGATGGGGCAGGGTTCGGCTGGTTTCCGTGGACATGGAGCAGAGCATCACTGTCCCACAGCGCACAAGGCATCCTCGGCCAATGTTTCTCCTCTGGCCGGCCATCTGAGAGAGTGAATAAGTTGTTTGTGACCCAGCACTGTTTTACATATGAATCTAAGCCTTGTTTCATGGTCCTAATGTACACTATATGTATTGGGGAGGTTAGCTCTGTTTGTGGTTTTAGCAAGAGTCATTTCTTGTTTGTCAGACAGCATCCTTAGCGGCAGTACCATTCCTGGGGCTTGTGGTACAAATGTTTGCTCATTTTGTATCTGTAAGGATTGAGGTCTAGGCGAGTCTATGAGTATCACTCAGGGGCTGATATAACCCTTATCCCAAATGCCAACTGAGGAAAAAGCTATGAATCATATAAATAAGTGTATATGTCTGACTTATTATGTTTTCAAGGTAATTTCTGGGTGTATTTGTTCACAGGCTTTTGTATAATGGAAATACACTATATTTTATTATAAATTATTTCTCAGGGATGGGGAGATGGCTCAGTAGAATAAGCGCTTCTCTCGCAAGTGCAAGGCCTGAGTTCAATCCCCAGTCCTGAAAAAACAAAAACCAAAAAACTATAAATTGTTTCTCAATTATATTATAGGACATTTTATTTATTTATTAGTTTTTGAAGAGAATACAAAATAGTATTAAAAAGGAAAAAATATGAAACAGAATTTCACTAAGCAAAATATGAATTTGAAAATGTTATATTCTATAGTATTGTCTTCAAATTTGTTGTTGAAATTACCAGCTATAGGCATGCAAAACTGGAAAAAGAAAGTTATAAGAAATTAAGAAAGAGAAAAAGAGAAAAAATGAAAAAAAAGACAAAAATATTTAAGCATTAACTGCTCCTTTCTGCAGACCAGTAGAAATCCATGGTCCACTTATCCAAACCATCCTGCTTACATACACAGATAAATCCCTTTTAAAATTGTGTACATAAAATAGGTTTTATGTCCATTGTTTCATCTAAAAAGAGCAAAGAGAATATTGCAAGGTATTTCCTATAAAATGTGGTATTGGATCTGACAGGACTAAGAAACTTTGACCTGAGTAATTTTCAGCGCATACATGTATACCTACATATATACATACACACATGTGCTGACACAGATACATATTTCACACATATGTGCACCTGGGATTGAACCCAGGGCTTTTGTGCTGAGCTACAACCCCAGCTCTTTTTTAAATTTTAAATTTTGAGATAGGATCTTACTTACCCAAGTTGGGCTCAAATTTGTAATCTTCTGGCCTCGGCTTCCAAAATTATGTTGGGATTACTGCTGTGTACCACTATACTCAGCTAACTCTTATTTGTGAGGACAACTAAATGATATGAAATAAAACACAGGGCTGGCCAAATAGCTCAGCAGATTAAAGCGCTTGCAAGCAGGCGCAAGGCCTGGGGTTCGATCCCCAGGCCTGCGGTGCTGGCCCCACCCCTGAGGCATGCTGAGATAGCAATTGAGACGGCGTGGTGGCGTGCACCTGTACTCCCGGCTCTTGGGAGGCTGTAAACAGGCAGATCACTATGCGTCTGATCTAGTAGTGAGACCCTGAACACCCTGTAGACCCTTCCCTAAAATACAACAATAACAACAACAACCAAAACAAAAACAAAACAAAAGAAAAAAAACATAAACAAAACAAACCAGAAAAGAAATAAAACATAAAGCCCACCTAGATCACCTAACAAAGGGAACCAATCACATGCTAGCTGGGAGGTCGTCCACATCATTCAGGGTGGGGTCCCCCCTCACTGAATGCCAATTATTTGGCTCTCCAGATCCTCACCTCCCTGAAAGTTGAGTCCAACCTGGTAATTTACCCTGGCAACTGTTGCTAGGAAGATGCTGCCTCTTGAGCAGACCTTACAAAGGCTTGAGGTCATAGTGGGGTCGTGTCCCTGTGGCTGACGGGGCGCTCAATTTCCCCAGGAGAGTGATGGAGAAAGAGGTAAGTGGGACACCAACAGCATGGATTTTTTAAAAAAAATTTATAGCATGGATGTTGAGCCTGACACCATCATTGTCTTCCTTTCCGAGAGGCCTCAGAGAGAAAAAAGAGAATGTTACAAAGGACTGTCGAGGTACCTTCTTGTTATAACAGTGACAGGATGCTGCAAGGGAACTTAGTAATTCTGTCCCTCTCATTAAGTCTGTCCACACACAGGGCTTCCAGGTCGACAGCTCCCACTTCACGCTCTCAACTGCTGCTGCTCCATGCTCTGGAAATAGCTACATGGTGATGATGGTTGGACATGATAATGCTGGCTGTTGGCTGGGGGTGCTTTCTTTGTTCCTGCTGTTGTCCTGAGTGCTTCACACGAATTCATTCATTTAATCCCCATGGCCACTGTGGAAGAGGCAGGAGCCTCACAAAGGTCCCTATTGAACTGGTGAAGGAACTGAGCATTCAGACATTCAGTCCAGCTCCGCACAGCCAGTGAGTGGCCAGGTGGGGTTTGCTGTCCAGTGTCTGTGGCCCCCAGGTGGCCAGGGAAGCCCTTGCTAGTGCTTACCATTTTCTAGGTATTATGATGCTCACTGCACTTGGTCATTTGCTTTAGGTTTGAACCTGGTGCTAGTGCAACAATCTCATCCATTCATTCATTCATTTACTCATTCATTCATTCATTAGCAGATGTGAATAAGAAAAGAAAGTACAACCTTTGGTACCAAGTAGCTCATCATTCAACTTTTGTGATTACAGTTCAGGATAGGAGGTATCTCCAGACTTCTGGCCACTTTGCTTTGGGGTCATTTAGAGGCACTGGAGTGGAAGAGGGTATTAGGTAAAGACCTTAATGAAAAGAAAAATTGGAGTTGAATTTCGGGGTTGGGGGATGTAATCATTCTATCCTATTAAAATTCCCAGGCTAGGGGCCGGGGAGATGACTCAGTAGAGTAAGTGCTTGCCTGGCAAATGCAAGAGTCTGAGTTCAATCCTGGGTTCCACCAAAAAAAAAAAAAAAAAAAAAAAAAAAAAATTCCCAGGCTAGTGGACATAGAATTACTAGAAGAGGCCAAGTACATAAAACTTAGCCCATTCTTTGGTGAGTGGGGAAGATCCCCAAGAAGAGACTGTCAAGACTGTGGATGTACCCACACAAGAGTGATAGAAATTTATGGTGAACGTTTAAATTAAAAAATGTTACAGTAAAAGACACAGTGCCATGAATCCCCTTAATGTGCTGGTCCTACCATTCTTGGCACTGTCTTTTTTTTGGTGCAGTATGTGGTGCCGGAGATCGAACTGCGGCCCCGTGTGCCTGCCTAAGCTTGCACGGACAGGCACTTTAGATGCTGAGCTACCTCACTGGCCCTGTCTTGGCACTTGCTGAAACAGTTCTGGAAGTCCTCTTTCATGTCTTTAGTTGTGCCCTTGTGGCTAACTTGATGTTCTGAGTCATTCAAAACAATTACCTTTCATGATTATTTTGACTTTGATGAAGAGCCGAAAGTCACATGGTGCCAGATCTGGTGAACGAGTGGGTGAGGACGCATGATAACTTTGTACAAGCCTGCATGTCCATTAGATGGCACCTGGTAACAGCATTCATTGTATTTTTGGTCTTACCATGTAAAGACACTCATGAAAGAGGACTTCCAGAGCTCCTTCAGAAAGTGCCAAGAATGATGGGACAAACATATTTAAAGCAAAGGAAAATATTTTGAAGGGAATTATGACAAAGTGTCTTCTATTGTAATAATTTAAAAAAACTTTAAACATTCACCATATAGTTTGATTACCCCTTGTACGTACAAATTACACTAAAAAGGTTTTCTGGCCCCTAACCTTGTGCATCATGGGCTTTGGTTAATAGCAAGCATTACAGACCAGAACTCAGTGTAATGTTCCAGGTTCCTGGACCCTCTTTCCTGAGGTGATCAGGAAGAGGCTTGACAACAGACTGATGGAGGTTCACACACGTCTCCCAGGGATATCTGGGAGCCAAAGCCTTGCTTGAAAGATGAAATCTTGGTTGTTTTTCAAAGATGTTTAAATGGACTAGAGAAGTTAAAAAGCTCCTATTTGCAGAGCTTATCATCATCAAAATCAAGCCATCCACCCTCATGGGGGGGGGAACAATCCCTACTTTGTTGATGTGAAAACTGATGTGTGAAGAGATGGAGTGAGTTGCTAGTAAGAGATCCAGACCCAAATCTGGGGCTCTGGCCCAGCTCCCACAGTCTCTCCACTTATACCTGTGCATGAAACTTGCCTAGACAATGTGTTTTTTTGTAAAACTCAACGGCATATCTCTCTGCCTCTCTAGAACCTTCTGCTACTGAAATGTGAAATGAGTTCTGGGCCAGTGTTGTCTTAAAGTTTGTTGTTCAGTTCTTCACTCTTCTGTTCCAAGTCCAATTTGATATTGCAACTATGAGGTCCACCTTGTGTTTAGAGTTTGTTTTCTGAATGTTGAGCAACTCATCAGTGATAAGAGGGGGAGGGTAGGAGGAAGGTTTTGGCTTGTGTTAGGGAGAAAAAGGTCTGTATTTTGGTTGTTCACTTTGGGATTCCATCATGTGAGATGTCAACCATGAAATCAGATCTTCAGGCTGAAGGGGAGGAAGGGAGGAAAGTGGCTGCATTGGGAAAGTTTAGGAGGCAGAAAGGGGAAGAGACAAGAGGAAAGTGAGAGAATGTATAAGTCTGGTGCCTCAGGGCACTCCTAGGCTTGAGCTCCACCTAGCTCCATCTTGGCTAAGTAGAAGCAAATATGTCTCCGTCACTTTCTTGTCACCAGATCATAATCTCCAACACCCACAATTTGAAGGAGGAGAGGCTTATTTTGGCTCATGTTTTTAGCCCATAGTTTGTTGGCTCCAAGCAGGACAGCATGGCAGAGGGGAGCAGTACAGGAAAAGCTGCTCACTTCATGGCAGCCTCAGGGAAGCAGACAGTGAAGGGAGGAGCCAGGGAGGGAGAGAAACCCTTCTGGGTCACAGCGCCAGTGACCCACCTCTTCTGACCCAACTCTACCTCCTAACAGCAGATCAGCTGGAGCACGCTCATGGCCCAGTCCTTCTATGGGCCCTGCCTATGAATGCATGAGCCCTTTGAGGGACATTCTTGATATAAATGATTTCAAACTTATATCCAGTTACTATCTGAATTAGGCTGAAGAATTGCGAGTGCATGGTTCTGACCCTGGAAGTCTTGTAGGGAAAAATGCCTTGAAAGGTAGGACTAGCTTGTCATGGATATGTGTGGTTTTCCAATGCAAGAAAATTTTAGGAAGAAGAGGAAAAAACAGTGCATTAGTACACTTTCCCATCGCTCAGCTCAACTCCCAACACCCACAGTTCGAAGGAAGGGAGGCTTAATTTGGCTGGTTTCGAGAGACCTGGCCTGTGGTCGGCTGACTTGAGGGCAGCAACATCATGCAAGATGAATGGGGCAAAGCAAATTTGCATAGTTCACATCCATCTGGGGGCAGAGCAGGAGAGCAGTGCCAGAACAGAAGTGGACCTACGCTGCCATGACCCACCCCAACACACCGAGAAGGGTGCTGCAACCCAATCTCCTGGGTGGGTCCCAAGCCATTCAAATCGACACTCCACTTTAATCACCACAAAACAGGCCACTGTGTACGGCCACTGCCACTTCTACCAGCACTATTTTAACTGTCTCTTCCTCAGCTCTTACCACCACCAGCTTCACTGTCCCAATGGCGACATCCAACTGCCACCACCTCTAAAACCACCGCCACCATGATCGCTGTCTCCACCACTGCTGTCATCACCACCTCCAATACCTTCATCTTCACCACCACCACCACATCTCTGTCGTTACCAATTACCAGGTACTTGTACGGCAGGGACCTTGCTGGAGGTGAATTCAAGCCAGTCTACTCACCCAGTGGAAATGATTAGTCCTGACTAACAGTGGAGAGGACCACAGGCAGAGAAGGTGAGCAGTTTGCTCCAGCTCACACAGAAGAGGGCTGTTGAGCTGGGGTTCCCACCCAGGCCTCTGTGAAGCACTTGTTTCAGAAAACTGCGTTGCTGTGGGAGAGGTGCACACTCAGGCTTGTTTCACACATGGCTGGGCCTGCTGTTGGATTCTGAGAGTCTTCTTCTCGCCTATGACCGCGGCGGATGAACTGTTTTCTTTTCTTCTTTTGACTTTCTTTCACACATTCTGGATCATATGGCTTTTCTGGTCAGAACAAATAAAAATGTTTTATGTCTCTTCTGGGCTGTCAATGTTATTGTTTACACACAGTTCTGGAAGCAGATGGAGCCTGATAGAAATCCCAGATTCTGACTTGAAAGTTCTGTGAAAACTCAGCAAGCATAATTATCTCTGTGCCTCTGAGAAAGACGGACAGACAGAGGTAATGAGAGGAAGAGATAAAGACAGAGAGAGAGAGAGAGAGAGAGAGAGAGTGAGAGCGAGAGAGAGAGTTCTACTAACACTGTTGCTCTGTTTCTTTGGGTTTACTTGTTGCAGGGCCTCCCACCTCCTTGGGCCCTTTGGGGACTCTGTTTTCTAATTCATGAATGAGGGGTGCTGCCTCCCCCCTGGTGCTACCAGTAGCGCTTGCTGAGCACTTCTATGTGGGTGACCTTCTCTTTTGTTGAGCAGGACACATTTCTGTCCTTGCAGCGTCCCTGTCTGATGCTGGAGCCAGGCATGTCCACGAGGCCACGATTCAGTGCTAGGTGCACCATGCAAATTTCAGCCACCACTTGGTGTGGCTAGAGAATTTCTGAAGTCGATTCCCCTGCATTTGAGTGGCGTCTCAGAGCAGGGTTGCAATCGCCCTCAGTGAAACTTGATTGCAGCTTGATTAGGGGCCTGACTCATGATAAATCAGCTGGGAAATAGCTTTGCACTAGCGTGTGGAGACCTCCCTGCTGCCCTTGTACCCGAAGAGGAACTGCGGGAAGATGTGTTTTGCACAGTCCTGACTTTCAGTTTTGAGAGCTGTCCTCTGGCTCCCTGTTTGCACCACCTTCCTTCTGCCCTTTGTTTTTTGTCGTGAGAAAGCTCTTTGGGAGCCCAAGGTCACCTGAGAAGACTGGTGGAGCTCAAGGGGGAAAGCTGTGTTTGCTTTTGTTCTGGCCTCTATTTTAATTGAATCATTAATTTCCTGGAGCCTTGTTGGTAAAACAGGAGTACTGCAACCACCTTTCTCACGCAGGGGTGGTGGAAGAACTGGTAGAAATGGCAATCATAAAAGTTCTTTTCAATGAATAAAGCAATATCCCAAAAGTGTGCTGGTTAATCTTCTTTTTTGCAGAACCGGGATTGAACCTTGGCCCTTGCGCTTACCAGGCAAGCACTTACTTATTCTCCTGAGCTATCTCCCTAGCCCTGTTGGTTAATCTTGATTGTCAACTTGACTGGATTTTAAGAGACTCCAGGGAAGGTGCTCGGGCCATGAGGGCACTGCCTTATCCACGGCTTAATCACTAAAGAATACCCGGCCCGGTGGCCTAGTGGGTGGGAAAGCGGGCGCTGGGAGCCGTGGCCTGGGCGCTGCTTCTGGTCTTCATCCCCTTGTTCTTGAGCTCTTCCCTGCGCTCTGCTTCCTGAATGCCATGCATCACCCAGCTTCCTCTGCCGTGCCTCCCCTCCTTGCATCTCTACCACAGAGCCAGCCAACCAGGGGTAGAACGCCTGGAGCTAGGAGAAAAAAAATCTCCCCTTTTAGGTTACAGGTGCCAGATATTTTGTCCTAGCAATAGAAGGGTGACTAGTACAAAAATTGGAGGATGATGATGATGATGATGATGATGATGATGATGATGATGATTATTATTAACTTACTACTTGTGATCCTTTTTCAGGAGCTGGTGGATACAATGGAGTGGTTCTTGTGTGATCTTGGCCTTTACAAGCTTGGCTAAGTATTTAGAGCCTGAATACTTTCACCTGTAGAATTGGGGACTAGCAATAATACCCTTTCCTTGGGTTATGACCATATATGTTAGGCTGCAAAGTCACTGTGCAGAGCTGGTGTACAAGAGGATGTCACTTGCTAGTGAATACAAGGGACAGATGGAGGTGGGGAGAAGTTTCAGTCACTCACAGCGGCTTCTCTGGGTGTGTGGGAGATCATAGCCTTTACAGATGTGCTTGACTTTGTAGGTACAGTTTTTGTCATGGAAATCAAAGTGTTCTGTAAAGCATTAGCTTTAAAAATCTGGTGGATTTAATGAAAGAAATCCAACTCATGCTTGTAACTTCTCTCCTACCCCCTCCTCAGCATCTGCCCCTAGAGCCAACCTGGGCTGCTCAGCTGTGGACTTGCTGGGGGGAAGCCCAGCATGGCTGTTTAGGGATATTCTCAGGGAGGATTCAGGAACCTCATGCTGTCTGGGGCTGTGTGGTGCTGAGGAGACCAGGCTGGGCTGCCTCTGTCGGGATTGGGAGTTTAGCTCCACGGCTCACCAAGGAATCACAGCTTTCCTCCTTAGCTGTGGTTAGGTCCTGATTTAGTCTTGGGCAGGGCTGGCGAAGGGAGGGGCTGGAGATGGGGGACCATCCTTAGGCACCTGTCCACTGTGAGCAGAGGCTGGCAGCAGCAACAACACCATGTCCTCCTCCTGGTGATGCAAGAAGCCATTAGCCCAGGTTTCCTTAGGAGCAGGAGGACCTTGGTGACTCCAGTCCTCCAGATCCTTCAAATAGAAATTGCTGACAGTCTGTGCAGAATTTTCATTTTCACTTAACCACTGATATAACTAGAAGATCTTATTTTTCAACGTGAAATACAACAATGTGATTTTTTTTTGTTTTTAAGAAATAAAATTTCATGGTATTAAAGGCTGACATGGACCAACGTGGGACTTCTTTACCTTTTCTCAGATCTGAGAGTGGCAGGTCATGCATGGGCACATGTGACAGGATGACAGGGTTCCTGGTGCTTTTCCAGGTGTTTACAGCATGGGCTCTAGGTTTGGGAAGGCGCTGGCATTTCTAGGTGCCCACCAGGCGCCAGACCTGTCCGCAGGCTCTGCCACTGCAGCCCACAGCAGCCATGCCAGGCTGGGTGGCTGTCCTGCCCCATCCTCCCTTACACAGTGTCCCAAGAGGAGGAAAGTTAGGCACAGGCAAGAAATCTCAGTGTAGGATCTGAACCCAGGACTAACTCCGTGCTGTTCCCATATGTCCTAGCACCCCAGGCCGGCAGGAGCCCCAACAGAAGATAGCCTTCCAGAAGTCAGATGGTGAAAGATGGAGAGAGAGCTCTGTGGGGGAGAACACAGCCGTGAAGGAGGCCACAGTTTTCCTCTGACCACACCCCATGGATGCACCCTCTCTGCTGGCTGGGACAGGATGCACCGCAGGCATCTGCTCGGTAGAGACAGGAAACATACCTGTGGTTCAGAGCCTCTTTCCTCACTCTGTAAATGCCATTCACAGCTGGGGACGAAGGAGAAAATGCAAGAAGACAGGAAGAAGAAAAATCAACAGACACAGCAGCGTCTTGGGAGGTAGGGTCACAGGCTGGGGAGAGAAGGCAGGGCCCAGCCATGGGTCAAGGCATAAACACAGAGGCCTGGGTTGCTAGGAGGAAGTATGCCTAGCTGGCCTGGGGGAGAAGAGGTCACTCCATGTCTCTGCCATGCTTGGAGACAGTTGGCAGGGTACAGCATGGTTCATAGGCTGCAGGAAGATAGGGACGGCTTGCAGAATAGTTTGAGCCCCATTGCCGTGCTTCAGTGTCTGGCCTCCCACTGGGCCTAAGGCAAGGCTCACGGCTGGACAGTAGTGACCTGTGACCTAGCAGGCCAGGAGGACCCCGAGAGTGAGATTCAGGGGCTGCCTGTAAGGGCTGGGAAGTGGTGGCCTTGGACCTGCCTGTCTTTCCTCTGGGCCTTCAGTAGTCACAGCGGGTTCCATTGTACCAATGTTTTGTGCAGCTTGTTGGGTGTGGAGGAAGTGTCCCATGCTGGGATGGACTATTGTCCCCAGTTGGGGGGGGGGCTGCTGAATTGCAGGGTAGTGGTGTGGGGTGCATGTGGGAGAGGAGGAGAGCCCCTACTCGGGGCAGACAAGGGACCTGCTTGTGTACTGTCACCTGTGGAGTCCTCAGGGCACCTTCTCCCCAGGTGTGGTCTGCTCACACAGGTGAGGAAACCACACATCCCCGAGCTGGGTCTCAGAAGCCTTGCTTGACGGCAAGGGCTGCCCAGATGTCTCTCAGGGTTTAGATACTAATGTCACAGTCCAGAGATGCAGAGTGGGGCCTGCCTTACTAGTCTGTACGATCTGGGGGCTCCAGCAATGCCATTCTGTCACTGCACCTTACAAGAGGAGAGAAGGGGAGGTCACAAGGCCCGGAGCTGCAGCCCTGGCTTCCTGCAGTCCCTGGGCAAAGCTGTAGCTTTCTTTTCTTTTTGGTGGAACTGGGGATTGAACTCAGGCCCTTGCACTAATTCTACTGAGCCATCTCCCCGGCTCCAGCTGTAGCTTTCTAAGCCAGGCAGTCAGAAGATAATTATAAAGACAATAGCGATGACAATGACAATGATGGTGATGTCTCTAGTGGCCATGGTGGCATCCCTTATTGCTAGGCCTACTCTACAGCTGGAGGAGGGGGACCCATGTGAATGCGACTCTGCCCAGTGGACTGTGAACCACATCACAGGTGTGATGGGGTGAATGGTGTCCTCCCACAACACAAAAAGCCTCACGGCCTCGGGATGTGACCGCCCTAGAAGAGAAGGTTTTTAAGGCAGCCCAGAAGTCAAACTGAGATTCTTAGAGAGCATTGATCTCTACCAGGAGAGGAGAGGGGGTGGCTGTGTGGAGGCCCTGGGAGGAGTGGCACAGAGGTCACCCTGCTGCCACCTTACCCTCAGACTCCCAGCCTCCAGCGATGAGCAGGGGTACTCCTGTTGTTCAAGCCACCCTGTCTGCGTGGCTTTGTTATGGCAGACCTAGGCAGCTAGGAGCTGGTGTGAGTTAGGACCATCACCAGGACAGACAGAGGGGTGCTGACGCCCGGAGCTGTGGGGACGGAGCCGACAGCTGGGTGGTCAGGAGAGGCTTTGTGGAGGAACATGCAGCTCCTGTGTTCTGATCTATGAAGTGGGTGTAATAGTTCTTCCCTCAGAGCTGCCAAGAAGATGAAATGAAGACATTTCTGTGAAGTCTCAGGCATAGCATGGGTACCACACCGTCTCCCCATCCTGGGTTTAAGCAGCCTTCTCTGATCCATGACCCTAGCACCAAAGTCTCAAAAAGTCTCAAAACAAAAACAAAAGAAATAACAAAACCCAGGGGACTTTGACCCAGGTCCTGCGGTTGACATTGTCATGTGGGGCCACACCTGCGATGTCTCTTTCCACAGACCTGCTGCAGATGGCAGCCCTCGTTGCTGGATTCCTTAGCTGTCCTATACAGGGTCAGGGCCAGGCCTATTGCAGCCTGTTTTCCATTTGTCACATTGACTGTCAGGGCTGTCCTTCCTTCTCCAGTTATTTGTTTGTGCCTCGGACACACCTGGCCTCTGGCTGGGAGCCCGGCCCGGGGCGGCAGCAGTGTATAAGATGGGAGCAGATGCAGCCCCTGCTTCCTGCCTTTTTTGTCTTCCTCTAGTGTGTGAGGGCTCTGCCCACCTCCCGTCTAAGTCCTCCACTGGCCTCTTTCTCAACAGGGGACAGGGCAGTAGAAAGCCTTTTCTTGCAACTTGCGCAGCTCGCGTCCTGTGCTGGGCTGCGGAATGTGACAGCTAAGATGGTCAGCTTGACTGACCTTTGAGCTTCCTGGGGGACCACGAGCCACACACCTGCGGGCGTCTCGGCAGGGCTTGGGAGCGTGAGCCCTGTGCGCCGTGCGTCTGGTCTGGTTCCTCGTCTCTCCTCTCTGGCCCTTTTCTTTCATTGCTCTGCTTCCCGAACACCAGGAGCAAGCAGCTATGTTCCACTGTGGTGTTCCTGTCATAGGGCCACGCGCCTGGACTGCATTTCTTGTGCTGTGAGCCCAGTGAGACCTCTCCTTTAAGATTGAGGTGTCGGCCCTTTTGTCTCCAAATGGGACACCTGACCATACGCTGGACACGTGCTCAGTCGCTGATGATGTTCCGCACGGTTGCCGGAGGAAGCTGTGGGAGGAGCCCCTGAAAACATAATGGCAGCTCTGGGGTAGCTGCCATGAACAACACACGAGCTTTTGGTCTTGCTTTTATCTTAATCACCTGTAAGGAAAACTGCATGATGTACACGAATCACAGCCAGTGCCCAACCAAAAGAGCGTAGCTTTTGCGGTAAGGCTTCTTCTCAGAAGGCGTGAAAGGCTAGCACCGTGCAGTCTGGACTCGTTGTGCAGCGCACGCTAGCTGTTGGTGCACTCGTTGTGCAGCGCACGCTAGCTGTTGGTGCGGGGTGGCCGCCTCTCCCTGCCCCATTCCCGTACCACTGGCAGGCAGTACTAATCAACCACTGCACTCTGCTGATCTCAAGCTCTGACTCAGCAATCCATTCCAGCCGGAGTGAACACAGGGAGGGAAGCCCTTCAGTGTCTTACCTGGGTCCTAGAGGCTTTTGTGCTGCTCTTGGCCCAGCTCCTGGGACTACACTTCTTGAGGGAGTGTCCTGAGCTGCCTCATCAGATCCATCCGAACTGGGCAGTGAGTTTGCAGTACAGATCCTCACCCGAGAACACGCTGCCTGGGAACAGGAGGCACCATCCCTGGGGAGGTCTTATTTCAAAGAAGTTGCTCAGGAGGTTCGTCTAAGGGTACTGCCCACCACTGTGCTAGGATGGCCATGTCTGTTTGTGTCTTCTTTTTGGCCGGTGTGCTATTAGAAGGGCTCTGGGTGTCCCCAGAAGATGGATATTTTGAGCCCATTTGTGCAGGGCTAATTTGCAAAGACCATTGTTTTGGAGTGGAAGGTCTTGCACGTGCTGCCTGGGGTAAGAAGCTGTTGGTCTGTGCGTGTCGGGAGCAGGGTCAGCTCGGAAGCAAGAGCACAGGCTCTCACAGCCCTCCGCTCTGGTCTGATCTCAAGCCCGCCATATCCTGACTGTGGAACATTGGGAGGTCTCCCTAGTCCTTTTTGGCCTTAGTTTTCTTAACTGTAAAATGGGGACAGTCACAGGTGCTTTGCTACCCTCCTGTGTCAGGGCCCCCGCCCGCTTCCTTTCCGCTACTGTCCTCTCTTGCTTCTCTTTTCTGAGCCCAGAGCAAAGCGTCTCTGCATGACTAGCGCCTGCTCTAAGCATGCTTGATGTACATCAGCACGGCTGGCTTCTGCGAATAACAAGATACGTGACCTGGCAGGGTGGGGCTGGTTCCAACTGTGCTGGCCACCTCTTGGCTACTGGCTCTTCTCTGGTTCCGATAGCGCTTCTCTGTCTAAATTTCCCACCTGCCCATGCCACGAAAGCTTATGGTACCCATGCCAACCCTTGGAATGGGGCAAACATGGCTCAGTGAGAAAGGAGAAACAAGATTCCGAGAGCATAGCGGTGTCTCCCTTGAAAAGCCAGAGGTACACCGCTCACTTAGTAAATGGGAGAGGGCCCACCTGACCCTCCCCATCCTGTGAAAACACAGAACTCACTACTTTTACCTGCTTGTGTGTGTGTGTGTGCCTGTGTGTGAGTGGGGGCTTGCTGATCTGAGAGTTTGACTTCTGCATCTGCTCATCAGTTATTCAGTTTATTCTTTGGGAAGTGGATAAAATCCTATTCTTGGCTTGAACAACATGGTGATTGGCTTTCCTCTGAAAGGGTGAAAGAACTGGTGTTTGGTTTGGCAAAATTGGGTTAACAGTCTCAGAACCATCGTGAGGGTTAAGTGCTCTCAAGATACTCAGCCCTTACAATGGTACCCGCCGCCGACTAAAGTCTTAGCAAATGTTTGCTCCTCCTTATTTCTGAGGAAGGAAGGTCTTTCCAGGTAGACAGTCTTGTTTAGTTTTCAACTTGTTTTGAGACAGGCTCTCACTATTCAATTCAGGATGGTCTTGAACACCCCATGTAATCCAGGCTGGCCTGAAACTTATGGAAATCCTCCTGCCTCAGCCTCCCAAGTATGGATTGCTGGCATGCACCACCATGTCTGGCTTGTTCTCCAACTTTCAGGAAGCCCTTGGTATGTAAAATGGGCCAAAGTTAGTAGCATACGTGGTCTGTACATTTTTATGTAATTCCTGACCAATTAAAAACAACTAAAATATCTTTTGTTGAAATGAGACCAGCTGGGCAGTAGATATGCTATAATCATCTGCTTCAGGGACTCTGAACTGGAAGGGATTTTTGTCCCCTGAGGACATCTGGCCATGTCCAGGACGCTTTTGGTGGTCATGACGGGAATGTTGCCGATGCTGCTTGTACCTAGAAGGCAGAGGCCAAGAGTGATGTTCTGTACCCTGGTGTGTGGGTTGTGGTTCCCAAAGAACTGTCTGACCCTAAATGTCAATAATGCTACAGTAAGAACCTATTACCTTGATAGGAAGTGACTTTCACAGTGGAAAAGGCATGGGCTCAGAGCAATCTGGGACAGGAATTTGTTTGTGGCTCCACTGACCAGCTAAGTGGCTTGCAACAAGTGGCTAAACCCTGTGGATGTCATGCTGCTATCTTGTGTGCTTTTTTAACACTGGGACTCGAACTCAGGACCTTGTGCTTGCCAGGCAGGTGCTTGTACCACTGAACTATCTCCCCAGCCCCCGTGCTGCCGTCTGACTGTATGGAGATTAACAAGGTCTACTTAGAAGGGCTGCTACAAGCGAGGTAAGATAGTGTAGCTAATACAAAGGCAGATGCAGTCGTAACTACTAAAAGAATATGAGCCCCTCATTCCCAGTTTCAACATAGAGCTACTTTTTAATTCTACCGTTAGCCTTTGACATCAGTAGGAAGATGCTTGGGGCATTCACTTTCCATTGTCAATCTTAAATCATTTTTGTGGTGTTCTGCTGAGTTTGGGCTCATTTTGGCTTCCTAGGTTCAGGAAAGGGGGGGTAATTAGCACAGAACTCTTCCACCAACACTTCCATAGTGGACCTGCGAGTGCCTGCAGAGTGGTGGCCCGTCCTGGGGATGCAGCCCAGCCTGGCCAGGCCCTGAGCCTCTCCCTGCCTTCTGCACATATCTACCTTCCACCGAGCTTGACAGGTTCTTGTCTTCCCATTTTCATCATGAGAAATCATCAAGTATAACTAATATGGAGACAGAGATGAAAAACAAAAAGTTTGGGAAAAATTATTTAAAGAATAGGCATAAGAATGGTATAATTAAAAATAAAATAAAGATAGGGTTTTGGTAGGAAAGAAGAGAAAATAAATGAGGAAAGAATTATAGAGAATTTAAGGGACAGCTTTGGGTTGTTGGCCAGCCACTTTGGAGTGTACTGGAGGAGCAGAGTGCATGATGGGAAGTGGTGTGGTCTTGTGGTTCACAGGGATTACATCGGCCTCTTGGGCCCCTGCCTGATGGCAATCTGCTTCACGAGCTCTGAGGCCCAGCTTTCTGCCTCCTGGTCACTACAGCCAAGTGGCTTTACTCCTTACTGCACTGAGTGACTGAGGGCAAGTGATTCCAGTTCTCCCATATTCCAATTTTGCAAAAGTGAGGTGGTATGATAATGGTGTTGATGACCTCTCTTCCTAGGAGCTTGTGGCGAGGCATTGAACACAGTCTTGGACACATGGTGATGCTTAGTAAGCGATGAGGACCACAAGACTCTTTGTTCCTAAATGTCTGCTCTGAATGAATATGCGTAGGACTGAGCATAGCTGAAAAGCCAGACTGCACAGCTATTATGGACATGTGTATACATGCACACACACACACACACACATGTATTTTAGCTTTTCACATGCATACATCTGTGTAGTGTCCTGGAGCCAGCTCCTGTGCGTTCTTCCCACCCTTGGCTGGGTGACATCACGTTGGTGCGGACCATGGTGGGAATGTTTTCTAGCATAGACATGGGCAAAGTTATGTATCAAGAAGTTTCCCCTCAGACAGCCAACTGCGCAGCCCACTGCTGTGTGTGCACCTCACATTTCCAGTTAGGCTCAGCTGCTCCAGGGCTCCGTGTGATGCACGCAGGCCGCACGAGTGTTTTGCGTACCGTGGGGCTTCATAGGATGGAGGGCGAGTGGCTGAAGTCAGAGGAGTGGCCGGAGTGGGCTTAACGGAAGGGAGAGGAGAAGCCATTGCAGGAAAAGCTCGTAGGTGAGTAGTCAGGGAGGGACCAAGGAGTGTGGATTCACAGAATGCTTGGTGACAGGCAGGAGGGATTTGGAAGCAAAAGCCCCAGGAAGAAAATGGAATTCAGGCAGAGAAAGGGTGCTGGGATGATTTCGGACCCTGTGTGTGGTTCTTGAAATCCATTTTATTCATTTATTTATTTGGTACAGGGTCTCACTACACAGCTTGGATTCATAGTGATCTTCCTGTCCCAGCCTCCCAATGCTGGGATTATAGGCGTGTGCCTTCACACCTGTCTTGGTGGCTGGCACAGTGTGCGGTACTGGGGATCGAACTCAGGTCCTTGCGCCTGCCAGGCAGGTGCTTAGATTGCTGAGCTATCTTCCCAGCCCTTGAGTTCCATTTTTATAGACCGGGGACATTTTTCAAAGTGGTGAGATAATTAAAGAGCGGCGCCTATCGCCAAACTGCGTAAATGTATTATATGTACAGAAAAACGTCCAGAGGTATACATTAAATCACTACTTCGAACAGGTTGATGTTTTTCTTCCTTTTTGGCTTATGGGCATTTTCCATATTTATCTATTAAAATTCTTCTTTAATTAAAAATTTTGGCCTGTTTTTCCACATTAATTTTTCCACATGAACATACCCACCTATGTAGATACGTATACAGCAGTCTCTACTGATAGAACTGGTTCTAGGGTCTTGGCTTTCTTAGGATTGTTAGCAAAATAAAGCATTTCTGTTGACTTGCAAATTTACCTGCACAGGAAGTTTTCTGCCAGTGCAACGAGTCGCAATTACAAGACCTGCGTGTTTAGCAGATTTCTCAGGTCCGGACTGCGAAGTGACTGAAGCTGCCTGGAAAGGTGAAGGCGGTGGTGTTCGCGTTCCTGCAGGTGCTTGTTACTGACCGCTGACTCTGCAGCATAGCTGGGAAGGTTGAGGTTTCCATCAGAATAACAGGCCTATTGCAGACATAGCCTCCCAGAAGTGAGGCGGTGGCCATCGGAAGGTCTCCAGGTCCCAGGAGAGCTCGCCACCCGCAGTGTCTAACGAATGGCAGGTGCTGGCACACAGGCAAGCGTTCTGGTGGCAAAGCCTGAGTCACGGCTGGCAGCTGCGTTTTTGCCTTCAGGGGCTTAGTGAGAGGTGGGGGGCTTGAGATCGCCTGCGAAGTTCGGGTCAGAGCCCAGAGTGAGCCGGTGCAGACGAGAGAGCTGGCGTCTCAGGCCATGTTCCTGAAGAATTACGGAAGTCGGGAATGTTCTCCGTACCCCACTTACTGGAGTGGCAGAATGGTGGATGAACGGAGTCTGGACTCGGGATAGAGGACGGGGGTTTAGGCTGGGGCGCTCGGTGCATCTTGGCTGGGACACATTTTACCACACACCACCATTCACCCATCACCCATCTGTAAAAGGGACACAAGAGGAGGCCCCGTCTCAGAGTCAGAGTGGGGATTAAATGAACTAAGAGGTCTGAGGCGTTAGAGCCGTGCCAGGCATGCTGTGGAAATAATCTGTGTATCTGTGGCCCTTGGGCTTGTGTTCTTCTTCTAGGGCTTATATGCTGGGCGTGCACATGGAGGCTGACTTGGGACACAGGAATCAAATGTTTCAGATGAATTTAGTAATAATAAAAGTCCCCCTTTCTGCAAGGATTCTTCCATTAGAAACAATGAAGAAATAAAAAAAAGGCTGTTATTGGCTTAAAAATATAGAGTATTTTTGCACTTATCAACATAATCAACCATCAGAATAGACTTTTAAACAAAGGAACAGAAAACCCAAACCCTGCATTCGGATGAGGGTGTTGGTCAAGGTCCTGTTCTCACGCTTGCCCCTGGGTACACGTCTTGGACCCCTCTCCACAATGGCTTTGCTGGGTCAAAGAGCACATGTCGTTGGAATTTCGACTGACACAGCCAAGATGCTTTCCTGAAAGCCCACACCAACTTTCACTCCCACCGCCAGCCTTCAGAGGTCCTCCTTTCGTACACTGTGGCAGCAGTCTTCAGAGTTTGCTTATTTGATGGATTAAAGCTGTCTCATCACTTAGCATGACACATCCTTATTTAGTAGTGGGGCTGAGCAGCTTCTCACATATTGCTTTTTCATTTGTATTTATTTTTTGAATATAATTTGTTCATAGTTTGTACTTTCTTTCCTACTGAAGTGTTAAATCTATATAGTCTGTTCTACCATTCAAATTCCCTCTTTGTTTCTTTTACTGCATATTTTTGACTTATTTTCTTGGTGGCTGCTGCAGGCTTACCAGCAGCGTCGTAACTTATATAAGTGTAGTTTGGCTTGATATCAGCTTAATCTCAGGAGTGTATAAAAACATTGTAAGGAGATATCTCTATTTGTCCTCTCATCTTTTAAAATGCATTTGGTACAGGGTCTCATTACACAGCTTAGACTCATAGTGATCCTTCTGTTTTCAGCCTCCCCCATGCTGGGATTACAGGCATGCACCACCACGCCTCCTCTCGGTGGTATCTCCACTTGCACACACAATATGCCTCAGTATATAGCATTTATACTCACTTTTTAACTCTGTTGTGGTATAATTTATATA
>NW_004524578.1:12042132-12057890 GCF_000260255.1 Octodon degus | reverse complement strand
ATATCATGTCTGCATCTTGTACAATGAATAACCAATAAGAGAACAATATGCAATGTATTAATTATTGAAACTGTCCTACTAATTGGTCTTGAAATTGTCTCATTGCTATTCATTTCTCAATAAAATTATTTAAAAAATACAAAGTTTCAAAACAAGATGATAGGAGATTAACAATGATTAATATATATCTTATTGTTATCCTGAAAGTGTTTCTCAGATTACAAGACATAGGCATAAGAGATGAATCAAACAATATAAGCACAAACTGTTCTTTTTAATGAACCAATAATCAGAAGTATATTTATCTTAGCTATCTTGTGTACGTATATGTATGTACATATATGTGTGTACATATTTTTCTTTTTCCAACTACATATTATGAAATGATTTCACAAGCAAGCTAGTAAATATTTCCATCATTTCATACAGCTATTTTTTATTTCATGTGCATGATATATTCCTGAGTTTTCTAGAGGGTATTATGCTAAGGGAAATAAATTAGACACAAAAAGACAAATGCTACAGGATCTTCTTTGTATGTGGAATCTAGAAAAGTTGAATTTTATAGACAAATGATGGAGAGAGGTGGTTACCAGAAGCCAATGGGAAGAGAAATAGGCAGGTGTCTATCAAAGTGCACAAACCTTCAGTTACAAGATGAACACATTCTGGAAACCCAATGTATACCGTGGTGACTACAGCTAATGTTAACATGTTATATAACTGCTCTTTTTCTTCAGTAGGCTTGAATTACCACTCAGGCCTTCTCATTTCTGCCCAGAGGGCTTCGCCATTGCTTTTGGGGCAGCCCGTCAGTGGTGTGCACTAGAAGCATGCGCCCGTCCTCAGGCAGATGGGCTGCGCGGGGCATTATCTTTCCCCTCCTGCGAGGCAGTGCCTCGGGGTTGGGGACACGCATGAGCTCAGAACCTCCTTTGGCCTTCACTGGATTCATGCACCGTCCTCTGTAAGTGTGTGGCCCCAGACTCCCGGGGATGTGCCATAGACACTTCACTCCTCTGCCTTACAACCTTCCCCTTGCTGCTTCCATCAGTTTGTATCATTGCCGGGGGGCAGGGGAGGGGGGAAGCAGCACAGCTGTAATTTTGTTTTTAAACTGGGAATTGAACTCAGGATCTTGCACTTGCCAGGTGCTGTGCCACTGAGCCATCTCCTCAGCCCAGCTGCAAGGTTCAACAATTTCTGCTGGCTATTTTGGGCAAAAGCTTAGGGACATTCTGTTTATATCAAGCAAGGTCTGAGTCAGGTGAGATAAAGACAAATTTGGTAAAGGGATTGTCCAGACAGGAAAGGGCTTTGCAAGGCCCCCAGCCTTAGTTGATCTTTTCTAGCAGCTACCAATCTGCTGGTCTTTACCAAGATTTAAGGACTCTAGATTTTTTTTTTTTTTTTAAATTTTAGTGAAGGGTCTACACGGTGTTCAGGGTCTCACTACTAGATCGGACTCGTAGTGATTCGCCTGTTTAAAGCCTCCCAAGAGCTGGGATTACACCACCCATGCCCAGTCTCAATTGCCATCTCAGCATGCCCTGGGGTGGGGCCGGCACAGCAGGCCTGGGGATTGAACCCTTGGCCCCTGAGCCTGCTTGCAGGTGCTTTAATCTGCTGAGCTATTTGACCAGCCCTTTAGCTCTATATTTTTAAGGGCAACGTGGCTCTAGAAGGATGGGCAGATGAATAGGGCAGATAAAAGTGCAGTGAAACTCACTCTTCTTTCTGATTTTTTTTTTTTTTTTTGTGAACCAGGGATTGAACTCAGGCCCTTGCACTTGTCAGGCAAGCGCTTATTCTACTGAGCCATCTCCCCGGCCCCTCACTCTTCTTTCTGAGATTCAGCCATTTTTCTTGAATAAGCTCTCTGTGGATTGCTGTAAACCTTTGGTTCACTTCCACCGGTCTGCAAAAGGTAGTTGATTTTGACTGTTTTGGCCAGAGTTTCATTTCTTTAATAGAAGAGAAATTTCAGGGGTCTTTCCTCTAACCTTCCCACTCGTGCTACTTATTATTATTAATCAGCTTTTCCTGGTGTTTGACGCAGGGTGAGTCACACACACACACACTCAGGCCCAGCTAGAAAACCTCCCGACAGAACTGCCTTAGCTGTCCTCCTCCACATTTTGATATGCTGTGTCTTCATGACCACTTATTTGTAAATATTTTATAATTTTCTTATATTTTCCTGTTTAGCATCCTGTCCTCTCCCCTCTACAGTTATTCCTCCCCTTCTCCTATATAATTTAGACTGTTTTAAGCTTTATTCATGTTAACTGTTTTTTTATTAATTAGAATGCAAAATAGTAAAAACAAAAACAAAAACATGAGAAATGATGTAGAACTTCACCAAACAAATCCATAGGAATTCAACAGTGGTTGCTGTATTGCATAATGTTGCCTTCAAATTAATTGTGCAGATGACCAGCATGCAAAATAGGAAAAAAAGGTTACAGAAAAAGGACAAGAAAAAAAGAGAAAAATTTAAGCAACAACCATAGACCAGCAGAAATGCAAATAAATCTCTGTAGACCAGCAGAAATCAGCAACACAGTATAGAAGCCATCCCGCAGACATACACGAGCGTATCTTCCTCCCCTTGCCTGCCTCTCCTGTACTTTTCCTTATTTCAGTTTTTCATTCTCTTTGAACAGGGTCTTTCTCTTTCACGGTGTCTGTTGTATCTTCCAGATTTTATTTACTTTTCAGGCTCTTACACGAGCAAGACAATACAATGTTTGCACATGGGGGTCTGATTTATTTCACTTATGAGTATGACCTCTAGTTGCATCCATTTACCTACAAAAGCCTCAAGTTTAACTTTCTATATAGCTGAGTAATACTCTATTGTCTAGAAATACCACATCTTGTTAATGATGGGCATTTGGGTGGTTTCCAAATTGTCTGCCTCAGCCACGACAAACTCCCTGCTATAAACACAGGTGCGCATAAATCGCCGTGGTACGATGTTTTCAGTTCTTCTGAAAAAATATCCAAGAGGGGAATAACGGGGTTGTATATGACCTCCAATCTTAGCTTTTCGAGGAATTGTTACACTGATTTCCGTAGTGGTTGTACCAGTCCACACTCCCACCAAGAGCGGAGAAGGACTCCTCTTTCCCCACAGCACCTCCAGCATCTGTTATTGGCTGACTTCTTGATGGCAGCCATTCTTTCTGGGATGAGATGGAATCTCAGTGCTGTTTTAATTTACATTTCTCAAATGATCAGTGATGTTGAACGTTTTTAAAAATAAATTTGTCGTAACTGTCATTTTTAAAAATTTTGCCTATTTTCTGTTTTTGAACTAATTTTTAATTTTTTCTGCAAGAATTCTTGACTGATTCTCCAGTGAGAGTCTGGATGTAAACATTTTGTGTCTTTAGTAATTAAAAAACCCTATATTTTATGGTTGTTGGTTTTACTGCAAATAATATTTTATGTTCAAGACAATTTCTCTATGACCTGGTTTTCTTGTCTTATAAAATCCAGTGTTGTTAAAGCAGTATTGCAATTCTTTTCTTTCTTTCTCTTTCTTTCTTTCTTTCCCTCTTTTCTGAGAGAGTTTTACTATGAAGTTCAGGCTGTTCTCAAACTTGGCGCGATTCTTCTGCCTCAGCCTCCTGAGTGGTGGACTATAGGTGTGAGGTACCGTGCCTGGCCAGTATATTTCTTTAAAAGTGAGGCCCTTTTTCTCTGAATATGTTTTAGAATATTCCTTTCATCGAGTACCTGGCTCCATTCATGAGCTGGCTCCACTAAGCTTCATAGGCCTGGGCAAATCATTTCAGTCTCTCTCGCCACGTGAACTGTCTATAACATGGGGGAAATTAGGAGTTTGGAATTCACAGGGTAACACCAGGATTAAAATACATTCTATATGTGAATAATCTGGGTCAATATATGTCTCTAAAGGAATGTATTTTTTTGCTTTTAAATTTTTATTTTGAAGAATACAAAATAGTAAAAAAAAACCATTAGAAATGATACAAAATTTCACTATGCAAAGTAATAGGAATTCAACAGTGGTTACTGTATTGCATGTTGTCATGTTCAGATTAGGTTACCAGATACAAATATGCAAAATTGGTTAAAAAAGAGGGATAATTTGGATAACCGTACTGCCAATATCTGCTAGTCTCTTGAAAGGATCAGTTAAAGCTTAATTTTTTAATTTTAAATTTCTTACAACTTTTAGGAGTGCAATCTTTAAATTATGTTGTTTATTTTATACTTGGTAAGGCATTTTAATCTGAATACTTTTTGATTGAAAGTTTCCTCCATGGAGCTGGGGAGAGAGCTGGTCAGTCTGCTGTGTAGCGAGACCCTGTACTAAATAAATAAATAAATAGCAAAAGAGAGTTTTCCTCTATTAGCTCTTTGATTTTCCCTATTTTTTTCTTGTTTCCTTTTATGGAACAAATGTCAGATATTCTGGATACATTTTTCAAATTTCCTTTTTGCTCATATTTAAAATCTGTCTTTTCTTCCTACAAATCAGAGATTTTATTTTGATTCTTTGTATTACTGATTTCCCTTAAATATCCAGGATCCCAACTACTTTTAATTTGACAGGAATTTCTCATCATCCACAGGTGAGTTACACATGGATGCTGTGTTTTATGTTCCCAGAGAGTTTATGCGTTTATATTGAAAATAATCAAAACAAAACAACAGAACTTTTCTTTATCATTTTAGGTGACACTTGTAACATTATAAACAATAACAAATCTCAAGCCATCATTTCAGTCCTACCATTTGCTCTTTTTTTTTTCTCCTTTCTAGGATTGTTTTAAGGTTTTTCATAGGTTTTTGTAGAAATATTATAAAATTAAAAAAACCATATATCTTATTATTCCTCCTCCATCCTAGAGATGACTTCAATACTATTTTGTTCATCTTGCAGTTTCTTATGCATATGAAAAAAATGGAATCGACTGTACATTTCTTTCTGTGTTTATGTGCCATCCATCATACATGTTATTAATTTTATAAACATTTTGAAGGTAAGTGTGTAATATGACACACATATAGCAAAATTTCTGGGCTCAATCCCCTCATTGGTAAACATTTCTGTTTTCTTAGCACAGCAACAAGCAGCTCCACAGGTAAATCTTTCTCATGCCTATTGTTTCTTCAGAATAGATGAAGGAAAGAACTTGCAGGGAGTGTTTCCCTCCATAAGTCCAAAAGGGTGGCCAGAGACCTTATACCAAATTACAGTCCTAGGAGAGTCCAAGGTAGTGACTTAGTGTAAGAATGCAGCTTTGCTAAGAGATGGGGAGCGATGAAGACACAACTTCATTAAACATAAGGCTTTCCAAAGCTGGCCAGAGTAAATGTGATCTTGGGGTACTTATTTAAATAACAGATTCTTGGACCTACCCCTGGAAATTCTGGTTCACTAGGTCTAGTGCTGGGCCCGGGAATCTATAGTTTTAGAAAGCCACCAGGTGATTCTACTGATTAGCCAATTTAGGGAACAGACCCTAGCCCTGGGGCACCTGGGGCTGGGGCCATCGGCTTGGGGGAGCCCATGGCAGGTGCTTGCCACTGGGGGAGGAGGTAATGGTAATGGAACAAAGCACTCTGAAAACAGGGCTGGCCACATCAGAGTCTGCTGGTGGGAAAAGCAAAGTCACCAGTTGTCGGTGAGGATGTGAGATTTTGAGTCTGAGGGACAAAGTGATTGTGACATCATCTTCAGTTTGGAGGGAGAAGACCATACTGCCCATGATTGAAACTTGGACTCCTGTTGGCTGGTGGCACCGCACATACCATGTGAGGTTGGGAGGGTCCCTTTCCTCCTCTGGGTCCTTGGCATTGTATAAGTGTAAGGGACTGGACCATATTGGGGACCTTTAAGGGGTGGGAACTGAGATCTACAGTGGCAGAGGAGGTGGCCGACGAGTGGGAATCCTCGTGGCCGTATGCTATGCACCTCCCTCTGATGGCCACAGGCTTACTGGTTGTACATTAGGGTCTTCTGTCAGATTCTGCTTGCAAAAAGTGCTTTTTCTGTTGCCAAGAGTTTGAAATTCCCCTCTCTAGATGGCCTTTTGATTCTAAAGAACCATTCCATTTTGTGAACCAAGGCCAGGGGAGAGAGAACAGTCTAGAATTGAAGGCTGAATGGATCAGAGAAGACCATTGTTTGGGTTGTGAGGCTGTTTCCCTCTCAAAACCAGTGGGTTGCTTGAGTTAACTCAGAATGAGCTCCAAGGAAACATCTGGCTGACTTCCTGTCAGATCTTGTATCTGACTTGCTGGGAGCCCTGCAGACCAGAGTGACGATGCGTTTTCTGTTAACGTGGACTTGTCTCACCATTTCCAAGTTTCTCAACAACAGAGTGTGTTTGACCTTCTGTTGGCCTCATTGCAGGCTGAGAATTTAAGGTGTTTTGTGGGACTGCTGAGCAAACAAGGCTTTGGCTCCCTGGTGCTTTGATCTCTGAGAATTCATAGGAACACGAAGGGAGGAGATGAACGGAGGGCCTGGAGGAATTAGCTGTGAAAACCGGGCCAGGCTTTGTTGGACTAGGACACTGGGGTGGAGTGTCGGTGTCTGGGGAACAGATGTGTGCCTGATTTGATCTTCTGCAGCTGCAGACAGAGGTTTGCCAGAGGTGAAAGCGAGTCCCTGTGGTGGCCACGAGTCCTTTCTGGTGTGTGTGGCCCAGAGGTGGTCTCTTCCGTGACCAGAGCCGGAGTTCATGCGGAGTTTTGCAATTTGATTCCAACAGCCAAGTAACAGGTTGGATGTGGAGAGGATTTCTTTTGAGAAGCCAGGGATTTGAGGGGTTTTATCTGTGTGTTATTCTATTCAAGGCTAAACATTCCAGAGAGGTGATGGCGGGACAGCGGCAGCTTTCCTCAGGAACCTTTTATTGCTTTGTGATCTCACTTAAAACGATGGTTAAGTAAGGGTGGGGCTGGGTTAGAAAATGAGCTGGTGGCCCTGCAGATTACGGTCCCCGAGTTTGTTCCTGGGAATATGAGACCCAAGAGGTGCTCTGAATGATTCATAATCACACAGATTTGGGAATTCTGCACAGCGTGTTTTCCTCTGTCTGTTTCCAACGCACAGTTGAGTATTAAAGGCTCTGAAATGACCTGTAGTTGTGAATTCTCTTACTTTATTGGACTGAGGATTCCCTAAACTTAATTAACCAGAGAAATATAGTGTGTGTATGTGTGTGTGTGTGTGTGTGTGTGTGTGTGTGTGTGTGTGTGTAAGAGGCACCAATGGATATCACAAAGGACCTTCAGGGAGTCTGGTCTGCAGGTTGAGGACAGAGAGGGTTCCGTGAGGTGCCCACAGCGGTGATCTCTGATGCTGCTCCTTTCATCCTTGAAGGCATTAACAATCTCAGAATTGCCCCTTAGGAGCCCACCTCCAACCTTGTTCTTGACAGAGATCATTACTTTACTTGTGATTTTACTAGAAGAAAAATCTTAAAATCTGAAAACAAGGTTGCAGCTAATTCCCACACAAGAAGAGGTTGTTTTTAATGCCTGGCTCCATACCTTCTCTGTACGTTATTCAGAGGGATCCAGATGTGGCTGGAATGTAGTATCCTCTTAGCCACAGTAAATATTTCATGAATGGGGAATTGATCCATAAATGCACCAGTCCCAGGGAGAACTTATCTCAGACTTTGGGTTGAGCAATTTATAAGAAGGTGCTGGTTGTCCAATAGGCTTGCACTGTGAGGCCAGGAGCCTTCATCTCCCTTCTTGGCAGGAGAAAGAACGCTTACGTTAGTCAGCCTTTTGTTACTGCAACAAATACCAGCTGATCACCTTGCAGAGAGAAAAGGTTAGTTTGGCTCACAGTTTTGGAGGTCCCAGCCCATAACTGGTTGGCCCCACTGTTTAGGGGCAGCAGGGAGGGAACACATCATGGCAAGAGAAAAGCTGGGAGGTGAAATGACCAGAAAATTAAAGAGCAAGAGGATGGTGCTAGGCTCCCCCTGCTCTCCTTGAGGACACACTTCCCTCCCATAGGCCATACCACTCCATGATCCCTGCATTTCCCAACGGTGCCAAAGTGGAATCAGCCTCTAACACATGAGCTTGTTTAAAAATTACTTCTTCATTTCTTACAGGGTCTCACTACACAGCTTGGACTTATAGTGATCCTCTTGTCTCAGCCTCCCCAGAACCCTGGGATTACAGGCACACATGCCTGGTTTTGGGGTCAGCAAAGCAGGTGGTACTGGGGATTGAACCCAGGTCCTTATGCTTGCCAGGCAGGTGCTTAGACCCCTGAGCTATCTCCCCAGCCCAACCCATGAGCTTTTGATGGAATGTTTCAGATCCAAGCTATGATAGAGATTGGAAAAAGAATCAACCAAGGGAGGAGAGAGAAGGGGCCTCAACAGTAAGGCCTCGATGCAGTGAAGTCCAAAGCCTCTGCTACTTGATTAGGTCAAGTTGAGCAGAACTTCTTGTCATTCGAAACTCCAAGTGTCTTTACCAACTTTGTGCTCTTCAGAGACTATCTCATGGAACTAAATGCTTACTTGGAGAAAAATTTATTTAAGCACCTTTTCCCATATTGCTGTACCCCTAAAATCAGAGCAAGCACTATTGAACAGACCAAGTGATAGCAATCACCATTGCTATGTCATTGATAAATTCATATACTCCTTCCCTCTAGAAGATTCTTGAGAATTTGTCTGGTCTCAAGCTCCAGTTGGTCCTCTATCTTGCTCCACCAAGACGTGTTCTGGCTTTTGCTTAAATACCCACAGGACCAGACAGCTCAGTGCTACTTGAGAAACTTCACTCCCTTCTCAGGCAGTCCTAATCAGGCTAGCTAGGAGTCTGGTACATTTAGGTCCCTAGCTGTCTACAGAGCTAGTGGAATCCCTCCTCCATAGGCTGGGTTTCTAGGCTGTTGCTCAGACCAGACTCCTCCTCCTATCCGGAGGCCAGCCCGTCTCTCCTGGGCAGGGCTGCCTTGGTTTCTTTCTGCCCCACCGTGAGCACACTCTGGGTGGGCTGCGAATGTCTTGGTCTTCGTTTAGATTGCTTCCATGTGTGATTCCTAAGGTAGCATGTGTCTATTGTGGAGTCTTCCTTAAAGACAGAATCAAATGCAAGTGTACTGGGAAGGAAGCGGCCAGGAGACCACTGCTGTTGTAGGCTGGTGACGGCTCTTCTCGGCACACAGATGGCCCGTGCATGGCCATGCAAGGCCTTCACTCTCTTCTTCCTCCCTTCTGCCAGGTGGGTGGTTTGAGGCAAGGTCCTTGGCGCTTGGCTTCCCGCTGGCTTTGGGCACAAGAGTGCCCAGGGGGCAGGTCTAGCCAAGGCTGCACTCAGGATGCGCTTGTCTGTGATTCCTCCTGGGGAAGCTGCCCAGGAGCTGGGGCATCCTGTGGTCCCTTCCCCACCCAGTCTCCTACCCATCTTCCCTGCTGCCTTTGCCCTGGGCCCTCATCCTCTGGTCCTGGGCTCTCACTGTCCTTGTGGTTCCCACTCTATCCCCTTGCCAGCAAACCATTTTCTGGGTGTCCTAGTTACATGTGTCCCCATTAAAGGAGGGACACAGATGATAGACATTAAATCTCACAAGCATGAAGCCTTTTGTGCATACTGATTGTCCCTCACTGTGCCATTACGTGGCACATTGAACATTTCTTTTTCATATTGTCCGTGAGTCTGCCATAGCATTTTATTAATGGTAAATGGGCTTTATATATATTAAAAACAAACGTACCATAGTTTATGAGAACCCTGAGGAAGAGAAAATAGGTCCTCCTCATTTATTTTTTCCTCCTCCTTTGAAAGTATTTCAATGACTTCCTGGTAGATGCAGTAAATCTGTGTACATGTTTCTGACTCCCTGACATAAATTTGCAGAGGCAAAAGTTTTGGATTGATAGGAATAAAGAACTGAAAACATTTAGTGTGTGCTGCCAGGTTGTTCTCCAAAACATTGTACAACAATTTACAGTGTTTCTGAGTAGCTGTGAAAAGGTTTACTTCCTCACATTCTTTCCATCTGTATCTCTATCTGTCTCTATATCTGTAACTATATCTCTATCTATTTTTGACACAGGGAGTCTCCCTGGAATTCAGGCTGGTCTTGACCTCAATATGTAATCCAGGCTGGCCTCACTCACAGTGATCCTCCTGCTTCAGCCTCTCAAGTGCTAGAATCACAGGTGTGCACCACCATGCCTGGCTTCTTTCCAGTACTTAACATCACAGATGAAATGACACTTGTGTTTTCAGTGTGCCAGGTGGTCTGTGTCCCTTTTAATATGGCGTCCTAGAAGTGAACACATAGAGTCTAGACAGAAAAGAGCGGACTCCGCACTTTCTTTGTGAGCATAATACCTTCATTCTTTTTTTAAAAAAAGTTTTAATATTTATTTATTTATTTAGTGTGTGTGTGGCCAGCTCAGCCCACCAGGGGGCGGGGCTGGCTGGCATGTGGTGCTGGGGGATTGAACTGCGGTCCCTGTGCTTTGCTTAGCTTAGCATGTTCTAAGTAGGTGCTTTAGACCACTGAGCCATCTCACCAGTCCAATACCTTCATTCTTATAGCCTAAGTCAGTAGTCACTGTGGTAGGCTGAACAATGCATGTTTTCTAATTTCTTGTTTTTATTGTATGCATTTTATTTTATTATTCTTTCCCATAATTTTATTGAGAAATCAATAGCAATGAGACAATTTCAAATCAAATTGGTAGGACAGTTTCAATATTTGACACATTGCATACTGTCTTCCTAGTGGTTATTTGTTGTACAAGATGCAGACATGATATCCTATTTACAAAGACTATTAGAACAAATGCCTCTATTCATTGAATTAAGAGAATGTAGCTGTATATCTATCCTAACCATTTTGAATACACAGATACAAAATGGTCATTCATTTGTATCCCCTTTTTTTGTTTAGTTCCGTCATTTAAATATTATAGGTGTGTGAACTCAGCAAAATATTCCAAAATACTCCAGTAGTCCATAATAGTATTGGGTCTTCCAGTTGACTGTCAATGTCAGAAGTTTTTGACCTGAGTCTCCTACAGCTCAAAATAACAACATGAATTTACTTCTTATACTTTGTTTTTGTACTTACATGTGTAAATATCGTATAGTTTCCCTACTATAAGAACTCAAAAGAAGAAATACAAATAGAAAGGTATAATGTAATTAAAAGGAAAGCAGGATCTTGAGGACTAGCTAATTAAGAGAGGGCAAGGAGAAGAGCTAGGAAACATGACAGTGACAAGCCATACAGTTATATGTACAAGATGGGCAAGGCAATGATCCTGAGAATCTCCAGAAGATTTTTGAATCTAGCAGTTAATTGGAAGGATTCTCACCCTGACTAACTATATATACTGACACCTGTGACCTAAGCAACTGCACTGAATATGGCAATTTGTAATAGTAGGATAAATCCTGAGGGAATTTGACTGACCTTATCAGATCTAATTTCTAAAATCTATGACTGTGATATTTTCCACATGGCAAAAAGGAATTTGCTTATGGGATTAAATTAAATACCTTAAAATGAGATTATGCTGGATTACTTAGGGGTGTGCCCAATGTCACCACGAAGGTCTTTACAAGGACATAAAAGTGATAGGACAGCAGGGACAGGGAAGGAGAGAGGGAGGGAGGGAAGGAGAGAGAGAGAGAGAGGTGCCATGCTCCTAGCTTTGAAGATGGAAGCCAAGGGAAGCTGGCATGTGCTAAATATCTGAAAGTAAAGGAGCAAATTTTCTTGTGGAACATCTAGAAGGAACACAGCCCTAGTGACATCTGATTTCCATAACTATGAGAAAAAAAAAACCTGGCCTTCATTCACAAAGTAGCAATACAGCAGCCATAGCAAACCAGTGTGGTCCTTCTCCTGTGTCCCATTGGCCGGTGTGGACAGCATCAGCGGCTGGACCTAAGGTCCTCGTTTTTGTTCTGCTGTGGAGCCATCTTGATTCTTTGTTCAGCTGTGCAGGCCCGTGGCTCTTGGAACCTCAGCAGAGCAAGTTGTGACTCTGTGCTGGAGGATGAGGACATCAGAGCAGTGCCACAGGTAGCTGCTGTCGGAGCAGCTACGGGGAGCCCGGTGGAGCAGATTTAGGAGAAAGGCCCAGCTCCCTGTGCTCCTGGAAGGGGCCCTTTCTTGTGAACCTGCTCTCAATTTCATGCCTAACCTGTCTTCTTCAAATCTAAAACATGAGTTCCCTTCCCACACTTCCATTCCTCTTTCTTCATAATTTGCTAATCTTTACTTGACCACCAGAATTTAGTCAAGTAATATAATTCTTAATACTTAGGGAAGGATTTTTTCTTTCAAGAGGTTGAAGAGAGAGTAGGGGAACAGGGCGGGTGGGGGAGAGAATCAAGTTATATCCTGTACAGGTACAAAGTCCCTTTAATGAATGTGATCATTACGTATACCTAAAATATACCAATAAATTTAATTGATAAAAAAAGAGAAAAAATGTTTTTACACAGTACATCACCCTAGCGCACAGCATTTGGCAAGTTGTAGGTTAATTAATGTGTACACACCTCTTTGGTTTTAAGTCCTTGGATATCCTTGCATAGAACTCCAAGGTTCTAGGCCACCCTTGGCGGTGCACACCTCTAATTATGGCTCTAATTATGACACTCTAGGTGGCTGAGGCAGAAGCACTGAGTTCAAGCTCAGTCTGGGCAACTTAGATCCACTCCAAAGTAAAGAATTAAAAGGCCCTGGGAGGGGACCGGGGAGATGGCTCAGTGGAATAAATGCTTGCCTGGCAAACATAAGGACTTGAGATCAATCCCCAGTTCTGCAAAAAGGGCTTGGGAACTTAGCTCCGTGCAAAGGCCCTGGGTTCGAGTCCCCCGGCGCTGCCGCGCTCCTTCCTGCCAGTGCCCTGCAGCCTTCTCCAGCGTTTCCTCCACCTCCGCCCTGTTCCCCGGGGCTCCGAGCAGGCAGGGCCCCCAAGCGCGCCGGGACCTAAGTTCTGGTGGTCCGAACGCAGTTTCCCTCCCTGTCAGCTGCCTTTAGAATCTTTTCGTGGGAAGTTACTGAGAAGCTCTTCCAGAGCGGGAATCTGGGCGTCACATGGGTGATCCGTCCCAAGGGTTTAGGGCCGAGCCGGGCTCCTCAGGGGAGCTTGGCAGAGACCGGCTGCAGATGGACGGGTTGCACACCCCATCACATTCAATTTTCCAGTTTTGAACCAGCTTTGTTAGCAGTGCCCCAGAAAGCTGCTCTCTGGGGTTATTTTTATTGGACTCCAACAGGCAAACGACGATGCTAGCGGATCTCAGGGGCTAGAAACACAGGCCTTTCCCCCTCCCCACCCCAAGAATTCCTCAAGGCTGCACTTCACTGCGTGACGCCTGGGCAGACAGACAGCGAGGGCCCCCGTGCTGTAGGGGCCCCAAAGCCGACGTGCACCGGCTGCTGCGGCTGGGACGCACCTGCTACGCTGCAGAGGGAAACGCTGCTGGAGTTTGCTGACTCAGCTGCCAACCCGGCGGAGCTGTGGTGCATTCTGGGAAGAGGCTTGTCTTCACCCGCAGTGAATTTCCAACCAATAGAACTTTTTCAGAAAAGAAGGGTTTGTGCTGATGCGGAAAGAAGTGAAAAATTTGGGTTTGAAAAATCTTTATTTTGGCCTTGTTTTCTCAAGGTATGCTTCATGTGGGCCTGGGAGGCCCAGCTTGCTCACCCATGAAAGATGTATGATCCACCTTCAGTTCAGGAGGCTGAAGCAGGAGGATCACTATGAATTCAAGGCCAGACCACATAGCAAGATCCTGTCTCAAAACAAAAACAAAAACAAAAACAAAAACAAAAAAAAAAAAGAGTCTGGGCTGGCCAGATATCTCAGTGGATTAAAGCGCCTGCTTAGGCAGATGCAAGGGCTAAGGGTTCCATTCCTGGCCTGCTCTGCCAGCCCCTCCCTTAAGGCACACTGAGACCGCAGTTGAGACTGGGCATGGTGGCTCAAGTCTGTAATCCCAGTTTAAGAGCTTGAAAACAGGAGAATCACTACAAGTCCGATCTGTGTAGTGAGACCCTGTAGACCCTGCACTAAATACCTCAAAAAAAAAAAAAAAAAAAAAAAAAAGTCTGGGGACCTGGAATGACAAGTGGCTCTAAAAGCATGTGGTGTCTGAGCTTAGGTGGCTACTAAAGTTTGATCTGTGCTGGGGACAGTTCCTGGTTGGGCTGTTTCCAGGTGGGACTGGTGGGGCGGGTGTGGCCACTGGGAAATGAGTCCGAGGGGGAGCTCTGGCGGCAGGGCCCTACAGAAAGTCTGAGAATGGCCGTGGTCTAGATTTCCTGACCGTGCAGTCTGCAGGCTTCGCAGAAGTTCTCCCTCCGGCCCAGTCTGACACCTTTTGGCCCCACTCAGTCTCACTGTGGTGACCCTGGTGACGCAATTGGGCCTCACTGGCTTGCACTTGTTCTGTGGATTTGAACCCTCCCCCGGGGGTTTTGGCTGCCATGTTGGTTGTGACTAAATCCACGTCAGTTCAAAGCCTCCCCTTGTTGCTGTGCTGGTAGAGATTCCCAGTGGACTGAGAAGATGGCCATTAATCACTGTTCCTGACCATTCCTCAAAATATAGGAAAACAAAGGAGAAATGAACCCTGGGACTCACAGCAGATGCCATCTCTAGGTGTTGTCTGTCTTTCTTTTCATATAAAAGCCTTAGATGGAGGGTACTGTGTTTGTTCCTCAGTAAACAGACTTGCTAAACACTACTGCTTCCTGTCTCCGAGGCTGTGTGTAAATCTCCCCAGAAGCCTTCTGGGGGAGGAACTGAGAGCCAGGACCTCCACACTCCATGGAGCAGCCCCGGCCCAGGCCGAGCAGAGTGTCTGGAGAGAGGACTCCGTATTCCCTGCTAGTGTGAGATCCACCTCAGTAAGCACTGAGTGTCTCAAGAAAACGTTAGATTCATGCGAAACTGAAGTTTGGAGGCCAATATTTGTCTTTTAAGACATCATACCTCAGCGTTCTTTTCAATACCCAAATCTTTTAATGTCACTGACCAGTAGAAAGGTAATTCTAGCCACATAAGGTTCCTAGTAGTTGTGTTAAAAGACTAATCAGGACCAGGTAAAATTAATTTTGAGAATACAATTTCATCCAGCCCAATATATAAAGACATCAAGCTTTTGACATGGAGTCAGTATACAGTTATGAAGCGATATTTACTTTGCTATGGTCTCAAGTCTTTGAAATCCCCTCTGTTGTATACCCAGAGTTCGTTTCAGCTCAGACCCAGAATTTCACCAGATATGCAGGACCTGTATTTAAAGAAAAATTTACGATTGAAAAAGTAGATTGAGATGCCTAAGTGTTTTTCAAATACACCTAAACATTCTCCAGTAACTAAATCATTCATCTTCGTGATTGTCAAGCGTGCTAGGTCAACTCCACTGGAATAAGAAAGGCCTAGCAGATTAGTGTGTTCCTGGTGATGTCTGGCTAGCTCATGGAGGCGTGGCCTTGGGGACTCTGCTTGGTCCCTTACCCACTCTTCTCTGGCACTGCTGTCCAGCTCTTCTGCCGCACAAACTAAGCAGCTCCGCTCCACTCTGCCCTTCTGCTGTGATGTTCCTGCCTTGCAGCTGGTCTACTCTGGGCTGAATCGTTGAAAATCACGACCCATATGAAACCTTTTCTCCTTTAAGTTGTGGCTTCCAGGTACAGTAACTCAGCAAGGCAGAAACTGACTAATATGGTCTTTAAGTCCAAATTTATTTTTTTT
>NW_004524578.1:12033492-12040102 GCF_000260255.1 Octodon degus | reverse complement strand
AGATCTGGGGATTTATTAAAAGTACCAATAAATGTCCTCTTGAATTAACATAAATTGAATTTCAGATCATGTGTATTAGGCATGAGTATTTTAAAATCTTTGCAGTTAATTATATTCTAGCATGTAGAAGATGTATCTGGGGCTAATTCGCTGCAATGTGATACTCCCTAGTAACTGAAAAATCTATGGAAATGCTGCTAAATGGGGCTTCTGGAGAGTTCTTTCCAGGCTCTTGGTATCCTCAACAAAGAACAGAGCAGGACATGTAAAAGCAGTAAAAGTAATAATGTTTATAGAAAGCAAAACAAGGGAAAGCACATGCCACACGTGTGAATGGTCCAATGAGAAGAGCTCACAGCCTTCGTAGAGGCAGCTGCTGGGTCTCTTCAGGCTCTGGAGTTTTGAGAGGTTACATGGCTGGGAACTGCTAGGAGTCTTGGATCGGGGGTACCTGACTTGGCCCATGCACTTAGAGGCAGTGCCATGGTGTCTAAAGCCGACAGGGTGGGTATGTCAAAATCACAGTTCAGATGAGGTTGGACAAGGGCAAGGGGCATGTACTCCTGGGTTTGCCCATGGTAAGAGCCTTGGGGGGCATAGTGACCTCTCCGTACCGTTCTTCTGATATTTTGACCCTGTCAACCTTGCTGTGTCTGGTTTCTCCATCCTTTGCCCAGCAGTTTTCTGTTGTTTACTTGTTCTTGCTTTAACTCCTACCTCAGAAATGCAGAAAGGAATGAATTGGAATAGAAGGCTTCTGGGACTTAAAAAAAAAAAAAACAACAGAAACAAAAAACTCCTGTCTTCGAGCTACAAAATTTTTTTAGAATTAAGACTTTTACATATTGGGCAACTCTAATTTGAAAATCTGAAATCTGAATTGCTCCAAAATCCAAAAATTTTGAGAGTTGACATAGTGCCACAAGCAGAAAAATCCACACCAGAAACTTTGTTTCATGCACAAACTTGTTTCTAATTCTATATAAAATTACCTTTAGCTATGTGCATAAGGTATATGAAATGTAAGTGAATTTATGAATTTATGTGTTAGGTCTTGGATCCTATCTTCAAGATATTGCTTTATGCATGTATATGCAAATATCCCCAAATCTGAAAAAAAATTTACAATTTAAAATATTCCTAGTCTTAGTGTCCAACTATTTTAGGAAGGGATATTCCATCTATATTAATACTCTTACAAAGATGAGAGCTCTATCAATACATTTTCAGTGGCTTTCTACTTCATAGATTAGAACAAATTAACTTGGTCCGTATTAACTAGATATATTCTTGTGACTCTGCCCAGAACATATTGTTGTTGTTTATTGGAAAAAGAGTAGAAAGGTTTCAGTAATGTTTCGATGCTTTTGCATATACTTATTCATGAACCATGAGACCCTGGTGAGATCATGCTGGCCAGTGTTTCGGATGGTTACCTCTCGCCAGCCCATATTGACATAATGGTTGTCATGAGGTTGTAAGTCACTACAGTCGATCAAGTCTAATTGGTTTTGGCAATGTTTTTAATCTATTGCATTTATATCACTGTGATTGAGTTAGTTTGAGTGAATTCCATGAAGACCTTTTGGTTCTGCATCTAAGTTTGCCAATTGTTTGTTTATAGGTCTGTACTGGTTTTCATACTGTGGATATAAGTTTTTCTTTTCTTTTCTCTTCTTTTTTTTGCAGAACCAGGGATTGAACTCAGGCCCTTGTGCTTGACAGGCAAGCTCTTATTCTACTGAGCCATCTCCCTGGCCCTAAGTATTTCTTTATTAATTTACTATTGTTATTTCCAGAAAACTAACATGATCCATTCTACCTTTTCAGTCAACAAAACTTTATTGTGCATCTTCTTGGCTCCAGGCACTACTCTGAGACTTATGGCAATGAGACCCCATCTTGCTTGCAAACTCCAGTTGTCAGTTTCACTGTGTTAGAAAATGTACTGAATTCATGCTTACACCCAGTAGAAAAGAAAGTCATGATTGATTAGTTATGTCTGCCACAGACTTAGGAGGAGAAATTTGCAAAAATGTTTGCTATCTCATTTGAGGAGCTGGGGAGGGAGTATGATAATTAGCTCTTTTTCCAACAGAGAAGATGATAGAAATCACAGAATCATGGGATAAGTTCTATGATTTTGGTTTATGGAAAGTTCTATAGAAATGCAGATGAGAAAGCAACTTGTTTCATTCCATATTTCTCTCTCTCTCTCTCTGTGTGTGTGTGTGTGTGTGTGTGTGTGTGTGTGTGTTTCTCTCTCTGGAGAGAGGAGAAATTTCTCTCCCTTCTCTGGGTGTCCTGAAAGCCAACGAGGAACAGGGTGTGAGTGGTGGGGAGGGCAAAGGGCTCACCAGCATTTGCATGGTCTACTCAGGGTCCACAGGTGCTCGTGGCCCATTGCCCTCCCAGAGAGCCAGAGAGGCCAGGGAGCCTGGAGACTTGTTGATTGAACGGGGAAGCTGCTGTTCTTAGCGGCAAGCTGTTATCCAAACCTTTTGAAAAGGGAGATAAACCACTTAGTCAGGATCTAAAAATAGGACGAAAGCTGGCTCTGGGCAGAGCTTGGGCCTGGAGCCTGACTGGAGAAGAATGGAGGACACTGTGGGAGCCCAGAGCCACGAACAAGCACGACCCTCTATTATTAATTATAATTAAACATAAAGAATTGAAAATGTGTTTTAATAGGAATAATAACGATAGGAAGTGCTTTAGAATATTTCCAATGTGGCGGAGGACCTTGTTCTGAGCCATTGTGTCGATTATATACTTGGATTTGCAATAACCCTGTCAAGTGGGTAATGTTTTCATTGCCATTTAGTGATGAGAAAATTCAATCTGATAGCTGAGGAATTTGGGTCACTCTAGGCAGCCCAAAGACAAATTAATTATGTGGAATGGTTTGCAGTCGACCTTTGATTCCTACCACTCCTCTCCAGCAGTATGGTTGGTTTGGCATTGTTTTCCTAGATGTTAATAAGCTGACCTCTTTTCGCTTCTCCAGGGGAAATCTTGACTGCTGGTCCTTTCAGGAAAAGCTCTTGGTGGTGACTTAACTTTGGGTTGCTTTGCGGAGTTTAGGCCTCACGTGTGATTGAACACAAGGAGACCTGTTTAAATTTTCATGAAGATAGTGCCCACCATCACTGACCAGGAGGAAAAAGAGGCAAATGTCGCCATATTGCCCATGGATTGGGTTGGTACCGGAAGCCACTGTGCCCTCGGAGTCATCAGTGCAGATGCCTGGATGTACATAATGTTTGCTGGATGTGTTGAGAGGATTTCTCTTTATTGGGGCCGATTAGCTTTTCCTGTCCTGCACAGTGAGCACCTGGGCTTGTGGAGGCTGAAAGGCATTAGGAGGGTGCTCGACGAGGATTCAGCTCTGGCTCATTGGAGCTCCCCAGTGATGCCATTACCATGTGTGCTTAGCCCTTTCTGTCCTTCTGTAGTTTCATTTCTGAGGATCTCGGGAACAACAGAAGGTGATGAATGGATCTCAGGTTGCCACCTTGGGCTAGAAGCCCAGACCTCCGGAGCCAACTGGTGTGTCTTTTTGATTCTAATATGTTTTCTCTATACCTCCTGTTTTATGCTTTTAAGACTCAGGAACAAGTAATAAGTAAACACCCCACACAAATAAACACGAGCAAACATGACTGTGGTTTCTTGGTGTGAAAAAGTTGCCTGCCGCACTGGAGACCTTTGATTAGCAGGGGACAGGAGAGGAGAAGAAAAAAGGTGAGAAATGCATCATTAAGGCTGGTGAAAGCAGGCAGTCATGGTCTCTGACCTTTTCCTCTGAAGGGTTGAAGCGTGATTAAGAGCTGAAGAGGGAAGACCCATAAGAGGGGGCATGAGGTGGCACAAAGCATCGCTTGGGACACTTCGTTCTGCCTCATGCTGTGTGAGGGACAGAGGTGTCATTGGCAGTGGCTCCTGCTGGCTCACCATGACCTCTTCCAGAGGACATTTGTTGGAGGATAGTGACTTAACCAGACAAATTAACTGATGGCTGTTCTCTGCAAGTAGGCCAGGTGAGTTCTGCATGAGTTTCTTTACTTGGGATGGGTTGGCAGACCCTGACCCACTAGGGTCAGTTAGAGAGAGGCTAGAGGTGTGACAAGGGGACATGGAGTCCTGGTGTCTCGAAGCAAAAGGGACTATAGTACTGTCCTCTTTGCAATGGATGTTTCTGCCCAAGTTTGGTCATTTGCAGACACCTCCTGGATCGTCTGCTCATTTGGTTTGATCCTGTACCTCTCAAAGATCTTTCCAAATTAACTGCTCTGAGGTGGGCTCAGGACAGTAGCTCAGCAGGGGACAGTGACATGGCCAGCCTGGTCCTGAAAAGAGAATATAGACAACCTCAAAGCCAAGCCCTGAAGGTTGCTGAAGGAAGGGCAAGAATGCAGACAGCATTCATAGCTCCAGATGCGTGAGCAGTCAAAAAACTTGACTTTCTGGGTTGGCTTCTAAGCTTTCTTTACCAGGAAGTAGGAGAAAACCTCCAAAACTAAAAGCAATTTAACCTTAAATAGTTGGTACATCAACTGACCTCTTCTTTGTAAGAAGGGCCAACATCATGAAAAAGCACCGAGTAATCCAGGACATTTAAATGACTTCCATACACAAGCTTTGGGAATATCCATAGAGTAGTCTACCCCTCAGTGCCCTATATCTATTCTCTTGTCATCTTCTAGTGAGTTTGTCTACATAGAAAATATGTGTTTTAAGGCGAGACAGGCTAAAGACAGTGAAGGCACTGGTTTGGGCAGGGATCTGTGACTGGCTCCTCTCATCACGTTCTTAGTTTCTGTTTTGCTTTTTATTTATTTTTTTAGTTTCTGTTTTCCTTTCTCCATTATATTTTCTCCTCCTCTTCCATCCATTATTTATTTCTTTTTCCTCTTACCTTCATCTTAAAGGAAATATAAAATCCAATCCAGCCATCTTGGAGGAAGAGTTTGTTTATATTTGGTCCTTGGTCTCTTCCCATGTCTAAGAGAAAAGAGCAGGTTGAAAAATGTCACCAAATGTCCAGGAAAGGTTCTTTGGATGTTGAGTAGCCATTTGCCCTCACCATGAGAATGAGGTAAGGGTAGAAGAATCAGAAACATACAGATTACATTTCACTTAAAACCCACACATGGTTTTAAAGTGTTGGGAAAATATGTCTGGGGCCAAATCTGATTTGGGTTTGAAAAGGAATTTGGACATGTTGAGTGGAGTAGGGAAGGCCTGGGAGGCAACTGGGTTTGCTGCTCTTTTTTTCACTGGGACTGAGGATCTCATGTCCCTCCCAGGATGACCGAGAAAGACCTGCTCCAAAAGAAGCATCCAGCAACTCTGACCAGGAGGATCTGGAGACCTGGTGCTCCCCAGGCGTGAGGGAAGGAAGGGTGCCTGACTGGGAACATTCCCCTCACAGATGTGTTCATCTAATCGTCAGGTCTGGTGCCAGGAAATAGCTGTGGGACAGAGCCAGGCCCCATTGTTGTTATTCTAGGATCTCAGAACCCTTCTGGTGGCCCAACCATCTTCACAGAGCCCAAGGCAGGGCCTGGAAATGGCCTCCCTGCCACCCCCTTCTCACTCTGCCTCTCCCCTTCCTCTGGCTCTTCAGGGCCCTGGAGTGATGCTGGTCCTACTTGTCCCCACTGCCACTAGGCCATAGTACAGGTCATGAGTGCCTCTCAGGATGGCTAGATTCCCATCTCTGAGCTTGCTGGCCTTCAATTTCCCTTCCACACCCACACATCGGGGAGTTTTCTGGAGCCCCTATCAACCCTGGGGGTCACCTCCCTAAACCCCTTTTGAGTTTGTTTGAAGGGCTCACGTGATGTGTGGACCTTTACACTCTGGTTTGTTCTTGATTTTGTGTTTCTTGATCACTGTTCCCCCCACCGTAACCCCATCCTTCTAATATGTGCCCACCGCTTGGAATACTGCCAGCAGTTTCTAGCTGGAGGATCTTGGGGAAGCTCAACAGCTCCCCCCTCCATGCCTCATCTTCTTTGTTTATAAAGTGAGGGTGGCAATGACCTTGTAGCATTGTTGAGGATGAGCTGATGCATGCATCCCGCTCCGAACACAGAGGTGTTGAGGACTCCGCCTTCTCTTGCCTTTGTGTGCCAGTGCTCTGTACTTTGAGCTCCCTCCCACTTTCTCGGGCTCACCTTGAAGTCATACCTAAGTGGAAGTGGCTGCGCCTTCCTGGGGCCCAGCACTCCCTACCATAGCTTTGGTAGTACGTGCCGAACCCCACTCTGGGCTGTGCCTGTTGGTGCACTGGCTATCCCTATGAAAGGGAAAGAACTGTCACTCAGGCCCCACACAACCATGGCTAGCAAATATGTGCCAGTAGAAAGCAAGGGCAAGTAACCCATGGGGAGAGAGCAGGCCAGCCTCCGGCCAGGTGTTTGTAGACTCCAGGAGGGTCGTGCCCTCCCCAGCTTCCCCCGCCTCTCCTCTCCTTTCTCCTTCCCTCCTTTCCTCTCCTCATTTCCTTTACCTCCCTCCCTTCCTGTGTTGACATGGCATCTTATTATGTCACCAGGCTGGTTTACACCTGCTGGGCTCAAGCCATCCTCCTGCCTCAGCCTCC
>NW_004524578.1:12024818-12031297 GCF_000260255.1 Octodon degus | reverse complement strand
GAATATGGAACAGGGTCTCTTCCTGTTGGGGGTTGGGCTAGTGACTCATTTGGGCTCTTTCAAGGTGATTGATACTATTTAGGATATCAATCCCTGATGCCCATCCCTAGGAAAGTATGTAGCTGTGCTTCCTCTTCTTGTCTGGGTCTTGAGGTGTGGCTCTTATGGGAGTGTCTGTTTCTTCCAAGTTGCAAGGTCACCTTGTCTTCCATCTTGTCTCCCTGAGAGCCTATAACCATCATTTTAAAGCTGCTTGTGTAGAAGGAAGCTTCTAGAAGATCTTCCTTCCCCTTATTGGGGCTTGGACTTAGTAACTTGCTTCCTGTGAAGACTGAGATGGGATATCACTCTCAGGATTTAGTTATCAAAGACTGACCGCCCCTTTCTCCCCTTTCTTCCTTTTTTTCCCCTCACCTGTTCAGATTTATAAGGCTAGCTGCCTTGTTGAAATTATCCTCAAGGGCAGCCTTTAGCCAAGGTCTGCTGAGGAGTTGAGGCCCTAAACCCAACACCTGGTGAGGAGCTAAGACCTTGGGTCCAACACTGGTGAGTAACTGAGGTCTTGAGCTCAACATTAGGTGAGGAGCTGCGCCCTGCCAAGGACTATGAGGTGAGCCAGGAAGTGAGCCCTTCCCCATGATGGCCTTCAAGGGCACCCTGCCGCTGGCCGGCATCTCAGTTGCAGCCTGTGAGTTACCATGAGCCAGAATTCAAACCGTACCCAAATGCTTGATCCACAAAACTAATGTGACATAGCAAGTTTTGTTTTAATCCACTACACTTTGGGGTAAGTGTAGGCCATAATGGTCAGCGCATCTCATTGCATCACAGGCTGTTACGTTCTTTGCCTTGAACCAGTACTGTGTATATGAAGAGATGCATGGGGGGATTATCAAGGGCATAATTGGAGAAGCACAGCAGTTTCATCCGAGCAGCCTGCCAGCGAGTGTATGCAGCTGAGCAGCAGGTCACCTAATGGGCACAGCCACCAGCATGCTCATCTGTTCTCCCAGTGACATTAAAACACACAAGGAATCTCTCTGAAGACATGTGTGTTTGGTTGGTTTAAAAAGATGCCATTTCTGGGTGTGGGGGTGCACAACTGTAATCCCAGTACTGGGGAGGCTGAGGCAGGGGAGGATCACTGTGAGTTCGAGGCCAGCCTAAGCTACATAGTAAGTTCAAGGCCAGTTCTGAATTACATAACAAGACCCTGTCTCAAAAATAAATAAACATGCCATTTCCACCATTCTGATGTGAATGTGGGTGATGGAGGAAATGTAAAAGCACTCTGCTGTCAGAGAAACAGAATGTGGAGGTTTCTGGGGAGGTGTTGAGGGGCCAAGACTAGAGACAGCAAATATTCCTCTGCTTGCATTTAATTGGCCAGCATTTACTCAAGTGACCAAAGCACATTGCAAAGGAAGCTGGGAAATACAATCTAGCTTTGTACTGGGAAGGAAGAAGAGGCAGATTTTGGCAACACAGCATTGTCTGTTAAAACGGTGACCTCTTAATTCCATTGCATGATGTTCAATACACATGAGGGGGGGAAAGTGTGGTCTGCATCTTCAAAAACATTGCAATCTAGTTAAAAGAGCCTGATGATAGGTAGCTTGGAAGTAAAAATTCGAGGTCAGCTTCTATGGTCCCCATATGCAAAACAGCTGCTACACACTGTTCCGTTCATAGGCAGAATAGCACACACTAATCCTGGGGAGATTTTATCCCCAGAGCCAGGGTCCACAAAGCCATTTGACAAAAACTGTCAGAAATTATGGAGAGAGCACAACTTTCTCTGTCCCCTGGTGAAAAGCTTGACTTGTGGGTGTCACGTGTGGGAATCAGACGGGGCAGTGTTCTGAAACTCCAGCAACTTCTGCTTCTAGGAACAGCATCATCCAGGGCTGTTTTCAGTGTTTCTGCCAAGATCTGGGGGAACAGAGCGTGAGCTGGAAGAAACGAAGGAAAAATGATGTGCGACTACAATCAAAAGTCAAAATAGACTAAAGCTGAAAAGATCCAAGGGTGTTCTTCTTTTGAACATGTGTACTGCACAAGAAGGTTCGTCATTGTAGAAAAACCTGGAAACATCATAGATGCATACGTTATGGTCTAATGCCATGACAGAATAGTACACAATCCAGAATATAAAAATTATGACCTTGTGTATTGACATGAGTGAATCTCAGAAATATAATGTTGAGTGCAAAATACAAGTCCTGTCAGAATATATAGGAATACCTATGGATGAGTGATTTTATATGGGTTTAATTTATATGGATTTACAAAGCATGCAACACTAAACAGCACCATGTTTTGTCATATGTGGGTGGTGTGTGTGTGTCAGGAGGTGGTAGTAGAGTCACAGCAGCGCTGCCATGGGCTCTGCAGGGGAGGGGGAGATGTGCACGGAGGTGGGTCAGGCACGCCTCCCTCCCTTTGTGTCTGTTCTTGGCCTTTTACCTTCAGGATGATGAGCTGCTTGGCCTGCCTACCTCTCACGCCAACCCTGGCATTGTAGTACAGGCCAATCTGATGTTGAAAGGAGGAGCTGTTGAATGCATGGAGGGCCTGAGAATGAAAAGGAGACCAGGTCAGGTTCCCTGGTCCTACCTTATATGACAAAAATTTGTATCTATGGGCCAGGAGACCTGCACTGAGCAAGTAGTACACCCCTCTCCAGGGAAAGCTGTTCCCTGTGTTCACCTCCTTTCCCTCTCATGGGTCTGAAAGTTTATATGTGGTTGTCCCATTTTACAGATAAGAAATGTGATGTTCAGGGAGGCTAGGGATTTACCTGAGGTCACTATGATGGGTACGCTGGTTTCCTCTAAATACAAAGCAGGATTTAAAAAAAATAGTGATGATTTTTTTTTTTTTTTTTTTTTTTTTTTTTTTGGCAGTACCAGAGATTGAACTTGGGACCTTGCACTTTCCAGGCAGACACTGATGTCTCTGAGCTATGTCCCTGGCCCGAATATGGTGAATGCTAATGTTGAAAAATTATTCCAGTAGGAGTCACATTGCCTTTAAATTCCCACAAAATAGTCCTGCACTTCAAACACGTGGATCCCATCTTTCTTGCCACCTTGGAGGCAGCTCTGGAGTCCCCTGTTGTGAGTGCTTCTCATGGCTGTGCTGTAGGGCCTGGAATTGATTAAAATGCTCGTGACGATTTCTGTCCCATAAAAGCAATACCACGTGTCCTCACCCACCTTCTTCACCAGAGCAGCAGCCATGCCACTGCTGGGGCTATCCCAAAGCCAAGCGACCATGAAAGGTGAATGTCTGAACTTGACTCAGGACAGGAAGGCAGCAGTGCCATGCAAGTAAACACACCCAGGAAAGAGGACCCCAGAACTGCTTCAGAAAGTGGCAAGAATGATGGGCCAAGCATGAGGAGCATTTTGAAGGTGATTAGTGTCAATGTGTCTTTCACTACTTTTAAAAATATTTAAACATTTATCCTTTCTTTCTTTTTGTATTTTAGGGAAGGATCTGCAGGGTGTTCAGGGTCTCACTACTAGATCAGACGTGTAGTGATCTGCCTGTTTACAGCCTCCCAAGAGCTGGGATTACAGGCATGTGCCACCACACCCAGTCTCAATTGCTGTCTCAGGGCGCTCTGGGTGTGGGGCCAGCATGGCAGGTCTGGGGATCGAACCCCTGGCCCCTGTGCCTGCTTGCAGGCTCTTTAATCCGCTGAGCTATTTGGTCAGCCCTTATCATATCTTTCAATCACACCTCATACATGGATGCAGAAGGCCAGGAAACATAGCCCCTGAACCTAGTGGAACATGGCCCCATCTGAAGCACTGTCCCTGGATAAGTCCCATCTGAGGCTGGCCACCCTTTCTGCAGTTTAATTTAATGATTTGCTCCAGGGTGTGTCAGGAGAAGGAGAGCCTGAGTGTTTGCAGAGGTCTCCGTGCACTGGCTGGGAGGCCCTCGAAGCAGGTGGCGCGGTGCTTGCTTTCAGCTGTGGTCAGATCTGCACATGTGGCTCACATTAGACCACGGGCAGGACATGCTATTACACAGTTCTAATGAAATTTGGGCCTGCTGCAATTATAATAAACCATCCAAGGGAGCCAGATTCCTGGCATTTTGTTGGCAGTGAGGGCCTGGAAGATATAGAAAAATTCCTATCATCATGACGGATTAGGTTATTTTCGACTTGTACCAAGTTACTTGTAGTTGAAAGGTTGGACAAGATAGCTCTTGATTAAATGAAAATTGTGCCTGACGAGTACATAAATTATGTTGGGCAGCGGCAAAAAATTGGAATGTGCTTTTATTAGCTCAGTCCCCTTAATGGTTTAACACAGAGCCAGAACCTTTTCCTACCTCGGAAGTATGTCAATAGCGGCACTAGGAAGACACTTCCTTGAAGGAATACCCTGGGGTGGGGATTGAGTTTTGGAAATGAGTGTTTCCTTCTTCACTTATTGTGCCATGCTTGTCCTTGGAGTTGTATCTCCGTGTGTTGGGCTTGTCCAGCCCTATGAAGCTTCCCCAGCCACACTCACACATTTCTGCCCCTTATGGGGCACTTGCTTGACCCGTCAGTCTGTGAACTGCCCTCCTTATCTGCGTCCTCATCCGTCCACCCCAAGTTCCCAGGCTGGAGCTCTTGACTCAACTACTTGGAATAAATGCTTAGTATTTGCAAGGCTACAGAATTGGCAGTAACTTTTTAGATGAAGCTTTAAGAGTCTGTGAACATTTGGCCTGGAGGGAGTTGCTTTGATAGGAATTCAGTCTCTTGTCTAGAAGACAAGCTGGAGGAGCAGCGCCCTGGGTTTAGGACATAGGGTTAACTGGGGCTCCTGCTCTCTGCAGGTCTGCCCCTGGCACACAGTGAGACAACAGGGGGACCTAGAGAGGATGGGGGAGAAGTAAACAAGGAGCAGAGGAGGCTGGAGGGCGAAGCCTGCAGGTGCCCCTGAGAGGCCAATTCTTTCAGGAACAAATGAAAAACAAAACTGAGGGCAGCAACAGAATCACAGAGAAGCCTGGTCCTCCTCCTGTGGCTTTTGAGCAGATCTGTGGCCACCAGCACAAAGAATTGACTAGAGTAGTGTGCCCTTGACTGACTGACCAGACCTAGTGGAGCTTCTCCGGAAGCCGGAATTCAGTTGAACCCCTTCATCAGTTGCCTTGGAAACCATAACTCATTCTCACTTTTGATTGCTCTGTCTTTCTGAGACTTTGGACTGTAGGCCATTACTCTAAGATTTACTATTATATTTTATTGATAAGAGCCAGGAGTATCTATCTCAGCAAAACTCAGAGATTTTCAAGTGGAATCCTTGCGTCCTGTGTGAAATGTGACTCTGTTGGCCACTCCGTGTGACATAGGAAACACAGCCCATCTCCTCCTCAGCAGGTAAATGAGACCCCTCTGGATTCTGAAGGATTTTTTTTGGGGGGCTGGCTCAGGATGCCTTAAGGGCAGGTCTCGTAAGGCTTGAGGATGAGGGGATCTAACCACAGTATCCTGAGCCTGACTGCTTTGCTTAAGCAGGCACTTAAACAACTGAGCTAATGGGCAGCCCCCTCCCCTCTAGATTCTGGCTTAGCCCACAGTGGATACGGAGTAGCACCTTATCACTTGGGCTATAGAGGAGGGCTGTCTCAAGCAAATAGTCTTAGTATTCACCACGGATGGGAAATGAATAAACGCAGATTTGAGTTAAACTGAAGGTAATCACCTTGAACACGCACTTCGGTTGGAACCACGTTATCCAGCATTATCTAATGAAGAGATCCTCCGTGAGAATCAGTTCAGAATGACTATAATTAGCAACAGTCGATCGCTGTCAAATTTAAATCCTGCAGTATTCCCGAAGTACTTAGAGGTGCTTAAAAAGTGTTTGTCTTCTTGAGAGGCTTTAAAAATATTTCCTCTACAATCTTGTTGACACGGTTAATTAACAGTTAGGACAATAGACACAGAGTTTTCTTCCCAAATGGCACTGTGGTAAACCTCAGACACAACACAATCATTCCCCAAATTCCATCCCTTGAAAGGTGGGTGAACCAGTGAGGCGTGCAATGAGCCGAGAAAACACCCACTCCATGCATCTCCTCACTCTCCAATCCTGCTCCACCAATGGTTTTTGTTCCAAATGTTTTAGGTTTCTTCATTTCCTGCACAGAACTGTTTTTACTTGTAATATCTCTGACGTGGCCATCCCAGTCCCCAGTGAGCTGTTCAGTGGGGAGCTGTATTTTCTTCATGTCCACTGTTCCCTACAAGGGGCATCGGCATCAGTAGGAATGCCCACTCTGTGGCCTTGGGTTTTCAAAAATCTCCCAGGCTGAACTTGTTAATTATCTGGAGGGAACCAGTTGTGGAGGAGGGAGCATCTCAGGTTTGTGGCCGACAGGTGGTGTAACACACAGGAGGGAAGAAGGAAGAATTGAGAAAGGGGGACATTGGGCAACTGCAGCATGACCAGAAGTATGGCCAT
>NW_004524578.1:11998826-12024718 GCF_000260255.1 Octodon degus | reverse complement strand
GAGAGAGAGAGAGAGAGTTATAACATTAAAGGTGGACTTCAGGTCACCTTGGCTGTTCTTCACCACCTAATGCATCAGTTGCAGAGGAGGGGCTCAAAGCTGTGCACCTGGGCAGTGATCTTTGAGTGCAGACACCAAACCTGCAGCACCCATATCTTGGGGAAGCTCAGTGTGATTTCTGGCCCCTCCCTGGACCTAGCATGTCACACCCCCTGGAACTGAGGCCTGGCATCCTGTATTAACATACCTACAATTGGGAGATTCTGCTGCAGTAGGATTTTGAGAACCACTGGCTTTAAAAGCATATCAAGGGCCGGCCAAATAGCTCAGTGGATTAAAGCGCCTGCAAACAGGCTCAGGGGCTGGGGAGTTTGATCCCCAGGTCTGCTGTGCTGGCCCTGCCCCCGGGATGTTCTGAGATGGCAATTGAGACTGGGCATGGTGTTGTGCTTGTAATCCCAGCTCTTGGGAGGCTGTAAAAAGGCGGATCACTACGAGTCTGATCTAGTAGTGAGACCCTGAATACCCTATAGACCCTTCCCTAAAATACTTAAAAAAAATTAAGATCTGGGTTTGAATACTCTGTTACACATTAGCACTGGGGTCCATTAACATTGGAGTCTTTGACTGACTGGTTCATTGGTTGATTTACCACTGCTGGGGATTGAACTCAGGGTCTTGCACAGCTAGACAAGCACTCTGCCACTGAGCTATATTCCTAAGTCTTTTTTGTTCTATTTTGACACAGGGTCTTGCTAAATTGCCCAGGCTGGCCTTGAACTTGTGATCCTCCTGCCTCAGCCTCCTAAATGGCTGAGATTATAGGTATGTAGCACTGTGCCTGGCAGGGTCTTAGCTGTTGAGTCTCTGCCCACCTCTGTGAGGCAGACACAGTATGTATCATTCATTTGTGCAACAGATCTGTGTGTTTGGCTCTTCAGACACAACATAAGTGAAAGTACAAAGGACTGGACCTTACAGTGCTTAGAGCTCGGTAGGAAGCCAGACCCTGAGCAATTCACCTAAAAATAAAAACATAATGTTCAGCTGTGGTCCGTATTCTGGGGCCAGGAATCGTAGACTCTGAGAAGGAGGGGAGGGGAGGGAGAGAGAAGGGAGAGGTGTGAGGACGCATGCCACCTTCCCACATGTATGTAAACATGCACTAAAAGATTTTTTAAATTAAAAAAATTAAAAAGGAATTTGGGACAGGAATAACTGGCCTTGCTTGAGGGCTTAGAAAAATTTCCCTGAGACCTCCAAGCTGGTGCTGTCAGTGGAATGTCTTGGGTAAGAGGGGTGGGCAGTGTGTGGTGGGTGGTGGTGGGGGGCAGGGTGGAAGGTGGCAAGGAGGCGGTGTGCAGATGCACCTGCCTAGCTCCAGGAGGGGAGAGCACAACACGGTGGGGCAGACAGTGTGGTCCCCGAGACTGACTGCTCCCTTGGGCTCCTGGAGCCTCAAAGAAATGCAGACCCCTGGACCACACCTGGTTATGAGATTAGAGTTCAATTTAATTATAAAAAACCCCAGGGGATTCTGACCTGAAATAAGAAATCACTGACCAGGATGAAGGCCGGATGGCCTGGAGCCCAGAATGGGGAGTGACATGTCCTAAGGGCAGTGGAGGAGCTGCTAGGACTGGGAGCAGGGAGGTGGGCCCCGAGGACCTGTGCTTCGGAAGGATCCTTCCCTCTGGTGACCAGGTGAAAGGGAATTGGGTGTGAAGGGTCGTGGTCCCTGGGAGGAGGAGGTAAAAACACATGGAGATCATTGGCTGTAGACAGAGGACAGGGGACACGGGAGTTCCCGATGGCCCTTGATTGCTGAGATGTTGGTGTACAGGGCTGGATGAGAAGCAGGTTTAGGGGCCTCATGAGTTTGTCCTTGATGTATGGAGTCTGATGCCAGGACCAGAACCAAGAGCAGCACGGTGCATTCAGTCCAGGGAGAAGGAGGGCAGGGCATCTGGTGTGCAGCTCCCGACGGCTCTCTGCTCTGCCACCTTCCTGTTCCGTTAGTGGCACTGTTGTCCCTGGGGGTCTCTGCTCCTCCTGCTTCTCATGTCATTGCAGACAGGGGGAGCAGAAGGGGAGGGCGAGGCTGCGTGTAGGGAGCAGGAGGCTGTGTTGGAGACGAGAAGGCCGAGCAAGGTCCTCCTTGTAAGGCAGAAGTGGGGAGGATAGGGGTGCTGTGATCAGCTGGGAAGAACCAGCAGGCGGGGAGCTGAGCCCCGCGTGGTTCCGCGATGATGGGGAGGAGCGCTTCGTAGCCGGTCGATCAGAACGGCATCGGCTTCCTTCCCAGTGGAAAAGGGGAATTTGTTGGCTGGCGGCGCCTGCTCGTGCCCTAGTGAAGCTCGGCAAGGTAAACAATCAGCAGCCGTGCTGTCCAGCGTTTTCTGTGGCTCTTGAGTAGGTCCGTCTCCACCCAGTAGACGGTGCGACTTGAATCTGGTGGTGGGAGCCACAGGGGTGAGCGGTTTCTGCACCGCTGTGCTGGGTGTGGGTATGCGCTGCAGGGACCGCATGAGGGTGTGTGTGTGTGTGTGTGTGTGTGTGTGTGTATGTGCACACGCACTCACGTGGGGGTGTGTGGTACACCTCAAAAGTGGCCCTGACTTCCTCCCAGGCGGACTGGCACCTATTTATGACATGACCCTTCAGATCCTCCTATCAGAAGATGACTCTGTTTCCTCTACCTATAGTGCATCGGGTCCTAATAGTGTGATGTTGTATCAGCCACAAGGACAGGGCTGTGTAGCGCACGTGTGTGAGGCTGGCCCTCGTGTGGGGTTTGGGGATCCTGGAGACATACACAGCCTGGCCTGATAGATGCAGAATCACTCCTACTTCCTCAACTGAGGTCCAGCCAACATCGGATGCTCAAGTGAGGCCCTCTTGGGCCACCGTCCAGTGCCAGCTGGGCCCGTCTAGTCTGGAAACACCACTCAGTTTCCCCAGAGTCAGGAGGAACAATTAGTGTTGTCTGGTTACCGCGCTGTAGAGTGGGCTTGTTCCGTAGCAAAAGCTAAGCGATCCAGGAATATCTCCTAAATGTTTTCTTGTACGGTTTTTAATGGGAGACAGTATTGGAAAGAAATTAGGGTTATAAAATCCTGACTTTCTGGGTTCAAAATCTGTCTTATGTACTTCCCAGCTGTGAGGCTTCTCTGCTCCAGCTAAGTTCTAACCGTAGAGGGCAGGGAACAGAGGCTGGCCCGTGGCAGACACCAGCAGTGCTCTGTGTGGCTGTGGGTGTGGTACCTGTGAGTGATACCGGTTAGGAAATCCTTATGACTGCAGGCTTTTGGTGGGTTAGGGTTGGTTGGAAGGCAAATTCCATTGTGCCTTCTCAAAATTCACCTCTTATCATGGGGAAGTGTGTTTAATCATGGAAATGAACAGAGATGGGTTGTAAGGGGGAAAAGTTACAAAAGAGAAAGGAGGACCTGAGCAGCAGGGTCTGCAGAATTCTCCCCTCTTTTTTGGCCAGACATCAAAGACAGAATAACGCAGGTAAGGAAGTGGGACCCACCAGGTGGCTGCTGCGGGTGCTCCGAATGCCAGAGCTGGGCCTGGCCATCCCTGCTCCCAGCCCACCATGCCACCTTCCCTTCTTTTCTTGCTGTGCTATAATCCCTCTAGCAGGGCTCAGGAGCAGCAAATTGCAACACGTTCCCCTTCAATGACAAGCACTTACAAACTTCATCAAAGGGTGAAGCTTTATTCCAGAGCCCAAACACCTGGCCTGTAGTGGGCTTGTTAATCAAGAGCTGCCATTTTGGACTTTCCCTTACCAAGGTGACTCTTAGAAGTTTCTAGCAGGCCAAGGCCATGTGCTTGTCCTCTTTTTCTGCCCCATTTGGCTGGATGTGGATTGCTCTGCACGCCAGCTTTGGACCCTTCATAATTTTGAATGACGTCTTCCTTGCAATGGGGAAGTGGCCACTCAGCAAGGCCCTCAAACTCTTGGAGTCAGGACTCCCTGGCCTGCCTCCCACCTACCTGGAATCTGTCAGCTTAGTGAGAAATGTGACTACCTGTCAACACCTCTTAGCTGTGTCTCTCTGTCCTCAATTTCTATGCCTGGACCTGGCCAGGGTCCCAGTGCCAAAGCTCTACAGAGGCGTGTGCCCAAGTAGGATGAAGGCAGTACCATTCTGTTTCAGATCTGACCCACTGATGGGGGACATCTGGGCTGTGAGCTACCAGTGGTCCCTGGAGTCCTCTTGGGTTGCCACCAGTCCTGATGGAGGGTTGTCTGCAGGTTTTTAATCACCAGACTCTGCCATCATCAGGAAGCACATTAAATCAGGCTGGCTGATTGCCAAGGAGATCTTGGTCCTTTCAGGCTGGAGAGGAGGGGCCCATTCTCTCTTCAAGTTGTCAATCTCGTTCTTTTCTTGGAGCGCAGAATCATCTTTAAAAACTAGAACCAAACCCAAACAGATGAAAACAACTGACTCATAAGTGGAGCTGACAAATGATGCCCAGAGAAAAGGAGGGAGGGAGGCCAGGCTCATAAATAGCGCTCTTGTGTGGTTGGAGCCTTAGCACTTGAGAATTTCACAAAAGAAGAGTTTGCTGTCTAAGTATCGAACTTGAAATCAGCCTTGGAGAATTAGACAAGAATTTCTCTGGGTGTACCAAGCTTCTCCTGTCCTCAGACTCAGCAGTCCTAGGGCCCTGAGGAATTTCAGGCTGATGTGTCAGACATGTCCTGGGGCAGGAGCCAAAGTAGAGCATACTAAGAGGCTCGCTAGGACCTCTGTCCTGGCAAGTGGGGACTGTTGCTGCTCCAGGGTCATTTTTGTGGAGCTTGAGGCCAGCATGTGTGTGGTGGTTGTCCAAGGTCCCCAGTCCTCACCTACTGCTGTGGTCAGCCTGCCTGTGGGTACAGGTGTCCTGCTTTCTCTCCAGCTTCCTCCACTGCTTGGTAAGAACCCTGACAAGCAGGCTGAGTCTTATTTGTCCATGACTTGAGGGCTACATCCAGTTTCCCCTCTTGTCCATTGAATTATGGCTTGACTTCTCCTTCAAGTTTGATGAGTTTCTCAGATTGAAAGTGAAGAGTTTCCTAACTGCAGGGCCCAAAGACAGTTCTGGGCTGAAGTGCTTAGGTTAGGTGTTCTCTGCCTCGGCGTCACACAAGAGTCAGTGGGGGAAATTTAAAAAATATCAGGGCTGGTCTCAGAGCATTTAAAACTCCCTGCAGTTAGAGCTCAGTACTTTTTGGATGCTCTTTTATTGATGTAGTATGAGAACAATTGCTTGAGAACAATTACCTTAAATAAATGGCAAATAGTCCTATTTATTTGAGAATTATTTGGATCAAATGAAAACATTTATAGGCAGGGTTTTAAAAAAAAATCCAGGACTGGCGAGATAGCTCAGCAGACTAAATCACCTGGTTAGGCAAGCTTAGGCAAGCGTAGGGACCACGGTTTGATCCCTGGTACCACATGCTATGCCAGCCCTGCCCCCAGGGCAGACTGAGCTGGCCATAAGTCTGGGCATACTGGCATATGCCTATAATCCCAGCACTGGGGAAGCTGAAAACAGGAGGATCACTATGAGTCTGAGCTGCATAGTGAGACTGTGAAACAACCAAATACATTAAAAAAAAAATCCAAAGTAAATGTACAGGTATCGAATGGGGTTATTCATTTGGAAAACAGTGCGTAGGACGTGTGGAGCCACACTCTAAGGAGGCAAAGTGAGCAGAGAGTCGCAGGCACAGTACCAAGGGCTTCCTGGATGGTGGTGAAGTGAAATGTGGTAGCAGTCATAACTTCCTGGTGCTGAGTCATGGTCTGAGTGCTGAGTCATGACTCCCTGGGCGTTGAGTCTTGAGTTCTGGGTCCTGAGTCACGGGTTGAATGCTGACTTGCTGGGTGCTGAGTCATGACTGCTAGGTGGTGAACCAGGACGACCACCTGGATCTAGCAGTTAAAGCTGATAGTTGTCAAAGGTAAAGGAAGGAAGGTGCTAGGAGAGTATTTACTGTTCAGGACTTGGCAAGCACGGGATGGGTTAGGAAGACTCTCTGCAGGAGACACAGTCATGGAAGTGAGGGATGGATGGGGCTTCTGTGGCGGATGAGGGAGGACCATGGCACAGGCAGAGAAAGGGGAACCCACTAACTTTGAAGATCTGGCCAAGGGTTTCCTTCATCCAAGTGAGGACCCCAAGGGGAGAGCGTCTGCAGATGAGGACCCAGAGGTCTGCAGAGCGTCTGCAGATGAGGACCCTGAGCTCACTTATGCAGTCCTGAGCTTTCTGGACACCCTCCTCAGCTGAGACGGACCCTGCGGGAGTCACAGAGTCAGATGGGAGACTGGAACTGTGGGGCAGGAGCAGAAGTGAGTGCTGCTTGGAGGCAGCTGGGATGGTCCAGGCAACAGGATGTCATTTTAGGTCAGAGTGAGGAGAAGAGTTTGAAAGTTTTGTATGGGCAGAATGGTGTGGGGAACCACTCAGACTGCTTCAAACCCATGGGGCACCTAAGGACACCTGACAATGTGACCCTATTTGTCTAGTACAGGTGCATGGTGGGATACAGTTACGTGACTGTGACTTAGAACAGGTAAATGTATATATGCTGGTTACAGTATTATGTAAGAATGTAGGTATGAGATAATAACCTATACAAGAATTCTAGAGAGGCCAGGAATTTAGTTAGCTCAGTAGTACAGCTCCTGCCTGGTAAGCATGAGGTCCTGAGTTTGATTCCTAATACCCCCAGCCCAAAAAACAATTATACAAAGAGGATGCAGGGCTCTTGCACTGTTGTGCTGTGCTCCATGCTGCCTGCTGTCTTTGCTGATGTCTTGCTCCTATGCGTTCTTTAACCTTGGGAGCTCACCTGTGACAATCTGTTGGGCCCCTGAGTGGGGTGAGAAATGGACTCAAGATTTTGAACAGAACCTGGGTATGAAATGTAGCACTCATAACTTCCTGGGTGCTGAGTCATGGTCTGAGTGCTGAGTCATGACTCCCTGGGTGTTGAATCATGAGTCCTGGGTGCTGAGTCACGGCTTGAATGCTGACTTGCTGGGTGCTGAGTCATGACTACTGGGTGCTGAATTTTGCAGCATGTTCCCATTTTCAGGGCTGAGGTAGCAAAGCATATATATGTATTTGTGTGTCTGAGATACGTACATGTTAATTATGAGCCCAGTTTATGGTCATTGTTTTAAAATTTCTGATATAGGGTCTTGCTACATAGCCTCAGACTTAGTGATCCTCCTGGCTCAGCCTCCTCAGCGCTGGGATTACACGCATGTGCCACCACGCCCGGTTTTGGTGCCAGCACAGAGAGTCCTGGAACCTGACGCCGGTATAACATATGATACCATAGATCGAACTCAGGTCTTTGCGCTTAGCCGGCAGGCTCTTAGACTTCTGAGCCAGCTCCCCAGCCCAACAGTCATTGTAACAGACAAAAATTTTAAAAAGATAACTTTTTGTTTAGTTATAAGATGTTAATATTTGGACATTTTTGAGAGGAATGAGGAGACAGAGGTCTTTAAGAATCTTCTGATAAAATCGCACACGTGGTTTTATCATGTACAACTTGTTGCTTTGAAGTACACATACAATGTGCTGTGGCACTGTTAAGCTAATACATGTAAGACCTTAAAGACTTACTATTTTGTTTTGGTAAGTACACATAATCTATTCCTATCCACTCTCAAGACTATAGTACAGAGTTGTTAACAGTAGTTACCATGTTGGACAATAGGTCTCTTGATTTATTTCCTGCATCTAAATAGAACCGTGTGTCCTTTGACGAATATTTCCTCACTCACCCCTGTCCCTGATAACACTGCTCTAACTCTGCTGCTAGGAGTTTGACTCTTTGGGATTCCACCTAGCTTGCTTTCTGTGCCTGGCTTCTTTCACTTAACGTGAGGTCTTCCAGGTTTATCCATCTGGAGGAGAGAGTTTTCTAATCTATCCCTTGCCATTGTGTGGAGTTTCCAGTCAACTGGCTATTTTCCATCACTATGCCATCAGTCTGTCCTGTGCCCATGGGGACAGGCTTCCCTGTGATCACAGATATCAGAGGGGAAACCAAGACTCAGAGAGGCAAAGGCTCTGTACTAACACCTCACAGAGGGCCCAGATGTCTGCTGGAGTCAGTTTCTTCCTTGGCTTCCATTTACTGAGCGGCTGCTGTATGGAGTAGGTTCTAGGTGCAGGGGGACCCCAGGCTGAGCCCAGTGCATGGGGGAAGGCGGACATCGATTGCCACCACTCTCACACCTGTGGGCTCTGTCTTCTACCTGGGTGGGGCTGAGCAGGCCCAGCTGAGCTACGACACTGGCTCAGGTCCAGTTCTGCCACCAGGGCTGGGGCGGGTGCTCTGGTTGGTGGCTTCTGGTTATACAGGTCTTGATGGCACCTGCTCTTGTGGGCCACAGAGCTGCCCACATTTCCTCTTCTCCTGGAGGGTCCTTCCTGGAGGTGTTTGCCTTGAACCCTCTGCTTGGAGGGCTGGAATCTGGGCAGCCTAGGATACTGCCCTTGAGCTCAAGGTCCTGCCTTCCTTAGCTGCCTTGGGTGCTGGCTCCCTAAGTCAAATCCTGGCATTTGAACTTCTCTCCTCCAATTTATCCCTCCTGGTCGTCAGGCCACAACCCCATCCAAGGAAGGCCGGGCTTCAGTAGTGAGTAGATTCCATTGATTGTTAAAGGAATTGTCTAAAACAATTGTCCTGAGCACCAGAAGAGATGACACCACTGACCTTTCCACTGCTGAAGCCAAATAACTCAGCAAAATGCTCCTGGTGGCCACTCAGATGGGCCTCCAACTGGCAATGGACTTGGGGTTTTGCAGTCACCTCAGGGTTATGACAGCAATGGTCTCAGGTCCTCAAGGGCGTCTCTGAATGTTCCCTTGCCTTTTGACTGTTGAAGTGGCTCCTGGCAAATGCTCTTTCTCTCACCATCTTTTGTTAGACAGCCTGAGGACCCTTGCAGTCTTCTATCTCAGCACTACTTCTGGTCCAGTGGGTCTCAAAGGAGCCTTTTCTAGGCTTTTCTAGCCTTTTGCTTTTGTACCTATGTGTGCACGTATGTATTTGGTGCAGGGTCTCACTATACAGCCCACATTCATAGTGAACCTCCTGTTTTCAGCCTCCCCAGCACTGGGATTAAATGCATCATCACGCTGTGTCTCAGTGGCTGGCTCTCAGTGGCTGGCTCAGTGCGCCCCGGGGCGGGGCCAGCGCTGCTTGTGGTGCTGGGGAAACCCGGTCCCTGCTCTTGCCTGAGAAGGCGCTGAGTCGGCTGAGCTATCTCACCTGCCCTCACCTTTTAGTTTTATTACAGGCAATTTGTTTACAATATAGATATAATAGCTGCAGTTGCACTGATTGTTCAGTTTGACTTGGGAAGAGCCTCTCGGTTGGGTGTAGGTAGTGCTTGGGAGTCTCAGGATAGAAGTATGAGAATTAAATGACAGGGCCCGCCCGTGCCATAATTCAGATGGGATGATTACACTACAGAAAGGAGAGCTGTGTGATCGCAGACTGCAGCACGGGATAGAGACCCAGCGTGCAGCGCAGGCCCGGCCACACCCTCCACACCTGCTTCATCAGGTGCCACCTCCTCACAGCAACCTATCTGCACCACCTGTCCTCATCCACTTCCGTATCCCTTCACCAAAATGCTTGGGACTGGAAGTGTTTCAGATGTAGAATATTTATATATGCATAATGAGAGATCTCGGAGGCAGGCATCCAAGTGTAAACACAATATTTATGGTTTCTATACCACTTGTACATGTAGTGTAAAGAGAATTTGATGCAATATTTTTACGATGCTTTCATTTATTTCACCATGACCTGTCACAGAAAGCTTTAGATGGGGCAGTTTTCACTCATTTTGCCAGATTGGCGCTTAGAGTTGCAGGGTTTGGAGTGCTTTGGATTTCAGATGTGTGAATTAAGGATGCTTAGCAATAGTCTCCCCTCATCCAAAGGGAACAAATACACATGCAGGTGCACAGTGGACACCTGAACCTGCAGGTAATAGTGAATCCTAGGTACAGGCACCGAGCCACCTCACAGCTGACCAATATGTGAGTCACCTACAGAGTGGTGAATGTACACCTGCACTGAACAAGGGGAGGATTCACACCCAGGTGTAGCTGGAGCTGGGCACTGAGATTTCATCATTCTACTGAAGCTGGTGTTCAACTGAGAACGTATGATTATTTTTTCAGTACTGGGAATTGAACCCAGGGCCTTCACACTGAATTACATCACCAGCCCCTTTTAAAAATCCTTTCTTTTAATTTTGAGCGAGGGTCTCACTAAGTTGCTACATTGCCCAGGCTAGGCTCAAACTTGGAATCTTCCTGCCTTCGCCTCCCAGAGTGCTGGAACTTTAGGTGTGCACCACTGTATCCAGATACATATTGCTTATTTCTGGAATTTTCTGTGGAATGTATTTGGACCACAGTTGACTGGTGGCAACGAAAACTGGAAAATGAAACCATGAGTAAAGGGAGGAATGACAGTGACTGCTGGAGCCCAGCCACTGTCTGTCTCTGAGAGCTGCAGCTTGGCCCTGGGTGGATGGGTGACAGCCGAAGCTGCTGAGCTCTTCTGGGGCTATGTGTTGCTGTGGGTGTGCAGACAGCCATGCAGCCCCGGCGCATGACTGCCCTGAAAAGCGTGTCTGCCACCCTGGGTGAGAGACAGGAGACTCGGACACACAGGGGAGAGGAGGCCCCTTCACTGCACCGCGTGGGCCAGCAGCACCAGGACTCAGACTCCTACCAGATGCTCGTAGCCTCTGCGAGCTATTGCTTCTGAGTCAGGGCCACTGACACCTAAGCCCAGGACACTCAGAGAAGGATTTGGGGTTCTAATTTGGGCAAGGGGCCTGTCACATTTTGCAAAGTCTGACCTAGAGGAAAAAAAAAATTGTGTTATGCCAGATGCAGGATGCTGCGCTCCATACGGAAGGTGGTTTGTGCTGGCGGAGGATCCACCTTCCCTTTCTGGGCCTTTCCCCAAGAGGCTGTGCCATGTCATCCTGCCCTGCCCAGTAATTTAGAAGAATCGCAGTAATGATGACAACCAAAGCCAGTCGGATCCTCAGGGAGAGTCCTGGGAGGCAAACTATAATTATCTAAATTGGGCTCTGAGGGGGATGTAAGCTTTACAACCTGTCACAGAAGTGCTGTGCCACAGAAGGGAGCATTGCTGATGTCTCTTTCTGCTGAAGGTGTGGCTTACAAGGGAGCGCTGCCTGGCGACTTTCCACATAGAAGGGAAGGCATTCTTTGCCAAAACCGGCTGAGGGAGTTCGCTGTACTTCAGGATGGTGATGACTGAGAGGAGGGCTGCTTCTAGAAATTTCTGAGGGTTCTCCTGTCAGTGAAGGAAATGCTCGGGCTTTTTCCTAAATTACATTTCCATTAAGAACCAAGTAGTTCATGCGTGTTCTTAATCCTCACATTAATCCCGCTTCTCAAGTGGTGGCAAATTTCTAGTGATTTTCCTCATGAGCGAGCATTTATTTCTTTGACGAAGGCCAGAAGGGTCCATGAAGCCAAGGGCCTTGGGCAGTCTCGCTGGTTGAGTGACACCTTTCCACTCACATGCCTCCCTAGGGCTTTCTCTAAATTGGCACCCAGCAAAATTACAAATTCCTACAGCAGGGGATGAATGTGGGCTTTGTGGCCAGGCAGCTTGTGTTTAAATCCGGGCTCGGCCACTCGTTCACCTCCTAGGAGTGTGCGTCCCATGTGCCATTAGCCTGGGTTCCACCTGTGCCACCCGCACCCGAGAGTGCAACTCCAGGCCCTGTGTGGAGTTTCTGCAGAAGCCAGCCTGAGGCTGCCAAACCACAGAATGTATAGTGTCCCCACCTGCCTTGCCAAGCCGTTCCAGTAATTTTCCACTCCTCCTTCTGTGATTTTCCACTCCTCTGGATCCCTGCAGTCTCTTTTTTATCCCTCCTTTCCACTTCCCCATCAGCTTCTTTTTTTGGTTCTCTTTCTGTCCTCTCTTTGGGAGCTTCAGGCACCTGTCCTAGTAGGAGTCGAGCCCAGCCGCATTCGTGTCTCTTCTCTATGGTGGTAGTAGATGCAGAATCTGTCTCACCACCTTCACGTGGGACCAGTACTGTTTTCCATGCTGATGGGCTCAGCTCTGTGACCTGTGAATGGAGATGCGAGAGTCCTTGCTTCTAACTATATGATAGGACTGTAATAATAGCTGTATGTCATGGGCCACAAGGCTTTGGCTCCTCAACTGCAAGCCACATTTGTAGCCTGCAAAGGTCCATGGTGTACTGAGTGCAAAAAGTGCCCTACATACTCAAATGCAATGAAAGAGCTCTGGCATTTACCAGCTAAAGAAGATGGGCTGGGTATCTTAAAAAGGTACAGATTTGGAGTTGTGGGGACTTAAGGATCCAAGAGGACATGGGGAAGGTTGGGACTAGGTGGTAAAAGGCTGTGTCAGGCGCTCTGGTTTCATCTTGATGTCAACAAGAGAGGTCAAGTGCAGGTGAATTTTACTGGGATGACATTCTTGTATGAGCAGTGGTGTTGACAGAAGGGAGTCCTATGGGGAACATGAACCAGAAGGCAGAAGAGAGATGACAGGACCCCATCAAAATTCATGATTTCTAGTCTAACCGCTGTGGATGAAACTTATGAAAGATGACTGAATGAAGCAGGAGGAAGCCTGCCTATTCTGATCAAGATAATCCTCAAATCTACAGGAACAAACTAGGTGAAGAATCTGATTAGGCAGTTTTAAAGGAAAATATCCTCAAGGCTATATATATATTTGTTGTTGTTGTTACAGGGTCTAGCCACGCAGTTCAAACTCATAGTGATCTCCTGTCTCAGCCTCCCCAGTGCTGCGATTACAGGTATGTGCCACCACGCACATTTTCAGGGCCTGTGCAGTGCACCTGGGGCTCCAGGGCTAGCATGGCATGCGGTACTGGGGACTGAGCTCTGGACCTTGTGTTTGCCAGGCAGGTGCTTTGACTGATCACAAGTCTTTATTTTTAGCAGAATAAAACAGTTGTTGATAGGTAGGAAGGAGGAAAAAGGGATTTGGATGAATGGAGCTAAAAAGTAATGTACAAATAAGAAGAGAAGCACTTTGCGTGGGTTCATTGCACTGGCTGAGGAGTGTGACAATTTTAGTTCTTGACTCTTGGGTTAAAAGAAAGGAGTGAAAAGCCCACCTTTTTAAGGACAAAGATTATTTCTCATTTCTCTACCCATTGCCTTGGGGTCTGGCAGGATGACACAGATGCTTACATATTTTTAATATTGAGCAATCTTGATTTATACTCCCTTATAATGTCTATTGTGTTCTCAAAGCTCATTCTTGTAGGGTTGGCCTTTTGACTGTCCTCACAACTGTGTGAGTGGGGATATTTTCAGACAGTGAAGAATCTGAGGTTGGGATGGCTAAAACAACTGGTCTAGAGTCACCACACTGGGAGTGACAGCAGTGTGACTCAGACTTGGAACTGTGAGTCCTATTCAGGTCTCTGGTCCCTGTGGAGGATATTGACAGGGTGGATCATGATGGATTTTTGAAAGAAATTGGAGCGAAGATGTTATTGGAGATTTTTTTTTTTTCACATGTGCTTTGCTGTTTTTATAGTCTTTGTTTGCTTTCATTTGTGTTGTTGTTGTTGAGAGAAATTTTGCTGATTAATCTAGATATGTCAGTGGTTGTTAGTCCCACAACAGGGTGTAATGGCTTTAACAGAAGTACTGGGAATTATTTTTAACTTAAAGTTGTCTTTATATATTTGTCTTTTTTGAAGATTAACTTAGGCCTGGGCTGGCAAGATAGCTCAGCGGATTAAAGCACCTGCTTAAGCAGATGCAGGGACTAGGGTTCAATCTCCAGCATACTGTGCTGACCCTGCCCCTGGGGCATGCAGAGACAGTGACTGAGACTGGGTGAGGTGGTGCACACCTGTAATCCCAGTGCTTAGGAGGCTGAAAACAGGAGGATCATTCCGAGTCCGATCTGCATAGCAAGACCCTGTACTAAATACATTTTTTTTTTAAAAGAAGAACTAAGGCCTCAGTGAAATATTCCTTTATCTGACCAGCAGGAGATAAAGGAGAGTTTGCACTAAATTCTTCTTTCTATGGGCATAAAAAAACCCATAGAACTGAAAGTTGAAATTGTTTTCACAGGGACAAAAAGGAGTAAAATGTGTAAGTAGGCTAAAGTCTAGATGCTGGCAAACCTGGGAAGATGGGCCCAGGTCTACCACCTAGTGAACTCTGCTGTCACAGAGTAACTTCACATTTTTAAACCCAGCTGGATCCTACTGGCGGAAGTTGAATTCCCAGGAGGAAAATGGATCTTGATATTTTAGACATATGTGAAGTCAGAGCAGTTGGGCAGGCGATACTTTTGCTTGAAGAGAACTCATTACAAATTTAGCTCAGCTTGGAAGAAACTTTCCCATCAAGGAGGGTTTCCTGGTTGCTGCAGATATAGTGTCCCTCTGGGATTTCCTTGTGGACTTTACCAGGCATGGTTCTGTCTTGGTAGAGGGATGACAGATTGGCTCATGGCCATCCCTATTTCTGAAACCAAGGGAAAACTGGAATGAACTACCTGTTCTTGGTTGCTGAGTGAGCTCTCTGGGCCTAACCTCTTCTTGCTTTCTTAGGTGTCTAGATTCAAGTGCTACAGCTTGCCTCCTTCTTTTCCTTCTCCTTCTTTTGAGATTCTTCCAGGAAAACATGTAGGTTATCTTTGTCACCATATGTCGAGAACCTGCCCAAGAATGAAGCTTGTATACAGAAAAGACAAAAGCAAGAGAGATAGAGTCTTGATCAACTTACCCACGTATGATTTAAATTCAGCCCTGCTCGAACCCTAGTGGACTTTTCAGTAAACATCCTCTTGGTACAGCTGGAGTGGAAGCGTCTATCGCTTGTAACCAGAAGATTCTGACCAGGTGCAATTTATAGACATATATTCATTCTCATGGACTTTGAATGATTTTCATCAGAAGCTCCCAGTTTATCCTGTTGACTTAGTTTTTTTTTTTTTTTTTCATTCCCTGAGAAAATATGGGGAAATGGAAAACTAGCAGAATGAAAAGGAAACAAACACTCACATGTCCCTTATATGCAAAATCTTTTGCTAAGCACTTTAAGGCCTGCCTACTTTCTCTCCTCCCTCCCTCTCTCCCTCTCTCCCTCCCTCCCTCCCATTTTTCCTTCCTCTCTTCCTCCCATCCTTCTTCCCTCCTATCCTTCCTTCCTTTTCCCAGGCACAAGACCTTCCTAAGTCTGGCTCTCATTAAGTTATGTTAAGTAAGAACCCCTGACATTGTCCCATCAGGCCTTGCGGGTAGTAATGTCGCTGGGCCCCAACCTCCCTGAACATCCCTGTGGGGTCGCTGGCTTCTGAAGGCACAGCCGAGGCTCAGGCTTCTGTGATTCACTTTGCTGACTCAGGAGCTGGGGGCCTCCCTCCTGCCTTAGAGAGGAGGCACTGATTATAACCTCATCTGACAGACGAGGCTCAGTGAGTTAAAGACGTCTCCCAGTGCCTTGCAGCCTGGATGGGCCTGGGAAGCCTCTGAACCTGAGCCCCTTTATTCAGTGTTGCGGACTTGGTCCAGCAGCTCTGGCACCACCCAGAAACTTGTAGGAACACAGAACCACAGTGCCCTCACCCCAGACTGCTGGACCTAAACGTGTGTTACAATGTGGCTCCAGTGAGTCACAGGCCCAGAGAAGCCTGAGCAGCGCTGACATCGCCGCTGTAAACCACAGCACCATGCTCGCCAGCCTGGATCCACAGAGGATGACCCGGGACATGTGCCCTTCGGGCCAGCTCGCCACAGCTGCTGCCTGTCTGATCAAAGGGAAGAAAGGCCTGGGAAGAGAGGTAGGTTGCCCTTGCTCCCTCTCCCGGGGCTGGGAGAGCAGGGGCTTCCCCTGCTCCCTGTTGTGTCCTGGAGCCCATCCCAGCCAGCCTTGGCCATGTCCTCACCACCTGGGCCCAGCTGGAGGGCCAGCTGCTGGCCCCACGAGGGATTATGCCCAGAGAGCTTCCCACAGCAGTCCATGGATTCCTCACTAAGGCGCTCTGGGAACAAAGGCCTTGTAGAAGGCTCATGATGCATTTTTGGAAGGAGGGATCAAAGCAAGAGCCACATCTGTCACAAGAAACATGGGAACAGCCTTCTTTCTGGAGAATGGGGAAAATCCTCCATCCCTGACTGCCTTGGATTCTCCATGGGTGAAACGCTTTCAGCGGCTATTGATGTTCACAGATGCAGCTGGGTGCTGGGCTCTGTCCTTCTTGCACTTAAGTGTCCATGGTCATTGGAGAAGCCCAGATGCTGTAATGGTCCTTGTGGGTCAGACAGGAGCAGAAAACTTCCTTAACCTTTTTGGAGTAGCTGAATACTTTGCATCAGTGTTTCCCCAAGGACAACCCACATACCGGCGCATCTAGAGAGCTGCTTGTCATTGGTGGGAACAGGAGGAAGACAGAGAGGGTCCTGGACCTTCCACAGCCCCTCGAGCCCACCGGACCTGTGCACACATGGTCAGGGCTCATCTTATTGAGAAGGTGCAGAGTGGCACGAGGGCCACAAGGCCACTGGGGATTTACAGAAGCAAGTTCCATCCCAGTGTCAAGGACTGGAAATTGGACAGGGGCTTGCTGTTTCTTCATGTCTCTGCTTATTATTACCTCTGTCCATCCTTGGTCCCCTTAGAAACAGATATTTTCATGCTCATCTGAGGTCAAGGAAACAGACTTGGAAAGATGAAGTCACCTGCCCAGGTCGTGGCTGGCCGGCCCATGGTGCACACGGCTTCACACATGTGACCTGGGACAGTTGCACTGGACCTTATGCTCAGGCTTGAAGCTCTGTGGCCACCATCTTGCCACCCTCGTGATTTTATCTTTAGATCTGCATCAGTGCTGTCCTGTAACACCAGGAAAGAATGCTGCTAATGTGGAGCTTTGCCTCATGCATAGTCTCTTTCCTGCCTACCACCTCCCTGCTCCCCAACACCAGCCCTTGTTCCTGGCTGCCCCTGCTGCCCTCAGTCCCTGGGCACAGAATGGCAGTGGTAGGGACCAGCAGGCATATCCTGTGAGCTGGGTCAGGAGGTGACCTGGGACTGTGAGGGCCTACATTCCCATGCCCCAGGGGCACACTAAGTAGTGAATAAAAATACCAGGACGGTTTAAGAGAAAGGCCAACAGAGAGAGGAAAACAAGCACTCTTTCCTGTTTCCTCCATTCCCCACGTAGTTCTGGGGATCAAACCCAAGGTCTTTGCACTGAGAGACATCTCCAGCCCTTTTAAAGGTGTTGAGACAGGGTCTGGATAAGTCACTGGAATGTCCAGGGGGAGCTCAGACTCACAGTCTTTGTGCCTCAGCCCCCAGAATGCTGGTGTTACAGGCGTATGCACAAGGGAACTTGGACCAAAACCTCCAGAACTATGAGCCTTTCCTCTTTATAAGCCAATTGTCTCTGGTATGTTGTCACAGTATTGGAAAGCTGACAAACACATACTGCATCACACAGTGGGGGTCACGCTGGTGCTCTCATTGCTTTTTGCACAAGGTTGACTGCATTGTCATTTATACTGGGTCTTACCCCAGATGACATGGTCTACAAGGGTCAGGATTTGTACCCCAGGAGGGATGAGTCCATAAGCCCCTCTCTGTCCATATCATGATCCCAGTCCTCTCTTGGTGCTTAGGTGCTTAGTTGTCCAAGGACTGCACAGCTATGATGAGTAACAAAAGAGCCCGAGTAACAGCTGCTTCTTAGACAAGGTCATGATTTGAATTGACATCCATGAGCCACAGGACCTGGGCACCCTCAGTCAGCACAGGCAGAGCCGGCACTCTGCTCTCCAGGCTACACCTTGGCTTCCTCAGGAGAAAGGCCCTGCTTCAGATGTTCTCTGAGGCTCCTGCATGGAAGGCATGGCTCCCAGTGTGGCTGAGGTGGAGACTGAGAGAGGCAGTTCAACCGTGAAGGCTGTGACTGAGCGAGCAGAGGATGTGATGTTGGTAGAGCTGTGGCTTGATGGGCTTCCCGGAGGGCATCAAGAAGAATGAGCTCTCTCTTCACTTCCCAGCTGCCTTGGTGTGAGCAGCTTTATTCTGCCATGAGCTCCCCACCATGGTGTTCCTGCCTTGCCTCAGGCCCAAAGAGATGGGGCCGAGGGAAGATGGACCGAAACCTCCAGAACTGTGAGCCTTTCCTCTTTATAAGCTGATTGTCTCTGGTATCTTGTCACAGTGATGGAAAGCTGACCGACACATACTGCATCACACAGCTAGAGTCACACTGGTGCTCTCGTTGAGGGAGACTAAAAGCTCATTCTCTCTTAGGGAAATTGAGCTTGAGGCCCATGGCTGTGAGCCTGGCAGAGCTGAGCCCAGATTCCAGCCTTGCTTCCTATTCTTAGCTGTGTCTTTTGAAACAAATGACTTAGTCTCATGAAGGCTCATTTCTTAGTTGCTGTCAAACATGTCTTCCTGGTGGGGAAGCTGTGAGAACTTCCATCTAGGACTCACTGCTCAAAATGCATCCCTGATGAGCTTATTAGAAAATGCAGATCCATAGGCTCTAGCCCAGGCCTTCCAAACTGAAATCATCCAGCAAGATTTCTAGGTGATGGCTGGACAATGTCTGGTGAGTGCTTAGATACTGGGGTTCATCCTGCAGATCCATATGTAAAGGCTTCTGGGGGTCAAAGGAATTCTCAGGTGTTCCACCTTCAGGGGGCAAACTCCTATTGACCCTTCGAAAGCTTCCAGCCCTTGGCCATACCTTTCCTGATCTGCTCAGGGAGCTGATCAGCTTCTCCACTTTATTTCTTCATTGAGTACAAACTTCTAAAATTGAACTTGCCACTGTGCACTCCAAGCCCCTTGGACAGGTCTGGCTTAATTCAGAGGCTGTGGGCTTTTTTTTTTTTTTCTGAGAATAGCAACCCCAGCACTGAGGATGGAGATGATGGCGATAGCAAAGACAGTGACAGTGTTGGCTCCCGCTGACTGGGCCTGACAACAGGACCAGAGACTTGGCTTGCGGTCACTCTAGACCACCAGCTCTAGGTCAGCCTGGTGCAGTTAGGTGACAGAAAAGTGCGTTAAGCTGAACTGATAAGACGTCTCCCTCATCGATCACTCGATGACGTAGAGTGTGCCTAAGGAGAGTCACATGGGGAGAAGACACTCTCTCAGGCTTTCACAGAGAGCACATAGGCCAAGCATTGGCCGTGACTCATCCACATGGCTGACACTGACAAAGGTTCTACAATCTGAGGTACAGGATCTCAAGATAAATCCTGAGGGCATTTCACTGACCTTCTCAGACCAAAAAGCTACAACTCTTGTTGCACAGGTCCTGCTTTACCTTGGTCTTAACCATCCAGTAGAAAAGTATGAAGATGAAATATAGGAAGTAAAGCCATGTTGTTATGTTGAGCTGTGGGGGACTCAGGTCAATAATTTCTGACATTGCCAGTTAAACAGAAAACCCAATGATATTATGGGCTTCTGTACCCTTTTAGAATATTTTGCTGAGTTTACACACCTATAATATTCAATAACGGAACTTAAAAAAAATTGGGGTATAACTATGAATGTCCATTTTGTATCTGTGTATTTAAAGTGGTTAGGATAGATATATAGTTGTATTCTCTTAATGAATAGAATGATTTTTTCTAATGGTGTTTGTAAGTAGGATCACAAGTCTGCATCTTGTACAGCAATTAACCACTAAGAAGAATGTATGCAGTGTATTATTTGTTGAAACTGTACTTTCGATTTGATTTGAAACTGTCTCATTGCTATATGTTTATCAATAAAACTTTGAAAAGAAAAAAAAAAAAAGACGTCTCCCTCTTCTTTGCTTCTCTCATGCCCCTAGGAGAAGGTGTCTCAGGTTTCTCAGAAGCTTGCGATCTGGATTCCTGTTTAGCTGAGTGCTTGTTCCTTTGTGGAGAGGGACATTCAGTGCTGGCTTTGAAGCGTTCCTGAGCAGGTTGCATCACCTGCTTCTGCAGTCTGCGCACCTCTCACTGCCCTGCTCCCACCTGGACCAGTGCCGCTGTTCCCCTGTGTAAAAGTCCTGGGCTCCTCTGGGCTGCTTCCCTGCATGAAAGCCTTGTTGGAGTGAAACCCATCCTGAAGCAGATAAAGACCAGCTTACAATGTCATGCAGCCGCGAAGTAAGTACAGTGATGCCGGGTGTTTCCCTCACCCTTGAAACATGCTTCCTCTTGCCTTTGGTTTCCCACTGGTTTTTATTTTTGAGCCTTGTGGGTGGAAGTCATTCCAGCCAGAATCTCTGCTCCAAACGAGGGTCTCTGTCTCCCCCAGGAGCTTAGGATCAGAGAAGTCCCTCGCAGATGTGGGGTGGGGGAGAGCTGGCAGATACCCAGAGAACCGTGGGGTAGTGCCCTTGTCAGTGGTGCTGAGCCTGTGGCACCCGTGCTGTCATGGGCATGCGGAGTCCTCTTTGTCAGCACATGAGCCAAGTTGCCCTGGCAGCTGAGCATCAGATACTGAGGTTTAATTGCAGGTGGCACTTGGTGATGAGTAAGCAGGTTGCAGGTTGCAGTTCGGGTGCTCGGGCTCTGAGAGGCTTGCCATCTCTGGTCTGTGTTATGTTTATGTCATTGATTCACTTTCAGGTGCTCCTGAGAAGTCTTCATTCACTCACCACTATTTCATTTTTCAAGTATGCCTTAGATAATTCTAGGACTGTTGCTAGATCTGGCAGTGGGGGACTCCCCTTCCCGAGGAGGACTCACCTCATTGGTTCTTAAACTGCAGGCACTTTGGCACAGTCTGGGGGCTTCAAGGGCTTTCTGGAGTTTCTAACTTAGAAGATTGGGGGGGCACTGGTCTGGGGTCTCTAGGATAAACTACCACGAGACAGTAAAAAGTGTGCTAATCCAGCATCTGGGTGTCAGCCCTGTCCAGGGTGTTGGCTCTGAGAGGCTTCATGCAGGGAGAGACATGCTAGAAAGATCATCAGGAGGAGCAGAAGGAAGCGGCCCCTGCAGGAGAGAGGCTGTGCGGAGACCACGTGGCTATTGAATTGGACTTTGGCTTATTTGTCTGAAAATGAAAAACAGACCAGTGGCTTAAATAAACTTCTTTTTCTTTCATATAGAAATCCCAAAGCAAGTGTCTCAGGCCCAGGAGGAGAGGCCCTTCTCTCTCTCTGCTTTGTCATCCATGACATGTGAGTTCCATCCTCAAAGTGACAAGATGGCTGCTGGAGCTCCAGCCAGAATGTCTGTATTTTAGGCAGAATGAAAAGCTGTTCCTCCCAGCTGGCTCAGTGCCACTGAGAAAGACCTCACTGAAGTCTCAGCTGGGGCTTCTGCACATACTGAACAGAGGCTGCAAAATAGTCTTTAAGCTGATCAAATTGCAGCCCTGATTGAATTCCTGGGTTGGTTACTGAGGCAGGAGAGGAGCTGGATGCTGGGTAGACTGCCACAGTCCATTTGGAGGAACATTATGTTCTTAGCATTGCCACAGCCCAGGGTGCCAGAGAGCATGTGATGGAGGAGCTTGGTGCTTACTGGCTGGGCAGCAGCAGTTCAGGGAAAGGCAAGGTGCAGCTAGGTCCTCTCTGCCCAGCTGTGGTGAGTGGAAGGTTCTCCCTTCTCTCACGGCCTCCTTTCCTCTCTCTCTTTTTCCTCCTTTGCCCTCCACTTTTTTTCTTCTCTTCCTTCACATTCTGCCCCTCTTCCCACCAGAAGCACAGGATTCAGTGCACCACAAAGAGGCAGACAGCATTCTGGGAAGGGGCAGATGGCATTCTGGGAAGGGGCAGATGGCATTCTGGGAAGGGGCAGATGGCATTCTGGGAAGGGGCAGATGGCATTCTGGGAAGGGGCAGAAGGCATTCTGGGAGAGGCCAGGCAGAGAGGCGGGGAGGAGCCACTCTAGCGTACTAGCTGGGCTGCTTTCTGGAGAGCGCCAGGGAGGGAGTTTCCACTGGGAGAGAGAAGTTTCCAGGCTGGAGAGAACTGGGAAGAAAGAGACATCAGCTGCTCTAAGTGGCTTAATGTGGTGACTGAGCAAAGCTGTGCCATCCCTAATGACACCACGTCAAAGCTGCATTGTGTAGGTGGGGACTTTGTTCCCATGTCCCTCTTGTCCTGTGTGTGACGTACCACAGGAGTTGTTTCTGCACTTAGAACTCAGGGAAAACTATCTTCCTTCAGGAGTTCACAGCTTTCTTTTCCATGAAAGAAGTCTGCGCAACCTGCCTTTTATGTCACAGCTTCCAGGACCCGGAGGCACATGGTTGGACTCTTCGTGCTGCCTAGGTTCAGGTCTCTCTTTACAACCATGTTAATTGCTCCATTCTGAGTGCTTCTGCCTTAGAATCGTGGCAGGGGACACGGTTATGTGTAAAGGTAGGAAGAGACATAAGTGTGGCATAGGGGCTGGTGGGTGCCGCGGCTGGAGTCTGCCCTCAAACCCATGAGGGGTGGCATGAGTGTGGTGAGAGGGAAGTTTTGATGACTTTTAGTGAAGATTCTGAGCATGCACCGGACTCCTGCGGTTTCATAGAGGAAATAATGACGCCAGGTGGCCGGGCACGTCCAGGTGCGTGCATGTGTGGCTGGGAAGCAGATTTACTAGATGGCTTTCATTTCCGTCCTTGGTGTTGAATGCCTTGGGCTTGCCTGAGTCACAGGTCCTGGCTCAGCTATTAACTCAGGACAAGGATGGAGACTTAAAGTCACCTAGGCTGGTTGTTTCCAGAATTCTTTTGATTTCTACCACTGTTTTTGTATGTATAACTATGCTCTTTAAAATGAGTCAGACTTGCCTTCTAAAATAGTCCAGATATTGCTTTGATGGTAGATACCGGTCTCTGTGTCACCCTTCAAGGGACTCATTAACTTACAAAGAGAATTTAGTGGAAGGGATGCATTGACATAAAAAGCTGAGTTCAATAGTGGAGTCTTTTCTTTTTCTATCTTTCTTTTCTTTTTCTCTTTAAAATATTTTTTAGGGATGGGATTCCAGAGTGTTCAGGGACTCACTACTAGATCCGGACTTGTAGTGATCCTCCTGTTTACAGCCTCCCAAGATCTGGGATTATAGGTGTGCACCATCATGCCCAGTCTCAATCACAGTCTTGGCGTGCGCCGCGGGTGGGGCCGGCCTAGCAGGCCCAGCAGTCGAAGCCCCCGGCCCCAGCGCCTGCTTACAAGTGCTTTAATCCACTGAGCTATTTGGCTGGTCATTAGTGGGGATTTTGGTACTGTTCAAACTTCTGTGTTGTGGTGATGGCTATGGGGAGGGAAGGGGTGGGGGGGAGGAGAGAGAGAGAGAGAGAGAGAGAGAGAGAGAGAGAGAGAGAGAGAGTTTTGGTTGGAAGTTTCATTAACCTCACTGCAAGTTAGACTGTGCCAAGCCAACCCATCACTCCTGTTTCACTTTTTTCCCCTCTAGCTCACTCATTAATCAACCAACCACCAACTACCAGTCACCCAGCCACGTAATGGCTTCCATGAACCTTTGTTTGAGCTTCTTTGACATTTCAGCCCAATATTCACTACTAAGAAACACAAGTTTAATGTCCTTTAAAAATTGTTTTTAATTAAAAAAATTTGTTTTCCTTTTTCATAATAACACTTAGCTTAAAACACAAGCATTCTGTAGACGAAAGAAATTTTCAGGTCCATCCTAATCATACGAGGCTGCTGTGGCTCAGGGTCTGTTGTTGGTGGCAGCCCTTCTGCAGCACATGACTGAATGTGGCAAGCTCTCGGTAGAGTGATCTGTGGCACTCTATGGAAACTCCTGTGGTCACCTGCACTCATTACCTGCCTCCGGGTACTGCCTCCCACTGTCTGAGTTGTGTTGTCTTTTCTGTCTAGAAGCTTCTTTGCTAGTGGTCCCTAGTGGCCCATGTATCTAAGAATGCATCCACTTTAGTAAGCTGGGAAGCTCCAGTGGTTCATCAGCTCATCCAAGAGTAACTGTATGTGTTTGTACAGAGAAGTGGGTCTTGTGATTGGAATCTCAGACTTCCATCAGTGGATGTGTGGCCCTGATTCTGCCTCTCTGTGTCACCTTCTGCTGGTTACTCTGTCTTACTTTCCTCATTGGTTAAATAAGAATCAAATGACCCCAGAGGTTCCTGTCAGAACCACTGTGCTTCCTGACACAGTGTTGTCCAGTGGAGGCCAGAGCAGGCTCATGTGTTGCAGGCACGAGTGACAGACTCCTGCAGAGTGTGCCCAGTCCCAGGTGTGGATGTGGATTCGGTGCTTTAGACTGCTCTGCCTCCTGCCAAGAGAGAGTGATGAGAGGCGAGGCTGCAAGAGAAAAGGTTTCTCAAAGTGTGTTCTGTAGTGTAGTGATCATCGGGGTTCCCACTTCAGAAGAAGTTCCCCAAGGAACCAACTTTGGGAAACTGCATAATCTATCAACTGCTTGGATATTTACACTGATCTTTAGGAGGGCAAGGGCTTCAAGAAGGCCCCCAGTGGACAGCCTGGCTTATAAGCCTTTTCTGAAGTATGTGTGAACACTCTACCCTTTCTAGGATGCCATGAAAAGCCATTTTGGGGGAATATTGAACTATAGTAGACTCAAAGTCTTCCAGAGTAAGCAGGGCTCTTGAGGGACCTCATCAGAGATGGTGACTCTCATCTGTGGCTTCCTTTGCTCCTGGCTCGCCAGGGGCCCCTGAATATTCCCAGCAGCAGGAGGCAAGACCTAACACCCACATGTGTGGGAGCCACATGGGTCCCTGCTGCTATCAGTGGTGAGTCATTTGAGTCCACACTGGGCACACGAGTATGAGACATGAGTCACAGGCATATGGGAACCTTACTCACCCCTACCTTCCTTTAGTCCCTAATCCTTTAGAATGCCCCAGATTCATGATGTCACTTTAGGAGAATTAAACTTGGACAGAAAAATGATGTAATTAATTCAGCTCAGGTTCCATTAAAGTCTTCTGCTCGTGTGACATCTGACCATGTCAGTTTCACAGAGGAGATGGCAGCAGGTGACCGGGCACATGCAGCTGGAGAGGTCTGCTAGACGGCTTTCCTGCAGGCTTTATTCCCATCCCTGATGTTGAGCATGTAGGCCTCGCCTGAAACATGCACTGTATCAACATCTCCTGGCTCATCTCTCAGCTCAGTACCAGGACAGCATTGCTGGTACTAGGGTCCTCTGTTGCGTGCACTCTATGAATACACTTCTGGTTCTTCCTGCGTATGGCTACTCCTTCAAACAGAATATTCCTTTTATTCATTTGAAGTGAATCCAAACCCTGCTTTGATGGGCAGCTCTGGGTTGGGCACTGGGTCACCTGGTGTCAGAGGTGGTGGGTACACTATAAAGAGTGTGGGCCTGGTGCTTTGATCTAAAGGAGGAATGCAACAGAGGAGGTATTGCCTCTGTCACTGTGAGATGCAAGGAAGCAGTGGAGATCTCCACACCCGGTTTGCTAAGCATGTGGCCTCTGTAAGGCCCCCAACTTGTCTGAATTCCTATCTCATCCATCAAATGGGGTAAGTTAGTACTTCTTCATAGATAGTGGTGTGAGGAAGAAAATCAGTAAGGCTCAAAAGCAGTCTAGGTACAGAGCAGGAGAGTGGCACTCAGAAGAGCTGGGGACTTGGACACAACTTCAGATTGATGGAAGAGACTGAGCCACATTACAAGGGGAGGAGGCTGTGGGTGCCCTGCATTGGGAACTAAAAGTCAATGGTGAGCAGCCAGGCTGTGTGGGCTCAGCCTCCCAACTCCTTGCTCCTTCTTCACTTGTCATTGAGAGTTGACCTCTATACAGAGAGAGAGAGAGAGAGAGGAGAGAGAGAGGG
>NW_004524578.1:11993641-11998681 GCF_000260255.1 Octodon degus | reverse complement strand
GACAGACAGGGACAGAGAGGCAGACACAGACAGAAACACACACACACACACACACACACACACACACACACACACACAGAGACAGAGAGAACTGGAGGTAACCAACAATGAAAGGCAGAAAGAAAGAAAGTGGCAAAGAAACAAAGATAACAGAAGAAGAACTAATACGGCAGGGTAACTATCAGAACTCTTAACTAAGGAAGCCATTAGTAGCCTGAACTCTACACCAAGGGCTCCCCTCCAGGGTCTCCTGTTATGGGTGTTGGTGGCACTCTTGGCCCCTACCACCTGAAGCCTCTTTCTCCCCTGAAAATTCTACTCCTTGGGTCTTGCCTTCTTCTATGGGTTCCCAAGCAGTTGACACCTGTGTTGGTCTCTCTTTGCCTCAGGGAGCAGAAACCCAGGAGCCTAAGTTGGGGCTGAGTGGTCTGTGAGGAGCTCATCTGGGCTGGGCTGTGTGATTCAGTCATCCTCATGGGTATGGGTACAGAGACAAACAGGTGACCAGCGCTGGCAGGGTTTGTGGCTCAAGCAGGGCTTCCCTGGCCGTGCACTGTCCTGCCTTAGGACCAGGGCGTCAGCCTAACTCATCAGTATACCTTACATTTCCCTCCGTCTTTTACTATTCATTTGAAAAAATTCGTGTCTACAATGAAACTGACAGAACAATGCAACAAAGATGTACAAGGTGTGGCCAAATTATACAGAGAAGATTTAAATTTAAAATATTATAGCTAACCACTGTTTAACAGTGGCAATTAAGCAAACTAAAGAGAGAAGCGAGCAGGGCCTGTTCTGCCCCCACAAGGGAATTGTGAATAGTTGAGATGTACGGACTCCCTCACATGCATATAAAATGTCACATTTCAGGGAACCTCTAGAGCTCCTGAAAATCTAATCTACACACTTGTATCCCAAGTTTACTTTCTTGTATATTAAAAAGGATGCTTTTCTCATGAATCCACTAACTTTGTTTTCTTTCCTCAACAGGAACATTTAAAACTATAGGTGTACTCCTAATTTCTGCTTCGGATGAATTCCTTAATTTTTACTATGAAGCATTTTCCTACTCACTTAGTTGCAACTATTTTCAGTTTTCCATTATAACTTCTTCTTGGACCTCTTGCTATGGTTATCTGTTCCTACATTTTTAATTGTTTAAGAAAAAAATATAAAATATAGCAACTAAAGTAAATATAAAAAAATTAAAAAAAATTAAAATATTATGGCTAAAACCTCACTGCCACGGATCCCCTTTACAATCCTGGCCCTGCTGTAGGCATAGCTGCCTCATTGTTCTTGCTACTTTCCTAAGCAGTTCTGGGAGTCCTCTTCTCCGAGTATCTTTATGGGTTGTAATCAACAATCTGATGAAGGCTGCTGCCCAGGGCTATCCAGTGAAGACAGGCTTGTGAAAAACATTACAGTGTCCACATCCACCTTGTCACTGCATGTGGCTCTGTGCAACTTCTGGGTGTGCCTTAATGTTAAAATGACCAGGAAAGGACAATGTTTGGAATGAATGCATTGCACTGAGAGTGGGACTAAACACGCTCATGAAACAGGACTTCCGGAACGGCGTCAGAAAAGGGCAAGAAGAGCGAGACAGCGTACTGGAGGCAAGGGGTGTATTTTGAAGGTGAGCAGTGGTATCTTTCTGCAATAAATTTTCAGTATTTAAACATAAACTGTTTTTCCATCTAACCTCATATATACCTTCTTTTTTTCCCCCTTCGGAACCGGGGATCGAACACAGACCCTTGTGCTTGCCAGGGAAGCACTTATTCCACTGAGCCATCTTCCCAACCCCTATATACTTCTACCTTTGTTGATACTGAAAAATGTGTTAACATCTTGTATTTGTGAGCTTCTCCCTCCATATTTGCTGATCCATTGGGAACTAAGTTGCCTCCGTCATGAGCATTTCTCTTTGTAGGAAAAAAGACTAGCTCTAGAATTCTGTTGTCACCTTAAGAAAATGATCCATTGTGTAATATCATCTAGCATCTAATTCTTATTCAGATTTCTATAGATCTTCAAAATGTCTTATATCTTTAAGTCTAGAACCACCCCTCTTCTTAGTATCTATATTTGATGGGCTTTTAGAATAGTTTTTATTTTACACACTTTAAATCAACTTTCTGTATGAAGAGGAAATAGAGGAAGTAAAGCCATGTTGTTATGTTGAGCTGTGGGGGACTCAGGTCAATAATTTCTGACATGGCCAGTTAAACAGAAGACCCAATGCTATTATGGGCTACTGGACTCTTTTAGAATATTTTGCTGAGTTTACACACCTATAATATTCAATAACGGAACTTAGAAAAAATGGGGTATACCGATGAATGTCCATTCTGTATCTGTGTATTCAAAGTGGTTGGGATAGATATATAGTTGCATTGTCTTAATGAATAGAATGATTTGTTCTAATGGTGTTTGTAAATAGGATCACAAGTCCGCATCTTGTACAGCAATTAACCACTAAGAAGAATATATGCAGTGTATTACTTGTTGAAACTGTCCTTCCGATTTGATTTGAAACTGTCTCATTGCTATTTGTTTATCAATAAAACTTTGAAAAGAAAAAAAAATCATCTTTCTTCTAACCCAACTGAGTCTCTTCCTGCCCCTTACAATTCTGGGCTGGTACACTGCTCTGCTCACCAAAGGGACACTTCCACCCGCTCGGGAAGGCGATCGTGTTTGTACCTGGAAGAGAGTAGATATTGAGAGCGGCCCCTTGGTGAGGCCACCTGGGTCAGGATCGCGCCCCATTCCCTTCCCGCTGGGGCAGGGACGCTTAGCCATCATGGGATCAGCTTTCTGAACTGTGGAAATGTGGAATAATGAGGCTTGGCAGTATGTGGGGCCCAGAAGGGCTGAGAGGGTCACTCGAGGCTGTGGGCACAGCGTTGAGACGCGATGGCCATCCGCACCCTGATGTGGGCTAAGGGTTTCCTGCAGTGCAGCGGTCTCTCCCTGGCGTTCCAACTCCTTGCCTCCCAGTTCACTTGTTCCCTTGGTGCGTGCAGTGGAAGACAGGACTCTGTGATGGGTTCTCCACAAAGCATGATGGCGCCAGCTGTCTCCTTTGTAGGTGGAGCTTTAGAGCATTGATGAAGGGAGAAGTGTAAGCTGGTTTCGTGGCTGAAATTTAGAAATCACTTTCCTAGCTGTCTCAGTTACTGTTCTCTCATTGCTGGGACAAAAATACCTGAAACCAAAAATTAAGGAAGGAAAAATTTCTTTAGCTCAGTTTGTGGAGGGTTCAGTTCACACTGGGCTGGCTCTAAGGCAGAGTGGCACATGGCAGAGGGCGGCAGTTCATGGTGGCAGAAGACAGCAAAAGCAACAAAAGCAAAAAGGGAGGAGCTGCAGAGAAGATCCCTTCTGTCTCGGTACTGTATGTAGCCCGCCCTAGGCTGGGTGTGCATGGTACTCACACACACACAATCCCAGCGCTAGAGAAGGAATCAGTCACAAACTCTAGATTCAGCCACCTCCGAAAAGCCAGCCCCCCATGACTGCAGGAGGCTTTGGAGGTCGTCCCCACATGAACCGTAATGCCAGCCTTGCAGTGCACGGTAGCTCTCTGCTCTTACCAGGCATTGTGCTCATCTCACTTTTCAGCACAGCGGCTGCAGAGGCCGACATGATTGTCACTGTTCTACACATGCAGAAACAGGCTAAGTCTCTTGCTCAGGTTCCCACAGTCAGTAAGTAACAGTTCTGTGGTTAAAACTTCAACTGTCTTTCAAAAGAAGCCCTTGCCTGTGAACCATGCTGACTGTCTCTCCCCTAGGAATTGGTGTGTTCCAGCGAATTGGGCTAGTTACCTCCCAAGTAATCTATGAAAAAGCAGTAATGTAGAAGGGTCTTTTCTCTGTGGATGGAAAAGCTGCGATTCAACCAGCTGTCATTGGGAAAGCATCCATTCTCCTTCCAGAAAGAGGAAATTCTCAAGGAAACATGTAACTGGCTTCTTCAGCTGTATCATCTCAAACCCGGTACTTCTAAAAATATATATGTGGAATACTAATATGGTAGGATCACTGCTGCATGGTGATCTGGGGATCTCAAATGCACACCTGGGTGTTCATGGAGATGGCTGATCAAGAAGAGAAGTGGAGGGCTGGCCAAGTAGCTCAGCAGATTAAAGCGCCTGCAAGCAGGCTCAGGGGCTGGGGTTTGATCTCCAGGCCTGCTCTGCCAGCCCTGCCCCTGGGGCATGGCTGAGACAGCAATTGAGACTGGGCGGGGTGGCGCACGCCTGTAATCCCAGCTCTTGGGAGGCTGTAAAAAGGCGGATCACTACGAGTCTGATCTAGTAGTGAGACCCTGTAGACCCTTCCCTAAAATACCACAAAAAAAAAAAAAGAGAAGTGGAGTTTTTTTTTTGTGCAGTTAGGTCTTCAGACCATTCACATCACCTGATTCAGTAGGACACAGAATGGCCCTGCTGAGAACTCCTGAGAAGTCCCCTCTTCATATTCACGTCACTTACTGTCGTGATCTGGACCTGCCGATTTCATATTGAGGATGATTTTTCTTTTGACCTCACTTTTTCGGCAAGAAAAGTGCAAAACAAAAAGTTCCTACAAAATATTTTTGTTTCCTTTTTTTTTTTTTTTGGCAGAACTGGGGATTGAACTGAAGCCCTTGCGCTTACCAGGGAAGCACTTATTCCACTGAGCCATCTCCCTGGTTCCTTTGTTTCCCTCTTTTCAAATGATGTCTGAGTAATTTGTAACCTTGTAATAAGGTTACTACAAGGTAGAAAATTGTAAGTGATAGAAACATTCACAGTTAATAAAGGCTTTTAGTGTTTCAAGCTTTTTTTTTTTTTGAGACAAGTTCTCATTGTACAGTCCAGGCTGAGCTTGAGCTACCATTGATCCTCCTGCCTCAGCCTCCTGTGTGCTGGGATTATAGGATTGTGTTTCCACATCTGGCTTCTTCTTCTTCTTCTTCTTCTTCTTCTTCTTCTTCTTCTTCTTCTTCTTCTTCTTCTTCTTCTTCTTCTTCTTCTTCTTCTTCTTC
>NW_004524578.1:11969135-11992510 GCF_000260255.1 Octodon degus | reverse complement strand
TAATCCCAGCACTTGGGAGGCTGAAAACAGGAGAATCACTACAAGTCCAGTCTACGTAGCGAGACCCTGTACTAGATACATAAAAACCAACAAAAAAGAAAATAGCCCTTGGGTCCCCCGAGTGTGCAGATGACTTGCAGTTGGCTGAAGCTTGGCTGCCATTTCTGGATGAGATTCAGTTATTTGTTGTTACACGGGGTTAGGCTGTAGTAGTCAGCTGCTAAGTTGGGTTACAGTTCCCTTCGTAAGGAATTCTGCATGGAAGCATTTTCAGGCCAAATTTAGTTTAACATCCAAAGCTTTTATAGTTGTTCCTTGGGAGAGGTGAATTTCTTGTTTTTCACTTTCCTTGTAGAAAGGACTAGGTTAAAAAAAAAAATTACCTTCAAGTATGAAATCCACAGGTCCATTATGGAGCGTAATCTGCGGCATCATGGAACACAATTTGGGAGCCCTTGTCATGCGCCAATGCCTAGTTTTAAAAATGCAGCTGCTAAGTGAGCAATTTAAATCTAGATTTAAAAAATGTTCTCTTCCAAACTTCCCAAAGAATCCTAAATAATTTGTGTAGACGTTACACTTCAAGGACTGGAACTCCTCTCCCACCGCTGCAGTATGAGCTGCACACAAGGACTTCTTCCCAGTTGTCCAGGATGGAGGGGAAGGTGAGAAATCCACAACAGAGAAGCCCGAGGAACACTACCTCACGCACCTGAGCAAGGCTCGCGGCAGTGGTGGCAGACCACGCTGACTGTTCCCTGGATACAACATGATAGGAACAGCTTTTTCTTTTGTGGTCTTCCCACCCTCAAGCCTATAACCCCAGTCTAATCATTAAAAATATCAGACCAATCCCAATAAGGGGACTGAGTACAGAGTATCTCATCAGTCCCTTTCAGGTCTGCTAACGTCATGGAAAGCAAGGGAAGTGTCGGAGACCATTAGAGCCAAAGGAGGCTCTGGAGATGTGACCTCTAAATGTGATCAGGTTTTCTTGATTAGATTCAGGAACAAGAAAAAGGACTTTCAAGAGCAAAAAAGAAAACCCTCTAAGGCAGTAAGAATAAAGTTTGGATTTAGGTAATAATTATTCATTGATAAATGATGCAGTAACTATAACAAACATACTATGTCACTGTGAGATGTTATTACCAGGGGAAACTGGGTTTGGGGTGAGTTTATGAATTCTCTGTACTGTTATTGCAATTTTTCTATAAATCCCAAGTGATTCTATAATTAAAAGTTTATTTTCTTAAAAAAAAGGTCTACTCTATTACATAATATTTTTAGTATAAGAAAGCGGTTTTTAAAAAATCCAGTCTAGTCCTTTCTGGTCATATGTGGAGCCTAAAGGGATTTAAAATACTGTGACAAGGGTCTAGACATGAATTTATGTAGTCCATGTGTTTCATGTCAGCCTGGGTTATAGCATAAAGTCACATCTTTTTAAATTATTATATTAGTTAATTAATTATTCTTTTTTATATTTTAGTGAAGGGTCTGCAGGGTGTTCAGGGTCTCACAACTCATTGGAGTCATAGTGATCCGCCTGTTTACAGCCTCCAAAGTGCTGGGATTGCAGGTGCGTACCACCACGCCCAGTCTTAATTGCTGTCTCAGCACACCCTGGGGCATGAGACTGGCACAGCAGGCCCAGGGATTGAACCCCGACCCCTGAGCCTGCTTGCAGATGCTTTAATCCACTGAGGTATTTGGCCAGTCCAAGTCACATCTTTTAAAAGATGCACAAGGAAGATGCCCCTTTTCTTTAGGCTAACTGGGAGATGGGGTTCTCAGACCTTGGCCCAGCCTCACTTGGTCCTCAGGAGTCAGAAAGGCATGACCTTGGGAATACTCCGCTGGGCTGAGGAACCCCATTGGCCACCCTCCCAGGGTGCCCACTCATCTCAGCTCCAGGCTGTTCCCTATGGGCCCCAGTGCTTTCAGTTCCCAGCTCTCCAGGCTATGGACAGAGAGCTCATCCTCCTAGATGTCATCAGGGGTCAGGGTCAGTGGTAGCCATCTGAAGTCCTTGAATTCAAAGGGTAAACAGTGTCCCTTCCCTTCCATTTCAAGCCTGTCCATTTCCTGTCTAGCATAAGCGATATTCCTCCCCTTCCCCTCCAGGGACCCTTCACTTGATTTCCCAGCTATTTCTGTCTGCTGTGGGTAGAGAAAGCCAGCATAGTTGGGCTGTGTGACTGTGTGACAGATGGGGACCATGTGGGTCACTGGCTTGGGACAGAGGGGAGAGATGAGGTAGGCCACTCCTTGTATTGGCAGAAAGAGGATGTGGGTGCTGGCACCTCAGTCTTCTCCCCTATAAACTGGGGAGAGAGAACTGGAAGATGAGCTCATGGTTCAACCAACGCATGCGTTCTCTGCCCAACTGTGTGTTGTAAAGCTGGAGGGGACTTTATTGGTATTCCCAGCCCAAGGGGTCCTCATGGAGCAGGTTTAGCCTCAAGGATGGGTGGAAGAGGAAAAAGCCTCTGAGCCTATTTTAACCCAAAGCCTGGAAGCACTCATTGCTCTCTATGGCTGCCAGAGGTTAGATTCCAGGCTGGGGGGGGGGGGGCTCCAAACCCCTTCCCAAGACATCAGTTCTTCCCTCCCCCACAGCTGAGCACTTTCACTGGCTGGGGAGACTTCTCATTTTTTTTCAAAGTCCAAGTCCTTTCAGTTCTCCTCTCCAAAGCGATGAAAAGGAATCCGGCTGCCAGGACTTCACCAGGAAGATGAAAGCGGCTTTCCAGAGGCTCAATTCTTCCAGGAACAATCTTCCTCCCCCCTCCCCAACTTTCAATGAGCCCAAGTGTGTATTGTTTTTAAATGTCAAAGGAAAAGGAAAAGAAAGAGGGAGAGAAAACCCTTTTTGCTTCTGAATGTCACATTCTGGCGAGGGGAGAAAAAGGAGAAAGGACAAGTGGCAGAATTAGAGATGCAGATTTTTTTTTTTTTTTTTTTTTCTGTCTCCCTGGCCTGGCTCTCTTTTCTTCCTCCCTGGGTCACATTGAAATGTCAAATACATCAGCCCCGGTGGGAACCAGCTGCCCTTCTCACCTGCAGGCCAGTTTTTGCTCTCCTGGTGTCCCCAGCTGTTTCCCCAGCAGATGTGGCTTGGAATGAGGAAAGCTATGGGTGTGGAATGCTTTCCACCTGGGAGGAGAAGGAGGAGGAGGAGGAGGAGGAGGAGGAGGAGGAGGAGGAGGAGCAGGAGCAGGAGCAAGAGCAGGAGCAGGGGGAGGACTCACTTTTCCTCAAGGTTCTCCAATCTCTGGTCTGCACAGAAAGAGCTGCTGCCCAGGGGCCTTTTTGGCATCCTCCCAGGAAGAGAATGGTGCTCCCTGTCCTCAGGGCCCCTGGCTGTGCCTGGCCTCTCTTCTGGTGTTGGTGCTTCTGTCCAGCCAGCCTGGAGGTCAAAAGGAAGCTGAGCAATCCTGTGCTTTAAAAATGTGCAGTGGGGCTCAAAGCATTTTCCAAGAGCCTGGGTTGGTATGTGGTGGGGAATGGGTAAAAATTGCTTTAAATTGCTGGAGGTGGGGGTGACCTGGTCCAGCCTTTCCTTGGGGCTTCTCGGCGATAGACAGCAAGACCTGTGAGAGCATACAAGTGCTGGGCACGGCAATTCCACTTCTGGGAATTACTTTTCCTAAGAAAATTACGAGGCAAGAGTGTGAAGAGTCATATACAGGGGCGTTTGCCCAGGAGCCTTCACAATACAGCTTGATGGGAATCATCCTGACTTTTCCCTCAATAGAGGATTTAAAAAATGATGGTGCACCTTCTCCCGACGGAATAGCACAGAGTCATTGAAAGTGATACCGTGGATTTGTATCTGCAGGTGTGGAAGGATATTCACAAACACTCGGGAAACAGCAGGCCACAAAATACTATAAATGGCTCTTTCCTTTCCCTCCTCCCTTGCCTTAAATAGTATGTTTAAATAGAAAAGTGTTTGGGAGGATAGATAGTCAGGTCTTTATGTCTGGATGGCAGAATTACAGGCACTGTCCTCTTTATAATTTTCAGTGCTTTCTGACTTTTTGACATTCCAGTTTTAATGAGAAAGACAGCGCCACAGTTATTCCTTTTTAAGTGTATAAAGTACCATTTGCCTTTCCTTCATGTTTTGTTTGCTTTCTTTTTCCACTTCCTCCTTTCCTCTCTGCCCTACGCCTTCTCCCTGTGGCGGCATTAAATCCAGGTTCTCCTGCTTGTGGGGGCAATCATTCTATCATGAAGCTACACCCCAACCCCTATTTTTTCATTGTGTTGTGCAATTAGAATTTTTCTGATGATGAAAATGTTCATTTCATTTCATTCACTTACCAGAGAATGATTGTTTTTTGGCACTGGAGAAACAAAACATTGAATCCCTAGTAGATTGCAAAATACCAGGAAGTTTTACAACATTTGCTTTGATCACATATGTGGTTGGTGTCAGAAAGAGTAACTGCTATCATGCCTTTGCTTCAAGCTAGTCTGGTGTCACCCATGTGTTGGCTCTCCAAGGGGCAGAGATACTTTTCTCTCTGACCATGTTCCCCCAGCCTGTAGCTGGCCTTTGTGCTGGGTTAGTTCATACACTAGCTCCCACCCCACCCAGAGCATGTGCAAAGTGACACATTGAAAAGGCAGTGACACCCCAGACATGTGGATGCTGTTATACCATCTACTTACCTCTAATATCGATAGGTTTCTGAAAGCCGCTCGCCTTCCTTTTCCTCGAATTGCTTCCAGAGTTATTACTGGAAATTTATGTGATTCTGCCGTCATAGTCAAAACTGAGTTCCTTTTCTTACATGATGAGGTAAGGCCTTGGCTTTGGCTACACCATGGGGCGCAGGCTGGAGGAGTCCTGGTTCTCCTGAGTGTGAGCTGGCGCTCCTGCGGAGCTTCCTGCAGGGTGAGGCTGCGTGCCAACTTGAACTGCGATGAGGGCAGCTGGGGAGATAAAGCGAAGATACTGGATCTAGGTGCAGAGAGTGTGAGTGGCCGTATTGGAACGTGGGAGGCAAGAACTGAGTGAGTGGGTTTGATTCTCGAAACATGAGTTCCCGTCAGCCTTTCTCATCTGGCAATCTAGAGACTGATCTCTCCTATTTGGTAACAGAGGAGAGGGAGGAGGTAGACAAAAGGCAGCCTTTATTTGTGCTTATTATTCGCTGGCACGCTGCACTGCCCAGGTGCTGACAATTACTTGCGCAGCCGGTGTGTGTATGTACCACTATCTCCTGGCCATCATTCCTTGCTGGGAAATGTTCCCCAAGGGCTACGGAATGAAAAGATTAACCAAGAAAGCTCTCTTAATGTCTTGCAAGGGTTCTTGTGGCCATGACTGCTCGAGGTTCGAGGTGCATGGGTCTCCAGGGTGGCTGTCCTTGCCCAGCTCCAACCGCTACCCAGTAACACTGGTCCGGCTCAGCGTGGGAAGAGAGAGCTGCAAAGAAATAGTGAGTGGCCGCTGCTTCCCTGGCAAAGAAAAGCTTTCGGGAAATAAAAGACAGCTGGGTAGGCAACAGCACGACGCTTCCGTGAACTCTTTCATTTGTTAACAGAGACCATGCTAGGCAACAAGTAGAAGGACTTTGGGCATCCGAGCGCCTGGCCAGAGAACAATTCTCTGTTTCCCCCATAAATAAGAACATTTTCTCTGGGGCTGAGATGTGTCCTAGAAGTTTGTTTCTTATTCAGTCTTTCTTGGTTGTCTTTTCTGAATCTTTGTTTCTTAGGTCTTGACAATACTAACGACCTAGGAAAAGTATGGGTTTGTGAAAACTCAGGCTTAGTGGCCAGAGATGTGGAATTTTAGATATGTGTACTTCTAGGGTATTAAACTTCCTACGTCTTTGTAGTGGGGACTGTTAAACCAATCTTACGGGGTAAGAGGCCTCAAAAGCTGGCGATTATACAGCCTGAGTTTCTGCTCTTGGTCAGCTTTCCATCATTGTGACAAAATGCCGGTGCTTAACCGTCTGAAGGAGGAAGCATTCACTGTGGCCCATGATCGCAGCAGTTTTGGTCCATTGCTGTGAGGCCATGGATGAGGCGGAAATATTGCAATGGGAAGGTGCAGTGCAGGAACGCTGCTTGCCTCCTGGCAGCCGGGAAGCCGGGAGAGAAGGACAACAGCAGGCAGTATGGAGCTGTAGATGAGGTTCACCTGTGCAGCCACACTCCCGGTGACCTGCTTCCCCTAGCGGGGCCTGGCTGCCTAGATTTGTCATTTCCCAGTCATGGCCGAACAATGATCGAATCAGTGCCTTAATGCTCTGGTGCCGTTAGAGCCCTCACGACTCAGTCACCCTTAAAAGCATGCTTTTGTAACACATGAGACATTTGAAATCTAAGCCCCAGCGCTAGCTTTCTAGCTCTGCACCACTCCTTCCTAGAATATCAAGCCAGAGTGTTGCCCTTGCTGTTTCCTCCATTCGCAGCTCTTTCACACCTCTTTATCTTTCCCCAGGCCCTTCCCTCTGCCTCAAATACCATCTCCCGAGGACTCTTCTGCGCATCTACAGCTCAGCGCATCCTACAGTAATCAATATGTGTGACATCTCTCTGGTGAAGCCTGGTTGGCTTCCGCATCTCTGCCTGTTTAATTTTCTTCATCAACTGTCCCTTGCCTCCACTAGCCTGTGAACTTCTTGAGGACGTAGAGTAGCTGCTGCTGAATAAATATGCAGATTCCTCAAGTGCTCTATGAAAGATGGCTGTTGTTCCTGCTATTTTTTTTTTCCTTCTTTCTCTAGGTCATCCCCACCCTGAAGAGTGCTTGATCCCAGGAGCTAGAATGACTTGATCACATCCTTAGAGCATAAGCCCATCAGGGGGAGTGACCTGACACCCATTTCCTGCTCGCAGTGCATGTCCTCTGCCAGGTGTCTTCAGACTTCTTCAGGTGCTTGGAAGTGTCTGTATTGCTTGAGGGACACGGTAGAATTTTGATCTGGTTGTCCATATTTATGAGGCATTAATCGTTCATTAGTGAATTACATATTGATACAAGGCTGCAATCACAAGAATGCATGTGGCCATGAAAAGCAAACAAAAACCAATCCCCACATGCAAACTTACAAATGAGTTATACTGGTACTCTCTTGCTTTAAAAAGTTGATATTTATTTGCTATGCTGCATTTATTTACTCAATGTGTGAGTGCTCACAAGCAGAATAGCAATAATGAGTGACAAATATTTAAGAAAATGTTGCCCAAGAACAAGTTAAAATTGAGGCTGCTCTATTCATTAGTCATTGCTGAATCAGGACAGCTTAATAGATTTGTTTTGTAAAGTTTATGGGATACTTAAGATGGGCCAGACTTCGCACAAGCATCCCGCGTGGATGCTCCATTTATTTATCTTCACAAGCACACTGTGAATCAACAAATAACAAATGGATATTTTTATTAATTTCATCATATAGATGACAAAAGTGAAGACTAAATGTTTTCAAATGGAAAAAAAATGTTTTCAAACGGTAAAACCTTGACTGTCATAGTGACAACAAATAAGCACAGGTCAGGATTTTACCCAACACATTAATTAGGGGCCGGCGAGAAAATGGCTCAGTAGAATAAGCGCTTGCCTGGCAAGCACAAGGGCCTGAGTTCAATCCCCGGTTCTGAAAAAAAAAAAAAAAAAAAAAAGATTGCTAACAGATTAATTAATGAGGGGACCACTTAAGACATTACAGTCTGTTGGAAGGAGAATCCGAAGGTCAGAGCTTATCCAGGCAATCAAGAACCCACAGCGTGGTGCAGTGAACAGCTGCTTTCCCTGCAGGACACATCTGCATTTCCAAGGTTGAGAAGAAATTACATTATTATAGGTTTTCTACTTTAGAGAACTAGAAAATAACTAGGTAAATTCAGTGTGGTAGTAACCCAGGAGATACTCTAGCCAGCACACTCAGTTTTCTTTTCTATTTATTTCAAAGTTTCCCCTGGTTTTGGATGGGATTAGAGGCCATGGGATTAGAGGACAAGATCACATAGCCAGGATGTAAATCCCACAGTGTAGAGTCAAAGCCCAATGCCTTTTTACTAGAAATGACTAATTACTCACGGAAAGATCATCCTCTCTTTGTGGACTTGTTATTCCTCGATTTTTTTAATATATGCATCTTTCTTCCATGTAAGGAGCACCGAGCTGCTTATGTTTTAGCCTTAGGAAACGAACTCCTTTTTTATGAAGTTCTTAATGGGTGTCAGGGATTTAAACTCAATGCTTAGAATTGAAGCTCTCACTCTCTACCAACCAGCACCACTTGAGGCGGTTCTCAGTAATCCCCATCACACGGAAGAGCACAGAGATTTAGAGGCGCTCAGAGCTGCAGAGCTGCTGGGATGCAGTGGTGGCCAGTGCGTGGTCCCTCCCGCGCAGCACCCTGATTAGCCAGCGGAGAACCTGGCATTGTTTTAACCAATAGAATTTGCATGGTTCCCACTTTTAGGAGGCCCTGTCGTTGCGGTGGGGATGAGGTGTTGTGCTGAAGCTCTGGGGATGTCATAGCACTGAAAACAAGCGATTTTCCCTCCTCTGGGCTCAGGGGACCCCAGCTGGCCTGCACGTGGTGGCCCTGAAGTGACACCCAGGGCCGACTGTCCTGAGCCAACACAGGGAACTTCCTGCAGGTTGTTCAGGCTTTGCCCTTGGCCTGCTCTCTCCAATGGCCTGAGTCTTTGCATATGCCGAGTTCTGGCCAACAGCCCTCCAGGTTTCTGAGTCAGAAACTGCAGGAAGGCAGGGCTGATCACATCCGTTTGCAAGAGTCATCCTTGGTCCTTTTGCGGACAGCAGGTACAAAGGTTGGGCTATAGATACAGGCAGACCTGGCTATGCGTCCTGGAAGAGCCGCTTTCCTCATTTGAAAAATGAGGATAATTATAGTGGTGGGGAGTGAATGAGCTAATCCAGGGGAGGCGTTTGGCACATTGCCTGGCAGCGGCTGTGTTCCCAGTACATGTCAGCTCTTCATGTATTTCCTTGATTCTAAGATGCTCTTTTCTTTTTTCTTCCTCACACTCACATCTCTGAAACCAGCCTGCTTCTAAAAATTGATGTGGTGTCATGATCTCAGTGGGGGCATTTTTTCTTCTCCATGGTTTCCAAAACAATAGTGCATCTCCCAACAGGTGGCACCGAGACTTGGTGAAATAGAGGTGTGTCCGGGGCTGGGGTACAGAACTTCTAGAGGTGAGAAGGCCTCCAGAAGGAAGGCTGGGAGCTGGGGAGCTGCAGGCCCAAGCTGTGTCCGTCTTCTGGATGTGGCTGAGCAAGGTGGGGGTTCACTGCTCTCCAAGTTGGTCTCTACAGTACCGGCCACCGCACAGTCCACTGGTTGTGGCTCGCTGCGTGTCCTGTTGGGCATCTCCAACCAGGCAGCTTGAACTGGGTGGGAGGGCCCAGCAGGGGCTCTGCATACCTTGTTGGGTTTCCTCTGTCAGCTGATTTCCTGACTCTCGACTCTTTCCCTTTGGGTCCCCTTTCAGGGAAGGATTTTCTGGACCCCAGGTCCAGAAGCAGCCAGCAACATCCTTACAACCAGCCTGACCCAAAATAGCCAGTCAGGATTAGATCTGTCTCCCCCCACCCCACCATGGCAAACTCCCCGGCTTTGGTCTTTTTCTGCTCAGCTATTTGATCAAACTGGGATTTGGCAGAGAGATCAGGGTAGGGAAAAGTTTGTTTCTTGTCGTTGTTTTTAAGGTGATCCTATAGGAAGGAATCAGCCTAATGAGTGGTTTGCATCCTTTGAAAAAGAACCATCTGGGTTTAGATTTCATATTTACTATTTTAAACCCTTTCAATTAGGCCTTTGGGGTTTCCCAGGCCTGCCTGGGGGAGTCTTTCTCTGAGCTTCTCTTCCTTTCTTTCCCAACCTTGGGACAAATGTTTGTTTTTCTCACATATTCATCAAGGCCAGGCCTTCAGAAAGCAGGGGGCCTTGCACTTTCGCGGGGAAGCTGGGTCCTGCCCAGAAGCCTGTGCTGGGAACAGGGCTTGGCCGCCCCTCTTCCTGCCCCCTGCTGCCATTCACTGTGGAGATCTTGCGGGTGGCAGATGGGGGCAGTGGGGAGGCGGCATTTACTGACCCAATGGAAACCCTTAATTTTGAGAGGGAAAGGGACTTTCTCATGCATTTCCTGATCCAAGAGTATCAATCAGTTCCAGAGAAACAGTAGTGAAAAAAAGAAATTGTTTATAGCAGGAAAAGTGATTACAAAAGCCGCCAGCTTGATTTGTAACTTTTGCTCCTGCCGGTGCCTTGGTGAGGATTCTATGGCAGCCCAAGTGTGGCTTTGCCTGCTTGGCTCTGCAGACCCTGGAGTTCCTGGGATGAGTGAGAAAGATGCTGGACATGCGGGAGGAAAATACTAACTCCCTTGTCCTCATGTTGACACAGTCTGGTGACATTCGTGTTTCCATCCTGCTGGCTGCCGTTTTGCTCTGCTGAGTTGGGGTGCAGGATTCAAGGGGCTTTGCCGAAGTGAGGAGTTTGTCTGCCTTCCTGACAGCTGTGAAAAATTCTGACTGACAGGAGGGCAGATTCTAGGCTGGGAGCAGGCTGAGGGCATGATGTGACAGTCCCCGCTGGGTGGGAAAGACAGGTCCCCACACGTGTGTTGCCAGGCCTGGCTGGCATCAGCTCAATTGCATTCCTGTACTGCAAAGCACTTCTGTAGTAAGGGACTGAAAACATCGAAGGCTGTCATGAGGGAGGGACAGTTGCCTGGAGGTGGAAAAGGGTCTGTATAAAAATTCTGGCCAACTGTGGGGTGGAGGGCATGGCCCTGACCCTAATCAGAGTCACCAAATTTATAGGAATAGAGTTGTGCTACAAGTGGCTCTGGACAGCTGCCGAGGAAGAAATGCAAAGAGCTTCTAAGATACAAAGCAGGCTGCACAGGAAGCCCTCAGGTCTCTATCCATCATCTAACGAACAGGTGGGCTCCCAGGGCGATCTTGAGATTTATCAGTGATTTAATTAAGCTCCTAAAAGTAATGCAGAAGCATCCACAGGCGTCTGGCCTCTTTGACAAGGAGCACGTGGCTCTAGGTCTAATTGTCAGAATAATTATTCAGTTCCCTGCAAATCACCGGCAGCTGATGTAGCTCTGTGCATTGGTGCAGTTTTAATTATCTACAGGATCTGAGGACGAGGGCTATGTGGGGCATGTTTTTATGAGATATTCCAGCTTGTGTATGTGTAAAATACCTAGTAATCTTTCCTGGCTGGATTCATTTATTTTAAATAAATCATGGTACTTGCATATAGGTTTAGGGTTTGGAGAATCCTGCGAGGGATATTTATTTTCATAATACATGGGCTTTGTCTTCATTGGCCTGAATGACATTAACAAAAATGTTCAGCCTTTCTTAAACTGCACTTGCTGCTTTCAAGCTGAGATTTGTGGGCAGCCATTGGTATTATCTAGACATTTCAAAATAAGGGCTAGGGGCCAAAACAAAGCAATTGAAATAAATTAATCTGTTCTAAGGAAATGAAAACCATTTGGGCTAAAAGTGAAGGCAATGTGTTATAAAGAAAACAGAACAGGTAGCAAAATCAGAATCCGTTTAACTTGTGAAGCATTTCCTCCATTTAGAACGGTGGTGCCAGAGATGTGCCAGGCTCAGAGCTCAGTACTGGGGATTTAGAGGAAGCTATTCTCGTAGAAACAGATGCCTGAGCCTAGCTGTACAAATGGCTCAGGAGTGTGAGTGCAGGGTTCAAAAAAAGGAGAATACAGACAGGTGGCAGTGGTCACAAAAGCAGTCCCTTGGTGGGCAGGAACGAGCTAGGTGATGTGGGTGTGCATACATGTGCACATGGGTGCACACACGCTCATGCACGCTTGCTTGCACACACAGTGTGGTGGTGGGATAACTGGAGATGAAGTGGGAAGAGGGTATTTGAGGTCCTGTCACAGGAGGATGGGGCAGTAAGTGCTCCTGTGTTAGAGGTGCCGTCAAGAAGTACCACAGACTGGGCATCTTAAACAGACATTATTTCACAGCTCTGGAGGTGTGGGGACGTCAAGGCGTGCTGTCAGCAGGACCGGCTTCTCTCGGGGCCTCTCTACTTAGCTGGCGGACGGCTGACGGCTGCTGATGTGCTCACGGGGTCTTTCCTCTGGGTGTCTCTGGGTCCAAGTTTGCTCCTCATGGAAGAACACCGGTCATAGTGGTGTAGGCCCACCCTACAGATTCATTTGAACTTTGCTACGTCTTTTTCCCCCCAACTCTTTTAAAAATTGGTTATACAGATTCATGCATTTTGCATTGTTTAGATTTGTTCTTGCACAAGACATTAGCAATCTAGGCATTGAACCCCACCCAAGGGAGAATAGGGGAGGACAGGACAAGGAATACATGAACACAAGCCAGAGAACGACCCTCTACCTCTTTCAGGGCTTGTCACTCAGTGCCATCCTGTGGGTCCCATTCCACAGCCTGGGGGGCAGGACTCAGCATGTGAAGTAGATGAGGACATCATTCAGTCCTTAATGCTTCATAAAATAACTGCATGCAAGACTTCAAATTCCATTTTTTTTTGGAAGCAGATACTTTATTAACTGACCAAATCATAAAAACCCCATGATAGATACCTTAGTTCATCCTACCAAGCCTGTTGATCTGATCTTCCCTATTGCCAGCATCTCCACCTTCCACAAAATGGGTGGTCTTTTTCTTCATTCCACCTTGTGGAGAGATGATAACTTGAACAGCCACAGGAAGTTATTTGCCTCTTAGAAGCATTTTCCAACAGTACAGATCTCATGAATCAGATCCTCCATGCAGATGATGCCATATTTACCAAGAGATCGACAATCAATGACGTATCTGTCAAGGCCATTTGCTTCTTATTGATTTTGCCATAGCTATGCTTGTATGTTAGTTCATTCATCGACTTCAGGTTTGGGTGCCCCATGCAATGTACGGCTCCGCAATTCTCAGCATGTTGACTGAAGCCTTGTTGAGCTTAACAAAGGCACCATTGAAGATTTAGCAAAGGCGAAGAAGCTGCAACACCTTGCGGCCTTGGGGCTCACACCTCTGATAACCCTGATCTGGATGACAAATGCCAGTTTGGGCTCTGCAGGGACACAGAAGTTGCCAGCTTTTCTCGCCATCCTAGCCATTCGGGTCTCAGTTCTGTACATCTCTCTGTACGCCTCATGATAGCGCCTGGCTTTTTCATCGATGAGCTTCCTCTTCACCTTGTGAAGCATCTTCTGGGCAAACTTCTTTCTCAGGTGCTTTATCTTCAACTCTGTGAAATGTCTTCGCTTTTTCTTAAGTGTGTCTGGCACAGCAGGAACCTTCTTTTTCTTCTCTTCTACATCCTCCATGGTTCCAGTCAGAAAAGAGGAAGTCCCAAATTCCAAAATTGTATGTTAACAATAAGCACAGTGCTTGAAAGAAGTGAGAGTTTAAAGAAACTTAATCCTACTCACTGGCAATTTTTTGGAATGGGTTGCAAACTGAAATGTAGTAGAGAAATAAAGGAAATAAAAAGGGTGAAGGAAGCCCTTATGTTACTTGGGGAAATGTAAACTTTAATAAGATTAATAAGGTGATAATAATCTTTATTTTATTTTTTGTGGTATTGGGGATCGAACTCAGGACCTTGTGCTTACCGGACAAGCTCTTATCCCACTGAGCTATCTCTCTGGCCCAATAATAGTCTTTATAAGGCTTTAAGGAATAGAGGTGGTGACTACAAAGCATCACGAATGTCACTGAACTGTTCATTTTATATTTATTCATTTATTTTTTCCTGTATTTTAGGGAAGGGTATACAGGGTGTTCAGGGTCTCACTGTGTAGCTGGGATTACAGGCGCTCGCCATCACACCAAGTCTCAATTGCCATCTCAGCATGCTGTGGGGCAGGGCCGGCATGGCAGTCCTGGGGATCAAGTCCCCACCCCCTGTGCCTGCTTGCAGGCACTTTAATCCACTATTTGGCCTGCTCTATTTTTAATGTATTTGGTACAAGGTCTCAATGCAGCTTGGACTCCTAGTGATCCTCCTATTTTCAGCCTCCCCAGTGCTAGGATTACAGGAGTCAGCTACCATGCCTGGTCTCTGTGGTCAGTTCAGCACTCCTGGGTGTGGGGTCTGTGTGGTCCGTGCTGTTGGGTGGAACCTCGGTCCCTGTGCTTGTCTAAGTAGGCGCTTAGTCCGATGAGCTATCTCACTGGCCCTACTGTTCACTTTAAAATGGCTAATAATTTTATGTTATGTGAATTTTATTGTAAGAAAACAAACTACTCCTCAATCATAAATTATTGGAATTTTATAAATGACAAATACAAAAGCAATAATCCCAGAATAGATGAAAAAACACTGTATAAAAGCAAATGAGGAGGGGCTGGTGAGATGGCTCAGTGGTCTAAAGCATCTACTTAGAACAAGCTTAGCAAAGCACAGGGACCACGGTTTAATCCCCCAGCACCACATGCCAGCCAGCCCCGCCCCCTGGTGGGCTGAACTGGCCCCCTCCTACACAAATAAATAACTAAATAACTAAATAAATAAAATTTAAAAAAAAAGCAAATGAGGAGAAACATGATACAAAGGTTTTATAGTGAAAATGAACAAAACGTAACCAACATAACCAATGTGAGATAGTGTGTTAGCCAAGAGAATGACAATAAATGTTTTAAGATCTTATACAAATACTTTTGAGTTATATTTCAAAAGCAGTGAATTGTATGCATTAGAATGCATCTAAAGTAAATTGCAGTAAGGTTGAAAAATAAAACTAGGGTTGAGTAGGCAAACACAGATCCAAAGAAAGCAAGTTGGCATTCTTACTTTCTAAAACATGAACTTCAAGGAAAAACAAAAGCAAATAGCAGAACAAAACAAATGAGAACAACCATCACATGGGGAGCAGAGATTCAAGTCTTACTAAGATGTCTATTTTACAAAATATGTACTTTTGAATGCATAGAGTGCTCCAGTGTGGGGGCCGGAGAAATGGTTCAGTAGAATAAGTGCTTGCCTGGCAAGCACAAGGGCCTGAGTTCAATCTCTGGTTCTGAAAAAAAAAAACAAAACAAAACAAAAAACAAAACTCCAGTGTGTAAATCAGGCACCTGTCCTACTTTATATCTCAGGAGCCCTTAACCCCATTTCTGAGGTAGGGAGACTGAGACTAAGTGAATTTTCTGACTGCTGGGAGATGGATTCGGGCTGTGCCCAGAGTCTGGGGCTTGACCAGTGCAGTTTGCTTATTCAACAGCCTGACAAAATATATGTTAATCCAACATTTAAAATGCAAGAAGAAGTTGATGGTAAAGTACCCTGATGGCTTTAACAACCTTCTTCAGAAATGATTAGAAGACATAGTGGTGAAAAAAAAAAAAAAAAGCAGATTCAAAACATGGAAACTTCAGGGATCTCTGACTCCAACACATTGAAACTAAGAATAAAAATTCAGCAAACAATCCACTCAAGAAAGAAAACAGGGCTGGCCAGATAGCTCAGTGGACTAAAGTGCCTGCTTAGGCAGACACAGCGGCTGGGGTTCGATACCCAGGCCTGCCGTGCTGGCCCTGCTCCTGGGGTGTGCTAAGACAGCGATTGAGACTGGGCGTGGTGGCACTTGCCTGTAATCCCAGCACTTGGGAGGCTGAAAAACAGGAGGATCACTATGAGTCCCATCTGTGTAGTGAGACCCTATAGACCCTGTACTAAATATATAAAAAAAGAAAGAAAACAATAAAACCCTCAAGGCTTCCAGAGCCCAAATCATTTCCTTCATAATTTATTTTAAAAATAATAAAAAGAGAAGACTATAAAAAGCATATGAATTGTAGCTAAGTGAAATGTACTTAGAGGGAAAATGGTCAAAGCAAATCATTTTTTTAAACGAAGAACAAAAATAAGTACAGGAGGCTGTCATTTAAAAAAATAGGGCTGGGAGATAGCTCAGTAGAATAAGTGCTTGCCTGGCAAGCACAAGGTCATGAGTTCAATCCCCAGTACTGGAAAAACAAAACAAAACAAAACAAAACAAAACAAAACAAGGAAAGGACAATAAATGTACAAACAGTGGAAAAAATTCTAATTGAAGTATAGATGCTGATTTAGAATGCAGAGAGATGTCACAGTGTAACTGAGAGCTGGTTTTCTGGTTGCATTTCTGGAAACCTTAACAGAAAGAGAAAACAAAATTAGAGAAAAATAATGAAAACCTCAGCTATGGAGTATATTTTAAAACTTTTATAAAAGAATAAATACTATGGAAGAAGTGGAAATGGACGTTCTTTTGGGAAGCTTTGAAATTGCTTTAAGGGATAATAAAATTTCCAAAGAAACCAATGTTCTCAAGAAAATGTAAAAATAATTAAGGAATTTATTCTTAAATATATTTCAGGGCCATATAAATTTCTGGTGAGTTATTTTGAACTTTTAAGAAAAAGCTTATTTTTATACTGTAAAAAAATCATGGAAAAACCCCCAATTTTTTAAAACTGGCTTAATCCTCATCTGAAATCTTTCACTGTAGTCCAAATAGTAAAATTATAAATATCCTGCATGGGTGTGTATGCAAAGTTTAAAACCATGAAGGCTAAATTCAAAACTGGGATTCATGTAAAGAATTTTAGGACAGTTTTGTGTGAGAAAACTTTTCTGATCAGTTGTACCATTAGAGTCCGGGGCATCATAATATCAGTCAGTACTGAAATGCAATTGGCAAAACTGAACACACACACGTAACAAAGGATTCTTTTTTTATTTTTTGTTCAGGGTTTCACTACTAGATCGGAGTCATAGTGATCCGCCTGTTTACAGCTTCCCAAGAGCTGGGATTACAAGCACGCACCACCACGCCCAGTCTCAATTGCCATGTCAGCGTGCCCCGGGGGCGGGGCCAGCACGGCAAGCGCAGGGATTGAACCCCCAGCCCCCGAGCCTGCTTGCAGGTACTTTAACCCGCTGAACTATGTGGCCGGACTAACACACACATAAATGTAAAATTGTGTTCCTGTAAAACACACTAAAACTAATAGTTTTGCCTTATATGAGCAGAAAAGACTATATTAAACTAGCAAGAGAGCATCACAACATCTAAGAGCAATGCTAGTAAGAGATATGTGCAATCTACATGAAGACAAAACCCTCAAATTTTATAAAAATTTGAGCTCCATGAGGAAGATCCAGTGGGATTCAGGTCATGCATCACCTTATGGGGCATGATGACCCGAAGTGCTAATTCACCCCATTGTCTTGTGGGACCCACAGAATTCATTCAAAATTTCCAGTGTAATTTTTTTTTTTTTGGGGGGGGGGTGAAAACTCGATGAAATGTGTCTGGGGTCTATGGGCTGTGGAGGAGATGGGGCGAAAGGAAGCAGAGCTGGATGTGCAACCTCGCAAGGCTACACTTCCCAAAGGGGAACACCCGGGAGTGGTGTTCAGGCAGCCGGTCCGCCAGCGGCAGGCTGTCGGCAGCACGAATCAGAGGTGCGCATGGAGCCCTGCACAAGCGGTGTTGGCTGTGGGAGCAGAGGGGGTACAATCAGAATCTTGTCTGGCTTTCTATGCCAAAATAAATTCCAGATGGAGTCAAGATTTAAATGCAAAAATATTCTGGTGCATTTGTAATCAAGTAAATGCAAATTAAAATCTCACTTTCCCTCTGTTATCCTGGTAAATGTTTTAAAAAACTGTTTGATTTTAGGAAAGTTTGGTGAAGAAAGCATTCACAGACTTCTGGTAGAGACTTACAAGGATTCTGCTTGGTTAAAAATGCTCAAACCTTTAAACCTGCAAGACCTATGCCTTGGCATTTAATGCAGGAAACAATAAAAAGCCAGCCAGCCAGCCAGCCAGCCAGATAAACAGAAATACAGATAGAGAGCTAGATAGACAGGTAGACAGATAAATAGAAAGATAGAGATAGATTATGGGGAGATGTGAGATAATAGAAGGGAGTCAAAGTTTGATTTGCCAAACTTTTTACTTCAAGTCATATTTATAACTTAAGTCTAATAGTTGCAATTTGTCCAATAACATGTAATCCCCATAATGAAATATGTTGTCAAATAAAAACTTTACTGATGACAAACCAGTCGTGGTGGCACACACCTATAATCCCAGCGTTGGGGAGGCTGAGACAGGAGGATCACTACGAGTCCAAGCTGTGTAGCAAGAGAGACCCTCTACTGAGCAAATAAATGAAAGATTAAAAAAAGACTGATGACATCTAGGGTACTTCTCTTGCAGAGCTGAATTGCTGCACAGTGGTGCACGCCTGCAATCTCAGCTGCTGGGAAGGCCGAGGCAGGAGAATGGTGCTAGGGTTTCGGCGACAACGTTCACCAGTCTCATGTGCTTGTGGGCGGGGCTAATGGCGCCGTACTAAACATGCGGCTAGGCCAAGGGGCGTGGCCAGAAGGACTGGATCACTGGGGCGTGGTCACGGGGCGTGGCCTGAGGGCCCATCCCCCCCCCCCCCCCCGCATCTGTTCTCTCTCTGCTTCCCATCCGCTACGCTGCGAGCGGCTTTCCTCCCCGCAGTCCTTCCACCAGGCCTCTGACCACGCAAGGGTAAGAACTAGAGCACGAGCCAAAGTGAACTTTCCTTCCTTTAAATTGCAGGTGCTGGGTATGTAGAACGAGTGACAAGGAAAGCGATGAAGACAGACGACGAGCTTGAGGCCTGCCTGGGCTGCTTAGTGAGCCCGTGTCTCAGCACGCACGCACGCACGCACGCACGCATGCAGAGGCGGGTCTATAGCTCAGTGTTGCAACGCTCGCCTAGTAGGCATGAGACTCCTTTGGACCAATCCTCAGTCTCCACCCCCACGCACACAAAGGATGGTACGTGACTCAATTTTACCAAAAATAATCTGTAGAAAAATCACAAATAAAACATAAGCAAATGCTGAGTGCCATCCCTTTATGATGAGATTTTAATTATGTTCATATTCTTCCTTATTTGTCAAATTTTCTACATTAAAAATGAATATTGCTGTCAATAGAAAAGGTTTGATTTTTAAAATGAGTACCAGCAAGTGAAATACTGAAAAAGAACTAAAGGTAAAAACTGTAGCATAAAAGAGGAATAAATGTAAATGTTTAACTTTTCAGGAGGGGCCGGGGACATAGCCCAGTAGAATAAGCAGTGCCTGAGTTCAATCCCTGGTTCCACCAAAGAAAAAACAAAAAAACTTTTCAGGAATGGGGAAGAGCTTGGGAGCCATGAAAGAAATAGAAAACACATCAGTGCAATTGTTCACAGATGTGATGGTGATTACTTAAAAGCAAAATCCAATTAAGAAGCTATTAGGGGTCGGCTAAATACCTCAGCAGATTTAAGTGCCTGCAGGCAGGTGCAGGGGCTAGGGGTTCGATCCCCGGGCCTGCGGTGCCGGCCCCACCTCTGCGGTGTGCTGAGACAGCAATTGAGACTGGGCATGGTGGTGCACGTCTGCAATCAGAGCTCTTGGGAGGCTATAAACAGGTCGATCACTGGAGTCCAAACACCCTGTAGACCATTCCGTAAAACAAACAAACAAAAAACAAAAGAAGCTATCAATAAATAAATTGACAGGGCTATAATAAAATGAACTCCTCTCTAAATATAAAAATAGGTCAGATATATTAACCGGTAAATTAAATAGGAGAATGAATAAAAATGTTTAGCGAATATAAGAAGGAAATAGTCCCAGGGAATCAAAGAATTTTTATGTTTTCAAGATACACAGATGACAGACATTCACAGTAATAGATATTCATTAAGCAAGAATGGAAAGGTGGATGTGTTTGGGCCTGATTTTATGAAAAATAATGGAAGGACCTATACCAGATGCATAAATATTAGTTACTGCTAGGTAGGTAGATTGAGCTCATTTCAGAGGCCTTTATAGGTTGGCTTCTTTATAGATTGGATTTGACTAGGACTATCTATATATGGAGATATATGTGTCGAGGGGTTGTGTGTCTTTTATTCCTACAGAGAGAAACTTGAGAGTAGCCTTGGAGATCCAAACATACACCCAGTGGACAGCAGGCCCTCCATTGCAGTCTGCAGATTTTGCCACAGCAAGTACTGCTTCAAAAGCAGTCAGTGTACCTCCTGCACAGGGAGTGCCTCCAGTCGAGGAGGAGGTAGGCAGGGAGAACTTGCCCTGCTGGTGTGCAGCTGTGGCTTTGTCGGTTTGGAGCCTCTCTTGCAAAGGCCTGCTGTGCCGTTCAGAAAGAAAGTCGGGCCAGGCAGGAACCAGAGCTTTGCTGGCTGGCAGGAAAGTGAGATTCCCATGGGCTTGTAGAACACCAGTGATAAACAATGCTGGCAGGCACCCGGCTCCCGGAGCAACATGCTCATTGTGCCAGCCCAGTGGGTGGCAGTGGTTGCTGTGTGAAGCCACAGCTGCTGTGTGTATGCGTGCTCCACTCGCCACTGCCAGGTCTGAGTCACCCCTGAAACTGTCAGGGCTACAGAGGGACAAAGCCCAGAGTGTGGCCAATGCCCTCCTGAGTCATTGCCAGCAGCTCTGATCCTATGACCTGTAAGAGGAAGGGAGAGTCCATGGGAAGAGCTTGGTGGGCCCAAGTGATGGTCGCTTGTCATTGTGATCCAAGAGACCATGTCAGTCTCCTAGGTCAATGCTTTGGCTAGCCTTTAACTTGACTGTCGAGGTGAGATTGCAAGGCCAAGCTGGGATTTTTGAAACAAAGACTTTCTGTGCTCTGGTGGTCCCCCACACTGCATGTGTTATGTCTGCCTTGCTTCAGGGGCTTGGTTAAAGAGAGGTGGTGCGATGTCTGATGGCTGGGTGTCTGAGGCAGCACATTCCTGGGGAAGCCCTGCCTGGTGGTGGTGTCTACCGCTCAGCGGCCATCAGAACAGAGCTGACGCTGGAGGCTTCTGAGTGTGTTCCATGCGCGCCGTATGATGAAAGCCACTGCCTCGTGGGGGTGCTGTGAAGTTCCAGTGAGGGAACACGTGGTGAATGCTGAGGGTAGTGACCTCAGTGCTGTCAACGCTCAGCCTTCTAGTGTTTGGTGCCAGCAATGATACGAGGAAGGCCAGGGTGAGGCCATCTCACGGGTGCCCAAAGCTGAGACACGGGGCACGATGCCGCGACCTAAAGGCAGACGTCTTGTAGCTGCTTGAATCAAAATTGAAATCCAGCTTGACACCATCGGACCCTTAAGCCACAATGCTCAGTTGCTTAATTGAATCAAATCGATTTAAAATTTGACCTCTTATCCATTGAGATTGATGTTACCGACTCAAAGTTCCTTGCTAGTTTCTTTCCCTACTTATCTTGCTCTTACTGGAGCATTAAGGACACCTGTTCAAGATTACTCTTCCAAGATTTTATTCTCTTGGAGAGCTTCATGAAGTTCACCCTCAATGTTTCCTCCCTGAAGGAGAGAGGTTTCATTCTTTGGTTGGGCATGGTCTCTGTCCTCCACTCCCAGCCACCCCCCTCCCTCCCCACTGTTTGTCACTTTCAGAGAAAGAAAAGTGTCTGCTAGGAGCAAATCTTGCTCTGAACCCAGGGTGTGAAATCCTGAGAAAACCTACCAAGGAGGTGTTGCACGGGCAGGAGAGAATGGGTTTGGCTTCCTGCCTGATTGTTACCTGGTTCGACCTGATTTTCTTCAGGTGGGGAGAAGAGGGCTGGTCTGTTTATTTTATTGCAGTTCTCTTCTTCAGGGTGTCTCCTGCAGCCCAAAGATCCCGGCTGTGCTGCTGTGCACGCCTGTGCTCTCACGTCACACCCCACTCCGCATACGGTAGGGCCCAAGGGCAGCGTCGCGCAGATGCCTCTCTGTGCTGGCACGAGGACTCCGCCATGCAAGCCTTTCCCCCCCAGCAGCATGCTGAGGAGGGCCTTCTATTCAGTGGGTGTGTGTTTGGATGTCCTGGGTTTTACTCTCTGTGCAGGGACAAAAAGATGGACATTTCCAACCATATGGTCTTACAGATAGCCCTAGTGGAAACTGGTCTGCAGCGCCTCTGTGGCTGTGTGTTTAATATTTGGACAGTATTTGCCTGAACGCACTGAGGTGCTGGCCACCCTGACACCTCTGGCCTGGCTCACTCAAGGTTGCTGTTTGTTCCTGAGACTTCATTATGTCTGTCTGTGCAGCCTGGATTGGTCTCATTTGCAGTCAGCAAGGGGGCCCTGGGCAGGTCCAGGAAAACAGTGGGCAAGACACAGAACCAACTCTACATCCAGGCCCTGAACTCCGGGTCTGTGCCAGGCAACCTGTCAGACATGCATGCGGTCAAGTTCTCTGCCTGCTTTCGGTTGGGGCTGGGCAAGGTGATTTCTGGAAAGTTTCCTTCTAGCCAAGAAAAATGCCATGCTTCTAGGGTTTGGAAACTGCCATACCTCCTATTGTATTCTGGGAGTAAGGACCGTGGCTTTTGTGCTCAGTCTGGGTTGTAATCCAGTTTAGGGTTTTTCTGGTTTTATTGCTCTGGGATTTTGGCCTCTCAGCTTTCAGTGGGAGATAATGGTGTACATTCTGCAAAGCTGTTGTAGAGATGGCACTTGGGCACAGAGAGGCTGCTGTGCACCCACCGCATGTGGCTGGCACCCAGGGCAGGCAGGCCCTGCTCCAGCCAGGTGTCCATGTGGTATCACACCTGATGTCCAGCAGGACTGGGGCAGAGGGGCCACTAGGGAAAGAGACAAGGGTCACTGAGAGAGAAGCAAAGTGACCATGCTCAGCGACCTCCTGTGGGCTCCTTCATCAGAGCTGGCCACTTTCTCCCTCATGGGCTCCAGGGCTGTGGCTGCTCCTGCTGTGTTATTAGCGACCCTGAGGTGAGGCCAAGACTACAGCGACCACCTTTGTTTGAGGCCTGGAAGTTTCAACCAGAGTTGGGAGAAACAGCAGCCCAGTTCATCTGAGAGACCTCGCATCAGAGTTTGTGAACTGAGCTGAGGCAGAGCCTGCCTGGTGGCTGAGGCGTAGGTGGGGCAGGGCAGGCAGGGCCCAGAAGGGCAGCCTTTGCCTCCGGGAGGCTGACGCTGGCCAGTTCAGCAGGGCTGAGGGGTGATGAGCCTTTATCTTCAGCAATGCGGCCTTCCAGAGACATGCCCAGGAAGCCTGCCCTAGAGAGACCCAGGGAAGCACTTTCTGGTTCCCCTCAACTCTTGGCTGTCTGATGACTTCTAATTGGAATGCTTTTGGAACTACTGAGTGGAATTTTGCAAACACTGAGAATTTATTTATTGTATTGTGGGAGGTGCAGAGCTGAGTACTGATGGACACGTAAGTACTTGTAAAGTGGAGGAATTGTGCAGTAAGAGAGTTCTGTTAAAGAGAAAGTCAGCTTTGGGTGAGATGGGCTGTCCGTGGATGGTGTTCCAATATGGCTGCATC
>NW_004524578.1:11961709-11968800 GCF_000260255.1 Octodon degus | reverse complement strand
GAGGAGGGAGGAGGGAGGATGGTGAAAAGAGGACAGAGGAAGGAGGGAGGGGGAAGGAAGGAGAAGGGAGGAGGGGGAGGGAGGAGGGGGGAGGGAAGAGGTCATTTCCAGTCAATATTCTAGGCCACACAAATGCGGTGGACTCAAAGCCTTAGCATCCTTCTTTTCTGGTAGGAAAGAATGTGGCAGTGACCAAGGGAGTTTCCTCTGGTAAATTTCATGCCGCCCCTGGTACATTTAGATGATGGAAGGAAACAAATCTGATACTTTTATCACCTTGCCTGGGTGGTCCTCAGCGCAGTCTTCCCAGTCCCCTCTAAATGAAGCATATCCTTGCAGACAAGTGTGGCTTTAAAAGCTATCTCCAAGTGCAGTGTATATTTGTGTATGTAGAATATTCAGTTGGCTTTTTTTCTTGAAGGGGAGTTGTCATAGGAGGGAAAGCAGCATTTATTGGTGCTTTTCTCTTTTTAAATTATTTATTTATTTGGTACAGGGTCTTGCTACACAGCTTGGACTTGTAGAGGTCCTCCTGTCTCAGCATCCCCAGTGCTGGGATGACGGGCGTGCACCACCATGCCTGGTTTCAGCAGCCAGCACAGCACGTCCAGCTCGGCATATTGTACTGGGGATCGAGCTCGGGTCTCTGCGCTTGCCAAGCAGGTACTTAGACTGCCGAGCTGTCTCCCCAGCCCTGCTTTTCTCTTTCTGAGATAGCATCTTGCTGGGTAGTTCAGGCTGGCCTTGAACTGACTGTGCAGCCCAGGCTGGCCTCAACATAGTGGCAGTGGTGATCCTCCTGCCTCTGCCCTCTGAGTGCTGGGGTTACAGGCGTGTGCCCCACCTCTGGCTCATTGGTGCATTTTTATGTGGAAAAAGCTATAGGGTTTTTCTTTTTCTACTTTAATGGGAAACGACTACTGTTACTACCCTGTGTCCTAGGGGAGGTGGTGACATACTTCCTATCAGTGGGATTCTTACAGACTTCTAGAGTGAGGAGCAAACGTGTCTGAGGCTCTGACGAAGCTGGGTTTCCCAGGTGTGAGGGGTAGAAAAAAGGGACTTCAGTTTAGCAAAATTCCACCTTTGCCCGTGGACATGTAGGCAGGGGAGTAAAGCTAGTTCATCCTGTGTGCGCTTGGCATGGAGTGACTGTTGGGGCCAGTCACCTCCTGAGCCCAGTGAGACCCAGGACACGAAGAAGTGGGAAGGAGCCGGGGGCATCTCCGGAGGGATGGGCCCACGGGAGGACCCAGAGGCTGGGGTAGAAGGCTGGACGCACAGTGGCGGCGACAGTGGGAAGCTGCTGCGCTGGCCCAGACACAGGGCTGAGCAGGCAGGGCAGTTCAACATCTAGCTTTGGTCCGGAGTGTAGCTCCTTCATTGCTTCTTCCATCAATATGAGCTGTTTCCGGCAAACCCCGCCTGCGCTGGGTCGCAAGCGCTGCCGGAGGTGCAGCGGCAGTGTTGGCGCAGAGCAGATGAAGGGGCGGGCGGGTGAGTGAGAGCCGAGTGTGGACAGAGTGGAAATGCGCTGCCGAGGTGAGCAGGAGGACAGACACACGGCTCTGGGCAGGCCAGCGTGGGCGTGAGACTGCCCGGGCATGTGCTTGTGCGCGAGCCAACTCCATTTAGATCTCAGGACGCAGGGTGAGCTCAGCTCCCATTCAGGTAGGTTTCAATCATAATATGATCTCCGTTTTACAGAGGAGGGAGAGGAAAGGTAGAGACACATATGTATTTGTCCAGCAGCACAGCCCTGAAGTGGTGGCTTGGGGCCAGGGCTTCTCCCTGCGTTCATGCCGGTGAAGGGGAGGACCAGGCCCCTGAGGGGTTACCACCGTGCCTCCAGGACTTCCCTGCCACACGAGAGTTTGGCAGGATTGTCAGTGAGAGTCTTAAGCATCACTGATCACTCTTTCTCAGTCACGGCTCTGTAGCTGTCGCGCCCCACTGTGTACCATTTGGTGATTGATCAGATGTTTGTGAGCGAATGGAAGGGTCACACAGCATGGCTTGGAGATGCAGAACAGCGGCGAGCACCGATGGGATGAGGGAGAGTAGTCCTGGCCTTTCCCCCTAGGAGACATTTGCTGAAATTTACAGAAAACTCTTCCGGGCTGGCGATATACCTCAATGGTCTAAAGCGCCTGCTTAGGCAAGATAAGGCAAGCGCAGGGACTGTGGTTGCATCCCTAGCCCCACATGCTGTGCCAGCCCCGCCTCCCGGGCAGGCTGACCAGCCACCAAACAAACGAACAAACCTACCTCTTCCCAGACAGATTAGTACACATGGTCCTGGTTCCTTTTGGTCTGATAGGGCCTAAAAGAAGCATCTATTTCCTTGGACAAATAACATCACCCTACTAATCTGCCATGGTGTGTCTGCGTGTGTGCGTGCGCGTGCGTGTGCATGCGTGTGCATGTGGGTGCGTTAATGAAAATTCATCTGCGAGGCTTCTTGTGACTCTGAAATGCTCAGATTCTGTTGGAATCTGCCCGACGCCCAGGGCAAGTGTCGCCTCACGCGCATTTCCCTGTCCCCTGCTCTGGCCCTCTCAAAGCCCACGAGCATTCTGCCCCTTTCTTCTGCTGATCTACTTTAAGGCTGGTGGTATGATCGCACCCGAAAGCTTCCCAGGAAAAAGAAGAAAAAAGCAGCTGGAACATCTAGGCTAAGAAGGCGAGCTAGCGAGGCTGAAGGGGCGTGTAGCTGCTCGCCTTTGTGTGTGCTGTTGTACACGCTGCATGCATCAGCCATCTCACGAGAGCCTGGATTTCTGTGTGTGTGTGTGTGTGTGTGTGTGTGTGTGTGTGTGTGTGACACACACACACAGAGAGAAAGACAGACAGAGAAAGCGAGAACGAGAGGCAAATGTAATGCTCTTGTGTTTTCTTTATTTTACTTACTAGGAAAACATAAGAAGAATTCATTTTCTTTGGGATTAAGGAAATCACTTCTTTTCTGTTGGTGGTGTGAGATTTAGCAGATTTCTGACCTCGTGCTGCATGAAAATGCAGCACTACAATGGCACGCGGAGGCCGGGGCTTGAACCCAATTTGGATTACCCGGCCTAGCTGCGGGCCTTCTGACATAGACAGCGGCCGTCTTCAGAGCTGGTGCTGAGGGACAGAGCCCAGAGCCGGATCCTGCTCCACCTCCGCAGCCCTGGCTGGTTGGAGGGAGTGGCTGAGCCACTATGGAGGGGCCAGGAGAGACGCTGGGCCGGAAGCTCAGGAGGATCCCGCTGTGGGCCGAGCCAGCCCCTTCCAGGAGCCTCAGCTCCTCGCTCTGCTCCATAAACTCACATTTGTGTGGCAGGCCTGGCAGCCTGGAGGTGGGGAGAGTGAGATGACTCCTAGCCTGCTAGCCTGTCCCTGGGCTGTAGCAGGACCTCAGCACTTTCCTCTGTCCTGGCTCTCGTGGGGCTCCTTTCCTTGTCCTTATTTCCTAGCATTTTCTGGTGCTGAGTGATGTGTCCACTGACACATGTCTGCCTGCTGCCACACTTTGTCACCTGTGTGAAAGCCGCCCTGCTGCCTCCCGGAGCCCCGCAGTGTCCCTCCTAGGAAAGCTGGCCAAGCTCAGCACTGCTCCTTCCCACCGCGACTCTAACTTGGGTACTGGGGACAGAATGCTGCTGCACCCTGCAGCTCCTTGCGTGTCCCCAGACGCTATGCATGCCTCTCCCATTTTCAGTCAAGCTGAAGAGCTCCTGGCTCCTCACACAAACACACTAGGATGCCAGTGAGCTCACGCTCGCCGCCTCTGCCCTTAGCTCTCTCTGGGTCTCTGCTGAGCCACGCATCTGTATACCACAGCATGCGTGTGAAGGATGCAAAGTGGCCTTGGATAATAGGGGAGCCCCCAACTCTTGCTTGCTTGCCATGTGCCAAGCGTGTACTGGGCTTCTCCTGGGCCTTGTCTCCGGGTCTCTGAAGGCAGCCTGTTTGCACGGGCCTTGTTTCTCAGGGGAGAGAAGGAACCTAGAGTGGTATGTGCTTGTGGTGAGCTTGCAGAGACTGGGGCATGCACAGCTCTGCCACGCCGCCCTCAGTGCTAGCTGACATTTGACGTTGTCATCTCAAGCTGCTCCCAACTGCCTCGGAGATGGCCATAGGGACCGGCAGAGAGGTGCAAGAGTACACCAACAAAAACACAGAAAGGAAGGGGCTGGGGAGATGGCTCAGTAGAATAAGCGCTTGCCTGGCAAGTGCAAGGGCCTGCATTCAATCCTCAGTTCTGCCAAAAACCACAGAAAGGGCAGCCCCGGCGTGTGACGCTCCCGACATACGATGCTTCCATTTCCATTTCCAGCTTCTCTTTGGCTCTACAGGGGCGGGGGAGTGAACCCCGTGCAGTAGAATTGATACTTGGAGTGCTGCATTTTGATCCCTTCCTGGGCTAGGCCTGGGTAGCCTGATGCCCCTTTCAAGCTGCAGCTCCACTCTATGCCATCACGACGGGGAGCAGCTGAGATTCCACAGCCTGCTGTGTCTGAGCTAGGATCTCAGCAGCGAAAGTGTGGCCAATGCCTTATCAACCCGTGATATTTTTGATTTACGATGGATTTATCAGGATGCGACCCCATCGCAAGTTGAGGACTGTCTCTTCTGCCAGTTCCAGGAGAAGCAACATGGCCAGCTGGAGCTTCACATGGAGACTTTGAGAGCAGAGGGAGTGTGCTAAGAAGGGGTGAACAAAGGGGAAGACGAGGGAGGGGACACAACGGCTGCCACCCCTGGAAGCCAGCATTTCTCAGATGTTGGAATTTCCTTGCGTCAGAATTATTTAGCATTATAGTTTAAAATTGTCTGGGGTACTAGTTTTAAAATATCCTCCTTATACCCAGCACTCAGAAGGCTGAGGCAGGAGGGTCACCATGAGTTCTAGAACAGCCTGCACTCCATAGTGAGACCCTGTCTAAAAAAACCCAACAACCCAAAACCTACTAACAGACCATAACAACCAATGGGAGATAATAGTTCTGACCCTGTGGGGATGCTGAGGATTGGAGGTCAGCGACAATGATAAGGCTAGGACCAGTCTTTTCTGGGTCCTGTTTAAGATGCCTCCATTTTCTTCATTTCCAGTTTTTTCTTTCTTAGACTTCCAGTGAAATCTTAGAGTACTGCTTTACTCACTCATTCTGAGACCCTGAAAGCTCCGTGAAGAACAACAGACTCCCCTGGCTGACAATCTCGGGCAGCCACACATTGGCCACGTCACCCTGCCACTTCTATTTGTTACTCTTTTTGTACAATCACTGCTGGGCAAAGCGAACCCAACTGCTGCCGTCTCAGTACTCCCACCACACCTTTCCTTTGCCTCCGTGTATCTCACGTCCCTCATGTAGAGAACACGGATATGGGGATGATCGTGTGTGATCATCCAGGACACGCTCCGCCAGCAGCTGGCACAGGGCAAATGCTCGCTAGGAGTCAAAGGCTGGAGCTCCCTGCGCCACAACGTTTTCCTCAAGACGATGTAGTTGTATAGCTGACATCAAGGCTGTTGCCCCAAGGCTTTGGCACTTGGAGGTGCACCCAGGGCGTTGGAAGCCAGCTGGACCAGGGGGATCGGGTTGGAAGAGACACTGGGGATGTGACTGGGAAGGGTGTGTGCTCTCCAGCTCCCTTCTTCTCTGCCTGCTTCCTGGCCACTATGACATGAGCAGCTTTTGTCCCTCCAGGCCCTTCTGTGTCTAATCCTGCTGAGCCATGAGCTGCGGTAAACCCCTCCTCCTCAGAGTCATGGGAGTCAGGTTGTTTCACCAACATGAAAAGTGAGTAGAATGCTAATACCCCTGACGTCTGATTCTGCTGATCAGTAGATACAAGTCTATTTCTCTAACTAGGTGGACAAGGCTGTACAGATGCTTCTGTAGAAACCCCAGGGAAATAATTTGGCGCCCCAGCTTATTTCATCAGTATTTATTTTGTCTTCCTTTTATTCTTATGATTATTTTTGTATTTTAGGGAAGGGTCTATAGGATGTTCAGGATCTCACAACTAGATTGGACTCGTAGTGATCCGTCTGTTTACAGCCTCCCGAGAGCTGGGATTACAGGCGTGTGCCACCACGCCCAGTCTCCATTTTCTATTTTGTGTCTTCCTGCTTGGTACAGGACTCATCTTTTCTTCTTTCCACGCCAGGGTGACACTCTGGCAGCTCCATCCAGGACCTCATAGCCAGGGATGTAGCTCAGCGGCACAAGCGTCTGCCTGGCAAGCACAAGACTCTGAGTTCTATCCCTTATATAAAACAAAACAAAATGACTACAAAGCCTACGGGGGCTCATAGGCTGTTTCCAAGTTTATGAATGAGCTTTCCATTATTATGGAATTAATCCTTTTGATTTGGAGGTCTGGCTGGGTTTCTGATGTTGGGCGAGATTGAGTTGTAGAATCATTATTTGCCCCTGGAGTGCCTTTTTATTCTTTTAGGAGAAATTAATTTTGTATGTTATGCAAGCAAACAGAACTAAAGTGAAATATTCTGTGTGCATCCTGTAAATCGATTTCCTGATGCCACATTTAGTATTTGTGCTGCCGAAGCGAGCACTTGATATCACATTTATACTATTGATTTTTATGTTTTGGAAATATTGTAACAATGTTAAAATGAAAATAAAAGTAAAAAATCCCATCCTACTACTCTGCACAGATTGACAGCTTTAGATTTTCTGTTTCATCTCAGTTCCTTATACTATGTGTATGTGAGTTTTGCACAGTAGAATAGAGCTGATAATAGTAATTCTAATAAAAACTAAAGCCACTATTTACAAACCCTAAATACTTGTTAGGGAAATGTGTATTCCATGCATTTGGATTTCCCATCGATCTTTTGAGGTAAATGTATTAAAATTCCCATTTTAAAGGTGAGGAAATCCAGTATAGACAGTCCCTAACTTATGGTGGTTCAGCGTACAAATTTTCCACTTCATGGCAGTGTGAAAGCAAACCTATACCCCTTCAGTACAATATTCAAGATAGTATATGAGATAGTCAACATTTTGTCACGAAATAGGCTTTGTGTTAAATGATTTTGACGACTGTAGGCTGCAAGAAGTGTTCTGAGTGTGCATGAT
>NW_004524578.1:11954355-11958659 GCF_000260255.1 Octodon degus | reverse complement strand
TCCTTGCCCCGGTCATCCAAACACAGGCCATTCATGTGTGCAGATGAGGTTTCAGACTGCACTGCCGAGAGTCAGGAAATGAAGGCCCATAGAGGCCCAGGGAGTGAGGTTTCATGGCCACCCTGGGCGTCCAGGAGCAGCCGGGCAGATGGGAGCCAACAGCTGGTTGCTGCCCCGTGGGTCCTTAGGACCTGTGTGTGGCACTTCTTGGGGCCTCAGCAAATGCTTGCTGGTTGGATGAATGGAATCACTTATATCAAGCAGCTGGACAGGACGAAATAGCATCCCAGGGGCTTCCAGTTCAGGTTCCAAATGGAAACTTATGTGTGTGCCAGTGAGTGTGCAGGAGAGTGTAAACACTTGTGTGAGAAAGCCTGTTAGCATATATGCATGCATGTGGGTGCGTGCATCTGAGATGTGCATGCACGTGGGTGTATCTGAGTGTGTGCACACATGTGGGTGAGTGTATCTGAGTGTGTGTGTATGCATGTGGGTGCGTGTATCTGAGTGTGTGTGCATGGATGTGGGTGCATGTATCTGAGGTGTGCATGGATGTGGGTGCATGTATCTGAGTGTGTGTGCGTGGATGTGGGTGCATGTATCTGAGTGTGTGCACACATGTGGGTGAGTGTATCTGAGTGTGTGTGTATGCATGTGGGTGAGTGTATCTGAATGTGTGTGCATGGATGTGGGTGCATGTATCTGAGGTGTGCATGCATGTGGGTGTGGATCATAGAGGGAGCGAGTTCTGACAAGATAGCAAACTGTGGTGACATTTGTAGCACCCCTAGATGACAAAGCATGGCCCTCACTTCTCACTTAATACCCGCTACAACGCTATGACCTTGTGTGATTTATGGGATGCAGGCAGAAGACTGAGAGAGATTAAGTGCCCTGCCCGCATTTGGTGGGTGGCAGGGCTGAGCCTTAACCCTTACTTGGCCCCCGAAGCCAGCGAGCGTCTCACCATGCTGTGCTGGCCAGCTCAGCAATGTGCTGCCTGTCCTGGTGCTGCTGCAGGATGAAAGGGTGGGACAGCGCGCTTCAGAGGCGGGCCCTTCCACAGTGCGCAGGGCTTGGGCCTGGCTCTCTGCAGGGACAGTCTGCAGTGCCGGTGGGCAGAAGGCCACCTTTACAGAGAGCATCCCATACTCCCCTCCTCTAGACTCCTTCTGGTGCGACCCAGACTGCAAGGCTCCCAACTCAGAGAAAGGCTCCAGCCTGAGTGAGTGAAAAAGGCTGTTTCCAAAGCATAAAGAAAACCCTTTACCCTTTTACTTTTAAAATCCCAGTATCCATGACAACTGGACAGAGTGAAGAAAATAGCCACCCCTCCCTCTGCATTGTTTAACTTTTCAGTTGCTGCAGCCACTGAATATACAGGGCCCAGCCAGATTCTGGGGGTGCTTTCTTCTTTCTGCATCCCCCTTTATGGCAGGCCCTTCTCGGTGCCAACCCAGCTTTGTCTTTTGCTGGAGACATCTGTGAGAAAGGATGGGCAAAGTGTCAGGCGCTTGGTGCTATTGAAAGCCTTTGAGATGGGAGAAATTTGTGGAACAAAGGGGCAGGGGAACAAAGCACCCCGGATGGCTCGCCCCTGCTCTGAGGGACGCCATCATCTTAAACCTTGGGACTTAGAGTGTCTGACTTGGCCTTTCCCAGGGATGTCTTGGCAGGGACAGAGCCCAGCAGTCTAGGAAACTGTTCTGATGGCAATCTTAGCAGAGACAACTTCCCAGGGACACAGCCGCTGGCCTGGGTTGGGCCCCTCCTTCCTCCCTCTTCTTTCCTTCCCTCCTTCCTTCTTTCCTTCCCTCCCATCCTCTTTCTCCTCCTCTCCCCTCTTCTTCCTTCTCTCTCTTTCCTTCCTTCTCATCTTCCTTTCATTTTTTCCTCTCTTGTATATTTCTGGTTGATATTTTTGCACTTGAAAAGAATCTAAATACTTCGACCGAGCTTCAAAAGAGTCGAGCAATCAATTCCGTTCAATAATTTGCCTTAAGGAAATAATCAGACATTTGTGCAAAGCTTTGTCTCCTGGGCCATTTTGCACAGTGTTGTGAAATAACAAGAAACACTTCGGTGGCCGCAGTAAGGTTGCCCAGTCCATTGCGCCTTGCTTGGCAGAGTGGTGAGTTTTTATCCACTCCTCCGACAGCTGCTATTGGATCCACATTGGGTCTTGGAGATCAATGGCCACTCAAACAGATGTGGACCCTGCCCCGGCAAAGTGCACAGCTAAAGTCAGATCATGCAGAAGTGAGTGCACATCACAGCTCATGCAAGTGAGGAGTTGGAACAGGAGGAGAGGACCTACCAGTGGCACATGGTCTCTTCTGGGGAGCGGGGACGATGTCTCTAAAATCAATGGCCTCAAACTGTGGTTTGAAAGGCAAGCTGGGGACACCACAAAAGGATGGGGAAAGGGATGGGTGAGGTAGAGGAGCTACTATGGTCCCCGTGAAAGCCCAGGTTAAGGAGAAGCGTGGGCAGTTGAGGAAGAAGGAAGGGCCGGGCAGCTGCGGGCCCGGGAGGCAGAAGTGTCACCGCCTCCTCTGGGTTTTGCAGAGAGAAGCATCTTTGTGCTAAGAGCAGTTGGCGACTTCACTGTGGCCATAGCTGGGCACAGGGGCTGAGGTGCAGAGCATGTGATAGCGTCAGGTCTGTAGAAAGCGCTCTGAGACCACAGCATGGATAAAGGATCCGGGACACGCAAGTGTGGCTGCAGCCTGGGTACCATCGCAGTCCCTCCAGGGACACTAGGGCCTGCAGCCCCAGGGGTGGAGGCGGAGATGTGGAGGGAGGACAGCAGAGGGTTGAGGAGCTAAGGCAGGAGAGAGGAGCAGGGCACTGGAGAGTGTGGGAGGAGGGCAGAGGAGGGCAGGACAGTCCAGTGTACGCTGGCTTCCTGGGTCCCCCCATCAGAACTCCACAATGTGGTGTCTTAGATCAACTGAAATTCATTCTCTCCCAGTTCTGGTTCTGGTGTCAGTGAGATTGATTTTTACCATGGGCTGTGGAGGAGAATCGGCTCCATGGCCTGCTCCTGGCTTCTAGTGCTTGCCTGGTGATTTGGGTTCCTTGGCTTGTAGAAGCGTCCCCTTCTTGACCTTCACATTCATATGGCTTTCCCTGGGTGTGTGTGCCGTGTTCCCACCTGCCACATTGGGTTCGGCCCCTCACTCCTGCCAGTATGAGTTTCTCTTAACTTGAGTGCTGGGAGTTAGGGTGTCGACATATCTTTTTTCTTGCGTACACAAAACCCAACCCATAACGGGCCACTTGTGCCACATCCACTGGATGGGTGGTGGCTCTCTCCTATGGTGTTAGAACCACAATGTTGGGTGAAAACCACATTTCAGGGAGATTTTTAATTCATCCTCAATCAATTGAATTCAATGTGCTATTAATGTATTCATCAACTCTTAAATGTGTATAAAGTGCTGCCATGTGTCAGGCACTGGGCTAAGTGCTGGGTTGACAAGTATGACCGAGTCAGATGTGTCTCCTCCCCTCCAGGAGCTGAGAATCTAGTGCGGATAGACCCCAAACATGTACACAGGCACCGAGCTGCTGGTGTGATGTGCTATGAGTGAATTTGAGTCTGTCATAAGGTTTAGTCTCATAAGAGGCTGAGGATGGGTTCCTCGAAGATGTGCTACTTAGATAATCAGAAGACAAGGGAGAGAAAGAGGAAGCATTCTGGACAGGAAGAGCAGTATGCAGAGGTCCTGTGGTGATTGAGAACAGAAAGTGCAGGAGGAATGGCTAATCGGGTAGAGTGGCTGGGTTGTGGACAGCACGAAGCAGCTCCTGAGATGAGCGGGGAGGTGAGCATCAGCCAGGTCGCAAAGGGGCAGCGGGAGGCACTGGAGCATCTGCGCCCTGGTGCAGCATGATTTAGAGTATGAGGAGGGTCTCTCTGCCTGGAGCTTGGAGAATAGACAGAATGAGGAGGAACAGCTGAAGGTGAAACAGGAGGAGACTTGAAGTCCTTGTAAGAAACAGGGTAGGTGGCAGTGGTGGAGAGGGATGGAAGGTGGCAGATTCCAGAGGTCCCAGAAGGGAAACCCAAATGGCTTCTGCTATTGTTGGATATGGCGTGGGAGAGAGGGCAGTGTGGAGTGTGACTGGGGATCTCTTCTCCCACTTGGCAGAGGCTGAATGAGCGGCAGGTTGGGGGGGCGGGCTTCAGAGTGGGCGAGGGTCCACGCTGAGCGACTGCGGGGCTTGTCGCTTGGAGGTTGGCGGCAGTCACTGCTTCCTGCTGATTCTGTCTGTCTGTCTGTCTGTCTGTCTGTCTG
>NW_004524578.1:11953523-11953995 GCF_000260255.1 Octodon degus | reverse complement strand
GTGAAGTGAAAAACAGAAAGTTACAAATAAGAGTGTTCGTATGACTTCAATTTTGGGCAGAAGAATAAAGAGGCAGCACACATATATGGACATATACAGACACAGGCGGGCATGCGCACTTCTTTTTGTTTTTTTGATACATGGTCCAGCTACATAGTTTGGACTCGTAGTGATCTTCCTGTCTCAGCCTCCCTAGTGCTGAGATTACAGGCTTGTATCACCATGTCCGGTTCTGGGGCCAGCATGGCATGTGATACCAGGAATCAAACCCAGAACCTTGCGCTGGCCAGGCAGGCACTTAGGCCACTGAGCTATCTGCCCAGCCCCACGCTTCTTGATGAGGTGGTCTCTAGGCACTTTAAATGATTTTGCTTTGTGGGTTTTTGGCATTTTCCAAGTTTACTAACTGCTTCACTGTACCTAGAAGCCTCCTTTTCTTTTTCCTTCTTTCTTTCTTTCTTTTTTTTTTTTT
>NW_004524578.1:11952474-11953360 GCF_000260255.1 Octodon degus | reverse complement strand
GGCATATGGTGCTGGGGATCAATGCTGCATGCTTGTCTAAGCTTGCCTAAGCAGGTGCTTGAGACTGCTGAGCTTTCTTGTTGGCCCCCCAGAAGCCTCCATTTCTAAACAAGCTGTAATCCATACTGCATCTACAATCAGAAAGGTTAGCTGATTATTATTTTCTAAAAGGCCATATGCTTTCATCCTTTTTCTTTAAGATTTCTACGTTATGGGGCGGGGAGGTAGCTCAGCAGAATAAGCACTTGCCTGGCAAACACAAGGGCCTGAGTTCAATTCCCGGTTCCATCAAAAAAAAAAAAAAAAAAAAAGAGTTCTATGTTATTATATTGTAAAATTATTATTAAACATTTTCTAGCTTGAAACTGCAAACTCACCACCTATATGTAATCAAGAGCAGTCCTGGTGCCAAGCCATGCAGTTCTGTAGTCGAGGTCATGCTGCCTTTAAGACAACAGCCTCACCTGTCCTTCTGGTCTTCTGGATGTGGGCTGCTTGTCAGGACATGCCAGTTGCTGCTGAGCTGCCTCTCAGGTAGATGACTGTTCAAAAAGAAGGGGGTGGTGAATGAAGGCAGGAGACAGGAAAAGGAATGTTGTGGGACTGTCCTGCTTCAAGGTTGTATACGGTTAGATTTTTGGACTTATGTGTAAACATAAGAATTATATAATTCTTTATGCCTATTTTTAAAATATATTTCAATTTTTAAAATGTTTTTTCATCATATTCTGTAGGGACTTAAAGTTCAACATAACAATTCTTGATAAAAAATACCTGTTACATATTATACCTAAGATGTTTGATATTCACACAGATAGTGAGGTTAAGCTTAACAGCCTAAGTTGTTTGATAATAACAATAAGCTTGTCTTCTGGATGGTTAACAA
>NW_004524578.1:11940988-11952269 GCF_000260255.1 Octodon degus | reverse complement strand
CAGAGAGCACATTGGCCAAGCAATGGCCGTGACTTATCCACATGGCTGACACTGACAAAGGTTCTACAATCTGAGGTACAGGATCTCAGGATAAACCCTGAGGAGATTTCACAGACCTTATCAGACCCAAAAGCTACAACTCTTGTTGCATAGGTCCTGCTTTACTTTGGTCTTAACCATCCAGCAGAAAAGTATAAAAAGGAAGTATAAGAAGTAAAGCCATGCTGTTATGTTGAGCTGTAGGGGACTCAGGTCAACAATTTCTGACACTGCCAGTCAAGAGGAAGACCCAATACTGTTATGGACTACTGGACCCTTTTAGAATATTATGCTGAGTTAACACACCTATAATATTCAAATGATGGAACTAAACAAAAAAAGGGGATACAGATGAATGTCTGTTTTGTATCTGTGTATTCAAAATGGTTAGGATAGATATATAGTTACATTCTCTTAATGAAAAGAGGAATTTGTTGTAATGGTGTTTGTAAATGGGATATCAAGTCTGCATCTTGTACAGCAAATAACCACTAGGAAGAGAGTATGACTTGGAGAGTATGTGTTAATTATTGAAACTGTCATACCAATTTGATTTGAAACTGTCTCAGTGCTATTTGTTTCTTAATAAAATTATGGAAAAAAATAAAATTAAAAAAGAAGACAACAGCTTCATGCCCTGAACCACAGCTTTTCAGCTAGGGATCTATGACTACAACATCATTGCACCCTGCTGCAGATCTAATGAACAGCTGCAGAGCCATTGTGGTGGCCCTGTGCCTCCCGGAGCTGAATTCCAAGCACAGGTGGCATCTTTGATAGCTCTGATGATTTTGATTAGCAAGATAATTTTTCTGAAATTGTGCAGGCTTGAACACACTGTTATTATTGTCTGAGTCAAAAATCACAGTTATTCAGTGCTGTAGACACCTGCTTTTAGTTTTGATCGCTTTGTACCTTTTGAAATGACTAAGTTGACAGAAAAGAGAGATAGTTCTTTCCTATGACTCGACATCTTGGGCTTGTAGGGATGCAGCATCTTAGCCCCACGGGGAGGCTTAGCAATGTGCCCAGTGTCACACAGCTTGGAAGATGAAAGGACCAGCCTCGCCAGCCATGACACTTGGACTGCAGCACACCTGTTCTTCACCTGTTTCCTTTACAGATGGTCCCTGGCTTACAATGTTTTGTGTTATGATTATTTTTTTTAACTTTATGGCGATTAGAAAATATTAACTTGGTAGAAGTTGTATTTGGATTTGAGCCAGTGAGCAGCATGATTTAGAATAAGAGAAGGATCTCTCTGCTGGTAGCTTGGAGTTTGACCTTTGCCTTGGCTGGCACTCCACTGCAGGAAACACTCTTGTGGGGTTGGTCCATGGCAGCAGCAGCTCTAGGCTCCACGCAATCACAAGAAGCATCCGTGGTACCTGTGTGCTCAGCTGATACCCAGAAGGTTACATGCATTAAATGCATTTCCATCTTATGATACTGCAACTCACAATGGGGAACTCGCAGTGGGTGGACCAGGACAACCCCTAATGTTGAAGCCTCTCCGTGTCATCATCATGCCATGGTACCTTTGCAATGCTGCTTTCCCCTTTCTTACACTCTGAGCTCTGTCTCTGTATACTGCTGCAGCTAAGTGGGGACAGGAGGCCGTGGATTGCTAGCACAGCACATGCCACAGATACAGATCTATAAAATTAGTTCTATCCTCAGCACATCCATGAATATCTATGAAATCACTGGTTAGCTGGGCTGTGTGTATAACAAAAAAATGCATTAGGATACAGACTCCTTGTTCAACCACCCAGCTCTACTCCAGCAACGAGGTTCTTAAATGAACTGGCTGCTAAATGAGGGCTTGTATGTAGTATGTTCCTTCCAACACTCAGGACAAAGTGATAGTAAAGAAACGGGATAATATTGCTTTAATTTGCACAACTCTCCCATGCAGTGCTGTAATGTATAGCAGAAGATAAATCTATAGAACTGTACTGTGCAGTATAATCAGCAAATATGACAGAGCTGTCTAAATAAGATATAGTGTACAGAAAGTGACACTAAAGCCCTATCACCAGGATGTACAGAACTGCATATAAAAATGCCAGGCCAGGTGGGAGTGGCGGATCCGAAATCTAGGTGGCACACATCAGCCTGAATAGTGGCTCAACTATAGGTAGGTCTTTAAGTGAGAAATATCTGTACATGAATAATTTTCAAAAGCTGGTTTTTATGTGCATGCCCGTCTTCTGTGTATGACCCTTTTGGGGCACTGAGGCTCCCGAACCAGAGCCCGAGCAGTTCGCGTGGATAGCACACTTGTGCCTTTTCAAAGGACAGGACAGGGTGACGTTCACAGGCCCTGCTCAGAACCATGTTGAGGACAGAGGGTGACTTTCAGGGTGCGTACCTGGTCTCCAGGGCCTGGGGAGGTGCTGGAGCAGAGCCGCAGTCTGTCTGTCCACATAGCCCGCCCCGGGCGTGTCTCCACTGGTGTCTCTAATCCTGACCTCCGTCAAGTTGCTGCCAGGCAGACAGTGGTGGAAACAGGGGTGACCTCTCACATTCTAAGGTGTTGCTGGTTACCATCAACATGAGAAATCCTGACAGGAGGCAAAGAGGCAGGCTGTACAATGTCTAAAGCAGAACTCAGAACTCAGTGCTTTGTCAATAGTGTCCCCCATGGGAAAGGTGTCCTTGCCGAGTTAAAATTTAGGTTCTGACTTAATCTCCTAATCTGGCAACATAGAGTAGACACTCAGGTCACCCCGATTGGACCTTCTTCAGGAATGTTCTACCAACCTCAGGTAGAGCAAGCGCTGGTGTGGGACTGCACAGTCATTTTGTAGTTGGTGTTCTTGGGTACATATATCCATAATCCTAATTTTCTAGTCTGTTAAATGGGCCAAACCATCAGATGCTTATGGTTCTCTTCCCAGATCTCCAGCCCTGAGACCCAGTATTTATTGAAAAGCAATGAAAAATGACAATAGGTGAGATCATTCCAGCAACCTGTGATTTTTAATCTAGAGTTCTTTTTCCAACTTTGAAAATAAATCTGTGGGTAGTAGGCAGGAGGGAGATAGGATTTTCTCAGATGGGAAGGAGACCAAGAGGTGGAATGGAGGGTCGGGGATGAGCAGGCACGGAGATGCGTCGTGCGCCCTCCCCACCTCCCCACCAGGAATGCGAACGCCATGTCCTGTAAACACACACTGATAAAAATAAAAAAAGATGGAGTATAACAATAAAAAAGAAAATAAAAACCAATTAAAAAATAAATGCACAAGAAGTTCTCTGCCTTGCGAAAGCTTTCTAATTGCGCTCCCATGTTAAGCAGCGCTTTTCCATGTCAAGTTTCTTTTAAAATGATCTCATAAACCTTCCGAGTTTGTCCTGGTAGAATCTTCCTCCTACTTATAAATCTCCCGGCCACGAAACTACAAATACCCTGTACCCTGCAAAGGGGGCCGCATCCACCTCGCCCCCAGAGGCTCCTGAGCCTGGTTCACACAAAGCCCCGGGTTTCCTTGCTCCTGTTTGGCCGGCTGAGCTGCGTGGGAGTCAGTGAGGGAGGAAGAGGGGCCGTGTGTGTGTGTGTGTGTGTGTGTGTGTGTGTGTGTGTGTGTGTACATGTGCACGCACCTGCGCATGCGCAGGAAGCCGTAAGAGAACAACCTAGCGCTCCTCCATCGTGAATCTCTCGTGGAGAGACAAGCGCTCACTGTCTGTTCTCGCTGCTGAGATGGCCGGGAACCGATGTTCTCTCTCCCAGCCCCCTGGGCGTGCTGTGGCTGACATCTCCAGCGCAGAAGGGGACGTTCCCTCCTTATGGAATCCTGCGGGTTGAGAAGCCCCAGCAGGAGGCACTAGGCCACTCTGCGGTGCTCCTGAACATAGCCTATTGAGGAAATACCGTTACTTGCCTGCATTTAATTTATCTTCCAACTGAACTAGAGCATTTGTAATTAAAAATCGTTTAAATGGATCCTATCAATTATTAAAGGTAATGGCTAGTCAAGCAATATGGTGATACTGGTGAATGGAACAGTTTAACAGGGAGCAGGGCTACTTTTTTGGGGTGGGTGGGATGTGAAGTGTGGAACAGAAACAAATCTTAATTTGCATGTGGCAGAAATTCCCGTTGCCTGGTTTGGCTAAAGGAAAGATAGCTATAAAACCAGGGAACTGAGAAGACACGTATAAAACTAGGGAACTGAGGTTTCCTTGATTAGGGATGGAACTTGCTCAGTGTGCCCACCACTTGCCCAGAGATACTTCACTTGGTCTCAGTGCAACGCTATGTGGCATGTACCCATTTTACAGATGAGGAAACTGAGCCACATAAAGGTGGTCAAGCCACGCAGACTCCAGGCAGCCTGGCTCTGTGTGCTAAGCCACTGCACCCTTTACATCCTAGAATCTGAGAGCTGGAAAGCAACGAACAGAGGGTTCAGGATGTAAGTGAAGTGACCAGAGAGTTCTGGGTGGCGCCTGAGAACACGGTGCCTGAGCTTCCAGGGGAACATGGTGCCCGGTGCTTAGGTCTCTAGTATTTGTCTTCTTTGATTTTCTTGAACTGGGTAAGCTGTAGAAAATGTGTTTTCCTTAAAAAAAAAAAAAAAAAAAAAAAAAAAGTCTTTCCAGTTCATGGAAAACTACAGCTGGACTGGGAGGAGAAATTGTACCCCTTGTGATCCGAGCGGTTTGGTCCAAGGTTGGAGTCCAGTGGGCATTGCTTGTCTGCAGAGCTCACTTCGGGAGCCCCTGGCTGTTTCCCCTCTGACTGCCCCCTGCGGCTTTCCCTGGTGAGGCATGTGTGTTTGTACAATGCAGAGCAGCCCTCCCCCCCATGGCACTCCTGCCACAGAGCACACAGGATTCCAGTGGGCATACGGCCTTGCGTGGGGTCATCGAGCACCAGCCACAGGCATGTGGCAGGAACTTGGGGGCCAGCTCGGCTCACAGGCCTCTGGAAGGCGGGGACCCAGTGAGGGTCGGATCATCTGTTCTCTCGGTGCCACCCTCTCCTGCCCGCTAGGCTGTGGTCCAGGTGTGGTCAGGGCAGCCAGATGTGGGGTGCAGCTGCTTCTCCCTTGCCTGCCCCTGGGCTATGGTGCTGATGCTGCTCACCTTCCTGCATTGCTGTGTGGGTGCCCTGATCCTGTGTGCAGGGATTGTGGCCCCTCTGTCTTCTGGGAGGATACTGCAGCGTGCTTGCGCCCTGCCCAACAGCCAGTAGACCACTTCCTCCTCTTCATGGTCATTGAATGGTTTCTCTCTGTATAAGAAATGCCCTCCTCATAATCTGGCTTGTCTGGGAGTTAGGGCTGGTGTCTTAAGCCTGGTAGACATAGGCGATCTGTGTGCGTGACGCCTTGGAGCTGGAGCTTGGACACTGGGGACTGTGGGTGGTACCTCTTCTGCCTGTACTCACAGGGAAGGCTTGGCTCAGAGCATGCAGAGGTGGGACGGTGGGGGCTGACTATAGCACCTGAGACTTCTCCGCATTGGCCAATGAGCTCCACCCGTGTCTGTCCACTCCTCCCCTAGTGTATATCCATGCATTGTTTAACCCTGGTCAGTGGCTCGCCACAGCTGGTAAGACCAAGGGCAGCCTCCCTCCCATGGACTGCAAGCACCTGTGTTCTGGCCACGCTGACCTGTCCGTCTCAGGAGCTCACTCACCTCCCTCCTGTGCCCTATGCAGCAGCCACAGGACCAATGTGCTGTTCCGAGGCAGCACATGAACTGCCCCTGGCCACGGCACACCCTCTGCTTGCGTGGGTTTTCCTTCTGGGCTCAGATCCTCACCCATTCAGGCTGGACTTTGCTGTCCCTCATCTGTGAATGCATCCCTGACCTCACAGGCTGGCCTGGCTCTTCTGCTTCCACTGAGGTAGAAAGTAGCATTAGGACATCAGAGATAGCGGAGTTCAAGCCCTGGCTCTCACATCACTTATCTTCTTGTCTTGGGCAAGTTATTAACATCCATGGGCTGAATGTCTTTGTGTTCTCCAGCTCGCCAACTCTCTACCATGCCCCACTCACACCTGTGTTGTACCTGTCCATATGCACACATACGGGTTCTCTGCCTGGCTCCTGCATGTACTTGACTTAGTCAAGCTAACCTTTTTTGGTGAAAGCCTTATCTGGGCCATTAGACCAGAAGTGGCTACTGAGAGAAAACAGAGTGGACTGCCCCAGCCTTTCTTATTTTCCTAGCACATAGTCCCATCTTTTCCAGAATGAACTCAGCTTTGAGGTTTTACTCTTTGGTGTATTGCCGGTCTGCTTCTTCACTTTGCCTGTCAATGCCCTAGTCCCCCTCCTACTGAATCGATTGGTTTTCCTGTTATTGGGACAATATACCCAACACTTTCACTTGAAAGGAGGAAACATTTGTCTTGGGTCACAGTTTAAGAGGCTGCAATTTCTGGTGGCTTTAAGGCACAGACATTGTGGTGGAAGGGCGTGATGGAAGAAAGTCGCCCAGCTCATGGCATCTAGCAGACAGCATGGAAAGATGTGGAGAGAAAAGTGGTGACCAGATATGGCCCCCAACCTCTCATTCCCAAGACCCACTTCCTCCACCAAGGCCTCATCTCCTGCTGGTCCACAAGGCCATGGACTGGTCTCAGGGCCAATCTATGCACGACTCATCCTTCCGCCATATCTCAATCCACCAGGTGGCCAACCAAGATGAACAGCAACACCAGGCCTGCACCCTTTGCCCTGGTTGAATACAGAGTTGATGCTCCCTTGCTTGTCCCTCACGTCCCTGACTGCAAGGTCATTGCAGATCTGCTTTGCCATTGCAGGATGTGACCATGTGCTGGGAGGTGGCCTGGCAGAGCCGTGAGGCCTCCTTGGCCTGTCCCCATCCCTGGGTAGATTCTATTCTTCCCCACATGTCTCTTTTCTTTGGCCCATAGGAAATTTGAGAATTTCTTGCCCACATCTAAAACCTTAGAGTTTTCACATAAAATTCTGGCTTTGCAGCTTCTCTTAGAAAAACAACCAACCCAGTGACACTGGTCTTCTTTCCTCCAAGGCTCCCAAGGTGGGAGTCTGGGGAGCTGCTGTTTCTCCCCATTTTCACCTCTACCACCCAGTGGACCACAACAAACACAGGCTGAACCTGCCCTGAAGGTGGTAAACTTGCCCAAGAGCTTGGAAGAAGAGAAAAGCAGAGCAAGCAAGGGGCATGGTTGAATTTTGTCTGTGAGGCATCAGGGAAAGCAGCTGACAAAAAGGTATTTGACTTGCATGTTGGGAGACGGTGCTTAGAAAAAGCTAAGCAGACCATGAGTTCAGCATGATTTCAGCATCCTGTGGGATGTCCTATGGCCCGTGGGCCTGAGACCATCACACCAGTGAGGACACTCTTGCCGTCCTCACCCCCACAGCCACAGCACACCAGGTCCCACTTTTTAATTGCTAAGAAACTGCCCTGCTCAGCTCCTGTTCCTGTCCCCTCTGCTCCTTCCTGCTGCAGGACCACATCACCTGTTCCTGGAGGACTGGGGCTCCCCTATAAGGACTTGCTGGGCTAAGTGGGGCTCTAGGGCAAGCAGCATCAGCACTCTGGGCTGCCGGAGGCAGGTGGGCTCTCAGGTGCATCCTCAGACCCAGTGAATGGGGATCTGTATACTAACGAGGTCTGCAGACCACCAGAGCACATTCACTTTTCCTCTAAGGCAATGGTTCTTGACCCTGCCTGCACATTACAATCACTTAGGGGGCATTACAAAATTCTTCAATTCCTGGCCATCCCCAGACCAATTAAATCAAATCCATAGGGCTGGGACCCAAGGATTGGAGGCTAGGAAAACTCTCCAAGTATTTTAATTTGCAAACAATCGGGACTATAGGATGGAGTTTTACAAAAATTGCCCACTCATTTGATTTATCTGGTGACTTTTTGGAACTTTCTAAAGCCAAGCCACATTCCAGAACAGTTAGGTCCCAGGGCCTGGCAGGCAGGGGAGATGGCAGCTATATTGGTGGAGGTTGCTGGGCAGGGGTCATGTGCAGCAGGATGGAGGGCTGGTGTTTTGGTGCTCAGCTTGGGGACCTTTCTTTCCTATGGCCCCTTATAACATGTCCCTTGCTCCTGTGATGGGTCTGGTGCCCGTTCTTGGCAATCCCGTGGTGCCCTGTCAATTGCGCCATCTTTCTGTCTAACTTTTCCAGGGCAGAAGCATCTGGAGAATAGAGGTTGTGTTGTGTTTTCCTTGTGCCTCCCACAATACATGGCACACACAGTATGCTCATCAAAATGTTAGTATTTTTACTGCTTTTACTCCCATTGCAGTCGTCATAGGCTATGGTGAGTGAAGCTCCCGTTGGTGCAGTGGGCATCTGAGAGGGGCAAGTTGGGCAGCAGGCAGAGCAACTGGTACAGTGGCCACAGGTCAGAGGTGGCAAGTGACCTGAGGACACAGGAGAGGAGACCAGGAGTAGGTGCACAGGAGGTGCAATGAACGAGGGCAGTCGGCTGCAGAACAGAGGCACTCATTGTTTCTAGGTTTTGGAGGCCAGAGGTCACCATCCAGGTGGGTCAGCAGGGCTGGTTCCCTGCCCCTCTCGCCTCCTGGCAGTTTGCTGGTGACCTTTGGCCTTTTTTGCTGTGTAGCACATCACCTGATCTCTGCCTTCATTTGCCCCTGGTGTTCCTGGGTGTCCAGATTTCCCCTTTTATGAGGACCTTGGCGAAAGCTATCGCATTGCACCCTGCCCAGTGCAATGCTCAGCTGCTTTCATGTGCAATGACTATTTCCAACTAAGGTTGCCTTCTGAAGTACTGGGGATTAAAACTTCCACCCGTGAGAGGCATAGTTCAACCTGTAACAGCAGTGATAGACCTTTTTTGGACATTGTGTTGACACGTGGCAACACACTCGACTGCAGAAATTGTAGTTTAATCATCTTAAAGTCAAATTTCTTCTACGAGGTCAGCACCCTAATTTCTGGCTTTTGTTGAAATCATAAGTTGTGCAAAGGAACTCCTGGGGATGCTGACACTGAAAGCCGGTGGATCATGCGCCTAAGATGGCTAGCACATGGTGGTGGCTATGAGCTGAAGGAGCTGGAGGTTCAGGCTCATAGTGCATAAATCACTGTTCTTGCTTGGGCGTTCCTTGGTGTCTGCTTTCACGGGTTTGATCCGCTGCTTTTGGTCAACTCAGTGCCCCGTGATTTCACCAGCAAAGTTTTTCAAAACCCAGAGGCAAGGGGACTCTGCAGTAACAGTCACCATGCTCATGACAAGCTACAGAACATAGACCTTTGCTTTTTTTTTTGCTTTAAAATTATAATTTTATGAGATATAATTCACACATATAAAGTATAAACACAATTTTTATAGAGTAGTCCCCCTCTTGTCCATGGGTGATATATTCCATGACCCCGGGTGGATGCCTCGAATTTAGAATAGCACTAAACTTTTACTCTTTTTCCTATGCACACAAAACTCTGGTAAAGTTGAATTTATGAATTAAACATAGTAAAAGTTGAACAACAACAATAGTCTACATATGTTGCAATCTGAGTATATAATGGATTTCTTTTCTTATTAAGTCCAAAACTTTCACCTTTTTATTTAGAGAAAGCACTATACAGCTTTCCTTTAGCATATCTGAGTTGTCAGCATTATTATTTTTTAGTTTTATTTTATTTTTTAATAATTTTATTGTGAAACAAATAGCAATGGGACAGTTTCAAAACTGATTAGCAGGACAGTTTCAATAATTAATATATTGTGTATCATTGTCTTGTGTCACAATAATAGTGGTTATTCATTGTACAAGACGCAGACATGATATCCTGTCCACAAACACTATTAGAACAAATCTTTCTATTCATTGAATTAAGAGAAAGTAGCTGTATGTCTATCCTAACTATTTTGAATATACAGATACAAAATAGTCATTCATTTGTATCCCCCCTTTTTTTCCCTTATCCCAAAAAGATAGGTTAAGCAGACAAAAAGAAAGGGACCCTTGCTTTCTTTCTCCCATCTTCTCCCTTCTTTCTTTCCAGCTCAATTGTAAAGCCAGGTTTCCTTGCTAATTGTTCTTTTGTGATTTTGTTTGTGGCAATTAAATGCAAAAGAGTTTGTAATTAGCTACTGTAATTAAAAACACCTTTGGGTCAGGAGGGCGTTTCCTGTGCAAGGCGTTAGGAATTGCTGCCTGTTTCATTTGGGTCTGCACTGCTGTGCCAGCGTGTGTGTGTGTGTGTGTGTGTGTGTGTGTGTGTGTGTGTATGCATATGTGTCAAAGGCAGCCTTCAACTTACAGTAGCACCTTCCCTCCTGCCTTCAGAATTGTCCTTTGCAGCTGCAAGCTGCACTGGGGGTGCAGAGGGTGCCCTTGCTGTCCTGCGGGCCCTGCGGTGCTCACTTCCCTGCTGGAACCTAGACGGTCCTAAGAGGTATTGTCTCCCCAGGGCTTATCTAACTGCTGCATCTCTAAGAAAAGTTAAAAAATAAAAATCTCATGATTGCTTGTCTATAAAATTCTTCTCTCTCCTGAAAAACACGAGCAAAAACCAAAACACAAATACTGAAGACTAGACCAAAGTAACCAACCAAACCAACTAAAACTGCCATGGACTTGAAATGAAACCTCCGTGAAGCCCTGACTTGATCCACTGGCTGCTCTGGTCATCGGGGAAAGGGCCATTGTTGTCGGAGGTGGAGTGTGTGGGAAGGAAGCAAAGCCTCTTCCCTGTGATTTGCCTGGTCTGCTTTTCAGGCTTCACTCCTATCTCTTGCATCTTTAATTTGATAGCTTTAGATTTCAGACCATGAAACCAAGAGGCATTGGCTAAGGCTCTTTCTGGGTGTGGATCTGTAGCTGTTTACTGGAGTCTGGCAACCTCCCCCAACCCCCCCAAAACAAACAAACAAACAAACAAAAAAATAAGAGAACAGATAGATTTTTAGCCCAGTCCCCAGAAGAGCTTTTGGTCCCCAGCCCTACCTCACATCAGTGTGGACCCAAAAGCCCAAATTTGCTTGTGGAATTCCAGAGTCCAGCAGAAGTGCTCTGAACTCCTCAAACAAGTATGTGCCTGGCCCTCACCCCCTGCCCTATCTGGGCTCCTCCTTCTGTAGGTATGAGTGGGAGACAGTCTTTGAAATGAAATGGTTCATCAGAGACCCAGTCCTAGCCCAGGTCCGGTGAGTGTGCGGAGAGCTTCCTGCTACCCTGCACCGGCGGGACCAGTCCCAGCCCAGGCGCAGAGTGGGCCGGACCCTCTCCCAGCCCCT
>NW_004524578.1:11923102-11936477 GCF_000260255.1 Octodon degus | reverse complement strand
TTTATACACCTATAATATTCAATAACGGAACTTAGAAAAAATGGGGTATACTGATGAATGTCCATTTTGTATTTGTGTATTCAAAGTGGTTAGGATAGATATATAGTTGCATTCTCTTAATAACTAGAATGATTTGTTCTAATGGTGTTTGTAAATAGGATCACAAGTCCACTTCTTGTACAGCAATTAACCACTAAGAAGAATACATGCAGTATATTATTTGTTGAAACTGTACTTTCGATTTGATTTGAAACTGTCTCATTGCTATCTGTTTATCAATAAAACTTTGAAGAAAAAAAATGGTTCATCAGAAGTTTCATTCATGTCTGCACTGCTGTGCATGCTTGTGTGTGTGTGTGTGTGTGTGTGTGTGTGTGTGTGTGTATGCGTGTATGTCAAAGGCAGTTTTGGTCAATTGTCAATTGTCCAAATAGGTCAATTGTCCTTTGCACCTGCAAGCTGAACTGGAGGGCATGGAGGCTGCCCTTGCTCTCCTGCGGGCCTTGGGTGCTCTAGGTGCCCTATTTCTGCATAATTCATGCCGAGAAGGGATTCTGCTTCATAATATATCTATTTTTGTTCGAGAGGAAAGATTTTTCTCCCTGGATTCACGATTAACATTGATGCTCCCCTGGAGATGGGCTGCATCTGTGCTGACCGGGGGGCTCGCAGGTGGGTGAAGCGCATAGAGCTGCTCACAGGCTTTGGTGAGAGGAGGGAGAGCAGATGGGGCTGCCTTCTGTTCCTGCTCCAGTGTGCAGAGGACAGTCCTTGCTGAGGCCCTCAAAGCATTGATCGCTGTGGACTCTCCTTTCCTGAGATGTGGGGCTGGGGCTCTGCACTGTACAACCTGGCTCGACTTCGAGGATCCAGCTTGGCCCACATGGCTCTGCCTTGCCTTCTTCATTCCCATTCGTGGACACCACCGAGCCTCCAGGCCAGATGCAGACTGGCTCCTGACATTAACTTGTTGAGGGATCCTAAAGGTCAGGTGACTTGGGTTCCCAGGGATGATGGAGGATGGCTCTAGACTTGGGGAGTAACTTTTCCATGGGGTGCGCTCCTTAACAGTCCAAGGAGCTTAAGTGAAGATAGAGTGGGCACCAAGTCTCCGCTCTGCTTTCCTCCCAGCGTCTTCTACGTAGTGATGAGATAGGGTGCCAGGCAAACCAGCACAGACACGTGGACAACTGGTCGACTTAGCTTGGGCACACAGGAGCCAGAGGGACAAAGGCAGCACTTCAGGAGCTCTTGAGAAGGCAGGCCCAGTACAGTGCTCTTTATCCACAGGGGAGGCCTTCTTCCTAGGGAGAGGTGCTGGGCCAGGAGAGCTACTGCCCAAGCTAAGCTCCTCCCTCGTGCCTCCTCTGTGACTTCTCCACGAAGACGTCTTATCTTGCTGATTCAGTTATGCTCTTTGAACTCCTCTTCCTCAGTCTATTTTATTTCTACCAAAAATATCACTTAAAAGGTGTTCCTGGGCACACATGTCCCTCCCTAGCTCTGCAAATACCACATTGAGCCTGAATTTCCCTCTTACTTAATAGAATGCATTTTCACCCTCCTGCGACTTACTTGTGAGGTGGTCCAGGGTCCGCGAAATGTGCTAAAATGCCAGGAGTGCTGTCTGTCTGGTCACTGCACAGGACTGAGTTCAGATGTAGCTCTTTGAACTTCAGTTGCCCTCTCAGAAAACCTGATGCGCTGAAATGCTTAGGTGGGGGTGGCACGTGCCGTTTCTATGGCATTGTCTGTCGCGTGCAGAGTTCTGAGCAATGAATTCTTTATTTTCCTTGAAGAAGCAAGCTCGCCTAGCAGGCAAGAGTCTAGATTTGCAATAGAAATAGCATTGAAACTGGTAATTTAGGGACGTGGCTCACTTCGTGCGAGTGAATTGGTTTGGATTTCACTCTTAGTAGCTAAGAACCTAGCTGACTTTGCTGTTGTTAGACCTTTATCTGTAAACAAAGAACGTCAAATGGGCTATGAAGAAAACAGGTAATCAGGGTGTTCAAGGAATATATAAAACTTGAATTAAATATCAATTTTTCTATGCAACATTTGCCTTGTTCCCCTCGAGGGTCTGATGGAGCGATACTGCCTGACTTTGGGCAATTTCCTTAGGTCTGTAGTAATATACCATTCTCTCATTTATCATTTAAAAAAATTTCCTGTTTTCTTATTTTTGGTGGAAACGGGGATTGAACTCAGGCCCTTGTGCTTGCCAGGGAAGCGCTTATTCTACTGAGCCATTCCCCAGTCCTTCTGTTTTCTTTTTGTGATACTGGGGATTAAATTCAGAACTTTGCACTTGCCATTCTACTGAGCTATCTCCCGGGCCCAACCATTCTCTCAGTTAGTGCTGACTACTTATTGAAGTCTTCTCAGTGATATATCAGCCAAGTTAGAAAACTGTGAGGACCTAGAGGGAGGGCAAACATGTAGCAGGTGTTAGACATCTTCAGCAGACACAGCTCTAGTTATCTCTGGAACATATTATAGAAAGGGGAAGAAGCAGCTGCAGACTGTGTTAAATATATAATTTATCCTCCAATTGATCTTGCTTTTCTCGATCAGTGGTTTTTTTCGTTAGGAATAACTTTTACTCCCCTCATAAGAGACATTGGGGGAAAGTTGGGACATCTTTATTGTCATCACTGGGATGGTGGAGAAAGGTAGGTGCGGCGGTACTACTGGCATCGTGTGGGGGGAGGAAGGGCATGGCTAAACCTGTAGTGCTCAGGGTAGCACCCCCCTGCGGCTCCCACATGCTCTAGCCCCAATGTCAAAAGCATTAAACGGAAGCCTTGCCATGGATGGGTCTTGACTTCATCAGGCTCCGTGAATGGAGGGTAAATTTTATTTTCTTCAGTAAATTAGGCCAATGATCACAGGTCCTAAGTTTTATTTTATTATTTTTTGTATTTTACAGAAGGGTCTACAGGGTGTTCAGGGTCTCACTACTAGATTGGACTTGTAGTGATCTGCCTGTTTACAGCCTCCCAAGAGCTGGGATTACAGGCACACACCACCACACCCAGTCTCAAGTGCCATCTCAGCAGGTCCAGAGGTCAAACTCCCGGCCCCTGCACCTGCTTATAGGTATTTTAATCTGCTGAGCTATTTGACTGGCTCTTTGTATTAATATTGTTTAGACAAGATACCACTTCTGCATCTCTTCCTCTGAATAGCTACTATGAAAACATCAATATGCAATGTATTAATTATTGTAACTGTCCTACTAACCTGTTTTGAAACTGTTTCATTGCTATTTTTTCTCGTTAAAATAAATAAAAAATTTAAAAAAATAAATGAAAATATAAGCTGAAAAGTGATTCTGATTAATGGAGAGTTGTAAATTAGCTGTGACTCCTTTTAGTGAAAAGTCATGGTGAAACAAGTTCCAGGAATCAAATTTATTTAAATAAGATTATTCAAATTTTCACATCATTTTTACTTGTTGAATTAAACAACAACAGAAATCTCTTTTTAATTTAATCAAGTATGCGAATAAAACCCACAATATGGTACTTCCTCAAGGATGGCAAATCTTTAACACTGAAGCCAAATTAAGATTCTCTGTAGGTTCCCAATCATTTTGTTCTGCCCTCCCATGATTTCATGCTTATCAATCTGTTTTTGGTCACATTACCACGTTGGGGCTCAGTTACTCATCTGAAGGAATGACAAGTCAGACAAGTGACCCTCATGGTGCTCACCAAGATTCTGTGCCCTGAGCAAAAATCGGCCTGGGGAGCTGAATTGTGGGGAGACGTTCAGGCTATGGACACATTGGTTTTTGTGGTCTCTCTGGGACTGAGGGGGACCTCAAGGCCACTGTTTTTACTTGTTGCTTCTCCCGTATGTTTTTTAGGTCGGTGAGGATCTGTTAGTTGGCTTCCTTCACTGGGTTTTGGTGTCACAGCTTCAGAGGGCTCAGTCCACGGCCACCTGGCACTGTTGCTCCTAGGTCCATGGTGAGTAAGTGCATTGTGGTGGCAGTGCATGGGGGAAGGAACCTGCTCACGCAGTGAAGGGGCAGGGGATGGCAGGAGGGGGGAGGGGCATGGAGGAAAGGGAGGAACACGTCCTGCAACTGTGCTGAAGATAGCAGTGTGTAACGGTAGGGTCATGCCTGGAATGCCTGTCATTCTGGTCTTCTAAATATGTACTGCTTGTCATTACATACCAATTACTGCCATACTGTCTCTTGAGTCAATGTTTATTTTTTAAAAAAGGAGTAATAAATGAAAAATAGAAGAAAAAAAAGTCACAGGACTGTCATGCTACAATGCTGTATGTGGTTAGATTTCTAAATTTGTGTGTAAAATATGTAATTGTTTATTCATATTTTTAAAATTTCTTTTAATTTTTAATTTTTTTCTTCATATTCTGTAGGGACTTAAAGTTTAGCATATCAATACTTGATGGAAAATGCCTGTTTCATGTTATGCCTAAGATGTTTGATATTCAGACAGACAGTGAGGTTAAACCCAACTGCGTATATTGTAGGGTAATAATAAGCTTCTCTTCTGGAGGGTTAACAACTTAAGTTTTCAGACCAAAACTTAGAGAAAAAGAAGGGCTACAAGGATAGCCAACATTTTGGCCCTAGCCTTTCAAGGTCAGTGAAGACTCAGGACGTAAGAGAACCTATACTGTAACATCCTGTAACTCAGTGGTGTCCCATATTTTCTGATCAAGGAGATTATGGGACCTCAGAGGAATGTGATCGATGATGTAGAGTGTGCCTAAGGAGAATCATACGGAGAGAAAACATTCTCTCAGGCTTTCACAGAGAACAAATTGATCAAGCAATGGCCATAACTCATCCACATGGCTGACACTGACACAGGATCTACAAACTGCAGTACAGGGTTTCAGGATAAATCCTGAGGGGACTTGACTGACTTTATCAGATACAAAAGTTACATTTCTTGTTATAAAGGTCTTGCCTTATCTTGGTCTTAACCATCTTACAGAAAGGTAAAAAAATGAGGTATAAGGGGTGAAGCTATGTTGGTATGCTGGGCTGTAAAGGGCTCAGGTCAGCAACTTCTGACATTGCCAGTTCTGCGGATGACCCACTACTATTATGAACTCCTGGACTATATTGGAATATTTTGCTGAATTCATGCATCTACAATGTTTAAATGACAATGGAATGGGTATTGCATTCCATCTCTGACAAAACTAAACAAAAAATGGGGATACAAATGAATGACCATTTTGTATTGGTAAATTCAAAGTAGCTAGGATAGAGATACAGCTACATTCTGTTAATTCAATGAATAAGAAGATTTGTTCTAATAGTATTTGTGGACGGTATGTCATGTCTGCATTTTATATAATGAATAACTACTGAGACAACAACGTGCAATGTATCTATTATTGAAACTCCTATTTATCGGTTTTGAAACTGTCTCATTGCTGTTTCTCAATAAAATTATTTAAAAAAAAAAAACACACCAAAACACACTCTCTGTGACTTGCTTCCTCCAAGTGGGCCCCACGAGCTGGAGTCTACGACTTCAACATAACCCTTGGGAGACCTCTGCAGGCCCAGGTTAAATAAGCCAGAAATGTCGTTTTCTCTTCTCCTGGTGACTGGGTTGCAACTGACTGAGTGAACTTGGCCTCAGTCCCTGCTTTGTGCAATTCTGACCAGTTGGCCGCACGGGCGCTCAGGCCTCATCTCAGCCCCTTGAGCTGGGATAGGCTTGGAGGCATTGGTTGTCAGAAAAGAGGGCTCTGCCAAGACACTGGACTGAATTTGGTTCCTCCATGAAGCAAGGAACAGGTGGAAGGGGGCTCCTCAGCAGCACCGTTCTCAAATCTGGGGAAATTCCGCAAGAAGCGCCCAGACAGAGTGCCACAGTAAGTTCTCTGTAAAACATACTTTCTGGAACCAAGTTGTTGTGCAGTTTCCTGCCGCAGTGCTCTGGACCTGACAAACAACTTGCGTCAGTCAGTTGGACATCAGCAAACAGGACACAGGCAGAAGCCACGAAGCCCACATGTTTGGGACTCGCCCCCCCTTGGATTCCTGAGGCCATGAAAGGAGAGGAGCTCAGAACAGAGGGCAGCAACAGGTACACAGGCCAAGCTCCCTGGGAGCTCTGTGACAGCTGAGCTGCCCAAGCACTGCAGACCTGCATGCACCAGCAGAACAGCTCCGCTGAGCCAGTCCTGAGTCACCGACACTGGGAGCAGTGATGTCCTGGGTAATTTGTTATAGAGAAAGATAACCTAGGTCTTCAGGGCTGAGAAAACCAGCTCAGGGCCCTGTCACCCTCTCCCGTGTGTGTTAATGTTGGGACACTACCAGTTGTCTTTGAAGGAGGCTGTAGCTTTTCACTCAGTGAGTCTAATGGACTCTAGAACATCAAAGAATGGGGACTGGGCCCATTTATATTAGTGTCATCTATTGTCATTGCCTCACAGTTTAAGTTTATACAGTGACGGCATGCAGCGTATGCACACGTGTGTGCTGCAGGATGAGGAGGAAGTACTTCACACACTGCTGTAGGTGGGTGCTGAGTGCCCCCCAGGGTCCTTTTATTCAAGCCATGTTCTCCATGGTGGCACTAGTGGGAGGAGTGGAACCTGGATGGGGCCTAGCGAGAGGTCCCTGGGGATTCCTATGAGGGAGACAGTGAGCTCCAGCCCCCTCCTCTTCTGCTGCTACACTTGCGGGTCATGGGTGAACCCTTGTCCCCTACCGTGTGCTCCTCCCAGGCTGTGCTTTCTCTCCACAGGACCAAAGCAATGGGCTGTGGAGCCAGTGACCACGGACCGAACCTTCCAAGATTGTGAGCTAAAAACAAACCGATTCTCTTTATAAGATTATTTTTTTTATAAGATTATTATTCTAGGTATGATCATAGTGATATAAAGCCAAAGTACACACACACACACTCTCTCTCTCTCTCGACACACATGAAAAATGAAGAATGACAAATCAGGTGTAACAAATGTGGGTCATCCCAAATCTTGAAGTTCTTTTTTTTTTTTATTTTACGGAGAAAATGTAAAACAAAATTTCACAAGAAGATGACAGGAGAATGACATTGGCTAATGCACTACATATTATTATTTTTAAAGCAGTTACTCATAGCACAAGATATGGGCAAAAAAATTTTTCCAGTTGGTACAAGAGCAAACTTTCCTTTTCCTTAAACTAAGAGACACTAACAGTATAACTAACTTGCATGTTTTCTCTCTTTTCCCTTCCTTCCTTTCTCCTTTCCTCCTCCTAGTTCATTTTTCTTTTTAAAACAATTTTGTCCCATTTCACAGTGTCTATCGGACATTTTAGATCTTATTTGCTCTTTTAGTTTCTCACACCAGAAAGACACCATGATGTCTACCTATGTGAATCTGATTTATTTCACTAATGAATATGGTCTCAGATTGCACCATAAGCTTATCCTTCTGTATGGCTAAGTAGTACTCCATTGTATAAAAAGACCACATCTTTTTTTTTTTTTTGTATCCATTCCTCTGTTAATGGGCATCTGGGTTGTTTCTAGGATTTAGCTATTTAGTTATAACAGCAAATCGTGCTGTTATAAACATTGATACACACATTTCACTGTGATATGATATTTTAATTCTTCCGGGAAAATATCCAGAAGGAGAAGAGCTGGGTTGAATGGGACCTCTAACCCTAGCTTTTCAGGGATACCCATATTGATTTTTATAGTGATTGCATGAGTCTGCCCTTTCAGTAGCCACATAAGAGGGGTCCTTTCCCCCAGAGCCCCTCTAGCATTCGTTGTTGGCTGGTTTCTTGATGATAGCCATTCTCTCTGGGGTGAGATGGAATCTCAGTGTTGTTTTAATTTGTATCTCTCTAGTGACCAAGGATGTTGAACGTTTTAAAAATATTTATTTGTCATTTATATTTCTTCATCTGAGAAGTGTGTATTATTCATCTCAGATGCCTACATTTGAGTTGAGTCTTTGAATTTGGGGACCTGATTTTTTTCAATTCTTTATATGTTTAAGATAGAAAACCCTTTTTCTGAGGGTAAAGTGACTAAATTTTTTTTCCCCATTCTGTGGGTTGTCTTTTCACTCTGTTGGTGATTTCTTTTGATGTGCAAAAGCTTTTTAATGGGACCCCAGCTGTTGATTCTTTGAAGTATTTCCCGTGAAGTTTGGGTTTTATTCATGAACTCTCTGCTTAGCCCTGATTATCTTCAAGATTTGCATCTACTTTATCTTCAGGTAGATTGAATGTTTCTGTATTAATATTTAAAGTATTGATCCATTTTTATGTTAGTTTAGTGCCTAGTCAGAGACATGGGTTTAGTTTTAGTTTTTAGCCTATAGAGATCCAGTTTTTGCAGCACCCCTTAATTTTTTTAAAAAATTATTTATTTGGTACAGGGTATTATTATGCAGCTTGGACTGATGGTGATCCTGTTCTCTCAGTCTCCCCAGTGCTGGGATTGCAGGCAAGCACCACAAAGCCCGGTTTTGGTGGCCAACTTGGTGCAGGGCCAGTGTGGCATACAGCACTGGGGATTGAACCCAGGTCCTTGTGCTTGCAATTAGACCACAGAGTTATCTCCCTGGCCCAGACACCCTTTATTAAAGAGGTATATTGCTTCCAATGAACCTATTTAACTCCTTTGTCAAAGACAAGTTGGCTGAGTGTGTTGAGATTTGTGTCTGTAGTTTGTAATCTATTCCGTTGGTCTTCAGGTCTGGAATTTTTTTCCCCACTACCATGCTGATTTTTATCACAGTAGCTTTGTAGTATAATTTCAAATCAAGAATTGTGATGCCTTCTGCCTTGCCTTTGTTGCCCAGGCTTTGCTGGGCAAAGTTCTAGTTCCAAATGAATTTTAGGGATATTTTCTCTCATTCTGTGAAGTGTGTTATTGGCATTTTGATTAGGATTGCATTAAACCTGTGCAACAGTTTTGGGAGTATGTCCATTTCACTATGTTGGTTCTTCCTATCCATGAGCAAGGGATGCTTTTCTGATATTTTCTTCAGCCTCCTTTCTCAAAGTACTATACATTTCGATGAATAGATGTTTTACTTCTTTGTTAGATTGATTCCTAAGCATTTCATTTTTTTTTTGATGCTACCATGAAAGTGTGTTATCTCTAATTTCTCTCTCATTGAGTTTGTTGTTTGTGTAGGATGCTAATGATTTTTGACTGTTGATTTTGTATCCAGCTATGTCATTTGGTAATTAAATCTAGAAGTCTTTTGGTAGAGCTTTTGGGATTTCTATGTAGAGTATCATGTTATCTGTGAATAATGATAATTTAACAGTTCTTTAGAGATAAAAATTTACAGAAGTTAAATGAAAATGGGATATTTAAAATATATGCTTTCAGGGCTGGGGAGATAGCTCAGTGGACTAAGTGCGTGCTTAGGAAAGTGCAGGGACTGGGGTTTGATCCCTGGCACCACATGCTGTACTGGCCCTGCCCCAGTGCACGCTGAACTGGCCACTGAGACCAGGCATGGTGGTGCATGCCTATGATCCCAGCGCTGGGGAGGCAGAGACAGGAGGATCATTATGAGTGTGAGCTGCACTTGTACCAAATACATAAATAAATAAAAAAAACCAGAACATATGCTTTCAAAAAGTGTCTTTTAAGACATAACTAATTTTAATTTAAAGCATGTTATAAACTTCATAGTTCCATGATCCTTAGGGAGTGTGGAATAATTATTCTTTATTTGAACTGTATTTCAAAAGGACTGTACGGATTCAAATGACAAATCCATCACATAAGCTAAAACTCTAACTGGCAGCCTCGGTCATTATTGAGCACTGCTATTTGGATGGCACTTGCTAAACCATACTTGATGTCTGATCACTTTAAGCAGACAGGGCAATGACTCTGTTTCAAAATCTTAGATCTTCTTCTGAATATGTGTGGTTTCATTTAATAATCCCAATAATTTGAATAAGTAGCTATGAATATCCTCTTTGTAGAGAAGAGAAAGCAGGCTGAGAGGTTAACAATTTGCCCAAGGTCACTGAAAGGGCAGGAGTGGACCTGGAGTTTGTAATCAGTTTGGGCGGACCCGAAGTCCATCCTTTTGACTCTCCACACCTTCTAACATGACTGTTAGGGCTGGGGAGATAGCTCGTGGTCCAAGCACTTGCCCGGAACATGCAAGGATCCAGGTTTGATCCCCAGGACTGTTCGCTGTGCAGGCTTCAGAACCCCCCTGGGTGAGCTGTACCAGCCACCAAAACTGAGTGTGGTGCCTGTAGTCCCAGGGCTGAGGAGGCCAAGGCAGGAGTAGCACTACGAGTCTGAGCTTCGTAGAAAGACCCTGTACCAAATAAATAAATGAATAAAAGATTAAAAAATTTTAAATGAGTGTTAATCATCTTTGGAAAATGTCTTACTGGTGTTCTATTTCAAAAGGCAAATGTGCAGTTTAAGGAACCAGAACCAGAGCTTTAGACTTTTACTTCTTTGTCCTTGTATGGAAGCCCATGAACTAACGCTGCTTTGACATCAATGGCAGAGAATCCTAAATGTCTCCCTGAAATCATGGACTAGGAAGCAGCCACCTAGCCAGGGCTGTTATTTTTTTTTTTCACCTATAAACATAAATGATATGGGTGGTGTCTATATAGAGGTGGCTAAGCAGTGTGTGTTCTCCATCTATCCCCTGGGAGGTAGCACCAGGGGCCCTTGGAAACTACCTATCCCACCAAGAGTCCTGCAGATTGCTCTCTTCTACCTAAGCAGAAAAAACTCAGAGGCCCTTAAGTGAGTGGAGCCTGTTCCTTTTTTTGTAATATCATTTCAATTGGGAGTTTCTTCCTGAAGTGGTCAGTGTTACTCTGCTGCACCAAATGAAAGAAAACAAGTGAAACATCTCCGGAGTTCAGGACACAGTGTAGTCTATGCTTCCTGAAATGAGGCTGGTGGAACAGCTGGATTGGGGTGCGGGGGATCTTCCAGTTATGCAGTTAATAAGAACTGTGTCTGTGTTTGTCCTTACTTTAAATGTGCCCCTGGGGTGAGGTGAGGAAGGGGGTTTAAGGCAAGGCTGAGGGAAGAACTGATTTCTCAAGTCCTTTTGCTCTATAGTCCAGATGGTACCTTTGCAATGAGAAGCGACTCTAAGGAGACAGGGGAGAGGTTGCAGTACTTTTTTTTTTTTTTTTAAAAAGTGGACAGAGGTGGAAGTGGGTGTCTTCAAAATGAGAGAACAGAAATTCCTGCGGGAGTGGTTTTCTAAGAAATGTAAAGTTGATGTCGGACCAGACAGAGTACACATACTTTTCTCTTTTCAAAACCTTGGGTCTTCTGCAAGGAAAAAGGTTAAAAGCAGGTTTTAAAAGGCCCTCCGCAGAATAAATCATATGTTATTTTCCTGCTTTGCAGGGAGGTACTTTTCTGAGCGCTAAGGTGACTGATATTGATTTCATTAAAAATAAAGACCTTCCTTCTTTGAAATCCCTGTGGCTCCTAGTTGCTTCTGTTCTGCACTTCGCTTATGCTGTATTTTTGAAAATCAATTTAATTAAAGATGTCATGTATGGCTGGTTTATTGAATCTCATCTGAAAAATAATGGATAACAAGAAAAATGAGTTGGCCTTATGACCAAACAAACAGGCATTTTGGATACTAGGCTTGGGGAGAAATAAAACTAATTCTTTAAACATCAATTAATGAGAACACTTTCACCAGTGCTATGTGGGAGGGAAAGATGTTTGTATTTGAGGATGGAAAATAGAATCACTTAAAGTGGGCTCTTGCAGTAGTTACAACTTCATGTTTCTTTTAGGCAGCCATCCCTCTTTGCAGTCATGAGTTCCCATTTAAAATCTATTTCATAAAATAATAACCTAAGGGCCAGCCAAATAGCTCAGCAGATTAAAATGCCTGCAAGCAAGCACAGGTTCAATCCCCAGGCCAGCCGTGCCAGCCCCACCCCCAGGCACACTGAGATATCAATTGAGACTGTGCATGGTGGATCCCAGCTCTTGGGAGGCTGTAAACAGGCGGATAACTACAAGTCCCATCTAGTAGTGAGATCCTGAACACCCTATGTACCCTTCCCTAAAATACACAAAATACTAATACTAATACTAATACTAATGATAATGATAATAATAACCAAAATAAATACCTTGTACTATGTAATTTAATGAAAACTGTACTTTATTTGTTGCTCATGGGAAGAAATCCCTGACTTTTGATTCAATCTTTGGGAGAATATTCTTGTTTCATCTTAGAGAAGCAGGAAAAGTCAGGCTTTCTCCCTCTAGAGAAGAGCAAGGAAAACAGCAGCAGAAACCCAACCATCCTTGCAACAGAAGGGACACTAATTCCGTGAAGAAGCCGGCAGTGTTTCTACAGCAGAGAGGAGACTTCTCTATCAGGGCCTCTCAGCTTCTGTGCTGCCGGCAATTTAGGCCAGGTAGTGCTTCTAGTGGGCACAGCCTTGTATGTTATAGGAAATTAAATAGTGTCACTGGCCTTTGTCCAGTAAGTGACACTTGCCACTCACCCCTAGCTATGACCATCAAAATTATCTTCAGATATTGCTAAACTCTTCTTGGGGCTATTAGAACTACTGTTCTAAAGTTATGCAGTAGAAATATAATGTGAGCCACATGGAATTTTAAATTTTTCTTGGAGCCACATTAAAAATACAAATGAACAGATAAAATCTATTCAAATAATTTATTTTATTTATCTAAATATTCAAAAAAATTTCACTCATAATATGAATCAATTGAGATTTGCTATGTTCCCTTTTTTGGATAAATTCTGAAATCTAGTGGTATTGTATACTTGAAGAATATCTCAGATCTGACTACCAAGTTTCAAACATTGAACACCCAATATGGTTGGTGGACAGCATAGTGGAAAATATAGTTCCAAAGCCACTAACCTCTGCTTTTGATTGCCAGCTAATTGAGCTTAGAAATAGACAAAAGTTCTTTAAAAAAATTTCATTTTTTATGATTATAAACATGAATCCATTCAATTTAGTTGCTTTAGATATTATAAGGACAAATACAGAAACTCATGTATCTTTTTTATTAATTTTATTGAGAAACAAATAGCAATGAGACAGTTTCAAACCCAATTACAAGGACAGTTTCAATGATTACTACATTGCATATTGTTGTCTTCTTAGTGGTTATTCATAGTACAAGATGCAGACATGATACCCTGTCCAAACACTATTAGTACATATCTTACTTCTCATTGAATTAAGAGAAAGTACATCCAGGGGCATACTGCAACTTCTCTTGTCTTTTGAATTATGCTCTTTGTTATTTCCTAAATGCTACTTCTGGAGGTATTAAAATATTTCAAGTTTGTATAACTAGAAAATCTTACTTTTAGTTTTCAAAGGTATGTT
>NW_004524578.1:11911097-11921543 GCF_000260255.1 Octodon degus | reverse complement strand
TAGTAGTGAGACCCTGAACACCCTGCAGACCCTTCGCCCCCAAAAAAAACAAACTCAATCCAAAATGGGCATCTGAGATGAATACACACTCTCAGAGAAAGAAATACATCAGGCAAATAAATATATAAATGTTCCTTTAAAAAAAAAAAAAAGTCACTGTGGGTGTGGTTTTCTGTTCCTTCTAGCTGAAATGCCCTGACACAAGCCCACCTGACTCTTCTTGGCAGTACAGGTAACAGACATCCTAGCAGATGTCTTCACTAGCATTCCACCCTTGGTGTGCAAAGCTGGGCCACAGTGGCCAGTATCCTTGTCTCTGCGGTCCTAAGGTGCTGCTGCTTCTCAGACACCAGGACCGTCTTCCTGCGAGCCTGGGGCAGGTGGTCTTTCTTCAGTGAGCTATGCTTGCTTCTCCTTGTGTTTCCTCGAGTCCCTTGCTGGCTGCCGGTCCTGGCTTGTCCTTTCCCCATGAAGTCATTCCTTGCTTGTGAGCTCCTTTCATGGGCCCTGCATGCTTCTAGGGGGCAGGAGTAGTGGAAACAGGTGAGGCAGGGAATGTCCTGCAGCCCTGTGAGGGGAGTCAAGGCAGCTCTCCACTACACCTGAGGGTGCAGTGGATCCTCCCAGAGCTGTTAATATCAGGGACCAAGGGAAGTTTGCAAAGGGATTGTTGCAGGAACACTCCGCCCGATGCAGCAGGCTTACGTAATTTGAAACACTTGAATCTTAAAACCCAGACTTTCACCCTGAGAACTAGAAATGTTAGAAAAATCTGATAGCCTGATCTTTCTCCCCATTTCACAGGTGAGAAAACTAAGTCTAGAGAGGTTAAATAACTTGGCCAAGTCAGTGCAGTATTGGTACCAGATTCAAGACTATGAACTCTTCTCCTGGCCCACTAGATGATTCCATCTCAGACTGCTGCCTCCCCTGTTTACTTAAGAGTTTATTGAAACAAATTCGATAGCCTTCTTTCTCCAAGTATTTAAAAATACTTCAACCTTTGCTTTTGAAATCATTTTAGTAGGGGTGCCTGCTGGTTAGCTTTGTTGTTTAAGCACCTGCGTATGCAAATGCAGCGAGGTGCAGGATACCATGGTTTGATTCCCAGACCCGCCCCTCAGGCAGCCTAAGCCAGCTCCCCCCCCAAATCCTATTGAAATAATTTTAGTATACATAGAAATTGTAATGGTCGTACAGAGGATTTCTATGTCTCCTTCATCCAGCTTTCCCGATGATGATGGTATTTTGTGCAAGATAATTTTCAGAACCAGGGAACTGATGCAGTATGATACCAGCGACACATCTCAGTCAGTCTTTTCCTCAGCTTTTACCTGCTCTTCTTCTTGGCCTGTGTCCCATGCAATTCTATCATTTATTTGCACATACACGATCACCACTGAATCAGGATGTGGGGCAGTCTGTTCAACTCAAAGAAAATTCCTTGCTGGATGTGAGGGCACACGCCTGAAACCCCAGTCCCCTGGGATGCTGAGGCAGGAGGATTCCATGTTCAAGCTCCACGTATGTAGTGTAGCGACTTGTGAGACTGTCCAAAAAAGATAGAAAACCTACATATGTCATATATATGAAGCTGGCTGGGATATAGCTCAGTACAAAGGTCTTGGGTTCAACTGTAGTACCACACACACACACACACACACACATGGACACACACAGAGCCACACACACACATACACACACACACACACACACACACAAATAAAACTTCCTTTGATTCCCTTATAATTATAACAACCCTCCAACTTTAATTCCTAACACTGGTCTGGTCTTCACCACTATAGCTTTGCCATTCTGAGAACACTACAAAGGGAGGCAGTCACTGAGCAGTCTCTCAAGACGAGCTTCTTTCCCTCCGCACAGCGCCCTGGTGATTCGCTGAAGTTGTCCCATAATCAAGAACCTCTCTTCTTGCTCCTCAATAGTGCTGTGTGAGGTAAGGGTGAGCCAGGATTTGTGAGCCCCTCTCCCATGGAGACACATGTGGCTTGTTTTCTATTTTGGACTATGAAACAAAACAAAATAAACAACAAAAAATCAGAAAGAAAAAAGGTGCTATGACAAATGTACTTTGGTCATTTTCCAGCGCTGTCGGCTGGGATTAGTAATAGCAATCGCAATCGCAATAGCAATAGCAATAACAGTAGTAGTATTTTTACCATGTCTCAGTTTGTAAGGATTTTTACCTGGCTGGCAAGGACAGAAAAGAAAGAAAAAAAACCCACAAGCTTAGGGTAAGCAATTGATTTCCAATTTGGGACACATTCGCGATAAACTTGACAGGGCCCACGGGCCAGGCATTTTACTGCCAGGACACAAATGTGTCATTCACATCAGGGGGTCTCCTCGGAGCAGGGCTCTCCCACGCACCTGGGCACTGGCCCCCCTGCAGCTCGCCAGGCCCCACCCACCCTGCTGAGTCAGCACCTCTGTGGGCGGGGCCAGCGGTCCGAGCTGTAATCTTGCCCGGCAACTGGGTACGCTTGGAAGGGCAACTTCCCGTTAGGACGGGAAGGCGGGTTGGAGGTTGGGTTGGCGCAGGGAGGCGGTTCGATGTGTACTGTGTGGCCACTGGGTCGAGTTCACATTTTTGATAATTTGTTACTCTTTTGGACAGAGAATGCGTGTTGAGTACACATAATCGGGTACGTTTTAGAGCGACGTGTGTTTTAAATTTTTTCCTTGCCCTCTTTGCATACGGAGGAAACGTGGAAGATTAACTCAGGCACCACGGGGATGTTGTGCTGGTCAAGGGGAGGCTTCCTCAGATCAGCGACTCTCATTTGAATAGATGAACTCGAACTTTTTCTCATGTAGAAGGTTTTAAAGCTTAAGTGTACTAGGGTTAGGAGATTTAGTCAAATAAGGTCTATTCTGGCCGTAGGCAACACTGTCGGCTTGTTTTTGTGTTTTGGTTTTCCCTTTGTACCCTGACCCCTTGTAGTTCTTTGGTTTTTGTTATTTTCACTCTTTCCTTGCCTTTCATTTCCTTTCCCAGAGCATCAATCAAAATGTGCTCCTGTCGATGCAGGTCTTTTAGCATCGACTCTGTCCTCTGCCAGCTGACACCGGATTCACTAGACAACAGAATCCTCAAGTTTGTAATAAACTTTGACCGATCGTGTCAAAGGTGTGCTGCCTCTCCTCACCTACGCCTGCTCTGCTCTAGGAGTGAAGTACTGTAGAGCAGCCTGGTAGTGGATGGCAGATATTTTGGGCGTGCTGCAGGAGGCACAGGCATGATCATCTTATCTGTGTTGGTTCACATAGCTCCAGTTACACGAGAATGCCAGCCAGTCAGGTTCCTGTCCTGCCGATGAGTCATTAGGAGGTGTGAGATGTGTGTCCTTGTTTGTATGTGTGTGTGTGTGTGTGTGTGCACGTGCATGTGTGCATGTGCACAAGCATTTAGTGAGCAGGTACTGCCCCGTTGGAGGCTACTAGATGTTCTGGAGAAACAGACTGAAATTGTCCCTCTGCAGGTCTTACATCATCAGTGATGGAGAACCCATGGCGTGCAGGCTGCAATGGCCTGCGTCATGGAAAGTGCTGAAGGGTTCGCCCTCGCTAGTCTAGGGGAATTTACCTATTTTAAGTGAAAAGATAAAGGTCATAGGTCAGGCTAACCTCAATCATTTCTGTTCATTTTTCTCTGGTGCATTTAGTTATGCTTTCATCATCTTGATTTTTGACTTCATTCTGATTTCTTTGAAAACAAAGGCCCACAAGTCTTCACTGAGTTTCCTCAGGCAGGAAGGGGGCCACGGGGCATAATGGTTAAGTGTGAAGGCCAGCACCATCTCAGGGCCCAGAAGCAATGAGGGGAGAGGACAGTCTCTCTGGCTTTATCCTAATTCCTGAGTAAACTTTATTTTAAAGGGTCTTTTGTGCTTGTGTGATTGGAATTCCAGCCCCGCTGTATCTTCCCTCCCCCAGACCAGAGAAAGAATGGATGGGCAACGGATGACCCGGCTGCTGCTGAGGGCAGGTTCTAATTTCTTTCTGTGAAGGCTGCCCTGAAATTCAAAGAAGCGTTGTTATTTCCTCCAATTTAAAACCTTGCTTGATGCTGAATGGCCAAGTACCTAATTTCACCTTTCAAGGCAATTGGGAAGCATTTTGTGCTAAAAGAGAGAAGAAAAGAGGATTCTGGAAGATAATTGAATAAAAATCCCTTTAAAGTGCCAGAAAAATGGCTTTTTTCCAAAAGGGATGAAAAAGGTCAAAATATATGTGTTAAAAGTGTGGGGGCATGAAAGCCTTAATTACTTCTTTGGAAAGTTGTGTCTTTTAAAGACTTAAACAAAAGCTTCAAGAAGGTAAAAGCTGGGAAAAATTGCCCCTTTAGAAAAGGTGAACCCCAAAGGAAAAGCAATTACTGGTTAACAATGGTGTATTAACAGCAATTATTCTTTAAGCCCAGCCCAGCGCTGGTTTGAGATGAGACTGAGGAAAACTGCCTGGTGGGTGAAGAAGTGGGAGGGACAGGACACGTAGTCAGATGTGATGGACACAGCTGGGTTTGCAGACTGAGAAAGCCAAGAAATTGTCCTTGTTTCTTACATTCTAAAGAAAACATTTGTCTTGGGGAAGAGTGTTGGCTTGCTGGATTGGGATATATGTGCCCCCTGCACCACCAGCCCCTTGTGATCTTTGGCAAATTTCTTTATCCTCATCTTCCTTATCTGTGAAGTGGTGAAAGATTACCTGCTGCAGAAGGCAAAAGGGAAGTCGGGTGATGGTGGGGCAGTACAGGACAGATGCTCCATGGAGTTGGTTCTGTGGATCTTTCGTCCCCTCTCTGCTTGGTTTAAATGTCGGCGGGCAGCATGCTGAACCCTTGCTCTGGCTTTGCCGTGTACTTGTTGAGGTACGTCTCTCACTTTCTCGGCTGGTAAGTGCCCACGGGTCAATCCCTTCCCCTCTTCCTGTGCACTTCTTGCTACCTGTGCACTGGGCTTCCCAACTGCCAAATATCTAGAATCAGACCCAAGAATGAAAGAGTCCTGGAAGGAGCTTACCTTATTGCTTCTTTCATATTCAGTGAGTTGAAGGGCTTTGTTTTTTGTTTGTTTTTTTCCAGGAAGAGTTGCTGTGGCTGAAACAATACACCGCACTTTAAGCATGTCATATGTCATGCAGACACCTGGGAGCATCCCAGTTTGACATTTCTTGTGTTCCGAGATTCAGCCAGGAGCTCTTCCTGGGTCCCTATCAGTCATTTTCATGGCAGGAACTGAGCAACCAGCAGGAACCCTTCGTGCCTCTTCCTGATTGACCAGACAGCCTCAGAGCTAGGGCCAGGTTGCGTGGGCTTCCTGGCCAACGGAGCTGCAGATTAGCAGTGGGCAGTGGGGTCTGTGGGTGGAGAGGGGCCGGGGAACCCCTCCTCAAGTAGCTGAGAGACTGTTTTGAAAAGATTACCAAGGCTTGTTAAAAATAGACTCCTACGGAGCTGTCAAATTGGTGGAAACAAAGGTTTCTTGAGGTTTTAAAGACTGGATAGCCTGCAATGCTTTTGAAGAGACCGTTAATTCAGAGACAAGAGCTCCCATGTGGTTTGGTGGTTGTGGAATAGTTTCTATAGTACTCATAGACTTTTTAGGTATTGGGCCTCTTTGTCTTCTCTTAGGAAGTCTTTTGCTAGAAACAATCGGCAAGAACTAGCAACTCCTTTCTTTCCCAGTTGATCTGGTAGAGCAGGACTTTTGAGTGATGTGAGATTACATATATGCATGCTATATAATATGAACCTTGTCCTGGTAGAGATGTCCTGGAGTTTTACAGTTATTACATTTGGGGATATTTGTAACCAAATACACCTTGGTGAGTGTGAAGCCAAATAGCACAACTGGGGGATGAAAGAAGTGCTTCATCAAGGAAGGAGAGCCCTGGAGTCACATGCAAAACAATGATCTCCCTGAACAAAGGAAGCATGGGAATGTTATTCCAGGAGTCTATGAATATTCATACAGGAAAGCACACAGAGGGATGGGCATATTTCTGAGCATGCTCAGTTTAAGGTTATGGGGCACATGTTCAAAAGAGAAAGATGGGTGACAAGAGAGTTTCTGGGCATGCTAAGTTCAGTACTATAGCAAGTCAAGTTTGTTTTAGGTCACCTAAAAAACTGAGTCATAGTGGCTGGTTTTCTGTAAGTTTCTCCAAAGAGTTTTAACCAAAATATACAAATAAATCAACACCAACTTTGAAGCTGTGTCAATGTAGGAGTTTGCTCCTGCTTCATTCGATGGTTAACTTCTTGACAGCATGAAGAGTATTGGATGAGTGGAAACAACAGCATTTTGCTTTTTAATTATGTCATTCCTTGGGGCCTGCTGGCATACATATCTTCAGCTTCCTTCCCTATCCTTTTTTCCCCCTCAATTGAGAGAATTCAGTTCCAGAGACAAATAAGAGGACTGTGTAAGAAGACAGAATTGTCTAACAACCAGAGTTATCCTAAAAGTCATGTTACTGAAAATGTATAAGTATTTTTTCTTTTTAAAAATATATTTGGTTGTTATAGGGTCTCACCACAGCTCAAAATCATAGTGATCCTCCTGTTTTGAGCCTTCCCAGTGCTGGGATTATAGGTATACACCATTACACCTGGACTCTGTGTCCAGCTCAGCCTGGGGATAGGGCTGGCGTGGCGTGTGGTGCCAGGGATCGAGCCGCAGTCCTTGCACTTGCCTAAGCTTGCCCAAGCAGGTGCTTTAGACCACTGAGCTGTCTCACTAGCATGGAAGTGTGTGTTATACAGCAGATGTGGCCTCTGAGGTAGCCTCTGCTGTGGCCTCTGAGGTGTGTACCTAAAAGGGTTGGCTTCTTATTCTCAGGAGTTACTTTAAGTCTTAGTTTATCATGTGCATGAAACATTACAATAAGAAATTCCCCCATGTGATATTTCCCTGCTACCTTTAAATTCAGGATGACTTAACAGCCAATATTAGTAGTAAAAGGAACATCCAGAGACTGATGCGGATAGATTGACTGCGGATCTGGTGCAGGAAGTTGGGATATTTTACTTTCTCACTGGGAACAAATACAATCACATCATTTCCATGAACTAGTTGATTACTGATTAATTCTGTTTTTCTTTTCATACTTACTGAATGCTGGCTTTATATCAAGAACTAGGAAGAGAGAGGTCAATGACATTTGTCTTCAAAGATGTGAGCCCGGAAGAGGAACTGTCATGGGTAAGCAGGCAGTTTCAAGATACAGGGAGTGGAAAAATTTTGTTATTGACTTCAAAAAGTAGATGCCTTCCCCAGCTGGGGTGTGAGGGACTTCCAATCTTCTACTTGGAAGTCCATTCTCAGAGCTTGTACTGTATGAGCCTCTTATGTACATGAAGCACACAGAACATGGTAAGGTCCCATCCTAAACAAATAACATTAGCTCAGTGGATTAAAGTGCCTGCAAGCAGGCGCAGGGGCTGGGGCTTGGATCCCTGGGCCTACCGTACTGGCCCCACCTCCAGGGCGTGTGAGACAGTGATTGAGACTGGACGTGGTGGCACACGCCTGTAATCCCAGCTCTTAGGAGGCTTTAAACAGGCAGATCACTATGGGTCCAATCTAGTAATAAGACCTTGAACACCCTGTAGCCCCTTCCCTAAAATACAAAAAAAAAAAAAACAAACCATAAAATAAATAACATTACCAGACTCAGAGTAATCTTATTAATATTTTGTCTCCAACACAGTGTACATTCCTCCCTCAGTGTCTGTAGATCATTTGGTCCAAGACTCTAGAAAATACCAAAGTTTGTGGGTGCTTCAGTTCTTTATATGAGATGGGGTAGGATTTTCTGTTATCTGTGTATAATTTCCCACGTATTTTAAACTGTCTCCAGATTGATTATCATACATGATTCATTAAAGAAATATAAATTAAAACAATATTTAGATTCTGTCTTACTCTGGAAATAGTGGCTACCATGAAGGAATCAAATAATAACAAATTCTGGCAAGACTTGAGGTAAAAAGAATCTTTTAATACTGTTGGTGGGAATGTAAACTAGTACAACTACTGTAGAAATCAGTGTGGGGATTCCTCAAAAAAACTAAAACTAGAAATTCATTTGACCAAGATATTTCCCTTCTAGGTATCTCCTTAAAGTTAAAGCCATCACCTGATGGTGATGCATGGATCCTCGTGTTTACAGCAACACGATTTGTAACAGCTAAGTCTCGGTAGCGGCTTATATATCCATTAACAGATGCATGAGTAGAGAAAATGTGGTATTAATGCACAATGAAGTATGACTCCATAAAGAAAGATAAACTCAAGTCGTTTGTAAGAAAATAGATACGTCTTGAGGCCATAATGTTAAGTGAAATAAATCAGACACACAAGCCAAAGCAATCAGCGGACTGATTTAGTAGTCACATACCATTGATGCCGCTACTGAGCACTCCAGATCCAGCCAGCTCTGAAAAGTGCCACTGTGACTGCATAAGGCTTTGGGGCGGGGGACATCTATAGACACAATCCATAACGTCCCACTCTTGGACCCCTGAAGACTCATGCATACCCCTTTATCCAAAAGGCATGCAGTCCATGTCTAAGAGTTGCCAAAGTCCTGACATTTTCTACATCACTGAAAAGTCTAAGTCCAAAGTCTCCTTTGAAATTTAAGACAAGCTCTTAGCCTCTAGCTACTGTACAAATGAAAAGAAATGTAAATGACATACTTTATCCAAAATTCCAATGGCACAGGATAGATGTTACCATTCCAAAAGGTACAAATAGGGGGATATGAAGGACTGGTACCAAACAAAGCCCAAAATCCAGCATATTATAAGTCCTGTAGTTCTGTGCCCAACATCTGAGGCAATATGTGGCAAGAAGTAAACCCCAAAGGACTTGGGTGGCCCTGGCCCTATATTTGTAGCTCCCATGGCTTCTCTCTTTGGCTGGCTCTGCTCCTTTCTTGCAGTTTTCCTCAGACAATTCATGTTCTTGGTTTCTCCAAACCTCTGGAGTTGCCACTGAAGTAGCTTCACACTTATACCTTCATGCAATGTCCTCCCAGGACTTTTTCTGAAACATGGGTGGAAACCTTCTGCCCTCACAATACTTGTGCTCTACCCATGCTTAAAACCACCACCACATGGATGAGGCCAAGTTCTGGTGCCAGCTGAGCAGCAGTCAGGCTTTCTTCTCTCTTGGTCTCAATGGTTGAGCACCTATGAACCAAATCTCAAGAAACAACTGCCTAGGCCATCACCATTCTTGAGCATGGTGCTTTGGGGCTCTCTTCTCAAAGCAAAATCTTTCACTTTTGCCACTTTGAGGCTGGGAGGAGTAGAGTCACTCTGAGTCTTATTTTGTTCGTAGGCCATCTTTTATGTTGTCCTCTTCTGAAATACTTGGCTTCTTCTTGCTAGTCTTTTCAGCAACCCATTTGCCCTCTGTTCCATCTTTGCAGGCCACAACTTTACTGGAGCTTCCTTTTTGGCTAAACTCAGAACACTCTGAATCATTTTTCCAGGCTTTTGATTTTGATTTTCAACATACATCTGGATAAAAGCCCCCAACAGTAGCCATGCTACTGCCTCAATGGTTGATTGTCTTGAAATTTTTTTTGAAATTCTACAATGTTATATTTATTACTGATATTATTATTTATTATACTTATTTCTACTTACAACTCATATCCATGAATTCTTGTCTTCCAGTTAAATTTACTGAAATAGAGAAATCAAAAATCAATAACACAAGTCAAAAATCAATAATACAACTTGACTGCTGACAAGTTTATTCAGGTAGAAACCCATTCCAAGGTAGGGATTTAGTCCAGATCTTCATTTCCAAAAGAGTCAATGAGGAAAATGATGAACTATTACCTAATTCACTCAAGCTTTCAACCACTTATTTCTATGTGGATGGTTTACAAAATTTTTTACTGAAGATGGATGTAAATTTGTATTTAATAATAGACTTTTTCTATTCCTGTGGACAGTTCAGAGTAGAGTTTAACATACCACAAGCTCCTGAATCTTTTTTTTTTTTTTTTCTTTCAGAACCGGGGATTGAACTCAGGCCCTTGCGCTTGCCAGGGAAGCACTTATTCCACTGAGCCATCTCCCCAGTTCCCTGAATCATTTTTTTGCCTACTGCCTATCTTTGTAAATAAAGTTTTATTGCAACACAGCTCCATCCATTCATTTATGTGTTCCTGTGGTCACTGTCATGCTACAATCTGACTGCTGCTCAAAATTGAGTAGTCAGAGCACAAGCCATAGTGCCCACAGGGCCTAAAATATTTACCTCCTAGACTTCAACAACAATAGAAAAATTTGCAGATATCTATTAAATTGAAACATAAATTGATGAAAAGAATTTTAACCATATTGACAGTTTTGACCCAAGCTATGCTTTCCCCATATTTTCTTTTTTTTTTTTTTTTTTT
>NW_004524578.1:11874783-11904427 GCF_000260255.1 Octodon degus | reverse complement strand
CACTGTCTTCTGACCTTTGTTGTAGATCTTTGTTGTAGTTATAACCTTAGCACATACTGAAGTTTAGGTGCAGATCTACAATGTTTGGATTTATCCAGCTGTGCCTCGCTTGGGTCTGGCTGCTGTACTAAGCTCCTTTCTGCTGCTGTCCTTAAGGGTGAACCTATTGTGCCCCTGTGGCAAGTTGTTCTGCTCCTGGACTAGCTGGGTGGTTCTATCCTCTACACTCTCTGCCGGGATTGCAGCTGCAGGATTACACCCCAGGCATGTATGCCTGGCCTGAGCTGAGCCTGGAGGAGACAAGGTAGAGTAGGGGGCAGAGGAAGCTCTTCCACAGGCTTACTGGACCTGGGCTAGTACTGGGTCTGGGGGTTCCCAGAATGTGGCAGAAATTCCTACTCGGTGGGCGGTGTGGGGGAGGTGCTGCGGAGTGATGTGGGGTGTCCCAAGGGGGTGGAAGAGGCTCTCATCCTTGCTTTGCCTGGACTGGGATGAGTAGTCGGTCCCACTGGTGCAGGGTAGCAGGTAGCTGTCCCACACACTCACTGAGCCTGGGCTAAGTCTGGGTCTGGGGGTTCCTGGAACACAGCAGAAATTCCTACTTGGCGGGCGAGGTGGGGGAGGTGCTGCAGAGTGGTGTGGGGCATCCCAAGAGGGTGGAAGATGGTCTCACCTATGTTGTGCCTGGGCTGGGATGAGTAGTCTGTCTCGCCTGCGCTGGGTAGCGGGAAGCTCTCCCACACACTCACCGGACCTGGTGTCTTGAAATTTTTTATGCCAGATTAATTAGTCCATCATCCTTAATCTCAATCTCAGGCAAAGTTTCTGAACACAAGCAAAATGCAGGCAAAGTTTCTGCTAAGACATAGCACACATGTTGTAGAAGAACAGCCAATGCAGTTCTTCCCAACAGAAGCCTTCTGAGCCTAGTCTCTGCTGGATGCATTTCTATCTCCATTCTAGTCTTCTGAGTTCTGACTAGACTTTCCCTTGAAGTCCAGTTTAAGGTGTTCTAGCTCTAGGTTTTCAGCCACCATCTCCAAACCTTTCCTGTTTCCTTTCCTACATGCCAGCTCCCAAGGCTCCTAAATCACATGATCATGTATAATCTGTGTCAGTCAATGTTTAGTAAAGAAACAGATATAATACAAGATCCACAGGGCTGGGGAGATAGCTCTGCAGTCTAAGTGCCTGCCTGGCAAGAGCAAAGGACCTGGGTTCGATGCTCAGTATTACATGCCTTGCCAGTCCCAGAACCCTGGGTGTGCTGGGCCAACCACCAAAACTGGGTGTGGTGGCACATGCCTATAATCCCAGCACTGGGGAGGCTGAAACAGGAGTTTGAGTTCACAAGTCTGAGCTGTGTAGTGAGACCCTGTACTCAATGAATAAATAAATAAATAAATAAAAGATTTTTTTTCAAAATTAAAAAAAGATATACAGATGTAAAAGATTGGGGAACACTGGCTGCCCACAGAGTTGAATGTGAAGGGTGAAAAGGACAGTCTGCTTGTGGGGCATCTGAAGGATCCATGCGAAGGTCTGGAGCTCCACGTAGCAACCCAGGAGGTAGAAGGCTCTGTGAAGGATTGATGCTGGAGGCTTAAGAGTCCGAACTGTAAGCTGGGTGGTTTCCAAGGTAAAAAGTGAAGATTGGGGCTCCTCTGAAGGAAACAAGCAATCCTTCCTTCTTTGTTTCCCTTTTATAGCCTCTGGTGATAATCTTTCCTAGGGAGGATCTCCCACACCAAGGATGATGCCAAGCTAACTTCGCTGGATGTTATTTACTCACATTGACACAATCAATCAGTGATCACAAAGGACCAGTGGTCTGAGTGTTATTGTTTGAAATTGGCAGAATTTTCCACAGGAAATACCTCCTTTTTTCACCTATCAATTTACTCATTGAGAATTTGGAAGATGCTAAGTAAAGGAATCCTGAGCTATTGAGTCACAATTGTGTCCAGGCTGAAAATGGAACAGATTGGTAAAGTAGATGGATCTATAACGTCCACATTATTTTCATGGTTTTTCAAGGTAAAATTAATATGGGGTTTGGTTGTTTATCTAGAAATTACAAATATTCACACTTGATATTATGGTATAGTCTCTGCAGGCTGGGCTAAGAACATCTCTGTGATGGAGGGACATAGGTGAGCAATTCACTGGTTGTCATACTAATCTTTACAGCATGATGGTAAACTCACCAGTCATCTGCTATAGGCTCCTGAGTGCAGGATAAGACAGACAGGCAGAGATGATCCAGTAGCACACAGTGATGAGAGCGGTCTGAGGTTTCCAGGCTCACTGAGGTGGCCACAGAGAGACTCAGCTTCTGAATTTATCCTTCTCAGCACCATCTCTAGCCGATGGACTCCGCGGGGCTACTGCTCTTGGCAGTAGAGGCAAGGGAGGGCTTTAGGGGTGCTGAAGACACACCGCACTGTGCCTCCCAAACAGTGCTTGCGTCCAGGAAAAGCTTTGCCTTCTATATCAGCTCCGATAATTTGCTGGCAACATGTCCTCATCTGTACGATGGACAAAGTCATAGACCCAAGGTCCTAGAATTATAGAAAAGAAGAAGAACAGTAGCATGGTGATTCTGCTACTCAGATTACCTCAGATTAGGCAATGTAGACAGCTTGGATTCTCACAGCTCTGGAGGCCAAAAGTCCAAGGTGTTGGAAAGTTTCTTTCCCTGGAAGCCTCTCCTCAGCTTCCAGGTTGCTGCCTCCTCCCTTTGTCCTCACATGGCCTTTTCTCCATGCCCATGAACACCCCTTGCCTCTCTTTGTCTTCTTATAAGAGCATGGTTCTATTGGATTGGGACCCCATGCTAATGTCCTCATTAAACCTAAATTACCTCTTTAAAGACTGGGCCTTCACCATTGTGTGGACTAGAGATTGAGGCTGAAATTCAGTCTGTACAAGAGGCCCAACAGAGCTCCACACAATGGCATCTCTAGTGTGTGATATTTTCTTTAGTTTGTGATAAAATGAACAGAATAGTTGGTTTACCCTTTCCCTAGCGAAGCTTGACCAACCCCAGAGTCTTCCTACACTTTCAGTTGTAATGACACCTTTCCTCTGTTGCATATCTTTGTGCCAAAATTCAAATCTGCTGCATGCGCCACAGTCCAAATCACCTGGGCTCACAAGAATGCATCATGCCGCTTTCACACCTGTTTTCAGCTAGCCTCATGTGTCTTTCCTTACGTGCTGGTGATGACCAGTGGCAATATCTGAGTGCTTACTGGGGTACTCTTGGAAGGTTACTAATGAAACATTCACAAGTTTCAGAGAAAAGGGTTTTTCTCGGAGAACAAGGGAATGGAGAGGTGTCTTGGCATCTCTGCCAAGCTCCAACCACTAGATGAGACCCATACATACAGGGTGCTTGGACTAATAATGTGCATTTATGTTTGTCTCTGTTCCAGGACCCAGGGATCTGACAGAAAGGGCCATGACTAAAGATTGAAATAACCACGCTTCCTGAAATCCGCCGTGAGCTTTGCCATACGTGCAACCAGGAGCATCTAGCACAAAAAGGGGAACTGTATTTTCTTCTAATTTGCCAAGTAGATGAAGACATCTTAGAGAGATGGCTCTACTCAGGGGAGGTGGCAGTGAAGGCTGGCAGGCCTGGTGGCCCCCCAGGGACAGCATCCTGAAGTGACACAGGAAGCAGCAGACAGGCAGAAGAGCTCATCTGTGGCCAGCAGTTGCAGATCAAGTGGCCTAATAGGCAGGGTGGCTCCCTCCTAATAGGCAGGGACAACCTTGAGCACGTAAGGACAGGGTTAGTTACGTGCTTTTTAGGGAAAGCACATGTAATACGCCTCTTGGGTCTCCCTAAAATAACTCAGGTGGGCTGGGAGTCCTGGCCCATTGGATTTGAGTAGCAAATAAATAATAGTTAAATATTACCCATTCTCTCTTATTGGGGTGGGTATTTTTTAACAAAGTTTCTATGGTCTGTGGAATGTGATAGACAAAAATGAAGGGCTCACCGTCCTCATCACAAGCCTAGAGATTTTGGAGGATTGAGCTTTTAGGGGTGTTTTACAAGGTGGCAGAGCTGCACAGGTAGCAGAAGAAAGGCATTCCCAGTTCCTAGGCATGTCCTAGAGGAAGCTGCCTTTTTGGCCACACCCTGCGCTTTAAAGTCACATGCAGATCCAGAATCTATTTTTCTTTATGTTCACTTGGGAGCTCCGTAAAGAAAAGGCATGTGTATTAGCCCACTTTGTTAATACAGTTAAATATTGGAATCAGGGTTTTATATAAGGGAAAGAGGTTCATTTTAACTTAACATTTTATACAGTTTTAGAGCTACAAAGTCTAAGGGCCTCACCTGGCCAGGGCCTTGCTGGCAGAGTTCTGAGGCTACACAAATCATCACAAGGCAAGAACCAGAGATGGGGGAGGGAGGGAGGGAGGGAGAGAGAGAGAGAGAGAGAGAGAGAGAGAGAGAGAGAGAGACAGAGAGAGAGACAGAGAGACACAGAGAGACACAGAGAGAGACACAGAGAGAGACAGAGACAGAGACAGAGAGAGAGAGAGAGTCAGACAGGCAGGCAGAGACAGGCAGATGGAGAGAGACAGAGAGAAAGAGACAGAGAGACAGAAAGAGAGGCAGAGGCACAGAGAGAGAGAGAGAGAGAGAGAGAGAGAGAGAGAGAGAGAGAGACTGAGATCAAGATCAAGACAGAGATAGAGCCAGAGCCAGCATTTAGTCTTTTCTGCTTCCTGTAAAGCTACCAGGACTCACCTGTGGGGTTCAGCATTCCAGCCCCCATCTGACCCTAATTACTTCCCAGAGGCCCCATCTCTAACAGCACAAGTGCACTATATTGGTTCCTTCTAAATACCTTCCAGTGGGATCAAATCTCAACACATAAAGCCTTGGGACTCTGAAGCCATGGAAACATCAGGTAGGAGACCTCACCAGGGTCACCTTGGCCCATGAGTCAGGATGTGGGTGATGTCCCATTCCTGTATCTCCACTTGGCTCATAAAGTGATTCTCAAAGGTGTCCATACTGCGTGGTTTCCTGGGAAGCCAGGTTGCAGCCAGACGCAGCTGCTGTCTGTCCCTCTAGGGTCAATTTCTCAGTGGCCTTCCCCAAGATGATGATCAAAGCTCTTTCCTTTGGAATGAGGTCGAAGTCTAAGATTTTGGTTATTTCTCTCTGTCTGTCTGTCTCTCTCTCTATTGTATTTTAGGGAAGGATCTACAGGGTGTTCAGGGTCTCACTACTAGATCGGACTCAGTGATTCACCTGTTTACAGCCTCCCAGGTGCTGGGATTACAGGCGCACACAACCACGCCCAATCTCAACTGCAGTCTCAGTGCACCCCCGGGGGGGGGGGGCATCATGGCAAGCCCAGGATTGAACCCCTGGGCCCTGGCAGGGGCTTTAATCCACTGAGCTATTTGGCTGACCCTTTTGATTATTTCTCTATTAAGATTCTTTCCGTTAAGATTCTTCGCTACTGGTCCAAAGTTTGGGATGACTTTCACTCACTACACATGCTAATTTTCTGGGAAATCATTGTTTTCTCACTTTTCTTTTTTAATAAACAATGCAATTGTCCTTTATAGGGCTCTGACCTTGATGGGTTTGCCAGTTACGCCAGCTTGTGTCAGCGCTGTGCTGAGCCAAAACAGGGATGTGACAGTAAAGTCAGGCTGGGTTGTCCTCTTACAGGCCAATGCATGGCTTTTATTAGCGCTTTAGAAATGCCGAAAGAAATTGTGAACATTCTTCTCCTTGTGGTGCTCTAAGGTCTCAGACTCTCAGGATGGGAACAGCCTTTGAGTTTTTTGAAGTTGTTCAGCTGTGTGGTCTGAGTGAGGGAAAGGGCCAAGAGTGGAGAGACATCTGGGTGTCCCATCTGGCGCCTGCCGTGGTGGGGTGCATTCCTGGCATACACGTGGCATTGTCGCAAAATTTGGAGGGAGGGTTAGAATGTTTGCAGGTCCTGGCCTTGGACTCACTTGCGCGTGTGAGGGTCCAGCAGTCATACACAGACACCGGAGATCCTGTCGCTTCTTTTTCAGGGACAGCAAAGCCCAGGCAGGAACGAGGCAGAGGGAGGAAGAGGTGGAGGGACAGGACACATGAGAAGCGAAGCAGGGACGCTGTTGGGGAGCAAAGAAAGGTGTGCACGCTGACATTGTTTTCAAATGATTGCAGTTATCAAGAAAGGAACAAGGAGTGGCGATGACAAGTTACCAAGTGACGGGGAGACTGAAATAGGTGCAGGAAGTGGAGAAAAAACAGTGAGTGTTACAGGGAAGGGGGAGGACGGGAGAAGGAAGAGAGGAGAGGCGAACTGCAGAAAGGAGAAGAGAGGAGGTGAGCAGAGAGGGGGAGGCAGTGTCCAGTAGTGCCGGCTTTCCCCTCTTTTGGACCTAAGCACAACTCTGGTACTTTGCTTTTGGAACAACTTTTAAAAATGTATACATAGAAAACCATCAATAAGCTGGCCCGTGCTGTATATTTCAAAACACACACAGGTAATTTCTCACAGTTTTGGCAATTCTAGTAGGAATTTCATTTCCCTTGTGGCAGGTGGGGAGTTTGCCCTCCCCAGGGGTCTCCTCGCCTACACTTGGGTCCTGGGCACAGAGGAGCAGGATGCTTGTCGCTTACCCTGGGACCCCTTCCCAACATGTGTTGCTGCCTCGTTACTCGGCCCTGGCGATCTACTCCCCATCTCAGAGCAGTGGGTACCTGGGGAACGCTTGCTTGGCCACAGGAAAAGATGACCTGGAGTAAAGTGATGTGATCGATGTTTTCCTTTGGGCTAAGAGAGCCTGGGCCTGGAGAGGAGCAGAGAGCTCATGTGTTAGACCATAAAATCCTTGGAACTCTCCATCTGCTCTGCAGGCCTGAGAATGCTCAACGTGACAGTGTATAAAAATTTCCTGGGTTATGCTTCTTAATACCAGTCTGTAAAAATAATTGCCCAACCCCATGAGGTCAGATGGACTAGCGTAGGGCCATATGCTGTGCGCTAGACTAGTGCTGACAGATGTGTCTGCTGCTTGTTGGTCTGAGAACAAGAATAAATCTGAGAGAGGGGCCTCAGGAAGAGCAGGAGGAAGAGAAGGAGGATGAGGGTCTTAGTGGAAGTCCTTGGCCACCAGTCAAAGCTCGAAAGGCAAAGGGGATTAGGGTGACAGTCTATTGGGTAGTCACATTGTGCCTGAGAATGTCTAGACTTTGCTTCGATCCTCTCTCAACATCAGATGGGTGCCATAAGCCCTGCTAGCAGAGGAGACCACATCTCAGATGCAGTGAGTAATTTGAAGGCTGCAGGAGGATAGAGAGGACAGCCAACTCCAGGTCTTTCCCCTTCCAAAACCATGGTCACTGTTGCTATGCTGTAGGAGTTTCACATTAGGAGAAAGCTGTTTTCGTCATGAGTGACAATCTCCAGCTGGAGTCTGTGGTACTGCCGGGAGCTGGCTTAATGGGTTTCCTTTGATGGAACCAACTGTTGTTTTGGGAGCTCAGGGAGGAAGCTTATCATTCTCCTTTCAAGGCCTGGGTGATTTAGGTTGTGCTCTATGGGGACAGGTGTGGGTGGGGTGAGTGACCAGGGACCAGAAACAATGGTTGGCCTCTTAGAAGGTTTTTGTTGTCCTTAGGACTACTTTAGGCTGATCCAACTCTGAGGGGCAGAACATGTCCACCACCTCCTCTCGTAGGAAGATGAGCGTAGTGCTCTTTTGTGTGTGTGTGTGTGTATGTGTGGGTTTCCGTAAACAAAATTCAAAGTAATTTAGAATTGTGGTTTCACTGTGCCTTAATTTTTCAATAAAAATACAGCATTTGCTAAATATCTTCTATGTTTTAGATTGTGGACACAATACATTTTAATTTCACAGTAAACCTGTCACGAAAGTGGAATTCACTCTGCAGCATGGAATGAAAAATAGAGGCCTAGACTAGAGATGTCAGCTTTCTAAAACAGTTCTATGATCAAATTTATTAACTGACAAATAGATCAGTGGGTTAAAGTGCCTGCAAGCAGGTGCAGGGGCCACGGGTTGGATCCTCAGGCCTGCCGTGCCGGCCCCACCCCTGGGGTGCACTGAGACCGCAATTGAGACTGGGCGTGGTGGCGCGCACCTGTAATCCCAGCTCTTGGGAGGATGTAAACAGGCGGATCACTAGGAGTCTGATCTAGTAGTGAGACCCTGAACACCCTGTAGACCCTTCCCTAAAATAAAAAAAAAATTTAAAGTTTATTAACTGAGGTTTAGATTCCTTCTCTCCAGTTTTAGAACTATTTCCACTAATGCCTGCCCATGGCCAGGAAAGCTTCTGCCTCCTTGAATGCAGTGGTTATGCCTTGGGTAGGAGGGCACAAGGTGGTGTTTGTTTCCAACTAAATAGTTTGTGTTGAGCATTTATTTAAAATGCTCTATAGAAGGCTGGGTATGGTGGTGCCCACCTATAATCCCAGCACTCAGGAGGTCGAGGCAGGAGGGTTGCTACCAGTTAAGGCCAGCTTGAATTGCATAGCAAATCCCTGTCTCAAACACACACACACACACACACACACACACACACACACACACACACCCTATATAGTCCAGCTGCTTAATACCACCATTCCTTAAACTGGATATACGGATTTTTTCCTATTCATTGAAAGTGGCTGCCATTAAAAAAAAATAACTCAATAGCAACACTGTTGAGATATGACTTACCTACCACACAATTCATCCATTGAAAATGCACAATTTGCCAGTTTTCTGTGCATTCATAACAATGTGTGGTCCTCACCACTGTTCATTAACATTTCATTTCCCCAAGAAAATTGCACTTTTAATCAAGTCATTCACGTTCACAAAATTGGGAAAGTGAAGAGGACCTCCCGTAGCTCTGCTGGCTGCATTTAACATCTACGGTTAGCGCCACACTTCCCAATCTTTATTTACCAAAGGAACCAAGTAAGCTGGTGGTGATTACCCGTGCATATTGTTTTATGTCTGCTTTTTTAAGTTGACATTTTCCATATTGTTGTTTTGCACTTTTAATGGCCCATGGTACGTTCTCACGCTGACGGGTAGTAATTTCCTAGCCTAGCCCCTTTGTGGAGCCATTACGTTTTCTGAAAATCATAAATAATGTCGCAGTGAACATCTTTGCATATAGAGTGTATTTCCCCTGTGGAAGATATTTCTTTAGGTGGGTTCCCCAGAGCACAATTGCTGGGTGAAAGGGTGTGAAGGTTTTTATGTTCCTCTTCCTCCCCCTCAGTTTGTTTCCAAACAGGTGACACTATTCCACATCCACAAAAAATATATATGACATGAAACCCTTTAAGGTTGCGAAGGTTTTAGGTTCGTTATGTAAATCAGAGACGGGCAAAACGTCGGAGGTCAAATGACGTCCATTTCTTGAAGGCCAGAGAAGATTGTCCTTTATGTGCCCCACCTGGTGACTTAAATAACTTTACCATTTCCCTCAGAAAATTATTCCCATGGAAAATAATTCCCTCACCCCCTGACCTTTTATTGGTTGCTGTCAGCCCGAGGCAGCGCTTTGTTCCCAGCTGTTCTTAAAAGCCATCGCTCTAGCTTTAACTCTTTGAAGGCCCACAGGGGGCCACAGTGCTTGGGGACTGGAAGGGTCAGGAAGGGGTGGCAGGAGGGGAGTGGGGGAAGAGCGTTCGTTCACATTTGCAGCCTTAAGGAGCTGTGACATCCTTTTACAGAAGCCAAACCTGAGGATGCACTAGGTGACAGAGAAAATTAGAATAGCTTCATCTGGTTCTGCTGTAAGCTACAATGATTTGGGAAGTTCTGATATCATTAATGTCCACACAAGAACAGTAGCGCGAGGGAAGTGGTGAATTCATGAGAGTGGGGGTCTTTGGGGGCTTGGGTATATTTGCTCTGAATGCTCTTCTTGACAGCAAGCAGTTGTGGATTTCAAGATGTGTGACACCTTTAGACCTTGTCTGAAACCATCCAGGAGCCCCTCTAGATTTGTGCAGCACTGTTATCCAGATGCCTTTGGCTGCAAGCTGCAGAAAGTTCAAGTTGAATTAGCTTAAAGTACACCGAGAGCTCATGTGTCCTTAAGGAGTCTCGGGTATGGTTGACACCTAACCAGGCTCAACCCGGAAGCTCAGATGACACCAAGGACTGCATAGTTTTCCTTCTCTCCTTGCCACTTCCCCTGGCACCAGCTCCATCTCAGCCCTGCATGGGAGCTCCAGATGGTGGCCAGGGACAAGTAGAAAGGAGAAGGTGCTCTCTGTGTCCAACAAGACCGAGGGGCTGTTTCTTTCTTCCGACTCTAGAAACTACCTCCTAGACTTCACAGTGACTGGCCCAGTGTCGGTCCCCTACCTATTCCTGAAGCAGGCATTGCACTAGAGGGTAAGGTTATATTGGCATGCACATCTTGGTTTGGACCTCTCAGGACCTGCTTATGAGCTGGGGCTGGGGCCCATCCCACCCAGTGCACGGGCTGCTGGGAGGGCAGCTGGCCCTGCTCCTTATAGCTGTAGCAACTTCCCAGACAAGGACCATCTCACTTTTGCTTAATCTGCTAATTGATGAACTTATGTGATATATCACACTCTTCCTCCAGAATTTGTGAATAGTTGGAGGATGTGCCCCAGATTCCTAAGCTTTAGGATGAAAAATGGGTTCTACAAAGTTTTGTAATGAGACACAATTGAGTGATCAATGCACTGGCCTGGGAACCGATGAAGAAGTAGCCTAAGCTCAGGCAGGCAAATGAAGGCAGAGGCATAGGTCCTCAGTCAGCTCAAGGACATGCCTGAGAACTGTGGTTACGAGGCTGTGCCCGGATGTTTTTCTGAAATCGGCATTCACTGATACTAGAGGAGGTGGCTAGAGGAAGGGCATTTATTCAAGAGATTTGCTAATGAGACACACAGTTGATTTCCAGGCCTGGGATCTGAGAGATGTAATTGCTTGTGGAAAAGGAAATTTTTACCTGGAGCTCTGCCTGGATGTCCCTTGATCACCCAAGGTGACCATGAACCTCGAGGGAGGGTCAAGCTCGTGGCTTCACAGGCTAGCACTGGTCTGTCTTGAATGCAGCATCTTGGTTTATGTTTATGTTCTTATAATTACATTTATGTATAAGTCTCAAGTACTTCAGGTTTGCACATACGTGGCCATTTCATTTGATAATCAAAATATTGTAGTTAGTGAGGCCATTATTAGGATGTTGAACGACAGGTCTGCATGGAATTTTCTGGTGGCTGTGTCCCCCACTAGGTCAGTTGGCTCCCCATGCCCACCCCACAGAGGCTGTGAGGGACTTGGAGGAACAAGATGTGATGTTGGTTCTAGAAAGTTCTAAAGGAGCTCTGCAGGCAGGGTCTGACTCAGGGTCTTCTCGCACACTCTCCCATCCCTCCCTTGTTTATTGTGTCTCTTTGTATCTTTTCTCTCTTTTCCTTACCATGCAACTGTGGGATAGCCTGGGTGTTATGTGAGGTGCATTTATGACAGTAGCTATTGAAGTCTGCTTTCTGGACCCTAAAGGACCTTTGAAGTTGGGCCTGAGGAGAAGACATCAGGGGAGGCCAAGTATGAGCCACACATGGTAGTTAGAGGAAGCACTGAAAGGTGGTACTGAGGGAAAGCCAGGCCAGGGAGCCCTAGGGAAGGCTCAGGGCTGGGAGTGGAGATGTTGGCCAGGGAGAGGCCATGCATGGGCCTGGAGACCCAGCTATGAGTGACCTTGAGTCAGGTTCTGGAACATTTCCAGTGCTGCTGGACATGGTGTAGGGCATCTGCAGCCTAGCTTGGGAGCCTCTCTGTCCAAGAGAGGCTGCTTTTGAAGCCTTTGAAAATGTCCAAAGACCCAGGAGGCCTTGGAGGCCTGGGCTGGACTCAGGGACCAACGTCCCTGCTGGCCTTCCTGCCATGGGCAGTGCAATCCAGTTCCGGAAGATGCTTCCCCTTTCAAGTTTCTTCGTCGCACACTGGGACGTGTTAGCTGAGTGAGAGTGAGGAGTTGATCTCGGGGTCAGTTCTGCAAGCTGTAAGCCTCTCCTTTGTGAAGAGTTAATTGTTAACTCAAGAGTGATCTGTTGACAGCCCTAGGTGTGACCTCCTACTGGGTTATTTGCATTTTATAACGCCCTCCTAGGAGACAAGAATTCCTAGAAAGCCCTAAAAGAATGGAGCCTTAATAGTGGTGGTGATGACGGGGTGCATGCTTGTGTGGGGGCAGGGGTGGGGGGATAGGAGGAGGAGGGCTGTCATAGTTTTCTCTGCAACTCCTCAGATGGGTCCCTGCTGTGTTGAAGGTGAAGATTTTAATGAGTCCTCTAGGATGCTTGGCCCTAGGCATACACAGTGGGACATGCACAGTGATCCCTTTTAACATTTTAGCAGCTGCAGTAGCTCCGCATGAGCTAATTGAAATGTCAGGTATTCAGTGAGTGGGGCTGCCATTCAGTGAAGCGAGATCCTGGATTCTGGGGTGGAGAATGCCCAGATAGACAGGGCAGTAAATGAAGTGATGGCCCAGGTCTTCAGTACCAAGAGGGCACTGCTTGGACTTCCGCTCTCTTTTGTCATCCACCCTTTATCCTCACAGCAGGGTTCCACCTGGGCTCAGCTTCCTTCTGGCTGATGTTTGCCTGGGTAGGTGGCTGCTGGCATCCAGAACCAGGAGGAAATAAGTGATCCTTCAACAGTGACTGACAGTTAAAAATTTTATTTATTTGGTACAGGGTCTGACTGCTCTTCGTAGCTCTGTTTTGTAGATGAGAGAATTGAGACAGAGAAATTCACCCATAGTTAGTTCAGGCTGCTCCTGGGCATGAGAGGCTCAAAGCCAGGGTCTCCACTCTGGCCTCCGAGAAGGGTGGTCACAGGGCAGGTTGCGCTTGCCCTCTGCTGCCCAGTGGGGCTCTTGTCAAGCTGTACCCTCCTGCGGCCCTCAGCCATTGGGTCAGGCTGCAGCATGTGGTGCCACTGTCCTTTAGGGTGGAGTTAGCCAGAGTGAGGACACTTCCTACTTTTGCTTTTTCAGAAGTGGATAGAGTGAGGTTATCACCTCAAGGAAGACTATTTTTTTTAATTAATTTTATTGAGAAACAAATAGCAATGAGACCATTTCAAAGCCAATTAGTAGGACAGTTTCAATAATTAATACATTGCATATTGTTGTCTTCATAGTGGTTATTCATAGTACAAGATGCAGACGTGATATCCTGTCAAGGAGGACTATTGACAGTGTTTGTTGACAATGAAGGTGTTCTAGCTTTCTAGTAAAAAGGAGAATGTTGGAAAACATATCCACCACTGTGAACTTGTTGGCCTCCCAGTACTTAGTGACTTTTCTGAGGAGATGGGTAGAAATATTATTGAACGTGGCTTTTTGAAATGTGTAGTGAACTACATCCACACCTGGAAGATTTGCATAACTCTGTGAAATATTTTCCAAATGAGCAGTGAATGATGTCATAAAAATCAGACAGGGGCAGAGATCTATTCAAAGACCTTTACAATGGCACTTAAGGGCTTTTGGTACCAAAGACCATTTGCACAAGAAAACCAGTGGATTTTACTGAAAAAATGCACAAATAGCTCACTGATCTATATAATTTTGGATTCAGTGTTGCAAAGAGCATTTAAGAAACTACTGTTTGAGTTTTGGTATAGTGTGGAATAAAAATATATAAAATTATCTGCAAAGATTATCAAAATAATCTGCCTTTTCCAACTATATATCTGCATATACATCAACCAAAATAATATAAATTATTTGTTTTGGGGAAATATAATTATTTTCCATAAGACTGTTATTTATGTTAACATGTAATCAGGTTAAAATTACTACTTTTAAATGGCTTACAAAACTTTTTAAACTTTCTCAGTTTTACTTTCTAACATGATAAATGTTGGTAGATACAACAAATTTAAGCAAAAGCTCTTTGAGGTTCTAAATTATTTTTAAGAGCACAAAAGATACCTGTCCACCTGGAAATGTTTGAATTGCTAATTTAGAAAACACAAATAACTCCTAAAAATCAGTAAGAACAAGAAGGGATCCCAATATAGAAGGTAGGTTAAGGCTACAAATAGGAAGTTTATAGAAGAAGAAGACAAGCATTTGACAGACTGCTTGAGCTCACTGATATTAGTCAGTGAAATGCAAAGCCAACAGCATGCTTTTAAGGGAGTGCCGAGGCCTGAGCCCAGGGTCTCCAGCATGGGAGACAGGACCTGCCACGGTGAGTTCCACTCTGCCTTGACATCTCCGTAACCCCATTGAATTGCCAAATGGAGAAAGTACAACCATGGCAAGCATAGGTGAGGTGGCAAGGATGGGAGAGCCTTTCTGGGTTGTTAGGTGTGACAAAAGGATGGCACTTTGGAGAGAAATCTAGAAGCAGCAGTTGCAATCAAGTATGCAGCCTCTATGCACAGCAACCCCACCCCTGAGTATCTACGCAGGAGAGCTCACTTGTGTCACCTGGAATGTGTACAAATGCTAATTGCATCTCTTTGTGGCAGCAGGTCCTCTGGCGTCCACCATGGGGGACAGTCGGGGACATGTGAACTCACACCACCAGAGTGGCACATGTTGGGTTGTGTCACGATGAAAGTCTTACTAGAAATGAATAAGGAGTGGAAGCAGGCTCAGTGGCATTTATGAAAACGAAAAATACTGGATACAAAGACTTAGGTGAAGCCAGAGTAGCAAATATTCAGAGGATCCCCTTGGGTGGGACCCTCAACCCATCTTCCCTGAATAAGTCACTCACCTTTCCTTGGCCACCTATGGCAGTGAGACTCATCCCAGTGCCCTCCCACTAAGGACAGCACCAAGCACAAGTCCCTGCCCCTTACCTTTCCTAGGAGGCAGTGGGATGCTAAGTCCATTGATGCCAGTGGTCCTCACCTTCTCCATGTTGGCTGGGTGTGTAGCTCACAGGAGAGGCCTTGCCTAGTGTGTGCGAGGCCTTGGGTTTGATCCCCAGTACCGTGCACAAACACACAGAAGCAAATCCTGTGACTCCTTTTGAAGTCTCCACACTCAGGGAAAAGGACAGACACTTCAGGCCTTTCCCCTGGAGGATGGGGGAAGCGGCCACAGCCCTGATCAGTTCCTCCAGAGAAACTTGCTCTCTCTTGCTGGAGAGAGATGGAGGCGATGACCAGCTTATGCTGGCAGCGGGCACAGGGGCTCCCCACATCCACATGACTATATAAGCAGGCCACCACATGACTATATAAGGGGCACGAGGTGCCTTCTGTTGTCCTCAGCCTTTGGGAGCTCTGCCAAAAGTGAAATGCTGAGACGGAGGGAAGAGTCGTGTTTAATATCCTGTTACAGTGATCTCTAAAAAGGTTTGGGTTGTGACAAATGCAACCCGATCAATTCCTGCTGACTCAGTGCTCCCCCATGCACCCCCACCTCCTCTGTGTGTGTGTGTGTGTGTGTGTGTGTGTGTGTGTGTGTGTATTGCTCAGTCCGGTGGAATCACGGGCGTGTGCTGGCCTCTCTGGTGCGGGTGTTCTGCTGCTCCATCGAGGGGGATGTAGGAGGGGTAGCGGGTCCGGGCTTGCAGTTCAGCAGACTCCAGGTAGCGCTTTGGCTCCTGACTAAGAAACTTGTGATTCTTCACTTGCTTGAGCCTCATGTTCTTCATTTATGAAAATAAGGACAATGATTTCTCCACACAGAGGCTAAGTCTTGAAAAGGACAGAGTGTGTGTGCATGTGTGTGTGTGTGTGTGGTATTGTGTGCACACATCCTGCGCACACTTGTGTCTGGAAGCGTGTGTAACCTTTCCTCTTCTATGCCCAAGAGACTGCCAATGAGGAGTATCTGCTAACAGTCATTGTACCAGAAGGGGCGCTGCGCAGGGAAAGTCACAAAGCCAGTCCCTTCTGCCGGTGTTCAGCTAGGCCTGCCCAAGCTCACCTTCCTCTTTCCTGTTTGCTGCCATCTGTTATTCTTGGCACCAGCTTGGTATCTGGGTTGTAGGTGGAGGGAGTGCTTGACTCCATTTCTCTGTGTGAGAGCAAGAGATGTAGATGGAAGGACGAGGGAGGGTGGGCAGCAGGGAGGACACTGCTAAGGCATCCTGCTTGGGGTGCCCTATTATTTCGAGGAGACCACAAACACCCTAGCCCTGGGGTGTCCTCTGTCCTTCACACCAGACATTGATTTACCATTTTTTTTTAAACCCTCCTGTTTCAGGGCTCCTTTGGTGGGTGTGATGCCATAATACCTTGGGCTACTTGAGCCTTAGACACACACCTGCTTCTTATGCCTTCCCAGCCTTGCATGGTGCAGCTACTGCAGGTTGTCCGTGGGCTCAGACCACTGATCCTGTGGCATGAGTGGCTGAGAGCCACAGTGCCAGGAGGGGGGCTATAAGGTGGCCCTTGGGGCTCACAGTGCCTCTGATGCTCTCTCGTCCTGTTGTCCCTCTCCACTCCCACTTAGGAGTGTGTGTTGCTTCCTGGAAAAGCAAGGCTATTAGCACAAAGGAGGAAGGAAAAGGCGCTCATCTAGAGGGCTGGGAAAGAAGGAGGGTAGCCAGGCAGGGCCTGGACAACAGTCTCACAGAAGGTTCCAGAACCTCATGTGAGCCCAAAGACAGCTGCTCGAAGTCACCCTGAGATATTTGCAGGGGCTCTAGAATGCGGAGACAAGGTGCCTTTGCCTGTCGTCCTGGGGAATCAAACCTACATCTGTGTTACATCCCAAGCCTTTAGAAGAGATGTAGCTTGAGACAGAGTCTTGCTAAGTTGTCCTGGCTGGACTTGAACTGGGGATTGTCCTCTAGCATGCTAGGATGACAGGTATGTGCCACCACATCTGGTTACGGGGGCTTTTAAGGAGCACTTACGTGGGCCCAGAGGTTGCGTGTCTGTGTATACGGCATCATCCTCCCTGTATCACTTTCCACTTTCCTTTTATTCACAGAGGCTCTGTGTGTGTGTGTGTGTGTGTGTGTGTGTGTGTGTGTGTCTAAAAACAGACAAAATTCTGAGCTCATGACATAGGAATACTGTGTTCTCACCGGTGTTTCCAATAATTCATTTATTGAACAAAGTCTATAAACATGTATTAGGTGCCTCAGGGTACAGCGGTGACAATAATGGATGGACCTCCTGCCTACCAGGGGCTTGTTAATCAAATAATTACACAATCAACACATAATTTCAAAGTTTGCACCATGCTGGAAAGGAGACACAGTGTGAAAGAGGGGATTATTGGGGATGAAGTGTTTTCCTGAGAAAGTAGCATTTGAGCTGGGAAATGAGAGATGAAAAGGGGATTAAGAAGGAAAGGCAAGTGGAGCCAGGGGAGGGGAAAACCAGACCTGAGGGAGCATAGGACCAAAGCTCTCATCAGGCCATCCTGATAAATGTGATTTTCTGGGTACTTCCATGAAACTGCTACATCTTAGACATCAGAAGCCTGAGGACAGGTGGGCTCACTCCTTAGATCAGTCAGGAGGGATTTCGTTATTACATTTCCCCCAAGACTGAGCTAGAGAAAATGAAGCCTTGTTACTTTGGAAGTTAAACTAAATTCACTGTCAAGCAGTTCACGTACACTTGGTGGAATTGGTTTGTACCTCAGTTTCCTCAGACTTCCTACAGGGCATTAGTGTCTCTACTCTTTTGAACTGGCTCTGCATATTATAGCCGAAGTCCTTTGAAATAGGAGAGGAGATACCAATGGATAAAAGACATGGCGGCCATGTGAAGGATTTCACACGCCAGGGGGTTCACCTCCCAGGTAGATCCACTGGGGTCTCTTTATCCAACAAACTAACTTCATAGATGGGAAAACTCAGAGAAATGGCCTGAGGAGGAGATTTGTAAAAGTCCAGGAGCTGTCTAAAGATGAAATGACTATCAGGGACAGATAAAAAGCCTCTAACTATTGAGTATGAAAACCAAACCAAACCAAACCAAACCTATCTTGGGTACCACCTAGGTGGCAGTAGGGTCCCAACCACCAGAGTAGATTATAGGCCAGCTGATTTTGTATTTCCTGTCAGCTCAGAGAAGCGCTGATTCTAGAACCTGATATTCCAGTGCTGCTGCGTTCTGTTTGTGGAGTCTCCACTCATCCCCTCAGCATTTGTGTGATGGTTTGGCTAGACCCCATTTGGGGAGAGGAATGGGAGGTAGGCTGGGATGTGGTTGTCTAGATGGAGGTTAGAACAAACATTTGCCTGGGAGAACAGGAACATTTGTGGGAGGAGGGATCTCACTGCAAGGCTGGATACCAGAGAACTTCAAGGATCAGGCTTGCTCTTGTATAACAACCCATTCTCCTACGAGCTAACTTACTCCCTAAAGTCGATGCTGATTCTCTCCAAAGGAAGTGTCCCTCAGAGAGCCAATTACCTTGTACTCAAGGTTCCATCTTCTGAAGTTTCCCCCAGCTCCCAATGCTGCCACAGGAAGGACTAAATTTGTAACACATGAACTCTTGGGGATGTGCTCAAACCTGACCCAAACCATCTCAGTGGATAAAAATGAAAGGTTTGGGAAAATGGAGGGAGGGGACCAGAGAACAGAGCAAGAGACACAGAGCCAGGCTGTGGCCAGGGATAGATGGAGCAGGGTCTCTGAATGCCAGCAGACGCCCTTGGAAGCCTGGGCCTCATGTACAGCTGTTCTGGACAGCAGGCTGGCCCGAGATGTACCAGAACTGGCTTTCTCCCCCCTCTCTTCCCTTTCTCTCCCTCCCCTCCCTCTCTCCTCCTCCCCTCCCTCTCTCCTCTCTCCTCTCTCTCCTTTCTCCTCTTTCCCCTCTCTCCCTCTCTCCCATCCTCTTCCCTGTTTCTCTCACCTTCCCTCCCCCTTCCCCTCCCCCTCCCTTCCTTCCTCCCCCTCTCCTTTGGGTGTGGAGAGATTCTGGCTTCCTGCTCTGGTTCCATCCCTAATAGCTCTGCAAACCTTCCATTCTCCATTTCCTCCGTGTATGCTGGACTCTTGAGCTTGCTTGTGTCTGGGCTCAGGTGGTGTTATTATCGGGATTAATTACATGGCTCGCGAGAGGGCTGAGCCTTTCCTGGGGGAAAAAGGTCTCGTAAAATACGCAATTAACATTATTATTTTTAACTGTCCTGATCTATTTGTAACCAGGGACCCTTAGAATATTAAAAAAATGGAGAAATGATCCAAAATTCAGACCGCAGTTCTTCTTGCACTTCCTGATCAGGATAAAGCATATTGAATTTTTTACCTAAGTGCTCATATACCTGGGTGACGGGAACAATTTATGACTTAAATTGGAACCTTGCAAATCAATTATCAGGAACTAGAGCATGCATTTTCTCCTATGCCAGAAAAAAAATTCTTTAAAATGATACTCGGCCACTCACTGAATACCATCAGCAGGCCAGAACTGTGCACCAGTAGGGCCTGCATGTGTAAGTGGAAAGGGGAAAGAAAAAACATTCTAATCTGAAAAGCTGTAAGTCTTCTTAGATATATGCTTCTGTATTTTCAAGGTTGAAATGAGCCTCAGGAATTTAAAGAGCTTAGAAAAGCAAAATTTCATTCAACTTTATTCCTTTTCTGAACAAATCATTGAATGCAAAAATCCCATTTATTTGAGTGATACTTTATTGCCTTCCTTGGTAGGTCTAGAGTCCTGGGATACAGGTAGGGTAGCATTCATAATAGAATAGTGGGGAAGGAACTTAGAAGTTTTCAGGTACATGACTTTCAACTCCTGACCACTCATTGAAATTGCTGGGGATAACTACAGAGGCCACAGACACCCAGGTCCTAACCCTAGAGGTAGTGACTCAGTTAATCAGGGCTGGAGTTCAACACGCACATGATTTTAGTGGGCCCAGGTAATGCTATGAGCTATGATGTGAGAATTAAATGGAACAGATAGGACCAGGTCCCAGGACAGGACCTGGAACCTAGGGGCTTCTACATGGTGTCTTCTCCCCCCTTTCCTCATCTGCCCCCCCCATGCCCCATATCTGCTATATTCCTGTATCCCATATTGCTATTCCTTTCTGTCTCCCCCAGGTTCCTGATGAGAAAATATAAACAAAAACCTCCCCAAATCCATGCAACTGCCTGGTACATTATCCTTTGCGTATGACCTGCACATGTGTGCATAGGTGTGGAGTGGTGTGGGGGTTTCCATCTTGTCTCCGAAGGCAGGCAACAGTTGGGTGGCAAGAGGGGCGCAGGAGTGTTGGCTGCGTATGGAATGCTGGTCTTTTGCCCATGAGGGTGCTTATTGGTACAGTCACTGACATGGTCCTTAGGTTGTTCAGTCTGCAAGTGCTGCCCTAGGCTGGTGACAGACGGCTGAGGAGGGGCAGAGTTGCTTGCTCCTATGGCCTGCAGGCTCACTGGGAGAGAAGAAGGAAGGTGACTGCAGGTATAAGCCCAGCATTCGGGCTAATGCCCAAGTGCTCTGTGGAGGCACGGTGGGCAATTACAGGAGCCAGAGCAGAATGCGTGTAGTGAGTTGACCTTCGAGTGCCTTCTCTTGCTATGCTCAGGCCCCTAGGTCTTTAAAAAAATTTTTTTTTGGTGGAACCGGAGATTGAACTCAGGTCCTTACGCTTGCCAAGGAAGCTCTTATTCTACTGAGCCATCTCCCTGGCCCTCAGGCCCCTGGGTCTTATAGCTACTGCCGTTTGGGTGTATCAAGGGTTGGAAAGCTCACACTGGAGACTTCTTTTTTGAGATATCAGGGCCCTGTGCGAAGCTGCCCCTGCAGCCCTTTTTAACATTTTTTATTTTGAGACAGTGTTTTGGTAAACTGCTAAATTGTCCACACTGGGATTGAGTTTGCAATCCTATTGCCTCAGCCTCCCCAGGTGCCAGTACTACAGGAGTGCTTCACCACTTCTGACTTGCAGGGTTCCTTCCAGCATGCGTTTGGGCTTCACTTCTGAGAGGGCGACAAGGACCAGAGTGTAAGATGGCCTTGTTTCATCACAGCTATGCTTAAGAGCAGAAGTGCTTGCTTCCGAGGTTGCCCATTGCTGGACTTAAAATCCTATTGCAATTGGGTGTGTAATTTTCAGGGTTGCTATGAGAACTGGTATCTCAGCTGGGTAGCTGCAAAGGCTCAGAGTGGTGTTACCCAATTTCTTGAAGCAACGGAAGAATTTGCTTGAGTAGTTGGCTAACCTTGAACCAGCCTCAAACGCTCTTCTTCTTCCCTGTATCAGCCTAGGGACCTTCTTGGAGTTGCTTTGCTACAACTCTCACACTAAGCATACTTCTTTGGTGATTTTCTTGCCTTTGTGGTTAAGGAAAACCTTTGCCTGGCTTTTTCTTTGAATTGCAAAGGGCTTAAGAAACCAAAGAGCCTTGGAAATCTATCCAAATATGCTCGACTTTTTACTTAACATGAGCTTTAATTGACCATAGAAATAAAAAAAGTTCTTACCCAGGATAGATATTGGAAAGGCATACATCAATGATTTTATTTCCTTATTACTGTTTGTATTGGAATTAAACTCTTTCAAATGAAGAGTCTGGGCACTGGAGGAAAATTATGGGCCACTTCTGAGATTAACACCCCTAATGTGGTGCATCTTGAGGCCATGGGAGCTTTCCATCAGTACTCTGCCAATAGAAGTCTGTGGCCCTCCAGGGTGAAATTGCCTGGGCTGGGAGAGTAATTTGATCTTGGAGTGACTTTAATCAATGTGCTTCTGTTAGGCGAATATTTTCAATTTTTCAGCAGATTTGTTTGGTGTGTAAATTTCTTTGCTCTGCCAATAGGCTGAGCTGGCCCCATGAATTTCCACAGGTGGGACGGGGCTGCAGGCTGCCCTGGGTTATCTTTCAGTGTGCAGGGAACCGGCAGGATGGAATTTTATGAGCCTCTGGAGCCAGCTGCTGAGCACCTGGGGCAACGTTTGCGATGACTCAGGGTGACCACCCTCTAGCACTGCGTGCCCCCCACGTTGCTCAGGACGGCTCAGTTGTCTGAGGTTTACTTTGGATGCATCTTTAATCATAGTGGTTGGCACGGGCAGGAAAGGCTGAATAAGGAATGAGAGTCGAAGATGCTCCTCGTGGGGAAGCTTGCTGGAATGCGCCCTGCTGGAGACCGCGCTGGCAGTGGCGGCGATGATCAGTGCTGTGTCCCTGCCTCAGAAGCCAGCAAGGGAAAAGATCAGGGTTCTGAGGCCTGTGCTTCTTTCTGGGCCACTTAAAAGTATTTGGGGGTCTCTTTTCCAATTATAGAAACAGATTCCATCCCATTTGCTCCAGGGGAAACATCAATATCCGTGCATTTGTAGCCCCTCAACTCAGCTCTCAGCAGAGTCAAGTTCCCCGGAATAGCTCTTTTGATTTGTACTGGAAAGAGACGAGCTAGAAGCCAAACGCACGGAGAGAACAAGACGCACCACCCCTCGCGTGCATGCACTCCCACGTAGCGCGTGCGCACGGTCACGCCCAGCGCTGGAAGCCAGGCTGACCGCTGGGCTCTGTTTAGTCAGCTCTGTCTCTTCCTGATGATTCTGCCAACGACAGGCCGTAGCTCACCACCGCCACCTCCAGTTACTCTTTTAGACATTTCCCGTCTTCAAGGCTTAGCCCAAATGCTGGTCTCGGTCCGCACCAGGCCCTCAGTTTTGCGCTTCTCTCGGAGTGCTTGGTACTGATTGCTGCATCCTTTGCCTTTTGCCGCTTTCTGAGCACAGCGACCCTCTGCAAAGTGAATCCTCAGCTCCCGGCTTGGCGTCGGGTGCGTGGATGCAGCGGGCTGTGCCCACGGCTCCGGCCAATGAGCTCCGGCCGTCTCCGCCCGGCTGCTACACTGCACACCTTCACGTTGAGCAAGAATATTTGGAAGGCTTTCAAGGATTGGATAAAATTTGTTCTAGGGAAAGCGTTGCGCCCTAGGCACATCCAGTAGGATGATGCCTGGTTGGGCACCGTCAGGGAGGAAACTCTGTTTCCAATCAATTGCTATGGAAAATGCTGCAGACCAGAGGGTGAAATGCCTGTTTTGAATTTCTCACCAGCAGTAGTTGCAATACCTGGGCTGAGAATACCTGCCTCCTGCCAATGACTGAGGCCTCTGCTGTGTGCCTGTTCCGTATACAGCGTGGCGCTCAATGCTTTCAAGGATGTTTCATATTTAGTTTTCACAAGCCAGTGGGGTCAGTGGTCAGTGATAAGCAATCGGGCTAAAGAGATCCAGAACTGAGAATTGAGGTCTACCCAGCATTATAGACCATGCTATCCTGGGATCTGGTCCTCAAGTCCTTCTTTATCCAAAAATTTAGGTTGCAAGTCGTGTGGAAGCTTGAGACCACATTTAAAGTCTCTGACAGTGGCTCTTCCTATGTAAGACAGGGCGAGGGTCCGTGTATGTGCTGTCCATTCCTGCCTGGCTTCTGGGCCACTTCACGTCTTAGTCACGTTCTCACCAGTGATACACAATACCCAACATCCAAAGTCAAAGGAGGGAAGGCTTATTTGGCTCCTAGTTCATAGAGGTTTCAGTTCACAGCTGGTTCCAAGGCAGGAGGGCTTCGCTAAGCAGAACACTTCACGATGGGTCAGAGGCCCAACGCAGCAATGCAGCCAGGCATTAAGCAGCAAGTGACAGGCAGCAGGCAAAGGCAGCGGCAGCCCTGTCTGTCTCACTCCCGTAAGTCCTAGCATTGCACCATCAGTCTACCCCAGCATCACAAGCTTGATCTCAGCACCACTTGCTCTAGATGCAGCCACCCTCAAAACGCCTCCCCATCAGCTCATCACGAGCTAGGGCAACGTCCGGATGCCAGCCACGACCCTCCTTTGGTTCTAAAGCTTCCACAACGATTGGGTCCTCAGGCCATGGTTTGTATTGCGCATTCCAGTAGGTGTTCAGGGTTGTTTTTTTTTATGACATTGAAAAGAGAAAATTAATTTTTCTACTTTTCCTAAGCTTATGTTTTCCTGATTAAAAATTACTGCATGGTTTTGATGCTACACATAAATAAACTATATCGGACATGACAGATATAGTGATAGATTGTTTTGTTTTCAGAATCCACAAAAAATTACTACTTTGGATTTCCAAATGGTCAAAGTGGTGCTTATATATCTGTGAGTGACTAATTGGTATTGACAAACAATAGATAAAATATTCCTGGAGAATAAATAAGAAAACACATAATAAGAGTCTGACTTACTGCATGAAGCAACACACATGCAGGCATGCACGGGCAGTGCACAGGGGAGAACTACGCTCTTTCTGGTGGAGTGGGGATCGTGATTAATGAAGTAGGACACCTTGTGGGAAAGTGGGCACCCCCAGAGCTGCTCACCCATCCAGGGCTGGGTGCTGCACACAGAATGCTCGGGTAGGGGGAGGATAGAGAACACACATGCAATTTCTCCTCCTCCTTCATTTCCACTGGGAAAGTAGAGCCTGCCTCCATGCTGTAAGTGGGAAAGCTGCATCCTGGAAATCAGGGATTTGGCTCCTGGGTTGAGGAGCTACCGGTGCCTCCCCTCCTGGGAGGAGACAGTTGCTTGGAAGCAATGGGAGAGGTCTCGGAGAAGCTCTGTTCATACAGGCCCATGCTCGCATTCTGGCATACCCGGGTGCAAGCAACCTTCCCCCAAAAGGTAAGCCTTTATTTTCAGGCTTGGTACCTAGTCTGATTTGGCCATTGAATATAAGCTGAATGACATGCATTGTGTGAGGGCCTGTGCTCAGGCCTTTGTGGGCACAGGAATGACCTCAGACTTCTGGGGAGCTAGTTGCGGCCTCAGACGGCAGACATTTGCCTGTAAGACTTAGTGGTGGCTCCTGGTATTTGAGGCTATTTAGAAACATGGCTGCTGAGAGCCAGAGGATGTGTGTACTTGCAGACTGTGGCTTCCGCCAACTCTTGTTCCGAGTGTGCTGCACATGTCCATCTCCACCCTGGCTGCGACAAGGGGTTTGGAGTGACACAAACCGTTCCTGCCAGCATCAGTGGAATCATGGAACCTACCTGGGATGCACAAAATGTTACAAAACGTTAGGCTAAATCATTCCAGGGCTGGTTAGATAGCTCAGAGGACTAAATGCCTGCTTAGGTAAGCTCAATGACCTGGGTTCAATCCCTCCCAGCACGTGCCATGACCGCCCAACCCCCTAGTGCACTGAGCCAGTGACTGAGTCTGGGCATGGTGCCGTATGCCTGTAATCCCAGCACTGGGGATGCTGAAAGCAGGAGGATCACTATGAGTCCCAGGTGCATAGTGAGACCCTGTACCAAATACATTAAAAAAAACAAAACAAAACAAAACAAAACCCTAATTGATTCCTTAGCAACAATATGGAGTATGTATATTTATGGCATATACCACATTATTTTACCAACTAGTTTATACCAGTGTACTTAACTATGAAAACGCCCTAAGATGATTTCTTTTGCTTTGTACTCTTTAACCCACTTCCTGGGTCTCTTCCTCTGTTTGACTGCAGGATGTGTGTTTAATTTCTGGAGTTACTTGACAACCTGCCTGTGGTGCTCTGGGCATGCATGCTATGGGCAGGGGTAGGGCTTGGCCCAGCACCCAGGGATGTATTTTTATAATTTTATAGGCTTTCTTTGACCAGGATTAGCACATGACCTCAGACTTCTGGAGTCTACTTTGGGCAGCAAACGCCTGAGACTGATGTGTTACTTCACTCTTCCCCTACCAGAGGATCCAACTTCCTGGTGATGGGAAGCACAGCTTAGATGTGTAGTTACATTCTGTAATCGCTCTGTAGGAATCTTTCCCATTATCACAAACTTCCTCCTGCCTCTGTTTTTCTCACTTCTGAAACTCAGGGGACCCCAAAGGATGCAGAAGGAATTGAAAACTGACATCCTCTTCCTCGCTGGGGTGAGAGCCTAGGTGGAGAGCATCGTGGGCATAATCTTTGGAGGGCTCCCCTTGGTCCCCTGTTGATCTCCTGGAGCTTCTCTAGGCACTGCAGGCCCCAAGGTTTGGAGCCACTGGGGAGTGAGCTCCCTTTAGTGCTGGGTGTGGGTGGCAATGCTTACGTGGCTGACCCCTATGGAAGGTCCTTGTCCCAGAAGATGAGTTGATGGGATGGCTTGAGTGACTATCACCCAAAATATGAACAAGAATTTCTGGAATATGGTGATGGAGCTCCTGGCTCTGCTATAACTGTTGTGTGTAGAATTGCTTTGCAGCATCCACCTGCTGATTTTCAAAAAGCAAAGAATCATGCTTTGATTATCTCTCTTATTGCTGAGGCAAAATAACCAATGCCCAAAGATACAGGAAGAAAAATTTATTTCAGCTCACAGTCTGCAGAAGTTTCAGTCCAGTTGGCTGGTTCCAGAGCAGGGCAACATGGCAAGAGGAAGCCCAGAGGAGAAGCAGCTTGTGGCATGGCAGGGCAGGTGGAAGGCAGCAGCAAGCAGCAGCAAGCCTGACTTTCCGCCTTCCCTTTATATTCTAGGCAGGCTGGAAGCCCATTGATGGGTGGCACCGACACCCAGGCCAGGGCTTCCATTATCTATACCTCCATTGCCTGTGTCACACCCTGATCCATGTTCACATAACCCAGCCCAGCCACCTATGAAACTCCCCCACCCATAACCTTTTGAGGCTTTGGGGGCACACAATTCATAACAAATATCATACTCCATTCAAAATACTCTCTCTCACTTTGGGCCACAAAGATCTCACCAGAATTCTTTATTTTTCTTGCCCAGAATTCATTTCAAATGCCCATGCTCGACAAGCAAAGACTGTTTTCCTTTATAAACTTATAAAAGGGAAGAGAACATTATTGAATGTATACAGAAGTCTCACTGGCAAATGAAGTAGTAATATTTAGGAATTATAATGAACCAATATCCATGCCACGGTGTCTTAGTCTATTCAGGCTGCTATAACAAAATACCTCAGGCTGGGGGCCTTCTGAAAAAACAGAAATTTATTTCTCACAGTTCTGAAGTTGGAAGTACAAGATCCGGTGCCAACCTGGTCAAGTTCGGCTGACGGCCCCTCTCCTTGGGACAATAAGGATATTTTTCCCGTCTATCGTCACACAATGAAGGGAGGAACTCTGGTCTCTCCAGTCCCTTACAAGAGCACTAATCCTATCTGTGAAGAGCTCATTCTCATAACCTAGCCATACTCCAAGGCCCCCACTTGCTAATTTCAGCATGTGAGTTTTGAGGGAGGCCCATTTCAAAGAGTATGTTATCCTTCCTGGAAAATGTGAATACTCTCTGGCTGTTCTAGACATAAAATCATAGAAGCAGAAACTTGTTTTTTTCAAGAGCTGAACAATGAAGTTTCTAAGACGCAGAAGTCTGAACAACTATTATTAATAAGACTATGTGTTCAAACGTCAAACTGAGTCATCTAAGGCTACATATATGATGTTAAAAATTTAGACAAAAAAGAGAAATGGAGGAATGCAAAAAAATGCAAGACACAGAAAATAAGTAGTGAAATGACATAAGGAAGACCTAATTAGCAATTACATTAAATATAAGTGGGTTAAACTCATTAAAATATGGAACATGGAAGAATGCATAAAAAATATGATTCAACTGTATGTGGCCTACAAATGGTACACTTTAGACCTGAAAATAAACACAAATGAAAGCAATGGAAAGGATTATTTCCATTCATGCAAATAGTAACTGAGTCCCCAGGGCTACTATACTAAGCTCACACAAAGTAGCTATTTTTGGTATAGGGATTGAACACAGAACCTTTGCAATGAGCTACATCACCGCCCTTCCCCATCTTTTAAAGTTTATTTATTTATTTATTTATTTATTTTTTATTTTAAGACAAGCTCTTGCTAAGCTGCCAGGTTGTCTGGGATGGACTCAAATGTGCAGGCATCTTGCCTCAGCAGCACCAAAATTATAGTGCGTGCCAACACACCCAGCTCAGAGGAAATAGAGTTCAAATAAAACCATTGTATGAATCAAGTGCATTTGTGGGGGGAATTGCTTTCCTGGTTTGGTAACATTTCAAATAGAAATTGGAATAGAATTACATACATCAAAATGCAAAGGTGCTTGACAGCCACATACGCAATCAAGATATAAAAGATTGCGTCATCTTATTCCAGCCCATCTCCCCTTGTGGGGGTCTGTCTTGTGTAGTAGAGGCTAGGTACCCCATCCTTGACTTGCCCAGTACATGCTGTTAGTGTGACATCAAAATGTCTACAGATATTACTGCATTTTCCTCGGGGGTGAAATCACCCTCAGTTGAGAGCCAGTGCTATAGCATTTTTCTTTCAAGCCCTTTTTTAGTCAATCCACCTTTCTCCCAGCAATACCTACTCTTTGGGTTTGTACCTCAGTGGTGTAATTTTGCTAGGTCTTGAATGAAGGCACCTAGCCTGCGCCCTTGCGACTGCACCTTTTGTGACAGCCCCTTGTGCACAATGTGATGTCTGTGAGCTTGCTCCTTCTTGCTGTGAGTGTCATCACATCTGTGTACCACGGTCTGCTATCCCCTCTCCTGTGGATGGCCGGATTCCCAGGGTTCGGCTGCTGTGTGCAGAGCAGATGTGGACATTCCTGTAGAACTCCGTGTAGTTTCATTTCCCTTGGGCCAGTGCCCACGGCACATGGTAGGTCATTGTTTGATTGTACAACAACTCACCAACGGTTTCCAAAGTGCTAACACGTTATGCTCCCCCCCCAGCAATGCGTGAGCAGCGTAGCTGCTCCACCATTTCCTCCATATTTGGTGTCATCTGTCTTTAATCTGAGCCATTTCAGCAGGCACATAAATGTCACCTCATTATTGTCTAATTTGCATTTCTCTAGTGATGTGTGTGTTTATTTCAATGAAATATATTGACGAAGGTCTTACTGCTGCTATATAAAAAGAGCTCCTTGAAATCAGTGATAGAAACTAATCCAAAGTAAATGGGCAAAACACTGGGAACAGATAATTCATTAAAGAAGGTGAAACAAGTGTCACATTTTTGTTTTTGTATGTTTTCTTGCTTCATAGTCTATCCAATACTGCATTGAATGCTGTGCTTTGACAACAGTACTTGGTATGTGCCAAGCATATTTCTAAACAGTTGACGATGTAAACTTACTTATTTCTTGGTAGTAATGTGTTGAACTTTCAAAACACTAAGGTATTCCTTTACTACAGAGGAGGAAAGCAAAATGCATAAAAGCTAAATTACTTGCTAGAAGTCACCGCCAGCCAGTGGAGAGGACCTAGGATTCCACTCGGGGCAGCCCGACTCCAGGTTCTTAACCATTCTGTGGAATCCTTGTTACACAGTGAACGTTGTACAGGTTCTCGATCTCTCTGCTGCATTGCTTCAAAGCCTTGTTAAGTACAGAAGTGGTGGTTTCAGACACTCAGAATTCAGGATCAATATTTTTATTTTCACAGCTGTTTCTTTGTGTCCTTCGTAATTTTGCACATTGGTGGTACCACAGGAGCTGCGACCTTGGTTGCCCTCCACCAGCCTGTACCTGTGCATCTTCTTGTGGTACTCAGAAAGCTTCTGCAGTATTTTTGTTTCAGAGGCAGAGGGAAGAACCCTTGGTCTGAGAGCTGCCAGAAAAGAGTCAGCTATTGTAACTCAAAACATTTTCTTCTTCTTCTTCTTCTTGTTCTTCTTCTTGTTCTTCTTCTT
>NW_004524578.1:11855288-11874363 GCF_000260255.1 Octodon degus | reverse complement strand
TTCTTCTTCTTCTTCTTCTTCTTCTTTTAAACTCCCTGGCCTTTCCCAATACCCCAGTAAACACCTCCCATTTTCCCCTGTTCTTAACGGAAGTAGCTAGGGCTCAGAGCTTACCGGTGAGTGGCAAAATCCTGAGTGCCCTGACTTTACAGCCTTCCTCCCAGGGGATGGGCTTACTGTGTAAGCACTGCTGAATTTGTGACAATGATTAGTTCACTAAAATAGAGATTTTATAAGACCCTCAATACTCTTACTCTTTCGAATTTGCCTCCTTTCAGTAAGGCAATATTTAAATTTGCATTGAGGAACGGCCTTATATATGTCAAAACATATTTTTTGATCTTTGTATACTCACAAACTAGTATTTAAACAAGGGCAGGGAATTATATTTGTTCAATTTATCTAACAAATACTCATTGAGCACTTAAGTGCCAGGAACCATGGGAGAAACCAGAGAGCAAGTGTTTTAGCACTTTGATTGAGGCCGTGGAAATGTTTGATCAAGTACCCATCAGCTGCCCTTGAATTTCAAAAATTTCTTTCTAGTGAGGAGGGCAGCAGAGAAAGCTTCTGAGTGGCTCTGTGAGGGGAGTGGCCTTCCCTGAAACATCTTGAGCTGGCCTACCTGGTCACAGCAAGTAACTGAACTCATGCTGAGAGACTGGTTGGATTCCCAGTGGCAGATGTTGAGGTCTGAGACAGTACCCAGGTGCACCTAGAAGCATAGTTAGAGGCAAGAGGGAGCTGTCGAGTCTGCAGGACCCTCAGGATTGGGCAAAAGAACGTTCCATGGCCAATATGCATGGACTATTCCCACTGTTTCTCTAAAGGAGGAGGGGCAAAGTAGAAACAGGACTTGTACATATTTCTGGATCACCTTTTTATTTCTCCCTGAGGTTATATGGACATACTACAAAGGTTTGAAAGTTCAAAGAATAATTGAAATTAAAATATCTCTTGTGGTATTTATAGTGGAAGTCCCCTCCAGGAGACCCATCCTTTGTGAATAGAGAATAGAGATGTCCCTCAGGATTCCCTCCCTCTGATTCAGCCTCTTGGAGGACATTTTGTGTGTGATATTTTTAAAGAAACAAATATTACCATGGTGGCCTAGGAGTTGGTTTTGCACAGGAGGACCTCCAGATGTCTAGGCTTCCCCACAGTCTATTGTAAATGGATCTTACTTCATAAGATACTGGCCTTTTGGAAAAGGAAGTGGTTCTTGGAGCAACTGGTGACCCAGAGTGTGAGCAACTGGTTATTCCACCTCTATCCTAAAGGGCTGTGATTACCAAGTCATATAGCTTAGCTCTGAGCTGCCTCATATGGTTTTAGCTCACACGACATTGCAGTCAGAAAACATCAATAGATGAACTTCAACTCTTCTGGGTCTCTTCATGCTAATAGAATGGTTTGGATAAAACTGTGCACTTCAGTCTCTGTGGTGAGCTTCGTTTGGGGGCAATGTGATGCTTTTAAAATGAATCTCTACATTAATCTGTATTTCTCTTCCAAGGCCCATTAACATGAAAATACAACACACAAGCAGAGGATCTTTGTGTCACATGTACCTCTTGACAAAGAACCAAGAATCCTAGCCCAATAATAAGACTGACAAGAGACTGACAGATTTCCAAGAGTGAAGCTCAGCAGCCATGGCAATGGACTCAAATGCAAATAAGATGTGGCCTTTTCTCCTAAAGCCCACATTTTGGGGTTGGAAGAGAGACATGGGTGCCTTGAGATGATGTTAGAGAAAGCAGGAAGTACTAAAAGCGATGAGCTCAGAAGGCCCAAGTTGTATACCTGGTCTGCGTGAGGTTACACCAACCCAGAGTTTGGGTGACATGAGTGGGAAGGCAAGGAGAGTGCCAAAATGAAGTTGCGGGGGGTAGCCTGGCCTGATCCAGCTTGGCAAAGGCCTTCCCTTCCAGGAAAAAAATCCTTTAGACCCAATCTTGCAAGTCCTGGGGAAACAATGAACAATCTGTGACAGGAAGTATGCTGAGGGCAGTTTTACAGAGACAATGGCAGCAGAGCGGAGGAAGCCTGGGCTCGGCGGGGATTGGGAATCTGAGATTACGTGGGGGAGATATTTCGGTGGCAATTAAATGGCAGCATTCATGGAGCAGAGAGGCCTGGGCTTGGGTTCTAGATTTCTTGACTTGGGATCCTGGCTCTGTCTCTTGCTGTCTGCACATTCTCGTGTAAATCATCTAATCTTTCTGTGCCTCGGTTTAACAGCTGTCAAATGTGTAAAGAACAAGACACAAGAATCCAGAAACTGTTGAGGCTATCCCAAGTTGGATTCAGCAGCAACATCAGTTTACTAAAAAGCAGATTCTGATCGAGCGAGCTGGGGTGGGGCCTGAGGCCTGGCACCTCCCACAAGCCTCTGCATGCTAGTGATGCTGCTTCTTTGTGTACCAGGTTTAAAGTAGGAAGGCACTGAATGGCTGTCCTGAGAATTATATAAGCCAAGAATTGCAGTCAACACCAACCGCAGCCCCTGGCCCAATATGAGGTTGCTATTGTTACGATCCCTAGAGAGACTAAAGAATGTCTCAGATGTTGTTTTATAAAAATTTTTTGTACACTAGAGAGCTCCCTACATAAGATTACTTGGTATGCTGTCCCTTCTCTGGCCTGCTACCTGCAGAGTTTCATGTGGCTTAGGCAATTCAGGTAATCCATTAATAACAAGTCCTACACTGTAGCCCAGCCTCACAGGGCTCTGAGCCCCCAGTAGAGCTCTTCCAGGTCCCAGGAGGAGGTGGGAGGTGTGGCCACCAGAAGCGGTTTATGAGGCTTCCACATGCAGAACTCCAGAAAACCAAAGGCCAACCGAATTCGAGTTATAGCTTTGGTTGGGGCTGGGCTGGGCTTCCTGCCGGCTTTCATGTAGAGAAGAAAAGACCAAGAGTGATAAAGCAGGTTCTCATATTTTGCAGAGAACATACAAAGACAGCAAGAAAATGAACAACAAAGAACAAAAGCGGTCAAATCAATTTCCTAAGTGCCTCTTTTATTTTCACAAGTGAGGTTCTTGCCCACCCAAGGCAAGAGAAAGATGCTACTTTGCCTCTGCTCCCCTTTTGGTACATCCCAAATTCCATCTCTCCTCCCTCTTTCTGGAGCTTGCTGCCAAAAAGCGTGAGATCCTTGTGAGGAGCGAGAGGTGCTTCTCCAGGCAGGAGCTCCAATAGCTAAGCCTCTCAAACCCCGTGCCGAACATCTGTGTACCTTAGGAAGGAAGGTATATCTTAAACACAAATACTGCTAATTCTAGCTGAAAATACAGAGCAGATGAAAAAAAAAAAGTTTCTCTAGTGAGAAGTACAAAATAGTTCCAGAAACTTTTTATAGATATTTCATTATGGTACTTTGGCTCCATGGAAGGAGATGGGAAATTGCAGCCCCTTGGGCCTTAAGTTTGGCTGCTTTCTGATGTCCAGTTGGAAAACTTTGCTTTTTATCAGATCAACCTGGATCCAGCACATAAGCTTAAATTTTAATACCACCTGCATTGTGCAGGATGATTAAACACATACCTAGCACAGTCTAGGTACTCAAAGATGTTTGTTGAATGGATGGGTGGGTGGATGGGTGGGTAAGTGAATGAAGGTTCACAGGTGACACGGTTTATGCGGATTCCTGCATATCTTCGTATGCTTGCTGCCTACGTGAGCACGGATCCCTCGATAGCTTTGAAGGCTGACTTGCATTTCCATTTTCCCCAAGAAGTCACTTCTAGTTTCTCTTCACCTTTGTTAGGTTTCTCATCCTTTCCAGCCCCATGGTGACCACAGCCAGCTCCTCACTTAATGTAAGAACTGCTCACCTTGCCAAGGGCTCTGGACACAGGACCCCAGTCTCACAGAACCTGTATGAAATTCTTCCTGCTTCCTACACCGAGAAATAGATCCAGAGAATCCATGGTCCTTATTCAAGAAGAGCAATGGGCAGGTCCCGTGTTCCCACACTTGGGCTTGCATATTTCTGCAAGTAAAGGGAGAACAGGACACTTTGTATGTTCTTTCTTTCCTTGGAGTTACAGGAGCCACACACTTGCGTTCTCCTGCTTTAGACTGCCAGCTCCCTGAGGTCAGGTACTTTACTAGCTCTGTTTGCTCCTTTGAGCTCGGCCAAATACTCTGAGCAGAACAGCTATAGAAGGTGAGGGCCTTAGTGCCGCTCTGGCCATGTGGACGATGGGCAAAGGCCCCTTTTTCCAATTTAGCCTCAGAGAACCCACACTCTATGCCCTGTGAAACCAGACATGAGCCAGAGGGGCTGCAGGGCTTCAAACATGTCCTACTGGAGACTTGAGCCATGCAATCTGTGATCCTCCTCCTCTTCCCTCCACCCTCCTCCCTCCTTCCTCCTTCTCCTTTCTCCCTCCTCCTTCCTCCTTCCTCTTCCTCCTCCTCCTTGGAGGTAGAGTTAGCTAGGAAGAGTTCAAGGTAGCCTCAGGAAATTCTCAGTTCTTTGTCTCCTGGTGGGCTCTTGAGTATACTATAGAAAATCTTCCCTTTGATAGGAAAAAGAAAACCACCAAAGCAGAAGAAGTGGCTGCTAAGGAGTGCGTGCTTTCTTTTGTGTTTGTTCAGGAGGGCGCTCTGCTAGCTCAGCTTCCCTTAGGTACCCATCATCTGCAGGCAGAATGTGGCTGTGTGCTTAGGCCTTTCCTTTGCACTTGCTCTGCCCTTGCCTACTGCACCTCCCTCAAAACCACTTTATTAAAGACCCCTGAGAAATTCCCAACCTTTCTCCCTTGAATTTGCTCCCTGTTCTGCCTCCTCCATGGTTCTTCCTGTGTCCGTAGCCTGTGCTAGTTACACCTCAGTGCCCTGTCAGTGCTTTTACTCCAGGTCTATCTTACACTGGCTTATTGTACTAACTGAGAAGCTGTCCCCCATGCACATCTCTGCCTGTCCCTGAGCTGGAGCCCTGTCTGCAGGCACCTTCACCTATGGGTTGCTTTTGCCTAGTGATCTCACTGGTGCTTCAAACCCAGGGCATCATCCAAGTTATTTTCACCCCTCAAGCTTTCTTTCTTGATCCTTTAGTTCTGTGAGTACAAGATAATGCCCTAATTAGATCCCCTGTCAAATCTGTACTAGTCACCTATCAGGGCAGCTGTTTGGAAGTAGGAATGCTCCTTGGAGCAAGAGAGAGAGGGAGTCATTGTCCCTGCCTTCAAGGAGCTCAGAGGCTAATGAGGATGGTGGATGTGCCCGCCCATGTTGGGACCTGCTTGGTGGGCTTGTACTTGGCCAACCAGAGGGGCTGTGGAGGAGGGAGATGCTTGTTTTTCCAGTTGAGATCTCTTTGAGGGTGAGGCATGGTTTCAAAAGGAATGGGACTGTGGTAGTAGCTGTTGTTTGACTTGAAATTTGTGAACCTTCTTCGGACCATTAGTCCTAGGCTTCATAGAGCCTGAGGTTTGGATGAGGCGAGAGAGGAATCCTAGTGGGTTCAAAGTTGGGGCTAACTGAAGGGAAGACTAGTCCACTGTGAGCTGGTTCACCAAGAAAAGAATGAGCACTGAGTAGAAAGAAAGAACTCTGCACTTCTGACCTAGAGCCACTTATCCTGCTTCCAGAGGATCCCTTTCTAAAAAAGTACAGAGCTATGTAGAGACCTGAGGGAGCCGCTTCGTGCTGGGTATAAAGATCACATTTGTCCAGCCAGTGACAACTCGGAAATAGGCATTTCCATGGGGACATTTCCCCCACATTTTGCAGTCTATTAAACCCAGAAGTTCCGATCATTTCCTTTTGGGAGAGGGGCCTAGCAAGGACACAAGGACCGAGCTTCCCATAGCTCAGATGAGGGTGAACAGCTCAGCAGAAATGGATTGCGTGGGTGCCTAGGGATCAGATAGAGTTAGAACGCAGAGGACATCCCTTTTGAAAGTTCTCCTACTAGGTGAGGTATTTTTTCCTTAGCGAGGCAAGTTCCTAAATCTGCTGAGCACCCAGTGCCGCTCACTCGCTTTGGGTATTGCGGTTGTCAGCACAAAATGTTTGCAGGATATCTAGCTGTCACTATCCAGGGAGCTAGGAAGGCCAGTAAGCACAGTTAGGTCAGAAAAAATGAGTATGGTTGATGTTTATCTAAGAGAGAAGTTCCTTCTCATGAGAGGAACTTCTGGAAAATGAGAAATCACGTTTATTGAACTCTACTTCAAGCCAAAGACGTGTGTGACTCCTCTGTCATCCCTGAGAAGCAAGAACTATTTATTTTAACAAATGAGTCATGCATTTGGTGAGCTGCAGAAGTGAGGCTCACACTCACCTAAAATTTATCCTACCCCTCTTAAGACTTTTCTCTGTGGCCTCTGAGATGGAGACACAGACTCTGAGACTGCCTGGCCCCATGTCTTTGTTCCAATTCTCTTTCAAGATGCTTCTTAGTTCTCCTCAGGTCATTGAGAGAAGTGTCAGAGAGGCCATGGATGCCAAGACAAGAAGAGAAGTAGAGCTGGGAGGCTAGAGCAGGCCCCAAGGCCAGTGCTGTCCCGGGCTTCTGACTCTTAGGAAATGGATTGAGGAAGATGATGAGGAGGAAGGAGACAAGGAGACCTATTCATGGCTTGGACAGCCTACCCTGCCCTGGAATAAGTTTCCAGGTTAGCCAGAGAAGAGGTAGAGGGCAAGGACTGTCAAAGACTTCTGCCCCACAAACATGGTAGAAACCTGAAGCATTGAGGCAATTTAGATGGAGTGGATCCAAGAGAGATTCCTAGGAATGAGAGAGAAGATGCAAGGTCAAGGCAAAGGAAATGCTGTTTAACTTTCTAGTTCCTTTGTCAGGGTTCTGAAGTATGACTGGCTCTGATGAGTTCATGATTAAATGGCTTTGAATTTTAAAAAAAACCTGACCCCTCCTACAGCGAAAAAAAAATTCCCTTTGGAGTATTTACAACTAATGTTCTGATACCTACTCTTAAATTTTGAGAAGGAGCTGTCACTTAAATAGCAGAAGAGTTTAAATTTGGCATCTTGAGGGGTTTTAATTGAAATAAAACAACTTCTTTGACTTTTAAAAAGTGGTTAACTTCTCCCTACTTTTTATATGAATGTGCTTTTAAAACCCTAGACTCAGAGTTAGACTCAGAGCTACATTCTCCCTAAGTCCTTGTATACATGTACCCTAGTTTCAGGATGTGGGAATAGTACTGTATCTTGATAGCGCTCTAGAAAACTGGCTCCATCAACACCTAGATATCAGGGAGCTGGCCAAGACCCCCAACTCCTATATGAGGGTTATAAAGTATGAAGAAAATAAAACCAGAAGCACACTTAGTAATTCATAAAGCAGCAGCTGGAAGGTCAATGACTCAGGATGGGCAGAGACAAAGACACCCCAAGCTAACCACTTTTTATTGGGCATATTCCTTAGTTGGAACGATTATTGGATGACTCAGAGGGCAGCGGTAATTTGAAACTAATGAGATTCTTGCTCTGGAACATCTTTTTGTCTTATTAGTCTTTGTCTGAGTGGCCTTAGTCTTAGTAGGTAGGAGAGGATGGCCCACCCCTAATGAGATAATGGGAAATCACAAAGAAGTGATGCCAACAATCCCAGCCTCCATTTATCCCTTAGGAAAATATGCCAAACTCGCCATTGTGAATTTGCGGTCTTTGATACCCCCACACACTGAAGATGCATTTCATTTGTACCCTAGGGAAAAAAAAAAAGAAAATTGAAGTGAGTGCTTCAAAATTTTCACTATTGAACTGAGGTGCCTTATTATCATTTTACTAAGGATATTCCAATCCACTAAAACCCCAAGACTTGAGCATACACTTTTGTTGTAGTTCATAAGAAATAGTGAAGAAATATATAAAGGGCATGGTTATTCCTAAAACTTCACTTGCTCTGCCCTCTACAGGGCTGTTCCTCTAAGTTGTCTGCTAAATAAAAGGAATGGTGGTGTGACTGTCCTGTCCTTGGCCCATGATGGATGGGTAGACTTTCCTTAGAGGCTCTGTGCCTCCTGTCTTTTCATATTAGACTATTAAGTCCTTGGGGACAGGGACTGCTGTGTGAGCTGCTTCTCACCTCCATACTTGACCTACAATGAGAACTCAACAAACAGTGGTGGGATGAAAATGTTTTTAAAGTTCTGAACCTCTCATGTCTGGTCTCTTTCTGCAGAGCATGTATAGTTTTATCTATAAAGTTCTGGTGTAAAGAGCAGTACTATCAGGAAGGCAGCTGTGCCTTGCCAGAGAGGGTTCTGCTAGGCTTTGGAATGGTGGGGAGCCTGGACACCAGTAAGCCCCAGATTCCCTCATTTGCACCTGAAGAAGCCCCCCCTCCACACTGGAAGACCCCGGGTTTCTGTGATTTTTCTTGTCTTTTCTACTTTTTCGCTTCATATACTCTGGCTAAAGGAGAACATTCAATTTAGTTTGGAATAGTCATACTTGAAGACATACACATTGCATAGAAAAAGACCAAGTCCAGACAATTCTTTCTCAAAGTGTTTGGAGCTCCTATGGCTTCCTTAGTTCAGAGGACAATGACAGAGAAAGGCAGAGTCTCTGGGCCTGTGTCAGCAGGGCCCTGGGGACTAGCAGTCTTCTTTTGGCTTCTCTGGGTGGGAGAACAACACTGAGAGACTTGTGGCCTGGCTCTTAGGGGATGAGGGCAGGAGTCTCCACTAGAGGTACCACAGCAGGAAGCTGTGCTTTCAGGATGGCAGAGCCTGGGTTACTGAGGAGTGGCCTCTGTGTATCCTTAGACACATTTCTTCAGTACCATCCCTCTGGCCAGGCAGAAGGACAGTGTTTGTCCTATTGATGACAGTGGAGGTGAGACATAGAGGCTGCAAGGGGCAGTTGCAGTACACAATTCCTAACAATAGACCCAGACCCTGTGCTCCTGGATCTGCCTTGGGATGTGCTCGAGTGGGGAGTAGGGCTGGCCGCAGCAGTGGAGTCTCTTAGCAGAGAGGGTTGGGATGTATTGACCAGTGTATCTTCTTCCCGGGCACTTTCTTTTACCTCCATCTCCCCTCTTTCTGGTTTCTTTCCCACTGTGTGATTGCTGAATAGAGGTTCTGTCAATGGCCTGGCTACTCGCAGGTCTTGGACCTGCAGACTCTAGTCTAGAGTTGACTGGCCAGAGAGCAGGAGAGGTCCAGGCCAAGAGTAGACAGCTTGGGTTGGGCAGGGGAGGTTGACCTCCTGGGGACAGTGGGAGCCCGAGGTAATCACCTTCAGGTGATAGGCTGTGGGTCAGGTAGGTGGGCCTTGGTCTATGACCTGAGGTCTAAGAGCAGAGGACTGGAAATCTCCTTTGGATTCCCATCATGTTTAAGACAGAAAGAGAATTAGATGAGATTAAAATACTGAGACAAAGGTGGAGAGTTTATTCTCATCTGCTCTGCCCCCTCCAGAGCATGTCTGGATGGAGGATGAAAATATTTATGTATTCACTTTTATAATTATGATTCTTTGTACACACACACACACAGACACACACAGACACACACAGACACATGTACCTACAGATTGAAATGCTTATGGCTTTAAAACTGCTGTGGAAAAGGTTTTCTGGAGGAAAGGGGATTTGAGATTTGAAAGGTGGGGTCCTCTTTGCCTAACCAGGGATATATGGGATGAACTATCACTCAACTCTTTCTCAGCTGCAGTGAATGCCAATGAAATCATGTCCTCAGGGCAGTGGACAGAACAGACCCACCCGGCTTCCTCTCTCCTCCTCATCAGAATGGCTCCTGGCACCCTGAGCTCAGTTTGTCCTCTATGGTCTCATAAAGGATGATTGAAAGGAGGTGGGCAGAGAGGACTAGAAATAAGATGCCTACAAGACAGCCACAAAGTGCGGATGTGGGCTGAGACCTCTTAGGGAGACTTGATGGGGGCAAGACTCTGCATGGAGGAGCTGCTTCCAGGACTCCATCTTTGACCAAAGAGAATGATGACTCTGACTACACTTAACTATGAGGAGTCAGAAGAGCTTCCTTCCTTTGCCCCGATTTCTCCCCAGACGTGGCTTTTCCCTGCTGTGTACTCCAGCAGAATGAACTAAACCTACAGGAAGATCCTCAAAGCCTGTTCCTCTGCCTTGTTTCCGGGAATCTTGGAACTGAACTAATTCAGGAGGGTCTCGCTCCAGGGCCCATCAGACAGGAGGCAGGGATAGAGGCTGAAGGGTCTGTGGCCTCCCTCACAAGGGGTTACCTCTGCTCTTTGCAGAGTCTCTTCCCAATCACTCCTGCCCTGCAAGCCCAGTTCTACACAGCTTCCCTAGTGGTTACCTGCAATCTGGAGAGCAGAGGCCAAGGTAGGGCTGAGTAGGTACAAATTTTGTCTTCCAGATGGATTTGACCCTGAGCTTTTCACATCCTATAACCTGCAAGTGTTAATTAGCGCTGCATATCCAAATGGTGTTTGGATGAAGTGAAATTATCCTGCGCTTTGTTCCCCAGTTATTCTTGCCTTTTTTCATCTTGTGATTTCAGGACATTCTTTAACTTACTTGAGCCTGCAGATCTGTAATTTATCTAGGATTTCGTGTAGTTAGTGGAATCTTCTCAATGTGCTATCCAACTCTTTCAACAGGAATGCACTTTGGAAGGCTATACTTATCTTGTTAATCAAACAGTTGCCCCGAGAGTCACCGAGGCCATGTTCCTTAGACAAGCATGTCATGGCGAGGCCAGCTAGAACAGCTTCTGGTCTGCCTTTTCACTCACTCTTCCGTGTGACTTTTGGGAAGTCAGGCACCTGTTCCAAACTTGTTTTTCACTTGTAAAATGGGGTGACCATCCATCTCTTCTATATCTCCATATAGATATGGTTTGCAGAGTGATGCACATGTGTACATATACATCTATACATGCACAACCTAGCTGTAAAAGACCTGTGTGGTCAAGACACGATTTAACCTTTAGCAAGCTTTTGTGCCTGAGATGCCTGTTGAATTCTTCCTAATTGATCCCAATGGAAAAAGTAGAGAGACTCCTTACTAGACACAGACTCTGGCTCAAGACTCCTTTGAGACTTGGTGTTCCCCCGATTACACGTCTATTTGTCTTTTCCTATGACGTGCACATTGCGACATGTTCCAGCCATCTCAACCAGACTCTGTTATGGCCTTGCTGGTTTTTTTTTTTTCACTTTGTCTTTAGCATCAAAATCAAGAAAAAAGAGCAATGCACTGTAAACCCAGAGCACGAGCATTTGCCAAGATCCCTGAGAGCAGGCGCGATCCGTGTCATGTCTGCTCTGTGGCTTGCTGCTTGTCATCTTGAGCATGCCCCTTTCTTCCTATATATAGGCATTGCTCACGAGCTTACTGCCTGTAATACTGTGGCCCCTCAGCTGCCTTCTACCCATGTCAACCCAGGGAATTCTCACTCATCTTTTAGATTTCAACTCCGTTCTTCACAGAGAAGCCAAGGATTTCAGATACCAGATACACATCCACCTACTAAAGTACCCATCCCCAGTGTGTGTTATGGAGTTATCTGGAACCTCCATCAGCCAGGTGGTAAGTATCCTTCTGGTTGTATCCATATGCTTTAGTGTATAGCTTGTACTAGGTACTCAGTAAGTATTTGTTGAATAAATGAATGAGTGGGTTTAATAGTTGAAATGTGTTTCTGGTTTGCACCTATAGAGATATCTTTGGACTGCAGGTTGAACCAATGAACACCCTTTGCGAAGCACCAGCTCATCTCTGTAGGCACAGACAAATGCTGAAAGGCATGGCTTATGGCTGAGGGGGAGGCTAGGAAGGGGGCCAAGAAAGCAGTGCTGTACTCAAGGCTGGGCCCCCAAGTGGTGCCCAAGAGTCAACCACCTGTTTGCCTTCTGGACCATGGGCCCCTTTGCACCCTCAGCCCCTCAAATATCCCAGACCCTCAGTTCCTTCTTATCTCCTATGAGCCTGTGCCCCCCTGTCCATGTTCTATTTTCCCCCAGTGACTTTGTCCAGCCCTGTCTGTCTGGCCACAGGGCTTAGTGGGCACCTTCCTTTTTGTCCCCCTCTTGGTCAGTGAAGCCTGCTCTGCCCTGAGCTTCAGTTTCAACTGTTGCCTTTAACTGCCATTGGAATGTTCCAGCCTTAAAATTCTTGGAGGTTGGTGTCCTGCATCTGCAAGCAGGGGAGCTATGAGGCTTTCACTAGGTCAGGGGCCAGCCCTCATTTTTTGGGTGTGCCAGCCCTTAGCAGATACACAGCTATTTGGTTTTCCAGCCAAATTCTTTTTATAAAAAAAGATTAAAATTTATTTATTCATGAGAATAAAAAATAATAAAAAAAATTAAAAACAATATATGATTTCACTGAATAAGATGATAGGAATTCAACAAAGGTTGTTATATTGCATAGTGTTGTCTTTTTTTTTGGCCAGCTCTGCCCACCCTGAGGGCAGGGCTAGCATGGCATGTGGGACTGGGGATTGAACTGTGGTCCCTTGTGCTATTGTCTTCAAATTAGTTGTTCAGATTACCAGATATAAGCATACAAAATTGTTACAAAATTTTTTTAAAGAAGAAAACAGAGTAAGTGATAGCGGCCCTACTTTGCAAAGCACACATGTCCATCTGAGAAGGCCTTCACCTAGGGCTTCACTTCCTGCTATGTCACTCGGCCCAACCCCCTAGGCTCCTCAGGACCCCACGCTGCAGGTGCCCCCAAAGAGCTCCCACTTCATGGCTGTGAGTTCTTTTACACCTGCACTTTCAGGGCTGGGCAATGTTGGTGTCTCAAGGACACTGAAAATACATTATTTACCATGGCTTACGTTGGGCTCTCACATGCATTTAGTTCTGGAAATACGTCCTCATGGCCACCCCCGGAAGATCTCAGGCTTTTGAGCTTTTGCCTCTCCTAGGAGAGAATTGGGGCTCTTTCTCTTACTTAATTATGTCTTTAATAAAGCCTAGGGGTTTAGAAAATGGAAGCTAAGGACCTGTTTAATAAGGAGCTGGTCATAGGTGCCAGTGCCTTCCCTAATCACTCTTGGAACCCACAAAAGAGGGGAGAGCAGGGTCCTTTCTGTCTCATTCACTCACTATTCATTTATTTCAGGGCTGCTGAACACCAGTGTGCTAGGCATCAGCTAGGTACTGGGGACACGAAAAATGTCATGTTAGCAGAAACAGACTTGCAACCCAGAGACTGTGTGGTCTGTTAGCCTGTGGCATGAAGGGGGAAGGTTTCGAAGGGCAGCTGGCAGGAAGGAGGGGCATAAGACAGAAGTGCCAGTGAAGACAGGAAAGGAAGATGAGACACTGTATGAGCTGCAGGCCACATTTACACATGGGGAGCCATGAAGGTTTTAGGCAGAGGAAAAATGATCGCATTTGGATTTGCCTTTTAAATTTGTTCCAGGATCTTGCTATAGTTCAGACTTGTAGTGATCCTCCTGTCTTAGCCTCCCTATTACTGGGATTAAAGGTGTGTACCACCACACCCCGTCTCCGGGCTGGCACACGGCCCAGCATGCAGAACCAGGGATCGAACTCGGGTCCTTGTGCTTGCCAGACAGGCACTTGGACTATTGAGCTATCTCCCCAGCCTAAATTTTTCTTAAGAGAGAAGACACTAATGGCTATAGAAGAAGACAAGAGTAGAGACCTCTGAAGAAACTGTTGTATAGCAGAGGCCACTGGGGGGAACAGTCTGAAATGCAATCCAGATGCAAGCAAAGGAGGTTAAGATTCTGCTCCCGGGGAAAGCGGCTGCTTGTGGAGGGCTTATGTACAGGGGATGGTCTTAGACTTGGGGCATGATGAGTTGAGATGGCTTTGACAGGAGGGAATACTTAGGTGTCGACCCCCAGGTAGGGGTATGACCTGCAGCTAGAACTAGACAGGGATAAGGAAGACTTCTGGGTGAGCTCAGGTTAGTGTGCAGTAATTTGATTTTCTAACCAAATTTCAAGGCATGCACAGCCATCCTGAAGGTTCCTTTGCCAAATGTTCTAAGCTTCCTTGGACTATCCCGACAAGGCTGAGAGTGCAGACATACCCACAGCCCCTAGGTGGGAGCTCTTTGGGACCCCTAGGATCAAGAGGGGCCTAGGAGGTCAGGAGGTGAACAGGAACCCTCAAAGGAGGGTGAAACCAGAGAAGTGGGAGGGCCACCTCGACTGGGCCCCTTGGCTCTCCCTTTGCAAGGATCTGCCTTGGGCGACGACACTACACAAACCAATTCCTTTATCCCAGATTGGTATTGGGGAGGTTGTCTCCTGGGAAGCCAGCAGAGTCACTCTCCAAGTCCAGCGATGGGAAGGCTGCCTCTGATTGGCTGGCAGCAGGGGAACATTGAGGACCACAGGTGGATGTGGAGAAGCCCATGGAAGGGCAGGACTGGGCAGCAGTGCTCTCTGTCTATAGGACCGAGAGGTGCGAGTCAGCAAGGCTGGCGGATTGAAATAGCAGTGCTCTTTGGGGATGTGGGAATTATGAAGCCTGATTTCGGGGAGGAAAATGGGAGAGGAAATGTATGAAATTTAGGATTAGTGGCAGAAAGTGGGCAAGAAAGAGTGCTTATCGGGGAAAATGGAGCCAGCTCTGCCATGTGCTCAAGAAGGCTGGCACAGGGCCTGCTGGAGCCTGAGATAGGCAGAAGCTCTTTTATTTTTTTTTTCTTTAATGGTGGAGTCATGCTTCTTAGAGAAGCAAGAAGTAGGCTTTATATCTGTAATAGATAGCAGAAAAGTCTGAAGGTAGGATGGGTAGAATAAAGAGACCACCGATGGCCTGGAGGCCTCAAAGGCACAGATCAGGGCTGTGGGGCTGCTCCTTCTGTTTCGACATAGGGTTCCCAGAGCATCTCTGAAACTTGTTCCACCCAGATCTTTTGGGGGCAACCCAGAGTATCCAAAGAGGCAACAGAAGAGGGAGGTAGACAGAAAGAAGCCAAGAAGGACCAGTGTGGGCCACGAGACAAGACAGCCCAGCAGAGGGAGGCAGCCCTTGTAGCAGTCCCTGGGCCGGCCTGGCAGAGCACGGCAGGAGGCTGCCTTCAGAGTACTGCATCCAGCTGCCATTTCCTGTGTGGCTCAAAGAGTCCACAATGGGAGTCCCTCAGAGGGAAGCCCCAGCGTGCAGAGGCAGGCAGCGCAGTGCTGCTGAGCTGTGGCCCGCAGGCTCTGCTCGCAGTATGAGGTGGAAGGTCAGGGGCAGGCAGGGGCCATTCTTCAGACACAACTTTGAAGGGTGGCATCTCATGTCCTCCCAAGGAAACACATGTCCTGGGTCAAGGACTGAGATTTTCAGGGGAAAACAGGAGGCTTGTGATCAGCACCAGAAGAGGTTGCCATGTCCTTGAAGAAACACTTTCAGCGCAGCAAAGAATGGGGAGGCCCAAAGTGACCCACCAGGCCTCATTTTCTCCATTTGTAAAATGGCGATACCATGCTGCCCTTATGCTACAGAGATGTTGTGAGGCACAAAAGAGGAAAAGCAACCAGATATTACAATAGTAGTCAATTGTATCTGGGTTGCCCCAGGCATTGTCTGTTGACACAAAATGCCTGACTCTGTAGGAACAAGCCTTACTTCCTGCAGATGTGGTCTCTGCACTGCTCCAAAAGTGGGCATGTTCAAGCTACAGATTGGAAGTCAGCACGCTGACAGTTCGCTTCAGGGTTATATAGTAGCACAGCTTAAAGCGACAATTTCTCAGGACTCACAGTGTCAAAGACTGTACAGGATTAGACCTGAGAAGACTATGAATAGTAATTGCACTATCCTCCTTGTGCCAGGATGGGTGACAGGGGCTGGGAACTGGATGGCCAACGAGGTGGAGCTAAGGCCTCCATGAATGAAACTGGTAGCCCTGTTGGGGAGACAGAAAGAAAGGATAAACAATGATATCGGATGACGATGGATGGTGTAAAGGGACACAAGAAGCCTGGGGCAGGGGGAGGGAAAACTCTTTCCTTTTGTCATGGAAGTCTTCTCTGATGTGGGAACAAGGAGGAGAGAGTTGACCACTCAAAGTGGGAGTGCAGATGTTTGGGAACTAGGGAGATGGATCTGGGTAAAAGGTGGGTGCCTTTCGCAGTTTGGTGATCGGAGGCTCTGAAGCATGCACTGCTACATTTGTGAAAGGAGGATCCTCCTACGTCCTCAGGTGACCACACAGAGTTGGCCTGAGGATGAGAGGAGATGACGTGGAAGGGTTTTTATTAACCATGAAACAAAAACTCCTAGATTTCCTAATGGGAAGGAACTCACTGCAAATTCTCTGTGAATTTTTTCTATCCATTAAATTAAACTCAATCTTAGGAGTTGAGGAGGAGATTCTAGGCTTTTGTAAAGTTGAAAAGCCAAGAGAACATTTCAGTATGCAGCAATCAGTGTGCATTTCAGGGCTCAATAGACACCACCCTTCCTAGGGCCCGTCCTGACAGGAGCTCCTGGCTAACGGTACCGACTCCACTTTCATCAAGCGTCCCCTCATTAAATTGGAGCAGCAAGAGGCAGAAAAGCTTTCTTTGCATGCTCAGAAGCACGGCTTTCATCCGGTAGACATTAACAGTGCCTGGTGAGTTGGAGGGTTCTCTAGAGACGGAAGGGCATGGAGGAGCACTGCCAGGCCCCTTTGCTGTGCAGGAAGGGGGCCTGCCCTCTCCTCCTCCTCCTGTTTCCCTGCTGGAACATGAGAGATCAGGGTGGCAGCTGCAGGTCTCCTCAGCCTCTTACATCACATCTGCAGTGAAGTAAGTGATCAGAACATGCCCAGGTCAGGCCTGATCTGAGAGTCGCCTTGGGTTGGAGTACGTTTCTTCCTTGTGATTAGAAGCTCAAGAACTGTGATGCGTGTGCTGCTGATTATGTCACAGTGTCACTGCCAAACTTGGTGACCATCACAGAGTGGCAACAGTGCTGGGACAGAGTTCTGTGTGTGCAGAGTGCAATTGTACTGGTGACTGAGAAAACTGAGGGAGGAACATGCTAGCAGGTGGGAATCAGTTGCCCAAAGCTGGGGTGGCAAAGTCACTCCTAACAAAGACATTTTCTCAGAGGCCTGAAGCACTCCATGGACAGCACTTTTAGTCGACCTTCAGCGGGGAAAGTGAGACAGAGGAGAACAGTCTTGAAGGGAAGGAGACGGAAAGCGACAGAGAGAGCAGGAGGGGGATGTCAGAAGGACTGGGGGCCCTGATTCAGGGCTGCTGGGGGGCAGTTGGGAGGATTTCCTTGCTGAGTCTGAACCTCCACATTGAAGGCACTTTCAATAGAGTTCATGAAAAATGGCTTCTTAAGCTAAATGAGCCTTTAACTTTGAAATGGTAAAAGTTGCTTTTTTTTATTTTAAAGAGAAAAAAATACTAAAAACAATGATGCAAAATTTCAAACCAAGATAGAAGGAGAATAACATTGCTTATTGTTACCTTCAAAGTAGTTGCTTGGATAATAGAGGCATGAAAAATTAATCAAATGATATAAGCACAAATCTTTCTTTTCACTGAATAGAAATTGGTAGTATAGCTACCTTAACTGTCTTGTTCATATATATTTCAGGAATGTTTTCTCAGGTTCTGGGAGGTATGCTAGTGGCATTCTGATCGGGATTGTATCGAATCTGTACAACAGTTTTGAAAGTATGGCCATTTTCAGTATGTTGGTTCTCCATGTCCACAAGGAAGGGATAGATTTCCATTTTCTGATATCCTCTTCACTCCCCTTTTTCAGAACACCCTAAATTTCAATGTATAGGCCATTTGCTTCCTTTGTTAGATTGATTCTAAATATTTCATTGTTTGGATGCTATTGGAGAGGGTGTGGTTTTTCTCATTTCTCTCTCAGCAAATTTGTTATTTGTATACAGAAAAGCTAATGATTGCCTAGTGTTCACTCTGTAACCAGCTTGGTACTGAATTTGGTTATTAAATCTAGAAATCTTTTGGTGGCAGTTTTTGGGGTCTTCTATGTAGAGGGTTATGCCATCTGCATATAATGATGATTTCTCGTCCTCCTTTCCTATCCTTGTTCCTTTATTTTTCTCTCTTGTCTAATTGCTCCAACTAATGTTTTCAGAACTACACTGGAGTAGTGACAGTGGACATCTTTGTCTTGGTCCTTATTTTATTTTTGATTTCTTTTAATTTTTTAAAAAGATAATAGAACATTAGAAACAGTACCAATTTCACAAAACAAGATGGTAGGAATTCATCAATGGTTATTATATTACATATTGTTGTCTTTACAGTAATTGTCCACATTACTAGATATAAGCTTCAAACATTGATCAAAAATTAAAAAGAAGAGAAAAAGGTTAAGCATTAGCTGTACCTGTCAATAGACCAATAGAAATCAGCAGTACAATTATCCCAGCTATCCTGTGTGTATACATATGTGTTTTTTTCTTCCTTTTTTACTTTTTCTTTTCCCTCATCCTAGTTGTTCTTTCCCTTTGAGCAGTCTCTTTCACTTTCACGTTATCTATTGTATCTTTCAGGTTTATATACTCATTAAGGTATATTAGGGAGATAATATGATGTTTACACATTTGATCTGATTTATTTCACTTATGAGTATGGTCTCTAGTTGCATCCATTTATGTGTAAGAGCCTTGAGTTTATCTTATTTATAGTGGAGAAATATTCCATTGTATAAAAATATCACATCTTTTTTTTTAATCCATTCTTTAGTTGATGGACATTTGGGTTGTTTCCAAGATTTAGCTATAACAAATTATGCTGATATTCTGTGAAACTGAAAAAAAAAAAAAACACATCTTAATGGAGTCATGGAGGCTCCACGTGTAGCCGTGGGGTTCTACACACCCTGCCATTTGAACAGAAGTCTGTTCACAGAGTGGTTTCAAACCTTGTGGTCTGACTGTGCTGTTTTATGTATGGATTTTGGTTATCTAATAAAAAGCAAGCAAAATTGAGAAAAAAACAAATTATGCTGATATAAACATAGGGGCACATATATTGCTGTCGTATGATGTTTGTTGTTCTGGAAAAATACACAGGAGAGGAATAGCCTGTTGTATATCTGCTTACTTTGAGTGAATATTTATTCATGCATATATCAGGTAATAAGTCTATTTGTGATCACCAGCAGTT
>NW_004524578.1:11842542-11855188 GCF_000260255.1 Octodon degus | reverse complement strand
TCTTTCTTTCTTTCTTTCTTTCTTTCTTCTTTCTTTCTTTCTTTCTTTCTTTCTTTCTTTCTTTCTTTCTTTCTTTCTTTCTTTTTTTTTTTCGGAACCGGGGATTGAACTCAGGCCCTTGGGCTTGCCAGGGAAGTGCTTATTCCACTGAGCCATCTCCCCGGCACCCCCAGCAGTTTCTTAAAGTTGTAGAAAGTCTAATGCCAGTAAGTTTTTCTGTCAGTGATATTGACTATGTAGAGCTGTTACAAAGATAGTGTCAATTTGATAATTTATAGGATTAGGCAGTCACTACTTAAGGAACAGATTGGTGAACCAAGGACAGTACGTTGTTCTTGATACAATGTCTGTTGTGATTGTTATCTTAAAATATTGTGTAAAATAAATGAATTGTCACTTCCTAAACTCTCATCAAAATCCTAACCATGATTGTCCCCAGTCTTTTGTCATCTACAGTTTCTAAACTATCTATCTATCTATCTATCTATCTATCTATCTATCTATCATCTATCTATCTATCTATCTTTCTATCTATCTATCTATCTATCATCTATCTATCTTTCTATCTATCTATCTATCTATCTATCATCTATCTATCTATCTATCTATCTATCTATCTATCTATCTATCATCTATCTATCATCTATCTATCTACCTACCTACCTACCTATCTATCATCTTGCCGTGTAGTTCAGATTCACCTGGACTCACTTTCTAGGCTATTCTGACCTTGTACTTTGCAAAGAGAGTTGGGTGTGGTGGCGTACAACTATAATGCCAGCACTTGGCAACCTGAGGCAGGAGGATTACAAAAACATCTAAGACTTTAACAATTGACTCCAGATAGGGATAGACTTATTGTTCTTCCGTTTAAGTCCTTGTGATGCTAAACTGTGGGCAAAAGTATCAGCAGACCTTCAAATGTCAAACACTTTCCCTCCAGTGTAGTACCAGGAAACACCATCAACTGGAGCAGCATTCTGGTCATAAGAATGTAACATCTGGATGACTGATTAGCACTGTCTTTGGGAGAACCCTAAGACAAGAAGGCATATGTTGGGGCCAGGGAGATGGCTCTGTGGAGTAAGCACTTCCCTGGCAAGCACAAGGGCCTGAGTTCAATCCCCAGTTCCCAAAAATAAATAAAGAAAGAAAGAAGGCATATGTTGAGTGCCGGTGTCACTTGTGTCCATCTTACCATACAAAGCCCAGAGGTTGTAATGCAAGGGTCCTGGTCCTTACACATAAGTGCTGAATGACAACTATCACCAGGGACCCTGCCAAAGCCATGTTGGCAGAGTTGTCCTGAGTTAGTTACCCCGAATTCAATATACTTGTGGCTGGAAAATCAGATTTTATGTTCATAGATGGGCACAATCTCATGGACACAGTGGGACGGTTACTCTGTACACTAGAACTTACATGTCCCTTCCAGTAGTAACTAGCATGTCTTATTTGATGTGTGGAAACTAATGGACACAGCTGAGCTTTGCTGGGATCTGCTGTGTTTGGTGGTCTGGGCGGCTGACAGCAACATTGACAGGCTCCAGTGCCCTTGTAAGTCACAATGCATATATGTGTCTCATACATAATTCTCATGATGTGCATCCAGCTGAGAGCTTCCTCTCCTTCATTCCCCACCACCTGTGATGAGTTGGACGCACATATATTGCTAATGATAAACTTAGGGTTGATCTTACTTCTAATTCATCACAATGTCAGCCTTCTACCCAGGCAAGTGTTTTATTTAGCCTGCTACATTTACAGCAAGGTTCATCTTGACTTACTGCTCTTTGTACCGGCATTGTGTGAAGTGCTACCCGAGGGATGAAGCAGAAGATGGGCATGAGAAGACTGGAAGGGAGCCCAAGGACATGGACGATGGAGCCAATGATCCCTCAGGAAAACTTGGGCATCTAATACCACATCTTTGAAACATCTTGTTTGTTCTCCTAAGACTTGGCAAGTCACTAACATTGTAGGCAGACAGAGACTGAATATCTGTGGAAGTGTCATGTGGGAGACCCTGCGAACCGAGTACACCCAGGCTCTCTACCTGTACACGCTGTCTTTCTGCCTGAATCTCAGCTACATCAGCTGTTCTTGGAGCATTGGTCATATGACAGAACAAAGTAAGCTATCACTGCTATGTAGTTTAATCTATAAAGGCCCTTCTGTGCCGTGACAGAGTGGAACGGGCACTGTGGAGTTGTAGAGTCTGACTGGGACCACCATGGACATTTTGAGGTTTCTCTGTCTGAACTGTATCCACCAGATCCCCTAATGATTTCTTCTCTGGTCTGCCATGAGCAGACCCTGGAAATTTTCTATCCTGCCTGATGCCCCTGGACTTTCTGATTAGGCTAGCACAGCCCATGGGACATTCTGAGCATGTTCTGAAGACTTTTGTTTTTTAAAAAAATTATGTAGTACATGGTCTATAGGGTCTACAGCATCTCACTACACAGATCGGACTTATAGTGATCCTCCTGTTTTCAGCTTCCCAAGTGCTGGGATTACAGGCATGCACCACCATGCCCAATCTCAATTGTGTCTCACTATGCCCTGGGGCCAGCACAGTGGGTCAGGGATCTAAGCCTGGTCCCTGCGTCTGCCTAAGCATGTGCTTTAATCCACTGAGCTATCTGGCCGGCCATGGAGACCTTAGTGTTAAGTCCACTTACTGGACTCCTTTTCTGCTAACAAGTCTCAATTAACTCTATCCTCTCCTGTGGCTATTTTAGTAACTGTTATAGCTCACAAGCCATCCACAGGGCTTCTCTTCTTGGTAGTATACTACACTGCTCCTTCACATCTTCACTTTCCCATGTGGTTGGTGCTTCCTGAATGAACCAGGGCATTAGCCAAGAATCAATCAAACTGGTAATGAGATGGAACTGGAATGGTATTTCTACTACATATTTGGAAGACTTTTTTTGAACAATAGATGACACTGGTTCAGATAAAAGAGCAACAAGTGAAACAAGTGATCCAAAGTTTGAGCTATTAGATTTTTAAAGCAAGCTCTAAGTCTGTAATCAGGAGGCAACAAGAACAGAGGTCAAAGACAAAGAGGAGAAAATATGCTGGCTTATTGTTGTGTGAAGTAAGATTTTGCATTAGTAGAGTAGTGTTTCTATTTGGAGTTTGGAGCAATACAGAGGCATCCTCTGTGTTCATAGTGGAGCAGGAAAAGTGATCCACTGTAGTGAGTGCTGTCTTTTATGAAGTGACTTTAAAGGATGGCACCTTGGGATGATGTCATTGCTTTATTTCTATTATGTCTGTTGTTGGTCTTAAGAGAAGGGTTTGTAGGTAGGGGACCTGTTTATTCCGACGTTAAACGTCACGAGGAGGGTTCACCAACGGGGCTGACAGAACTTACTTCCACCTCTAGGGGCACTCGTGAGTTGCTGGACCTGTGTAGCCCGCTGGTAGGAACAGCCTTGGGTCTCACAGAACTTTAAACATAGGGTATGAAGAAAACTCAAGCTGTTTAATAATTGTTTTCTCTGTACAAAAATGTGTGTGTTTTGAAAACATTCCTAAGGATGACAAGAGGAGATGCTGAGAATCAAGTGTTCTAAGGAGCCTCTGGTCCTTCCAGTTAGGAACTTGTCTCCTTTAGTCCTATCCCAACTATCTCCTCCTCAGTCTTAGGGAGGAAAGTCTTGTCCCGTAGCCTCTCATTTGTTGGATCATAGAAAAAACCAGCAGTTTGGGTTTTGCATTAATTTTTGAAAATCCCTATTCAATTCCATCCAGGCCTATCTAGGGAAAGGAGGAGGTGCCCACAGGCACCACTGGGAAGAGATGTCTCTGCCTCGCTGTTGACATAACTTTTTTCCTGCTCCAACAGTTGGAAAAGTAGAAGGCTGTTTGAAGTCCAGTTGTTTCAGCATTTCCCAGCAGGCCCTCACACTTGCACGGAGACAGATGAATAATGTGATTCAGAACCTCCACCATAAGAGATTCTGAAAGCAACTCAAGAACTCACAACATCTGTTTTTGTCTTTCAACATTTTGCCAATGTTAATTGTACCTTTTTTTTTTTTTAAAGCATCGAAACTATGGCATTTATTTAGAAGTGTCTCAGTAGAGGAGAGCTATGCAAGTTAGTTATCAAGTTTGATAGAATGTTATTTTAATATATAAAACAATCTTCAAAGAAAGATAAAATCATGATTTGCCTTTGTTTTAAAATTACAATAATGCTAGCATATTTTTGTTTATTTTATTTGTATGAGTTGCCGTGCATGCATTTTAGAATAGTCTTGGAGAGCTTGCACATAAAACAGCTTATTTCTTTCTTTAATCTCCTGCTCCTCCCCCTATAGTTTCTGTTTCTCCTTTTTCATTCTTACAGATACTAATTTAGTTCATATTTATGTCATAAAACATCCCACTGACGCATTCAGCTATTTGATCTTTGACAAAGGGGCCATACGTGAAAGGAAAGGTAGCCTATATAAAGGTGCTGGGAAAACTGGTTATCTTTCTGGAGAAGATTGAAACTGGACCCATATCTCACACCCTGCTTCTTGTATGGTATAGTTCAACTGAAGACCCAAAGGAAAATGCAAGTATTTGTCATCAGAAAAATAGATCTCAGACTGAGAAGGAGCAGAGAAATTATACTGTCCACTACCCTGTTTTCCAGATTAACCTGAGGGCTGCTTATCCCCGGGTAAGCCTTATAAGTGAGGAATTTGGGTCTAAAGATAATATGTGGGAAACCTCCCTGTGGCAAAGAGCACCAGTTTCTCTACTGTCAAGAATATTTCGGGCTAGAATAAGAACTTTGAAATTTTTTTTTAATGGAGAAAAGTGAGTAGAAAACCTGGAGTCTTTAGCATCCCCAAGAAGCATTCCTTGCCAGCACCTGGAGGCAGAGGTGGTGCTGTGCTGTGTCCTGCTTGTCTTGGAGTCCCCAGTAGGACAACTTGGGAATCTGACCCAATGTGACCACGCATGTTCCCTGTGGAAGAAGACACTTATCTGGCCACAGGAAGGAGTGTGCCATGGGAAGACGGTCATTTGGTGTGGAACTGGATATGAACTCCCTCCAGGAGAGGCTACTGAAGCACCTCCGGCCTCTTGTATGAGCAAAGCAGGAGGCAGGTTTGCCTGACATCCTATGATCATGAGGATAAGGAACAGTAGTGTATACAAGTAGAGGTGGGGCTGAGTCTTGTGTGGCAAGGGCATCACCGGTAGACTCAAGGGCAGGGTTGGGTGACAGCAGACAGTAGGGTTGAAAGGCCTCTGAGCAGGACTTTTTAGGTCATCGCAAGGAAAGCCAGGATTGTGGCTCTTCACTGTGCATGCATATCACATTTTCTTTACCCATCTGGTGATGGGCAGTGAGCCTGATTCCATATCCTAGCTGTGGTGACTGGCACCACAATAAACAGGGGTGTGGGGCATCTCTTTGGTACAGTGATTGTATTTCCTGTGAGTATATATCCAAGAATGGCATCACTGTATCATACCATAGCTCTATTTTAAATTTTTTAAAGGACTATCCTTACCATTCTCCATAATGGCTGTACTAATTAACATTCCCACCTGCAGTGTGTGTGGGTTCCTTTTTCTCTACAGCCTTATGTGAATTTGTTATTTTTATTATTTTGGTAACAGCCTTTTTAATTGGGGTGAGATAGTGTTTCATTGTGGTTTTGATTGCGTTTCTCTGATGGCGAATTGGTCGTTTTTCTTTTTTCATATATTTATTGTACATTTGTATTTTGCTTTTGAAAAGTGTCTATTCAGATGATTTGCCCATTTTAATAGGCTTATTTCTATTTTGAAAAGAACTGTGCTGTGAACTTTTATATCTATATATTTCTACAAGTCAACAAAAACCATGTAGAAAACCTTGCCCGTGTCACCATCAGTAGGAGTTCTCTGGGCTGGATCCCAACTCCTACTTGCGTATAGAGCAAGAAACAAGCTACTAAGCATGAATAATGCTTCTCAAGTGTCTTGGGAGAAAACACATGTTCTCTCTGGATTATAGACATGCCATTTGTAAATGAAAACAGGAAGTTATCTAAGAGTTTACTCAGAAAAGAGAGCTTTGTGGAGGCAAATAGAACACAGTGGAGAGAAGCTGAAGGTACGGCTGGTCCTTGGGGAGCAGGGAAGTTGCAATTGGCCATCCAGTGAAGTAAAGTTTTGATCACATAAAAGGAAGAGATTAAGTTATGCTTTGTATCTAGATGTCCCCACAATGTCCTCATAAGTGGGGAGCTTTGAAGGTGGCTGGATTAATGTGTGAATATGGATTAAGGGTGTTGTAATACTGGGATTAAGGGTGTGGTACTGGGATTAAGGGTGTGCATAGTAGATATGGGTGGCACCAACCAACAGTCTTGTAGCCTGGATGGAATACAAAGGGACAGAAAGAAGGGCTGCTGCAGCTGTTGCAGCTGCTGCTGCTGCTGCCACTTGCTGCCTTCTGCCTGCCACACCATTGACTGTTTCTCCTCTGTGACTCCCCTGCTTTGTGACAGTTGACTATTAGCTGAAACCTCTACAAACTATGAGGTAAATAACCCTTTGCTCCCTCAACTTGTGGGTATTGGGTATTTTTCCTAGCAATGCAAGAAGTAATTAAGACAGATTTTGGCACCAAACAAATGGAGTTGTTTCTGTGATTGTACCTGGTCATTTGGTTTAGGAAGTTTTGGAAGTGTCTTATGGGAAGGAGAAAACTTAGGAAAGGTTTGGAGACATCTGATCAAGAAGTGGCATTAGAATGCTGTCACCAACATTGATGGGAGATTCTGATCAGAACTCAGAAGACCACAATTATAATAGAAGTACATCCAGTGGAGATCACGCTCAGGAGGTTTCTGTTGGGAAATTGCATTGGCTGTTGGCCTCTAGATCCTGTATGTTATGCTTCGGCAAAAAAAAAAAATCATCTGTCTGCAGTTTTCTCACATCAGAGATTTTTCCTGAGACTGAGGTTAAATGTGAAAGTCTAATCTGTTAGAAGAAATTTCAAGGCAGTCTAATGTTGAGACAGTGGCATGACTACTGTTGGAAGCTTTTATCCATATCTCTGTTGCAAATCAAGACCAAACAGGCTGGTAGAATGATTTTAAATGTTTTGCATTTCCAGAATGGAAGCTCCAGTAAAATTGCAGCCTGTAGAGATGGAGCAGAGGAGAACTTGGTTGCTGACACAGGATAGAAAGGATGCACTGGGGATGTAATGAAAGCCAGGGCTCTCCACCCTTTGCAGCCTCAAAACTGCCATGGTAGAAGATTTTGCTTTAAGAAGAGAACCTCCGATCACCATCTCCTGAATGGCAGTGCCTAGAGGATTTGTTCCTTGGAATTTGGTTCAGAGTGCTCAGAAATGCAGGCACTCGGCCCCTACAGCTAGGAGAGAAGGAAGACTGGCTACTGCTCTGTCTGGAGGAAGACCTTGGGTTCATTCACATGACGCTGTCTTTTTTTTTTCCAGAGTGCAATGCTTGGGCTGGGAAGATGGCTCAGTGCTTCCCTGGCAAGGGCAAGGGCCTGAGTTCAATCCCGGTTCTATGGAAAAAAAAAAAAAAAAAAAAAAAAAAAAAAAAAAAAAAAAAAAAAAGAAAGAAAGAAAAAGAAAAGAGAAAAGAAAAGAAAAGAAAAGAATGCAATGCTTGGATTGGAAAACTTAGAAGAAAGTTTGAAAAGCCAGACGGTGTGCTCCTGGTGGGGGCACTGTGTGAAGCTGTGAGTGTGAAGCCAAAGGGGCAGTGAAGACCCCCAAAGGTTGGAGGAGCCACAAATGTGGATTATCTGAGGAAAACTATGAGGGAGCAGAGCTGATCCAAGAAAGAAGCCACAGAAGCTACAGGCGTGCTGTTGGGACACCCAGTCCCTTTGGAGTTCACATTGTGGCACAGATTGCCTGGCTACTGGACATAGAACTTAATGTCTTTCCTGCTGGATTTTGGACTTGCTTTGGGCCCATTCCTTTCTATCTCCCTGTTTGTATCTTTTGGAATGGAGATGTGTATCTTGTGCCTTTGTGTTTTGGGAGTATTTAACTTTCTTTTTATTTGTACAGGGCCTTAAAGCTAAGAGTTTACCATAAATCTCAGAGGAGACTTGGGACTTGGACTTTTTAATGATGCTGAAACAGTTAGAACTTTAGTTTTAGAGATGGACAAAATGCCTTTTACATAAAAGGATGTGCGTGAGTCTTGTAGGAGCCAGGGTTGGAATGCTACGGCTCATTTCTAGATGTTCCCCCACTACTCCCCAGCCTCATGTACTCATAGGTGGGGAGTTTTGAAGGTGGCTGTATTAGGGTATGGCTGGATTAAGGATGTGATCCTGGGATTAAGGGGCTGGACAATGGAAGCCTCACCCTGGCTACATCTGGCACCAATCAACAGGCTTGTAGCCTGGATGGAATATAAAGGAACAGAAAGAAGGGCTATTGCTACAGCTTCCTTCCTGTCGTGCCATAGGTTATTTCTCCCCCGTGATACGCCTCTGCCATGCTTCCCTGTCTTGGAACCACCTGAGTATTGACTGAAACCTTGGTAGACTTTCCTCCCTTCCCTTGTGGGTGCAAGATATTCTGTCCCAGCAACAAAATGTAAGTAAGGCAGACCTCTGTTGTTGGTTAAGAGGAACATGGAATGATGCCATCAGAGAAGCCATCAGGTAGAGGCATCCGTCAAGCTCAGAACAGGCCCTCAACCTGGGACTCTTAATTTTTCCTGTTCCTTTTACTTGTGCTTCATCTCACCAACCCTGGAAAGTTGAACGCTGGCTCTGTACAGCAGGAAAGACAATAGGAAAAGGGTACATAGAATGTATATGTCTCTCTTACCTACTGGCTTCTCCCTTGTAGTTGCCCCTGACTGGGGCCATAAAAGTGGATCACTATAAACACAGAATGAAATGCACATCATGGTAAAGAATCACATTTTAGTTACTTAAGTGAATCTGTTTCATGACTGAGGGGGTCAGGACTCTGTGTCACTCAGGGGTGACCACAACAGTGAGCCTCATGCATAGGAACTAAAATGGCACAGCGTCGTACTACAATAGGCATGGCAGGATGGGTCACTGAGCCTCCATGGGTGGTCAGGTATCTATATGGGAGTCAAGCACGTGCAAATAACAGCACAAACCAGAAACAGTTTGTCTAAAAGATCATGCCAACACAGTTAACTATTTAAATGTAAATGTTGACTCTCTGGTAGATTGTAAGTAATTAATTGTGAATAACAAAGATAGAAAATACTAGAAGGAGCCTTTTGGTCAGAACCACCGTCTTCCAGTAATTTGCCAAAATGACTAACACAAAGGGCAAGAGGATGGGAACCCTGTATATGTTTTCCAGGCCTTTTAGAAAACACGGGGTTGTTCCTTTGGCTACATACATGAGAATCTACAAAAAGGGTGATATTGTAGACATCAAGGGAATGGGTACTGTGCCAGAAGGAATGCCTCACAAATGTTACTATGGTAAAGTGGGAAGAGCCTACATCATTACCCAGCATGCTGTTGTCATTGTTGTAAACAAGCAAGGGCAAGATACTTGCCAAGAGGATTAGTGTGCGTATTTAGCATATTAAACACTCAAAAAAGTCATGATAGATTCTTGAAATGTGTCAAGGAAAATGATCACAAGAAGGAAGCCAAAGAGAAAGGTACCTGAGTTCAACTGAAGTACCACCCTGCCCCTCCCAGAGAAGCACACTTTGTGAAGACCAATGGGAAGGAACCCAAGTTGTTGGAACCTACGAATTCATGGCATAAACTGGGGATGTTGCTCTGCCATTCAGTACCTAACTGGCAGCTTAAATGTTCTAGGTCCTATGTCAAAATAAAATCATCCTGTGTTGTAAGAGTAGTTTTCTTAGTTGAACAAGTATGTGGTGCCTTCTCACCTCAGAAATATTTGCAGCAGATTTTCACTGTGCCTTCTAATTGTGTATAGTTTTTACTCTTCAGTATTTTCTTGCTGAAAGATATTGCTGAAGTATTGTGCAGGTGTATAACCCAAAATTCAAATATTTATAAAATATTTATATTGGCTTGAAGATCCTATAAATCATCATGGAGAAAAGACATATCAAAATAAATGGAAGCCACTTCAGGAAAAAAAAAAAAAAAAAAAAGATAATACTAGGAGGAAAACCCCCACAGGTGAATGGAGTGTTCTCCTGCCGTTGTTTTCAGGTCACTTGATGGAAAGCGATAACAGTAGACACAAAGGAAAAGGAAGTTGAAATTGACTTCATAAAGTGTTTTTGTCAGATAAATTAGTTATATTGGTTTTCCACCAATGTGATGAGTTGTGCACCAAAACTGAGTCTTTTGCTGAAAACTGTAGGAGAATTTGATGTTTATAAATGATGCATATGCTATATATTGCAAATATTGGATAAACACAATGAAAAATTCACAAACACATATGTGACGAGGCATTAGAGAACACTGAGACAAGAAAGTGGGGCTTCTGAGAAGTAAAGCATCTTTTCTGCCTTCAGACGTCACTCCTCAGAGAGTCTCAGATTTTGTAGGTTAGAACTCAAGGCCCAAGGCCCAGGCCGGGGAGGGAGCTGAGTCTACAACTTACCCCATTCAACTGATCTCTGAAGATCCACCTCCTTTGGAGGACTAGCTGGGAAAATCTACTCTCATGCCTGTGGGGCACCGCAAAGATAACTGACAGATTAAAACCCTGGAATTGAATGGCAGAACTGGGCATATTTCCTGAAAACTTATCACAAGTGAGCCCTATTGTTTGTTTATTGCCCCAGTCCTGCCACCTGGGAGGTCTACAAAAATTTCACTTCAAGAACTGACTTTAAGGACATGTGGACTGGTGATTTCCACAGATCCTAACAGGAATCAGATTCAAACTGGTTCCAACTGGAAGACTTTAACCTCTTTCTCAAAAAATTAAGGTTCTGGATAAAAATATGCAGCTCAACAACAACAACAACAACAACAACAAAAAAAAAATCACAAAACACAAATTATAACAAATACCTTGAATGAAAGCCAGAGACCCAGAGAAGCATCAACTATCCTTGACGAGTTTAGATAGTAGTACTAAAATTTTCACTTGGAGAAAAAAAAATCTGTTAAATAAATTTCAAAATGCAAAAAAAAAAAAAAAAAAAAATCAGAAACTGAGTGAAGAATAAGATTTGTAAAAGCACCTAACAAATGTTCTAGAAATTTACAGAAGATTGAAATTTAAAACTCATTGGTAACATAGGTCTCTTTCAGTCAAAATCGAGTGTTTTATTCTTTTGCCTTAGGCAATGATAAAATCAAGCAAAATAATGAAACAACAGTGTTTAGCATCAGGATGAGGTGGGTAAGGACTGTGAACCATATGCACCAGTAAAACTGAATGTGTCCCTTGACTGTGTCATCTTGAGTATTCTGAGGGACGATTTCCTGGTGACAGTTCAGGGAGAAGAGATTTAGGTGAGGCTTAGTGCTCTGACTGGGTTGAGGAGACAGAGATCAGACTCTGGGGGCTCCAAGTGGCTAGAAGGTAGGGGACAGAGCAACAAAGGACAGAAAGCAGCAGCTCTAGGAAAAGCTATGGAGAGGCACAGAGGAGACCCCATAATTCTTGGCTGGATAGTGGCTCTGCATTTTATGCTGAAAACTGTCCAAATGGGCAGTTAAGAATGCCTGGAAAAGAGATAGCAGAATCATTCCCAGGATTGAATAAGGGTTGGGATCATTTGGCTTTGAAAGAGTAAATAATGTCCCTCTGTCTTCTGAAAGTCTGGTAACGGATTTACACCAGCAGTGGACTGATTAATAGGGGCAGATGTATACAGAGAGAGTTCATGGGGAATCTCAGAAAAGGGAAGTGAACACATTCAAAGACACTGGGATTTGAAAGATTATTTAGTGTCCTGGGTACGGAAAGGAATAGGATTAGGGCGTGTGTGTGTGTGTGTGTGTGTGTGTGTGGTTGTGTATGTGTAGTGGACAAGCTGTGGAAGGGTGAAGGGAGAGAATGAGAGTGCCTTCAGCTGTACTGTCACGGCTGCCTTGATGTGCTGAAGTGATTCAAAATGGTTACCTGTCACGGTCATTTTGATGTTAGGAAGATCCCAAGGTCATCCAGTGCCAGGTCTGGTGAACACGCACAAGGACGTACATGCTGTCCCTGCGAGCCTGCCTCTCTGTCAGATGGCACTTGGCAGCAGCGCTCACCTTAATTTTGATCCTACATCATAAAGCTACCCACGAAAGAGGACTTCCAGCCCTGCTTCACAAAATGACAAAACAGTGGGATGAGTGTGTTAAAAGTGAAGGGAAGGGGCCTGGGAGATGGCTCAGTAGAATTAAGCACTTCCCTGGCAAGTGCAAGGGACTGAGTTCAATCCCCAGTTCCACAAAAAAAAAAAAAAAAAAAGAGATGTGTTGTGTATTATCCGTAGGACTGGCGGTGTCAGAAGTTCTGAAATTGAGCCTTTTACAGTGTAGCATATTAATATGGCTTTACTTTTTATACCTCGTTTTTATGTTTTTCTGCTGGATGGTTAAGACCAAGATAAAGCAATACCTATCTAACAAGAAATGTAACTTCTGACATTGCCAGTCCTATGGATAACCCACTACTATTATGGACTACTGGACTATATTGGATTAC
>NW_004524578.1:11838895-11842442 GCF_000260255.1 Octodon degus | reverse complement strand
TGTTAAAAGTGAAGGGAAGGGGCCTGGGAGATGGCTCAGTAGAATTAAGCACTTCCCTGGCAAGTGCAAGGGACTGAGTTCAATCCCCAGTTCCAAAAAAAAAAAAAAAAAAAAAAAAGAAGTATCTGGAGTGGTATTTGTGGAAATGTCTTTTATTTTAAAAATTTTTCAAAATTTAAATACATGTATTTTTTGAGCAGCTCTTGTGCTATAAAAGTTAATTTGTGCAGATAAGAAGTCTTTCTTGTAACGCAAATTGTCTCAAGGCAGAACTGTCAAAAAATAAGTAGGATTGTAAGTCTGTCTGGGCAAGGCACCCGCTTCCAGCTTCTCCGGAGACGCAGTCTTTCCTGGCTGATGAGCTTATCAGAGGAGACGATAAGTGGCGATTCTCTCTCCTTTGGCAGTCTGTTGTAAGTCAGATAGAGGAAGCTCAGAGAAAACCTGTGTATCTGTGGCCTCCCAAGTGCCTGAATTTAAAATACTCAGTATATGTAGATCTCACACTTGGGGTTGGCATGCCCTGAGGTCCTTCAGTTCACACTGACCAGCTGAAAGCCGTCTAATGAGGAGATGTCCGAATCTTCAGAAGGGCATCACCTGAATAATTGGTCTAAATTAGCTCTAGACTGCAGGCTGCACTAAATCTTCCCCAGCGCAGCCCAAAACCAAGACTTGAAAGGACACAACTGATTCTAAATACCTATGAGTCAGAATAAAATCACATACCATTGAAAGAAAGCAATCAGCACCCACCAATTTAAATTATATAATGCTTGCAATCCCATCAAAAACTGTCAAACACGAGAAGCAGGAAAGTATGGACTATAAGCAAAATAAAACTCACTCAAGAGAAACATATCCTACAATGACAAACATGATAGAGATTGCAAATAGGAATGTTAAAAGTTGGGATGATAGTACATAAATTCACAAAGATAGAGAAGAACATTGGCTCACTGAAAAGTAGAAGAAATAAAAAGACCTATATGTACTCCTTTTAAAAAGCTGAAATAAAAATAATTCACTCTATGGGGTCACAGAAGATCAGACATTGCATAAAAAAGAACAGCGAACTTGAATATGTACCATAAAAGGTGTTCATGGTGAACGGCACACAGGGAAAGAAAAAAAGCTGCCCCCACACTAATGAACAGAGACTTAGTAATGTGTGCAAAAATACCAACTGAATTTTTTTTTAAAGAACTTCCCCTGCAATAAAACAGTTTTAAAACGGGCTAGTAGGAGAGTAACAATAACAAACACATTGTGCATTGTATAGTCACAGCGGTTGTTCAGAGTGCAAGATGCAGACATGAAATATCGTCCCAAAAGGCATTAGTGCAAAACTTTCTTTTCAGTGAACTGAGAGAAACCAGCTGTGTACTGTCTTAGCCATCTCGGGTATATATATCCAAGATGATAGCTTTGTGCCTAACGTAGTAATGATTGCATGAGTCAATTTCTCTAAGTACTTTTTACCCCGAAGATCCCTATCTACATGTGTTCTGTTATTACTTAATTCAGTAATTGGACCCTTTATTTACTTATTGTATGATTGTAGTAAAAATTAATGCTTTGCATACTGCACATCAATAAACATGACAGAACGACTTTCCTTTTATATGTCTTTGCTGTATTATGTGTATTTCCTGTACCTGGAGTTGATAGGTCCTATTTTTTTTGAGAAATGTAAGGTTCCATGTTTTGTGGAGCCATGTTCAGTGATGTACCAACTACAGAGCACCAACTTTCCAAGGACAGAAGCCTGGAGCGACGTTGGCCTATCTCCTTGCACATGAAACAAGGCCAGCCTTTAACTTGCCCATCCTGAACAATTGAAGCCCTTGCTTCATCCACAGTAACCAGATCATGGAGAAAACAGTAATAAAGACCATGAAGACCATGGTTAAAATTTACCATCACGGTTCATCTTTGCTGAAATTAGCGTGTGCACAAATCCTTAAATCCTTTCTGGACTCACAGTTTCTCACAATGTTGGTGTCCATTCGTTTGGTCATCTGACCATTGGTGAATTGTTTTATGGACTTTTCTGGGCCAGCCGCCAGCAGTGGCCAGTTTATCGGAGAGGATTCCTCATGCCATTCCAATTTGGGTAAGTAAATAGTTTTCAGTGTGCTAGCAAGCCGTAGAAAAGCCATTTACGGCTGGCCGAGCACACGCAGTCCATTTTTTGAAGACCTTCAGGTCTCTTTTGCTAGCTTTGTCTGCTCCTTCACATTTGTTACAGCTTTTACTTTTTTCTTATTTTATTGCTTGGTGAGATCCCCCACGACGATGTTGGGTGGGAGCAGTTACTGATAATTGATACAGCTGTTCTATCTTCCATTTCAATGGAGAGATTTTAGCATTCGGTGTGTTTCCTGTTGCAGATTTCTAGTAATACAAGCACTCATTGAGGAGTAGCTAAGTGGCAATAGTCTAAGCACGTTATTGGCGTTAGCCACTTTTTGTAAACATTTGTTTTTCAAAGGATGAAGCTAAAGTAAGGAGATGTTAAGGAACTGTCTTTTTCATATTTTGTACGTTTTGATGGGAAAACAAAGTAATGCGAAGATTATGTGCAAACTAGGAATAAATATGAGCAGGACAAAAGTAGGGCCTGTTTCTCATTTTTTAAAAACAAGAAAATTAGATTAGGCTTTCTCTCAGATGTTTCCCTGCACCTCTACACGGGAAGTGATGGTGATATTCACCACTTCGTGGGAGGGTTTCAAGGATCAGACCTAAGTCAGAGTTTTCAGACAGTGTATTTTGGGATCTAAAATTCTTTGAATCCCTTGAGACTCAGAAACAAGGACGATTATCTTTCTAAGGTAATCTAGGAAGGTATTTTTAAAGCTACAATGTTGCTGAAAACTGTAGCCCCAGTTGTAGAATAAAACCGAGTCATCCATCCATGTCCTCGCATCTAGGGAATATGCTGGAGGCTCCAGTCTACTGCCCCAGGGGGCGCTGGTACGTTATACCGACTATAGATTGTCCATCTCCCTCCGGTAGGATGGGGTCGCGGGGTCCGAAATGGCTTAGCCTCACATCGAGTCCGGTGGGTCGGCAGCAGCTCAGCTCGTGTGCGTGTGTTCAGAGTGGTTAAACGTTCTTAATCGCATTTTCTTCACTCCTTCTAACTGCTGGACAGAGGCTTAGGCTTTGGGGTATGACATGCGGGCTGCACCTGCAAGATTTGAGGGGGGATCTTAAAAGAGTGTTGTGTGTGACAAAGAATGAAAAGCAAACCCAAGAGAGGAGAGTTTGACTCTCTCTGGGTCCTAAGAAAGCCATTTAAGGGGTTCTCTGGGCCCCTTAAAGGAAGGGGTAATTGTGCTGCGGTTTGGAGCATCAGTAGAAGTCAGAGGATGAGCGAAGCTGGAATAAAACCCAGAACTATAGAGCATGTAAAAGTTGACAAGGCTTGGTGACTCTGAATGCAGTAGTGAGGAGAGGAGACTTTTTTCCCAGGGCCAGTCCAGGGGCTCCAGCTTGGGATTTCCATTAAATGGGGAGAGGGAAGACGGGGTGTGGTGAC
>NW_004524578.1:11811934-11838150 GCF_000260255.1 Octodon degus | reverse complement strand
TGTAGTAGTTATACATAATACAAGATGCAGACATGATATACTGTCCAATCAAGTCAACAACTTCTGACATTGCCAGTCCTATGGATAACCCACTACTATTATGCTACTGGACTATATTGGATTATTTTGCTGAATTCACACACCTACAATATTTAAATGGCAATGGACTACCCATCTCTGACAAAACTAAACAAAAAAGAGGGATAAAAGTGAAGGACCGTTTTGTATCTGTGTATACAAAATAGTTAGGATAGATATACAACTGTTTTCTCTTAATCCAATGAGAAGAAAAATTTGTACTAATAGTGTTTTACTTTTAATCGAGAGGTGACATTTAGTTCTTCATTCTGTCCTTAGTGCTGCTCTCCTTATCTGTCCCACTTACCATTCTTTGAGAGCAGAAACTACTCTGTCTCCTGCCTTCATACAGATTGCTGGCTCTGAGGAGCAACCTGGCACAGCCCCGGGCATATTGGTGGAGAATGCCCAGAGTGGCTTCAAGTCCCTCCTCCCCAGATTTCAAGCTCAGCCTCCCAGGGACCCAAGGAGTGGTGGTCTCTGACTATGGCTCCAACGTGCCCAGAGTAACAGAGCTTTTGGCACAGCTGTGAGAGATTGCCTAGTTCAGATTCTAAGGCTGCTTCCCACTAGAGGGGCATGAAGACAGTAGGTGAGTACCCAGCCCTTGGCCCTGGCACTGCCTCTGAGAGGCAGGGAGGTCCATGCCAGGACAGGGAAACTCAGTCACCATGCTGGAGGGGCAGGAGGCTTTTAGTCAAAGTGGCAGTCGCTCGGGACCCCTGATACCATCACTCAGCAGGTCTGGTTACTGCTCTCTGCATCCCTGGAGCACCAAGGAGGACCAGGGGAGACCCGAGAAGGGGCTGAGGGAGGGCTGAGGGAGAGAACTGGAATGCAGCTGGCAGGAGAGGAGGGGCCAGAGGGAGGAGGGCAGGAGGAAAGGGAGGGGGCAGCAGAATCCAGTCAAAGTTCTTACTTTCTGGATGAAAAACAGCTCCTCAAATCATTCTCTCAACAATAGGGATGGAGTTTTCTTTCTTTCTGTCTGTCTGTCTGTCTGTCTTCCTTCCTTCCTTCCTTCCTTCCTTCCTTCCTTCCTTCCTTCCTTCCTTCCTTCCTTGCAAGAGAAAGTGGTAGTCCTTGAGGAAAGAGCAAAGTCTTTTTAAAACATAAAATTCCATTCATGCACAACAGCACGGGGTTGTTGGCCAATTTCTATGACACACAGAAATCCCACCTGCACTAACGGGTGTGTCCATCAGGCTTGCAGGTGCCAGTGAAGGTGTGGGGCCTTCTCTTTTCTTCAGGGAGCAGTTGGTGCTGGAGGAACTGTTGTAGGCAAGCTCTGGCCTTACTTAAGAAGGTCTCTCCTCAGCGAGTGCCCCATTATCTGGGGAGAGGCACCCCGGGTCCACAGAATAGACTTACTGCCATGGACCTGGAGCCAGGGGTTTCTGCCTACGTTCATCTGACCATCTTATCTGGTTATTGTTTTACTACCAAATTAAGATTAAGGAGTTAAACCATGCATGTGACCATCCCTGGTCATGTTCTTATATGGGCCTATGTATCATGCCAAACTCTACTTCCAGGTGTTGCAAAGAAGACAGGACCAGAAGGGTTGGGGGTATAGCTCAGTGACATAAATGCCTGTCTGGGAAGCAAAAAAAAAAAAAGACAAAGACCATATAATTCTGAATGCATTAGTTTAGTTCTTTGATTATCATTGTCCAGCTAAAGGAAATTTCTGTTCCTGGCCAGTTTCATTTATACCAAGATGAAGACTTTTCTTTTTATCTTTCCATCATATATTTCCCCCCCCAGGCCTAATGTTAACTGAAAGCTTTGCCTACGTTAGCTCACTGATTCTGACCATAATCCTACCAGATAGGTATAGTTTTCATCCCCATTTCACAGATAAAGAAAATGAGGTCTATAAAGGTTAATCACCAGCATAAAGTAATAGCATAATTAAGGCAGGTGGTCACCCAAGGTTTCTGATTCTTGGCACAACTTGAAGTGTCATCTAGTCAGTGTATCACCACGCACAACCACTCATGACTGCAGTTTTCTTTCTCTTCTTTTACTGGAGAAATTCTGCAATCTGCTCATGCTGAGGGGCACAATGTATGAGAAGTAGGCTCTGCACTTGAGCACTGGAAGCTTCAGGTGGGAGCTGAACCTGGTGCTACAATAGGGGAGAGACTTGGTGCTCTAGGAACACAGGGTAGATCGGCCAGCTCGCATTTTGCTGGGAATAATATCAGGAGCCACAACTCAAAGGAGGACATGGTTTATTTGACTCATGGTTCCAGGAGATGCAGTCCATGGTCACTGCCTCTGAAGCAGAAACGTCATGGCAGAAGGACAGAAGGAAACAAAACATCTTGGAGACTAGACGCACAGCAGGAGCACAGCTTCTGAGAGGAAGGGGCTGGGGCCCACTCATAGAGCCCAAAGTCATGTCTCCACCGCCCACCCACTCAGAAGTCAATGGTCTACCTTGACTGTCACATCAAGGAAGGAACACCCTGTGCCAGAATGCAGGGCTGTTTGCTTCGAAGAGCCTTCCAGAGAGAAGGCATTGTAGGGTCAAAGTTGTGGAGACAGGTGTGGGGGATTCCACCTGGCAGGGTCTGGGATGGGCTACATGGAGTCAAGTCAGCAAGGGCCCTATGGCCAGGGGTCAAGCTTGGATTTCAACCAGTGCTCTGTGGAGCTTTGGGCAGGGAAGTGAGGGGATAAGAGCGGCGTCTAAAGAATGTTTGTGAGCCGACTTGCCCTCTATGCAGGCCCTTTCCTTCCTAGACATGCCCGTGAGGAGTTCTTATCTCCACCCCACATCAGTTTCTAGGTGAGTTTTCTCTTCCTTGGTATTTAAATGAGCTGTTTTCTCTAAGGAGGAAAGAAATCCCCTAGTATTTCTAGATCTGTGTGAACTGGGGATGTTTAGCTACAGAGCAACAACCTGAATAAACACCAACCAGGTTGACTCTAGTTTCCTCCACCACAGATTTTTTTGAAGAGCTCTCCATGTATTTTGGCCTTATTATTATAGTTCTCATTCTTTTCTAAGATTTGTTCTTACTTTTACTTTTTGAGATAAGCTCTTGCTATGTATCCCAGGGTGGCCTTGGACTCACTTTGTAGCCCAGTTTGGTCTCAACGTATAGTGATCCTCCTGACTCAGCCTTTTGGGCACTGGGACTGCAGGCCTGTGGCTGCTGTGCCACAGTTCAAGAAGCTTTTCTTAGTCACCATTAAAAGAATATGTCGTACATGCTTGGGACATCTGGTTTCGGCCCACAGGGAATTCTGGGATGAAGTCTCCATGGAACATCTAGGAATTTGGTCACGTGGCTTCTACAGGGCCCATTACAATTATGCACCGGAATCATTTTCAGAGCCTTGGAAGTTTTCTTCTTTGTGGGTCTCTTTAAGTCTAGGAGACATTAAGGTCCTGGATTATGGAATTTTAATTTTAAATTCTTCTGGGTGACTTTATTTGCTCTTTGCCTGCCTCTCAGCCCTTTCACAGCATGGGTTCAGAGTCAGTCTTCTCTCAGCCTCTGAACATTTTCTTGACACATGGGGCTGGAAAGTTTTGTTTTTGCTGTGAGCCAACGTTGTCCTTTGTCTTGTAGGGTGTGCAGCAGCACCCCTGGATCTTCCTAGTAAATACAAGTCTCAGCATTTCAGCCATGGCAACAAAGATCTCTCCTGCCACTGCCAAAGTCCCCCAGGGTAGAAACTGCTTCTGCCTGGAGCCACTGGTCTCATCTGTGTTTCAATCCCAGATTCTTTACGTTGCTTGGCCTGGGCAAGTGACTGGAACTTCCAGGAACACCTCACTTGTTCAAAGAAATGGAGATCATTGTTTTTACTTCTCAGGATTGTAAGACCAGAGCTTGTCAAGTGCAATCAATTCTCGGAAAACTTGAGTCTGCCTTCCCTACCTCCTGCACACTGTCTCCCAGCCTAGGAATTCTTCCTTCTGTTCGTATGGGTCTGGGTTTCCTCAGAGCGCTATCCACAGTGAAATTGTTAAGTGGAATTTTGCAGAGGGGCAAAGGATTGGCCCTTCTCTGGGGCACAGTTTGCTGGTGTGTTGGCTTTCTGTACTTCTGTAGCTGGTCGCCCCGGTTGAGGCATGTAGCTGGGGAGCTGCCCACTGAACGGAGTGGTGGAGCAGAGTCCGGTCCATGTTGATCTGAGTACTCTTATTGCTGGTGGTCTTCATTCCTGCTTGCTCACTGCGCACAGCCCACTTTTCCTTCCTTGTACCTGTAGGTTTTTAAGAAGCCTTGCTCCTTGTGTCCCTCTCTGTGTGCAGTGCACAAACAGTTAACGGTACCAGGCTTGGCTGGCTCCCCAGTCCCTGTAGACTGCACTGGAAGGATTGAATGAAATGGATAGTGCTAGCGTTACATGACTCAAATCCCCATAGAAAGAGTAGCTGAGCGGACAGGAGGAGTGACCTGGAGGGAACAGCTGTCAAGGGCAGCTATTGGTTTATCTTTCATGGAAAGAGAGAAGTAATGAATTCTAAATGAAGAAGAATGAGAGGCAGGACAGTCTGTGGGTCAGTAAGGCTGCCACAGTGTGTGGGCACTCAGGAAGGACGGCTGCTGCCTCGTTGCTCCAGCTCCTGGGGCAGTCTGTGGGGTGGGCCAAAGCTGAAGAAGCTGGAGCTTGTGTGCCTCGTAGGCAGGAGCCTGCAGCAAAGAGAGCAGACTCTGTGCAAGTGCATGCTTCCTGGGGGTCGGTGGCGGCACAGGCGCAGCCGGGACAGCCCTGGGCACTGATTTCCCGCGCAGGGTACTTTGGCTTCCTGTGCCGTGTCTCTTCCCACCCTGTGTGAGCGGTGGCCCTGTGAGATCCAGCAGCAATGCGGGTTGCTAAGGGAGGCAGCAATTCTGCAGAAAGAGGTTGGGCTTGAGAGGGAAGTAGTCCCTAACTTCCAACTTGGCTCATTTGTCTTCTGAACCCATGGCCCTCACGTGAAGTGAGTCCCTTCACTTCATGCAGACTCCGCTTCCTAAGCTTCAGAATGGGAAGGGGTGATGACACCTAGCTGGTAGAGAGCTTGAAAGGATCGGCCTCATGTGTATCCAGTGTGCAGCCCACCATGTGGCCTGTATTCTTATCTGTGGTGCCAGCTAAGGCTCAGGGCTTAGAAGAGGCTTTGATGTGCTGGGAGACAGCAGAGCCAGGACACGCGCCCAGGTGAGCTGATTGCAGGAACCAGCTCCCTTCTCCTCCCTGGATTGTGGTCACCAACCTTCCGGGCACAGCGGCGCCAGGCAAGCTGGTGATGAGAGCAAGGACTCATGTCTAAGAATGAGGCTTCTGGACCCCTCCCCCAGGATCTGTATGCTGACCACTGACCACTCGCTGGATTCCAGATCTTTTTTTTTTTTGTATTTTAGAGAAGGGTCTATAGGGTGTTCAGGGTCTCACTACTAGATCAGACTTGTAGTGATCTGCCCGTTCACAGCCTCCCAGAGGTGGGATTACAGGCACGCACCTCCATGCCCAGTCTCAATTGCTGTCTCGGCGCACCCGGGGACGGAGCTGGCATGGCAGGCCTGGGGATCGAAGCCCTTGTTCCTGCGCCTGTTTACAGTGCTTTAATCTGCTGAGCTATTTGGCCGGCCCCTGGATTCCAGATCCTAAGTGGCTGGGAAAGTAGCCAAGTGGAAGACTCTGAGCACTAGAGTGGGCAGGTCTTTCTTCCATCCGCCTCCAGGCTAGCGTGGGCGCTGCAGGGCTGATGGGTTGATGGGCATGGGAGGCTACTGTAGTCCTCAAGGCTGACTGTACTGAAAACAAGTGCTGAGATGAAAATCTTGGAAACAGCCCAAAGGCCCATTATGGATGAATGAAGAAAGAAGATGTGGGGATTTTATCCAGTGGGGTACTACTCAGCCATAAAGAAGGATACACTTGAGACAGTTCTAGGTAAATGGATGTGCCTTACTCTTTAGAGCTCATACTCTTAAGTCAAATAAATTGAATCAAGAGAGATTGAAGAGAGGGGAGGGGAATGGAAAAAAAAAAGACCTGCACTATCTCCTGTACAGGTACAAATTCCCTAGGATGAATGTGATCACTGTATATATCTTAAATGGATCAATAAACTTAATTAATAAAAAAAGAAATTGGAGCAAAGAAGGCAAGGAGAACACATCACAGGGCTGATGTATTTCTGGCTATCATGAAGCACTGTGCCAAGAGCCAAAACACGAGTTAAGGAACCATTGAGGAACACAAAAGGGGAGGGGAGCATTTTAAGTGAATAAATCACACGGACATGGAAAACCAAGTGACCTGAAGGAAAACAAGGTGGAGGAAGTAGTTGTGTGGTGATTTCAGGTCTTTTGTTGGGCCTCTGTGTCTTCTGGGAGTTGGGGCTCACACAGCACCCCGTGTCTTTCCAGGTGTTTCTCTCTCTGTTCTTCACAGCCAAGTGCTGCTTGACCAGGACAACAAGTAGTCATGTAACAGGGGATTATTTTTTTTTTGGCTTAAATTGCACAAGGCTCCCAATTTATCAGTTTTAACTGAGAAATCCATGGGCCTGTGTTTCCATGATTGTTCACACTAATCTGATTGACTTTAAGCATTTATTTTGGTAACGGACTGGAAGCCACAAGTGTTAATCAATGCTCTGCTGGATTTGATCTCTGGGTCATGACCTTAGGTCAAGGTGGTAGCAACTGGTCTTTGCAACTAGGTGCTGTGATTTGCATAGTTTATGTGACATTACCTGAGTGCTTCCATGCAATTTTAGGGGCTACAAGGTTATCCACTGTCTAGGCTTTCAACTGGCTTTCTGAAGTGGATGAGACAGCAATATGTGGTCCTCAGTGTATGTGTGTGTGTGTGTGTGAAAGTGTGTGTGTGTGTGTTTGTGGCTGTGTGTGATTTTTTTTTTTGTTTTAAATTCAACATCCAAGCAGTCTACTCCAATTGGGACAAGCTTTGGTGAGGCAGACAAAATTCAAGGTGATTTGATTTCCTGATAAATGGTGCATTTGGTAAGTGGCAAACACTAAAAGAGAACCATGATTCCTGAAATCCATCATTAATGGTATTAAACAATTCATCTGTGCTGGGGAATGAAAGACCCAGTGCGAGTGCACGGTAAAGTGGAGGGGAGATGGGGCACACAGAGAGTGTTCCCAGCTCACGGCTGGGCAGAAGGGTCATTGTGTAGCCTGGCGGAAAGCCCCCTGTCGTGGATAGAGCCTCTGTTCTGCTATCTGGAGGGCTGTGTGGCTTTTGTCTACTGCAGTATAACCTCTTTGAGCCTCAGTGCTCACATCTGTAAAATAGGAAACAACACTCCATCTCCTAGGCACGTAGAAAGAGTTAGTGGGATGGGCTCCCATAAGAGGAACCGTTGTTTAAATCATTGTGGATTATAGCACCTCAGGAGGCAGTTAGCACCCCAGATTCTGCCTAGCCCTTCATTTCCTGCAGAGCAACATGCCTTTTAATTAATTAATTAATTATTTAATTAAAATAGTATTTTTGGGCTGGGAAGATAGCTCAGTGGCATATGTGCCTGCCTGGAAAGCACAAGATCCTGAGTTCAATCCCCGGTACCAAAAAAATTGTCTATTAATTTACAAAATATTGAGTTTCAGTATGGTATTTGTATTCATGAGCATAACAGTTTCATCATGCCCTCTCCTGTTACCCTTCCCTACACCCTCTTCTCCTTCCCTGTTGTTTTTCCCCTCTTACCTAATAATAGGAGATTTGTCATTTCTTTTAGATTCCACATAACAGGGAGAGCATGTGACATTTGTCCTCCTCAATCTCACTTATTTAGTATAATGACCTCTAGTTCTATAAATTGTGCTGTAATAAACACAGATATGCATGCATTCCTATAGTGTGCTGACTTCGCTTCCTTTGAGTGTATACTAAGGAGTGGTACAGCTGGGTCATCTGCCTCTAACTTTAGTTTTTGGAGAAACTGTACACTGATTTCCACAGGGGTTGTTCTAATTTACATTCCATCATCAGTGTAGAAAGGTTCCTTTTTCTCCATATCCTCTCAGATATTTTTCTTTCTTTTTTTAAAGTGTATTGTAGTACAGGGTCTACAGGGAGTACAGGGTCTTACTATGTAGATCGGCCTCATCGTGATCCGCCTGTGTTCAGTCTCCCAAGTGCTGGGATTACAGGCACATGCCACCATGCCCAGGCTCAATTGCTGGCTCAGCGTGCTCTGGGGACAGGGCCAGCACAGCATGCTGGGGATCCGACCCCGGCGGCTGCACTCTGCCTAAGCAGGCACTTTAGTCCTCTGAGCTATCTGCCCCCCCCCCGCTTTTTTACATGTACTTTTTTTTTTTTCTGCTATTCTTGCTGATAGCCATGGTGCCTATTTCACAGTGTGATGGGATTACAATGTGGTTTTGCTCAGAATTTCCCGAATGGCCAAAGATGCTGAACCTTTCTTCATGTATTTATTGGACATTTGTATTTCTTTTGGGAAGTGTCTATCCAATTAATTGTTTGTTTATTGATGGGAGCATTTGATTTTGCTTGTTGGTGTTGTTTCAGTTCTTTATATAGTCTAGGTATTAATTGTCCTTTGGAAGGGTAACTGGGTAACTGGTAAAGATTTTTCTCTGATTCTGTAGGTCGTCTCTTTAATCTGTTGGTTGTTTCGCTTGCCAAAAAAATCTTCTTAGTTACATGCAGTTCCATTTGCTGATTCCTGGCTCTGCTTTCTGTGCTTTTGGAGTGTGTTCAGGAAGATTTTATCTAGGATTATGGCTTCAAGTATTTCCCCTATGTCTTCTCCTAGTAGTTTCAAAGTCTTAAGATTTATACATACATCTTCAATCCATTTTATTTATTTATTTTATGGACATCTCAGCCCACCCTGGGGGCAAGGGTGGCATGGCATGTGGTACGGGGGATAGAACGATGGTCCCTGAACTTGCATAAGCTTGCTTAAGCAGGTGCTTTAGATTGCTGAGCTATCTTGACAGCCCTTCAATCCTGTTTAAATTTGGACCCTTTATCGTGAATCAGGTGGTTGTAGTTGTGTTGGTTTGTTTCTGTATGCTTCACTGTATTCTGCTGGTACTCACGGCTGTTTTTGTAGTATACCATGCTGTTTATGTTACTACGGCTTTGTAATATAATTTGAGATCAGGTATTGGGGTACTCTCAGTGTTGCTCTTTTTGCTCAGGATTGTTTTACTTTTTTGGGTTTTTTGTGCTTTTAGATGAATTCTAGGTGTGTGTGTGTATGTTTTGTAGATCTGTGAAGAATATTATTGATGTTTGATGAGGATTACATTGAATCTATAGATTGTTCTTGGTAATACAACCATTTTATTTTATTTTATTTTTATTTTTTAAATTTCTAAATTTTTATTTTCTTTGCTTATTAATAGTTTAATGTATGAAGGAAACATCCAGATTTCTGAATATGAAGGTACATATCTCACATTAAGTCTACATAAAGTAGAGCCTCTATACTGACATATTGAAACTTACTTTCTGCTTAGCCTTTTCTGAATACAACCATTTTAATAACATTAATTCTGCGGATCTATGAGCACAAAGGTCTTTCCATCTTTAAGAGTCTTCTGTTTCTTTCATCAGAGTTATGCAAGTTTTGTTGAAGAGATGGTTCACACCTACACATTTTACTACATTTTTTCAAGCTATTGTGAATGGAATTGTCTCCAGATTTCTCAGATAGCTCATCATTGGTGTGTAGAAAAGCTATTGAGTCTTTACATGTTGATTTTATATCTTGGAAATTTATTTGTTCGTTTTTGACACCAAGGACTGAACTCAGGGAGTGTTGAGGCACATCCTGGCCTTAAAAGGCTTTTACATTTTGAGATAGGGCCTCACTAAGTTGCTTCAAACATCAAATCATTCTACCTCAGCCTCCCAAGTAGCTGAGATTACAGGCACGCCATGCCTAACTTGTCACCATGCTTGGCTTGTCACCATGCCTAGCTCGTGCATATTCCTTGGTAGCTGCTATGTACTTTGACAAAAGGAGCAGATGAAGGTTCTCTGTGACATGCTTGTTCTTCTCCAGGCACGAAAGTCTTCCCCCGGGATGTCCCAGACCTCTTGCTGTAGCTTCTTTGGGCTGTACTTCTCTCTGCCTTGATCACACTGCCTCTGTTTGCATGCTTCCCTCATGATTAGGCTGCTGTCTGCTGCCCTCCTGGAGGTATCCTTCTTGACAACAGTGTACGAAGTAGAAAGCTGAAGGAAGCCTCCCCTTTGTCAGCCAGCCCAGCACCCCATCTCTTTACCTTCTTTTTGGCATCCCTCACCTCTTAGTAAATACTTATTCATTTGGCTTTTCCCCCAACTTGATTATAAACTCCACATGAGTTGGAACATTGTTGGTCACGTCCCTACCTTTGTTTGTACCAACTGGCACGGGAAGAAACGAATGAAGGAAAGAGTGAGTGGTGTAGCTGGTGGCTTGTCATTCATTGGCTGTTTAACACCCCAGCTATGGTGTGTGTGTGTGTGTGTGTGTGTGTGTGTGTGTGTGTGTGTGTGTTTCAGTCTTCCACAGGAGGGAAAGAAGAAGGAAGGATACCTGCTCAGGAGTAGAAGTGTATGAGACATCTGGGCTGTGAGAATTTCTGACACGAAGGGAAGAAGACATGCAGTCCTGGATCCCAACAGTTCACATCTTGCTCTTCCAGAGCTCAGACATGATCTCTGATTTGAGGCATGGAGTAATGGGCTGACATAGAGCCGAGGGCCAAAGTAGTGAGATTTTCTCTGGGTAAAGTTGCCAGATTTAGCACCTGAGAACACAGGATGCACACTTAAATGGCAACCTATGTATATTTTTGTAATATAAATGTGTCCTGAGGATTGCATGAGGCATACTTATTGACTAGGTAAACTTATTTTCATCTAGTGACCCTAGTGAGACACTAAAGGAGGCTGCTATTTGGACCCACTCAAGGACAGTTTCTGGCAGAGCCACTGGACACACAGGTGGTCACACAGCTGGTTGCTGGTGACTGTGATAGCTCAAGGGAGTCTGTCCTTCTTGGGGTTGTCTGCTCAGTGTGTATTTCAGTCCTCCTACCCTTCATGTGAGCACTCCATTTTTGCCCCTGCTTGGGGGTGCTCCTTCTACTCCCCAGACCTTCTCTTCAAGCCTGCTAAAGGGGGTTAAGATTTCAAAACAAGGACTGGGAACATGCAGCCATGCCTGTGGCATCCTGTGTAGAGCCCTGTGCAACCCAGCACCTCAAGTATCCTGGAGTCAGCCTGCTTGTGAGCCCTGTGTAGGTTTTCAGGGTCATTTGCCAACATCTGGTCCTGCACAAATATTGGGACTATTTTCAGATGAAATATCCTCTCCAAGCTTGATTACTTATGAGGCTCAGGTCTCTTCCCCATGGATGAGGCCTGGTTAATATTCATTCCAGAGAGTGAAATTCATTTCAAGCAAAACCAGATCACGTTGATGTGTTAAAAACAGAGACAAGAGTCCCAGTATTCTCTTTGCTGGCCACATGCAGACCTCTGATAGTTACAAGGACAGCTGTGGTCCAGCATTTCGTGTCTTAAGTCCTTTGTTTTCATTGCACTGGCTATTTGCCTTAGTTAAGTGACACAATTACTCTCTTGTCACTTTCCTTTCATGTTAGTTATACAGGGGTAATTCGGAGGCTTGCATCACTGATGGAAAGAAATCACTCTGGTAATGTTTGGTTTGCAGTAATTGTTCCTTTGTTCCTTCCTGTCATGTAGGCCTAGGTCTCTAATCTCAGTGGACAAAGACATAGAATCTCATAATTGACCAGTGGCTGAGCATTAGGAGCATATTGGAGAATAAAGAAATTTTTGCCTCATAGATATGTGAATGTGCACACATGTGCATGTGTGTGTGCTTACACACACACACACACACACACACACACACACAAATATGGAAAGAGAATTGTTCTGTGACATCAGTTTGTTTCCACTTAGACTTACCTTTAGGATTTAGCCATGTGCTTTCTTGCTTCTTGTGTGACAGAGCTGCCTACTCTGTTGCTGGATAAATCCATGCAGATCCCAGCACCAGCCTTAGATGTAGTAAAGTGACGCACACACAAACAAAGAGATTTATTATGAGGAATTGGCTCATGGACTCAAGGAGGCTAAAATGTCCTGTGTTCTCCCTGCTGCAAACTGGAGAACGAGGAACACCAGCAAAAGCAGGGGAGCGGATGGAGCGAATCCCACCGAGTCTGTGGGTTGGAGATGAGATGAGGCATCTTAGGCCACGCCCTGAGCCAGGATAAAAGGCCACAGTCATCTCCCTCTGCCCTGTGTTCCTCTCAGGACCTGCCTGGGCTGCACGATGCCTCCCACACGAGGAGGATAGGTCTTTCTCACTCAGGCTCAGGTACTAATTTCTGTTGGAAACACCTTGGAAAGTTCACCTGGCAACGAAGTTGAAGTGAACTTTATGGCCAGTCAAACTGACACCTGAAGCCAGCTAGCCTGACATGCCAGAGCCTCCGGCCTCTGGTTCTTCATGTGTTTCAGAAGCCCCAGGACAGAGCTGTCAAGAAACAAGTGCAAGACCCTATCTCTGGGAGTGCCAGGTCATGGTGTCCCGAATACAATCCGGCTGGAGCATTTGACAATATTTTCAGGAGATTCTAACTCATGTTTCTAATTAAATAGCACTGGACAGCTTCACTCTTCTCTTTTACGTAGAGAGGAACTCAATGCTGGAGTTAGGTACTTCTACATTGAAGTCAGTTTTAATTATAAAAAGGTCTCCAAAATTGGAGGATTAAAAAGAAAACTTCCCATTAAGGCAGACAGAGATAGCCCCGAACTTTGGCCTCCTTTCATTATTTTCCAGTAGTTGTTATTAGAATCAGCTCACATGGTGAAGCTGCTCCATGATAGAACCAGGACCAGACTGAGTTACTTGACTCCTTGGGCTATTTTTCTTCCTGGTATGTTGTCTCCTGTTTTTCTGAGGGATGTCTAGCCCATGGGTCGAATTAATTCCAGTGACATCTACCCTTTCCATCTTCATGAGTGTCTCTGCTGATATTTCCAAAAATAATGCAGGCTTTTGCTCAGTTATGAAGATTTATTTTCATTTTCCCTTACGGAGGAGGGTCAAAAGGAATAGCTGTTGCGCTCACATTACCAGTGGCTGGGGACAGGAAGTGGACCTTTGGGACAGGAAGTAGACCTTGGGGACAGGAAGTGAAGCTCTCCAGAGAGGCTAGTGAGATGTGGTCACTGCTGTGGACATTAAAGTTTTCTCTCAGCTATGCCTACAGGGAAGCCCTGCTTATTCCTTGGTAACACTGTGGCATTTAGAGTTGATCCATTCTGTGTAGACAAAATGAATGTGAGTTCCTGAATAAGAGGAGTATTTGCTTATTCTTCGAAAACACACATTCCCTGATTTAGCTAGGTTTATATATTTTCATCTCTTTTGTGTCTTTAATTAAAAACTGAGAAGGTCTTTTGCCCTGAAAGATGAATTAGGATAAATGTCCTATTATTAGCACACACCACCTTTGCAGTAGAGTGATTCATACCATGATTAAATGCAAATTGGTGCTTGAGAATAATTAGCCCAAATGGCCTTTCAGCCCAGGAAGCACCCAGTTAATCAGCAGCAGTGTTCATCCAATTTCTTCTTTACTGCATGTTGATGCCTGATTGATCAATTGGGATTTTTTGTTTGTTTGTTTTGGAAGGGCTGGAATCCCACCCTCCAAAATTTGGAATTGATTTTAGATAGGAACAGAATGACCATGCATAATTTGATAGTTTTTTTCCAATTTTCATTTGCATTTTTACTTTCTACTGATACATAAAAACATGAAGATTGTAAATATTAAAGGGAACTGTGCAATTTATTTGGAGTATTGGGGATCAGAAGACAGGGCCTCTTGAGGGCTAGGCAAGCGCTCCATTACTGATTTACACTTCCAACTGGAGAATGATTTGCAAAAGGTTTATTCTTGTGGTGTCTAAGGCAGGTTATACATCTCTGCCAAAATATTTTTCATTTAGTCTAAAAACTTCCAAAATGCTTTCTTCTAGCTTTCTGAAGCACATATTACATTACTGTTATCTGTTGTTGCCCTACTGTGTACCCCAGAACTTCCTGCTGCTTAGTGTACATGGGTGCTCATCCATCACCCCTTCCCCCTCCTTCTCTGCCCTCTACTCGTTGCAAACCATCACTCTACTCGCAAATACTAGGTAATACTTGTTTAAATTCAGTGTCTGAGGGTGATTACGTAGTACTTATCTTCGTGTCTAGCTTGTTTTACTTACCACAATGATCCATGTTGTCATAATATCATGAATTATTCTTTTTGGCGACTCCATGGTGTTCTCTTATGTGTATGTACTGCGTTTTTCTTATCCATTCACCAGTCAGTGGCCACTTGGTTGTTTCTATTTATTGTGTAGATACAGTTTGAGGATTTTAAACAAGAAAATTTACATCCAATGGAGGTGAACGCAAGTTCTGGGTCTATGCAATCATCCTTCCAGCAGTGACAAATTAGAAGCAAGTCAGCAGAATGATTTTTTTCTGGCAAAAAATTGAGATAAATTCAATGGCATCTGAAGACTTAGCATCTGGTGTCACTTGCTTTAGAGCCTGATGTGACAGATGCCCCCGACTCCTCAGTCTGCAGCATCTAGGTCTAGCTAAGTGCTGGGCTGTATCTACTGCTTATGTTCACTTACTGCCCATAATATTAGCTAGTTCAAGTTAGCTATTATTGGGAGGCTGAGGCAGGAGGACTGCAAGTTCGAGTACTGCCGGGATAACTCAGCAACTTATTGAGATTCTGTCAATAAGTTGTTTTGTTTACCAAAAAATAAAACAACATAAAACAAAGGTAAACAAAACAAAATGGACTAGGATTGTAGCTCAGTGGTACAATGTCCTGTGATCTCAAATACCACAAACAGATAAAACCAAAACCTAATTCTGCAAAGCCCTTATGTGTCAGACCCCGAAGAGACTCCCTTGCACTTGTTTTCCTTTTCAGAACTGTTCCATGAGAAAAGTAAAATCAGCATAAGTCACACCTGAAGACCCCGAGGTACAGAGATGGCACATGCCCAAGACTGTGATGCTTCAAGTGGCCTTCTTACCCACACTAGGTTCTGGAATATGGATGCATCTGGTCCAAAAGAACCTGATTCATGGATTGTCATGCTCTTGGAGGCAGGAGTATTTTTAGGAAGAGAAGGTGCCTAGTAGCTTCTCCTCGGTGTCCATGTCTGGAGCACCCCTGTTCTAAAGGGGTCACCAATGGCTCTCACCCTTCTCACCCCCAATTCACCCACCTACCTAAGGCGCATCTCTGAACAAGGGCAAAGTTCACGTTGTCCAGGTACTTAGGGTTTCAGCAGAACTTAATTTATCTTAAGAACTTAACACTCCTTTGTGTTTGGAGTCTCAGGGAGGGTGGAGTAGAACCACAGATAATGTGCTGTGTCTGCTTTTCTTCCCTAAGTGTCCTGCTGTTCCTCTCGGTCTGGAGACTCAGGATAGACTCTGAGCTGCTCCACAGGAAGGGGCCTTTCTGCACTTAGCCCACCTCCTTCAGCAGGTGTAGGCCTCATGACTTAAGATCCCCTCAGTATAATGACAGGATGTTACGCAGTCTTGTACAGATAGAAATTCTCTTCTTTCAGTGGAACATTTTTAGATTAGTACTCTGATAGTCAAACTACTGTTATTATCTTTTCGGATATTTTTTTTTCAAACTAGTAATGTTTGAAAAACATGATATGATATGATATGTTCATACTACAGTTAAATTATGAAAGTAGTGTTGATTAACATTTAAAAATAATTGTATTGTAATTCAACCATTGAAATCATTGTTTTTCTTGGTAACAGTTTTACTATGATGTGATTTACACACCTCAATATATTTGAAATGTACAATTGCATGGGTTTTCCTGTACTCACAGAACTGTGGACACACAATTCTAGAACATTCTCATCACCCTAAAGGGAAACTTTCTGCTGTTTTTCAGTGTGACTTAATTCCTTTATCCTAAAAGAAAGTACCCCCTCTTTATATGATGCCAAGAACAGTTTGTCTACATCTGTTTTTATGATGTGATTCCAGATATAGAGAAAGACAGCTGATTGGTCAAAGTTCCCAAAAAGTTGTCAGACTTAGGAATAGAATCAGTCCTCTGAAGCCAATGATAATGGTTGGGCAAAGAAGCAGAAGTAAAGGGGGAGGGGAAACCTTTAGTAACTCTGAAGACACAGAGAGAATGGAGGGCAGGGAGATGCGAAGATCCTCTGATCTGAGACAGGGAGGATGAGACTTCATGGGCTTTTGCCAGGGGTGGAGCTTGAGGGGCAGGTTTAGTGACGTATAAGGAGTGGATTGGAGGCTCCCTTGTGTGGGCGGGAAAGGTAAGAGGAAGTTGTACCCAGGGCTGGAGTGGGGAAGAAGAGGAAGAGGTCATTGGGAAGCTAAGCTGCTGTTTTGGGGATTCAGCCTTGTTGAACCAGGGCTGATAATTTAGCAGTTTGAACTTGGGCTGGAACCTATCACTCCTGTCTTTCAGTTGTTATGAAGGGGTGATGAATCTCTTAGACTGCTGCCTGCTGCATGGGGGCGTCGTTTTAGGAGCAAGGAAGTTGACAGGAGGATGGCTCATGCCTATGCAGAAGCTAGTGCCAGGTGTTTCAGCAGGGATGGGAAATTTATTGTTACTGCAGTCTCACATCCTGGCCTTAAGAAAATGCAAAGGGACAGACTATAAGACTCATTTTAAGGACAGTTTCTTTTGTTCCATTGCCTTCAGTCTAAGGAGTTGAAGGGATTTAAAAATCTGTCTACAAATAAATGTTTCAAGTACATGGAGTATACTCCGGCAAACATCTTGATGAAGTCTTTAATGGAAGGTAAGTCTAAAAATGCTGAAAAAAAAAAAGGTAAGCAGTCAGCCACAGGGTAAGTATCTACTGATCATAATTTCTACATATTTTTAGTGATAGTTTCCTCTTAAAAGGACAGTGTGGTGACGCTATCTGTAGGTTAATGAAATCCCTGCCTGCTGGTGTGATGAGCAAGAAAGGGGCGCATTTTGCTAGCAAATAGAATGGAAGGTCAGCTGGCGACCCGGGTCTCCAGGGGCTTTAATTCACTTCCTCTAGGAACAGAGGACGCCAATTTCCTCCTCAGGAGGTCAGTAGCGGAGGTGTGGGGTTGCCATGGAGCCTAGGTTGTGAGACGTTCAAAAGTAATTGCCCTGCTGGTTCTGTTTAGCCAGAAGGCTACCCTTAGACTTAGGCAATAATGGGGAAATAATAGCTGCAGTGGTCTTGCGTTGATCCCTGGAGAGAAAGATATATTATTTTCTTTCCCTTTCTCCCACCCCCTCCTTCCTCCTTTCTTTCCTTCCTCGCCTACTCTTCTTCCCTTCCCTAACTACTCTCCAACCTTAGCCTTCTTCTTGCTTCCAGTGGTGCAAGGGCGTTTTATCAGCGAGCGACATCCCAGCCCTTTGACTTCTTATTTTGAGCCAGGGTCTCACTAAGTTGCCCGGGCTTGACTCTCGTGTGGGAACCCTGTCAGTGCTGGAATGACCGGCCCCGTATGAGGCCAGGCTCACCATTTTTCTTTAACACTGTGCGTGCGTGCGTTCGTGCATGCGTGCGTGTGCGATATTGTCATAGCTGCTGTCCCATCCACATATGTTTGGCACTGGCCGTACGCTGAGTGAGATAAGAATGCCAAGGTGAGTTCATTCTCCTGAATTATGACACGTGCATCAGAACCAGGCGCCAAACCAGTGGTGTCACTGAGCTCCTCTGTAAACAGGAAAGAGAGCTTCCCATTGGCTGTGGACAGAAGGCTGCTTATTTATTTTGAGCTCCTGGTGACATAAGCCTTGGTTTGTGCCCCTGGTGACATAAACCTTGCTGACTTCTTGGCAGTAAATAATGTTAACGAGGGGAGTGCTGTAGAGCGCGGCGTGCTAGGTGCTTGCGTGATGCAGGCCAAGCTGCAGAGCCCCTTCCGGCCACCGTGGGCACCCCTGTGCATCTCGTAGAGGATCCAGCCATCACTCGCCTTTGTTCCCATGTAGGTTGGGGGCACCAGCACAGACGAATCTGCGACCTTCCTGTTCCATCAACCTTGTGCCTTACGTAGGCTTGGCTCTGCATGAAAACATCTGCAAGTTTTGATAAAAACATCTTTTCCAGCCTCAAAATAGAAATGAAGATTTTCAAAAGCCCAACATTTTAAAAACACTTTTTTTTTTTTTTTTTTTGCTGGAAAAACAGGTCTTGTCAAAGTAAATTATTTCTGTTGGAGGCATCTGGAAGTTTATATACCAAGATAGTTTCACCAACTCTCTAAAATGTTGAGATCGTTCTCTTTTCAGAATCAGGCTTCTATTCATGGTTATTGGTCCAATGAAAGGTGGACATCTTCAGTTTCTGGAAAGAACTTGTGAAATGTCAAAGTGTTTTTCTTATGGCCTGTGTGTGAGAACACCTGGCATTTAGGGCCTCACTCGTATTCCTTGGTTCCAGCTCTAATTTTGATTTTAAAATAATCCAGAAGAAATAAACCACTGCCTAATATTTGCTTAATGGTCAGAGCTTTTGGATTCTGTGAAATCTGTACATTGCATGCTAGGGTTTCTCCTGGTCAGGAACCAGGCCTTTTGTTGAACAAAGACATCTAGACCTCAGCCAGCATTTCCTTCTGTCCTTTGTTACTCTTTATACATGTTGAATAAAAATTCCAGGAGGCCATACTTCTGGACTAAGCTCCTGTACTAGACTGAATGTCCAGATGGAGTCAGCGGTGCTGACATTCCTCCCCCCAAGGTGAAATTAAGCTGTTTATCTGAAATTCCAGTGAGAGAGATAAGGTCCATGTGTGCCAATCAGGCTCGATTCAATCTGTGCGATTGTGAAATCCCCTCCCTCTGCCTTGAGCAGTACACAAAAAAGAAAACCTGGCCAGGCCTGATGTTAACAAATCAGTTGGTTTCTATTGTTCTGTCTTCCTGTCCTGACCATACCAAGAAATAACTTTGGGATGATTAATCTGTGATTTTTTTCTTTTTGCTTCCTGCAAGCAAACTCTCTCTCTCTCTCTCTCTCTCTCTCTCTCTCTCTCTCTCTCTCTCCTTTGCTCAGGTCATTGTAATGCTTCTTCTATTTTATGGAATAAAGTGTTAACCAAAGCCAATTTTCTAGAGTTGTGAATAAAGCCTATTCAGATTATTTAAACTAATTCACTGTAATTTTTTCCCTTTGACATATTGTTAAGGAAGATATTGTTAAGTGTGTTCTGCTGCCCTGCTTTTTAGGAAACTCTAATAGGAAGAAAAACCATTTTTGATGTCTTCAGAGGAGTCTTTGAGGGCTCAGCAAGGACATTTATACTAATGGGCTTAGTATTGCTTTTTATCTTTTATTTGATATCATAATAGGCAGGAAAGGAATATGCTCCCTGGTGTGTACTGATAGAAGTGTTGCTTTCTAGAGAGATTCAAAAGCCCTGTTTCTTACGTCCCTGACATTCCCTCACAGAGCTGTGATATTCCAAACATGCACCTTGTGGTGTGTTGCTACACGACTGAGGAGGCTGAGTCAAGCTTTTCAGAACTCCAGGGCTCTTCGGTGTCCCTGAATGAAGGCATCCCAAAGCATCTGTGTTTGTACCCCATGTCTACACAGCTGACTCCTGTGCTGCATGGGTCAAGGACCATTAGCTAGATCCAGAAATGATGAACAGCAGGCAGTCTGAGTTGAGAATCACTTATTTTTCTTAGTCTGTGTTTCTCTTTAGCCTTTCCCAGTGCTCTCTTCCATCTAAGCTTGTAGGGGGAAACAGCATACCTGTCTGACAAGAGATCAGAAAATACCTACACAATAAGAATTTTAAAAGGAAGGCAAAATGATGGGTGAGTTTCACAAAAGGCATGTGTGTCTCTGGAGAGAGGACACGTTGGAGGATTTCAGTGCATGTTGGTGTGTGTTTTGATCGTCCTTGAGTAAAGATTACATGATAGACTGAAAAAAGAATAGAAAAGGAAGCAGTCACACATGGAATAATGGATATATTGTGAGTGTCTCTCTCCCACTGGAAAGACCCACTGGACACACTGAGATGTGGGGGGGAAGCTGCTCCTGGGTGTGCCACTCTGGGACCTTCCAGTACTCTGATGGGGTGTGACTGAGTGGCACAGCTTCGTAAAGCTGTCTGGTGCTCTTCACTGAAGCTATGCACCCTACCCAACGATTCTTCCGTCCCTAGCTGGTGTCTTTACTCTGCCTGTGGAATGTGGCTTCCTCCCTCAGCCTCCCCGGCCTCTCATCCCAGATGGGAAGTGCTGGCCCTTCCCCATGGGAACCGTCAGGGTTGAGCCTGTTTCTTTCTGCCTTCCTGGGTTCTGCACAGTGTGATTGCTGCCACATTTCTTGAGCCCAGTTAGAGAGGCACTCCTCTTTGGTTAGATGTGTCTCATGATAACCAAGCCCTCTTTGTTATCTTTGTTGACGCTGAGTGCACAAGCTTGATTTGCAGAAATTGTGTTTAGTAAAGTAGGAGCATGAGTAGAAGAGCCATGGTGCTCTAAGGAGTGAAAAGTGTTAGAAGGTAGGGATGGGCATTTGAGAAGGCAATTAGGCATTCCGAGATGTGGCCTTTTGTTTATATATTTATTGTTTTTACTTTGGAGGTTGGATCTGAAGGAGTTGACGGGCATCCTGATAACAAGGGAAATTTGGATTCAGATACACACCACACCACACACACACACACACACACACACACACACACACACTGAGGAAATAGAAAGTAAAGAGACAGGGAGAAAATAGCCATTTGGAAGCTGAGGACAGAGGCCTGGGACACATCGTTCCCTCAAGCCCCCCTCAAAAGGAAACACTTCAGACCACTTCAAAGTTTCAGACTTGGAGGCTCCAGAACTGTGAGAGAATAAATTTCTGTTGTTTAAGATGCCTAGGCTGTGGTTATTTGCATAGGCAACTCTAGGAAACCAATGGGAAGACCCATGGAAGTGTCTGAGTCTAAGGGAGCTCGTGAATATTGAAGATTTTCATCTAAATTATGATCTTTGTAAAGGAGACAGGTAAAAGAGGTTTGCAAACCCTGTCTTATAAGTAAAGGATATTTATAAGGTCAGTAAGGTAAGATTACCCAAGCAAAACTGCCAGCTGGAATAATGTAGTAGTAATCCCCCTTCTACCTACTGCAGGATGGGTCTTTTGTATGTTGTGTTATCACTACCAGTGTTTGTGCCTAGCCTGGCACCATGTAAGCAAGTTGGTTCTCTTTCTTACTCGTCATGGGAGTTTACTTTTTCTGCATAGTCAATTAGGAAAGAACAGTTGCAAAAGCATTTTGAAGAATACAAGCGGGGGTGTTGGACTCCCTTTTCTTGGCTTGAAAAGCAGGCAAAGAAATCCAGAATCACACACACACACAAACTGTACAGCCTGGATTTTATTCTTCAAGAAACATTTCCTGAGTCTGCTGTGTTCTAGGTGCTAGCTGGGTGCTGGGGCCAATGCATGGTTGACTTAAAAAAATCACAGTCCCTGCCCACGTGGCATTTACAGCTATTGCTGAGGAGCAAGCTTAGACCTGAGGCTCCCTGGGGAAATGCTCACAGGGGCGGGAGAAGGATAGGTTTGGTAATTTGCATGGAAGCAGGCTGGGGGGGAAGCATGAAATCTGGCATTCTAGCAAGACAAAGAGGTCCATGAGTTGGCTAACACCCTTCTGCCACTGTGAGCTTCCTCCATTTAGAAACTAGCCAAGGTGTCTTGTCCAAAGTGAGTTCCATAAGAAAATGATGAGCTTTGAATTGTAAAGGCTGTGTTATTACTTTTTTTTTTTTTTCTTCAGTACTGGGGATTGAACTCAGGACCCTGCGCTTACCAGGCAGGAACTTATTCTGCTGGGCTATCTCCCCAGCCCTGTTATTACTGTTGATTCTTCTTTCTGCCTGAGCCCGAAGGGGAGAGGAAAAGCAAAGCTGTCTTCAGTGTATTTCATTTGAAAAGTAAAGTTCACTCATTTGTTTCCAGATGGTTCTTACTTTCTATCTGGAAGAAAATTCGTGTTTGAAATTGTTTCTCCTCTCAGGAGCTATTTATCTTGACATGAAGGTCAAGTTTTAAAACTGTGTTGCAATATATATACTTTCATCCATGAAAACTTGGAGTCCGGAAGAATCTTCTGGATACCAAGAGCCATCAAATCCTGACTCCGTATTAATACGTGCTCTAAGAGTCCCCAAAGGGGCCATTCTCAACAGAGAACTTACGCAGATGAATCAGGAGCAAGCAGAACAGGGAATTTCTAGTTTGGTGGGAGCTACTGGGGGATCTTTTTTTTTTTTTGTATTTTAGGGAAGGGTCTGCAGGGTGTTCAGGGTCTCACTACTAGATTGGTCTTGTAGTGATCCACCTGTTTACAGCCTCTGGAGAGCTGGAATTACAGGCATGTGCCACCATGCCCAGTCTCAGTTGCTGTCTCAGCCTGCCCCAAGGGCAGGGTCAGCACAGCAGGCATGGGGACTGAACCCCTGACTCCTGAGCCTGCTTGCAGGTCCTAGGGGATCTTTGGAAGCCACAAGGGGTCTCTAAACCCTTGAGAGCACTAGAAAAGCATGAAGCTGGGAGAGTTGAATCCACACCCATATTCAGGCTCTTAATCTTCCGTGTATTACTGTACCCAAATATTTGCTTCTTCCAGCCTCACTTGTTCACCTCCTCTCCTACCTGTGTACTTGCACCATGACCATGCTAAGGGATTGCTTGATTTAGGCCTTTATGCTAAATTAATCCAGACTCTACTCATCATTTTATAGCTGGGAATGAGAGAATCGCAGAATGTCACAGTGGATGGAACTCATCTCAGACAGATGAAGAGCTAAGCTATTTTTCACTATTTGTGCAGATTTTATTACCTATTTGATATATGAACATGACCTGTAATAGCAATGGAAACCAGGGAATTATTGGATCTGAGAAGGAAACAGAGTTGGAGGATTTACACGTGCATCTAGCTGGACTAGGTGGGGAAATAAGTAAGTTTTTGTTTTTTGTCTTCGAGACTGTTTCTGGTTACCATGGAAGAGGAACAACTCAGTCATCACAATATGATGCAACACAACACAACACAACACAATACAATATAATACAACACAGCACAAACAATGCAATACAATGTAATATAGTATGGTGAAGTTTTGCCCAAGATGCAACAAGGATCTCTGTGGGCAAAGGGGAGGAATAAACAGGGAAGGATTCAGAAAAAAGCCAGTATTTAACCTCCATGGAATAAACTCAAGTTGTTGGCCAGCTGAGAAAGGTATTTTAGGCAGGGAAGAGCAGAGAGACTAATGCTCCTGCTCTCAGAGGAGGGCGTGTCTAGCAATGGACAAGGTGGAGAGAGTGTAGCAGGTCATATGGGGCAGTATGGAGGCAGAGTAGGGACCAGGGCAGGAAAGGTGTGCTGGGACAGATTCAGAAGCATCTTCTATGGAGCCTGGGGCTTCTCACGAGGTGGCAATGAGCAGCAGTAGGGGCAACAGAAGGTCACGTTTATATTTGGAAAAACCCTGATGGCACCAGCATGGAGGTGGCTCGGACAGGGTTGAACCTGGAGATGAGAACAAAGCTGGAAAAGTCCTGTTTGGGTCCAGAGATGCAGATGTGAGCGACATGGCTTTGAGTCAGTCTGCTGCAATGTCAGGAGCAATCTGCCATCTCATTCTGCTGCGCTGAGAGCCCCAACTGTCTGGACTAATTGTCTACCAGCTGTACCAGGAGTGCACCTTGGTGTAACGCTCACTCTTCCCAGGTGGGTTTTTATTTATTTATTTAATTACTTGAAATTGGAAATGGAACTCAGGACTTTGAGCTTGCCAGGCAGGCACTGTGCTGCTAAACTACTTCCCCAGCCCTCTTCGCAGATTTTGAGCCCAGATAAAATAAACCAGTTACTGGGACTGTCCATAGCACAGGGGATGTAACAAAAGTCCCTTAGTTAGGAGCTTACATTTGAGTTGGGCAAGAACATCAGTAAGTCCTCTGCACTAGACGCCACATAGCCTTGAAGGTGTGGGCCACACGTGGGGAAAGGAGCTTGCAATTTACAGTTGAGGCCCAGCAAAGCTTCACGGAGGTGATGAATTCAGCATATGACCTCTGAGGCCTTCCTATCGAGAGCAAAGGTATTTAAAGGTGGTCAGATCTGGTCTCAGAATGTGGTCCAAACTTGCATTCTCTGGAAAGGGCAGCCAGACTGAGCAGAGAAAAGTCACCTCCAGTGTGCATGATGGAAAGAGGTCCCTGTAAATGCTCCACTTCTCAGCGTGGGACTGCTCTTGAATATTCAAAACAACTTAACACTTCCTCCTGTCCTTGAACCCCCAATTTATTTACACAGGGAGGAGCAAAGTTTGGCTCAGCTGTAGCCTCTGTTTGCTCAGTGAGGTCTTGCTTCTCGCTCAGCTGGCCAGCAGATTGGACGTTTCAGGCACAAGAAGGTCACCTGATTGGCCCCAGGACACACAGAGAGCCAAAACACAGGCCTCGCATTAGTAGTATTCTGTTTTCTTAGTTACAAAGTTTCTGGGTGCTCTGTGCCCGGATGGACTACGTTCCCTAAGAACACACAGCTGGAGCCTCAGTGGGGAGCAGCGAGGTAGAGGGACAGGTCTGGCGCAGATCCCTGTGGAAGAGAAAGCCGGGACACACCTGCAGTTAGAAGGTCACTTCTGCACGTGGCTGGAAGGCCACCCTTGTGGGCAGCTAGTGCAGTTGGCTCTTGGGTTAGTATCTGCCTTGAAGACTGCACCCCAAGTTGTACCTTTGCCCAGTTACATTCTCCTTTCTTTCCCCAGGCCCCGAGTAATTTCACGTTCATAAGCACATGGCTGGCTTGGGAGTTTCTGGGTGGAAACTTCATGCAGCTGTGGGTGAAATCTTGGAGGCAGGTGCAGTGAGGATGTGGTCGGCGCGGATTCAGGAAACGTACAGAGCACCTTTGCAGGCACTGCCGCTTGCGAGTCTCCCTTTTTCTTCGCAGAAACCTTCTGCTTAAGTCTTTCAGACGAATGCATTCATCTTTGGTTCTTTGAAGTCTTACTTTTCATATCTACTTAAGCTATACGCCTGTCTTCTCAGGAAGACTGATGTGAAAATAATGCTTTTGGAGAAATTCCGTCGGGGCCAAGTGCGTACCTGGCAGGCTTCCCTTGATTTCCCCTTCATCCCCTTCCTGTGGGAACGTAGGCAAGGTCTCTGGCTCTCCCGACTTTGGTGTTCATATCTGTAATCAGGACACGAGGTAATCTGAGGGATGACAGCAAGATTTAATGAAATGAACACACAGTGACTCGCATGGTGAATAGTCGCTTAGTCCTCTATTTCCTGATTCACTCTGATTTGGATTCTAATTAAATCATCTTTATATTTCATTTTGACCAACTCCACTCCAACAAGTCAGGGGATAAAAAACTCTGCTCACCCCTCTCAATTCCCCACCCCGCCAGGACCCAGCCTGCTTGTGCTGGGAAGCTCATTGCCGGTCTTTGTCCTCCGCCCCTTGCCTTTTTAAATTCCTCCAGTCCTCCTGGCCCCCCACCTCTTCTCTCTTCCTTCCAATCCTCTCCAGCCATCAGCACACATTTTTGTTCTGTTTCATTATGAAAACTTCAAACACAAGAAAGAATAGTAGTAGGGGACAAGTATGGTCATGCACATGCCTGTGCCCACCAATGAGAAGGTTCATGGTTTTTGCAGATTTTCACCTTCTTCAGCTAAGGTAAGATCAAATCAAAGAAATCGTGAATCTTCTTTCTAAATAGTTCTTTGTGCATGTGTGCATCACAAAAAGTTAAGGACTGGTCATGATATATTCCAATAGCGTTACCACACCTTGCAAAGTAAAACTCCAGAGATACATTATTAATATCATCTAATATTCACTCCAATGTGTAAATATAGTATTGTCTCCCTAGTGTAGGAATCTGAAAGAGTAAATAAAATCTGAAAGTTAGAATAGATACTGTGAAAGGGAAAGAAACTGTTCAAAGGGAAGGAATAAGTGGGATGAGTGAAAGGAGAAGAGAAAGGAGGGAGG
>NW_004524578.1:11809832-11811604 GCF_000260255.1 Octodon degus | reverse complement strand
ATGTAATACAATATATATTATATACACACACATATAGGAGAACTCGGATAATTGTACTGCTGATTTCTGCTGATCTATTGAAAGGAACCGTTAATACTTAATTTTTTTTGACCGAAGTTTTGTGACTAATTTTGTGTGCTTATATACGGTAATCCAAGCACCTAATTTGAAGACAAAAATATGCAATGTAACAACCATTGTTGATTTCTTATCATTTTGTTTAGCAAAATTGTGTTATCATTTCTAATGTTTTTTTATTTTTCTGTTTTTTAATTCTCTTTAAAAAAATCCCTCTATATTAAAAAAAAAATCCACAGTCCCTGGTCAGCCACCTTCTGTATGGCTCATAAGGACCAGAACCCAACCACGGGCTACGTACTCCCAAGGCCCTCAACCACTTCCTCTCGGCCCTCAGCTCATTCTGTGAAGACTGGTTCTCATCACCAGGGCTGTTGTCCTCCATGAGCAGCCCTATTTGGAAAGGACCAGAGGGCAACAGCTGAGTGAAAGCCCAGCCCAGTGTCACCTGGGGTAGAGGTGTTATCATTGGCCTTCACTGCCTACTTGCAACTGTGAAGGCCCCCACCTTCGCTGTACACACAAATCCTTCATTCCTTGGGAAAGGAATTACAGAAACTTTCTGAGGATCTTTACGAAGATGGTGAAGACAGCGCACATGGGATGTTCAGTGCTCCCCCTGTGTGCAGAGGCTCAAAAAGTCCAGAGATTCTTAGCAGGGGTGATGACAGTCGTGATGGCTGCATCTAAGAAAGTAGGTCTTTGGGTTTTCTCCTTGTCATCAGGAATCTTACTGAAGGCACATTTCCAAGTCTCCCTTTCACCAAGGATGAAATAATCATAGTATTTCCTAGCACTTTGAGAAAGTGAGATATTGTGGAAAAAACATATCCTCTTGCTGGATGCCCAAGAGGGCTTCAACAACTGGTAGTACATATACCCCAGGTGTAAAAATTGTATTGTGTCATCCATTTCCATCCGATTCATTTTTCTATTTCTCCCTCTACCTACCTTTATCTTTTCTCTTTCAGTCCTTACTATGTATGATTAGGGATACATCCATTTCAATATATATGCAGTGTAGTGGCAGGAATATTTGTTTAGTATGCTAGGTGTGGACCCATCTTTTAGTAAACATCTGTCTAGAGGTAATTCATGAGCATAGTTCATTTATTGGAAAGGCAAGAATAATAATATCTATTCTGAAAAACCTGAAGGGTTCGTGTGATGCTTACAAAATGTCCATAGGGTGAAATTGGCCTGGAAAAGGGCAGCAGTGTGGGCTGACAGGCTAAGTCCAAGGTACCGAAGAGATGAATGCAAATTCCAGTGATGTGAAGTAATGTGTGAGTATTGAAATTAAAGGTTAAAAATCACATTCATCTTTTCGGGCTTATTTGGTTTTCTTTGCCAGGGAATGATTCCACCAGGATTAGCTCTCCTCTGAGGATCAAGGGGAGGGTCAATGGTGGGGGTCATGTTTAATGGGAAGTCATGTTAACCCACGCTTCCCTCCAGTGTTTGATTATCAAGTAAGACACTGCAGGGGACACAAAAGCTCAAATGCCAAATCAAGCGGTTCAATCACAAAGTTTAACCAACTGATTTAAAACACTCAGTGAGAAGCAAGAGGAATGAGATGGGGATTAACATACCTATGGTTAGGTACAGCAGGTATAGAACCATTCTTTCTGACTTCTTTATGAGGCAATGTTCATCTCCTCTCCTCCTTCTCCTCTCCTTCCCCCCTCCCC
>NW_004524578.1:11796755-11809710 GCF_000260255.1 Octodon degus | reverse complement strand
CCCATCCCTCCTCCCCTCCCTTCCCCTCCTTTTCTCTTTCCTTCCCCTACCAGTCTTCTCTGCTAGAGTTATGAAGATGACTGGATAACAACGCAGCTGACAGGTAAGAGTTGCCCAAGGCTGATAGACAAGTTAGGTTCTGTGAGGGCTGGAGACAGCTATGCCTGGTCAGTCCTGAAGTTTGGTCACAGTGCAAGCTCACTACTTAGCCTGCTGGCTTTTAACTGCTTTTAAGGCAGAGGATGGGCAGAGCTACAGTGCATGTTCCCAGTGAGGGCACTGGTGGATTCTGAGGGCTCAGGCGCACATCAAGTGACTTTCAGTGTTTGGCGCTCCTGGACCCATCCTTCCGTCCTTCCTTCCTTCCTTCCTTCCTTCCTTCCTTCCTTCCTTCCCTCCTTCTCATCTCCCCTAGCCCGCATTTGCAGTATGTGCCCCCTTAACTTTATCTGTGTTTACAATGCATCACTCTGCTTTATTCCCTTTGTCCTCATCTTACTTTCTGGGGTGAAGTTCCATAGCCTTGGACAATGCAGCAAATGTCCGTCACACCCTGCTTCTCAAATCGCTCCTCTAAAGCAAGTGTGAACCGAAGACTGCAGAGCCACCAGAGGCAGGGAAGCAAGGCCACCCGAGCTCTTCCCCCTGGGAGTCCAGTGCACCATCCAAGATTCCCTAAATTCCTTCCTGTCCTGGGGTGAGATGAGGAAGCTCAAGGAAAACAACAGAGACCTGGTCTAGACATTCAAAGCAGAAGAGCAACCCAACACTACCCTGGGTTACAACTGAGACCAGAGGAGTAGGACTGTCAGTCAGCCTTTCTCTGCAAACCCCCTGGTGTCATAGTTCAAGATAGACAGAGCTGGCTTGAAAGCCCAGCTGTGCCAGTTGGCTAAGCAACGTGACCTTGGAGTGTTTCTTCTTTTTCCAGCCTGTAAAATAAGGAGATGCAGGTGGCAATGAGAATTATACTAGAAAATACATGCAAAATGCTACTTCTTGAGACCGGCTTGAAGTTGGGACTCAAATAAACATGAATTGTGCTGTTTTTCCCTATCTCTCTTCTCACTTTTTCACTGTAGGCGCTATGTTGTCCCTGAGCTGATGGTGACAACAGGCTCTTGCTGCAGTTTTGACTAGCAGTGACAGAAGTGGCTTTGGCTTTGCCCTTCTCCCTCAACAGTGAGAAAGCTTCGCTGTGGTAGGACCTCTTCTGCTGCAGACACTGCCACGCAGCCTGCGGCTGGGGCTCCTCAGGGTTGCTCTGTTCTCAGCCAAGAGTGCTTCAAAGAAGACACACAGAGTTGTGCTGTGGACTGACATCCACAGCTGCCAGGGGCAGAGCTGCACATGGCAGGCCTTCTTGTTCCTCTAGAAGAACTCGGAGTCCCCTGAGAACAGTTTCCTGTAAGTGTGGGTGTTTAAGTGGCTTGTTTTGGTGTTGTTTTTGATACATGCAACTCCTTCCAGAGGCGAAGAAATGAAAAACCCCTGCCAGAAAATCATCACAGAGGGATAAATAATATCATAACCATATTCCGCAGGCCAACAGTCTTTCTGCACATTCTCATCCTCCAACGCCCTCTTCCCAGTCTTCAGCTCCAAACTTGTAGAGATTTCAGCAAAGAGGCTCTAGGCGGGGAAACGTCCCACAGCTGGCTTGGCTTGGGGAGGCCGCCCATGCTAGGACAGGAGCATTCCAAGGTAAACAGGCTGCGTTATCGCTCCACACTTTCCTGGCATGAAGGGCCTTTTCCCAGCCTGAAAATATATTTTGTTGGATAAAGGACAACCAGTTCCCAGGTAAACACACGAGAGGCTTGCAGGTGGCATGGTCCTTTGTGTTCGCCAACCAGATGTTTCTCTGTGGGGCTTGCTTCTAGGCCCTTGGGATGCCTGAGGGCTGAACTTAAATGTCACCTTTCTCCCTTTCAATAAAATTAAGCAACATTTTCATGGGAGATTTCCCCAGATGAGCTGCAGATTTCACTTGCAAATGATTAGTGTGTTTGTGTCAATTCCTTTCTTTCTTTCTTTCTTTCTTTCTCTCCCACTCTCTCTCTCACTCTCTCTCTCTCTGTCTTTTCTCCCTTTCCTTTCTTTCCTTCCCTCCTTTTTGCTTTCCTTTTGCTTTTTTGAATGAATATTAGGCTAGAAAGTAAAGATGAAAATGTTTAAGCAAGGAACCACTAGAGCCAAGCTATACAAGTAACCTTGGGGAGATTTGTTTTTGTTTTTGTTTTTGTTTTTGTACAGGGTCTCACTATGCAGTTCAGACTTATAGTGATCTTTCTGTTTTCAGCCTCCCCAGCAGCAGGGATTACAGGCCTGTACCATCACCCCTGGACTCCATCCCTGGTGCGGTATATGGTACCAGGGATCGACTCCCAGTCCCTGCACTTGCCTAAGTAATTACTTAGTCCGCTGAGCTATCTCACTAGCCCTACCTTGGGGAGCTTTACCTGTGAAACTTATGCCATGTCCCCACACTTTGGGATAGCATCGGGTGCAGCAGATGTCACCCATATGCACTGCTCCAAAGTAGAGCCCTTGAGGAAAAGGGCCAGGACCAGTTTTGCTGCTCCTGGGCAAGCTGGCTGGGTGGAAGGGACATCTGGGGATGTCAGGACACCATGGGTTCTCTTTTCTTGGCAGTGTACTGGGAATCGGGTCAGTTTGGAGAAGGCCGAGCACACCAGATTATCTGAAAAGTTGAAAGAGGCAGAAACAGGAACAAACTTCAGGTTGAAAGTGTAGAGTCACTGAATTTCACTCCAAATTTCAATCTCATGTGCTATTTATTTAGAAAGGCTCTTCTTGTTCTTGTGGAACAAGTCTGGGCCTAAGCCCTCAGCTTGCTTGTCTGTAGCAGGAGGAAGCCTGCATGAACCCATTTGTCTCTGAGGTCTTAGAATTCCTGGAGAAGAAGGGACACCTTGTGCTCCCCTTCCCCTTTCCCAGCCCGTGAGCAGCTCTGGGTCATCTATGTGCTCTGTCACTGAGTCATGGTGTCATCCCACCTTCCCAGGGCTCACTCAGAGCATGGCAATGACATTGCTAGGATCTCCCTCCAATGTTTAGGGGAAGAAGCCCTAACAGCCCAAGTGGTTGAAGCTCAACTGTGCAAAATTCACAAAGCATGGTGGGCTACATGAGAAACTCAACATCCCTCTGAAGTATTATGTGGTTTTCAAAGCACTAGAGTTCTAAGATTGCATTTGTAATCTTATTTGATCTTTAATAAAACCTTCTACTAGCATTATTAGTTGTGGTTTATAAAACACCCTGGCTGATTCTTCTTGACTCTCAGGACAAATTTATGAAATAGGTGGCACTAGACTCCCTGCAGAGGTGAATTAGGGTGGGCTCACGGAGTTATGTGATTTGCCTGAAGAAATTTGCCTATTAGTGGCAAAATCCAAATCAAGCTGAACCTCCTAACTCCATGTTTAGTGCCTTGGTGCCTGGGAGTTCACTGGAGTAGGTGGCACTGTTCATGTCTTATAGGTAGAACATTCAGTGGGGGTTAGTCAACCTGTCACCAAAAGTAATTTGGGACAGACTCCATTTTTTTAAATTTTAATTTTTGTTAGTATGTGTTTGCTGTACATAGTGATTACATGCATCATGGGAGGTTGGTACACAGACATAGCACAGATTAGTAATTTTATGTTTTTTCCTCTCCCTTCTCTTCCCCTTCCTTCTGTCTCACTGTCTTCTACTTATGACAGAATCTAAGAAATAATTCAGATTTCCTGATTCCTAGTATTACATGTTTTCTGGATCCCTAGTATGCTGTAATCAAATTTGCGATGGTGGAGGATAGTTTGTGATCATATGAAACAGATGAAATACAAAAATCCTATCCTAAAGAATAATTATAGACTTATCATATTTATATCATCATACTTCATAACATTAGTGGCTACCAAAACCCCCTACTATGACCTAGCCATTCCATTTTAGAAATCCTTCTTCCATCTGTCCTTTTCACATTACTAGTAGTTGTGTGTGGAATGTGTCTAACCTGCAAAAGCTGCAGTTTTGCATGCGAGACATGGCAGATAATTACACACGGGTTGCGCCTGAATTTCTCATCTACTGACAAAAGTGACAGAGTCAGTCACAGCCTTGTGATTTCCTTTGGATGGAAGGCACTTGTTTTCTTTTCCAATTAGAGTTTTATGGAGAAGGTTCAAGGGTCTCTCCGGATTGACAGGAGAAGGAGTAACTGTGGCATGAACTCTGTCACCCGCAGAGGGACTCGCCATCTCTGGGGTGTGCGGTCACCCCCGGGCCCCTGGCAGCTGCAGTAGCTGTCACGCTTGCTTGGCCTGTATGGAAGTGGCCTCAGCAAGCGAGATGCCAGAGGGTACCTGTGGTTGTCTTTTGTTTCTAAGCAGTGAACTTGGCCTCTCTGGGCTAGATTGCAGCAGTGGGGGTTCTGGGCTGCCCTGTGCTTCTCTGTATTGTTTATCCCCTCAGCTGTACTGTAAGCCCTTCATACCTCTTTTCATTGTAATTATTCTTCAGGGACCTAACACAGCCCCTGGCATTGGGCAGGAACAGATGTGAAATTCTACACATGCATGAAGAATGAGGAATGACACTTAGATGTGGCATTAGAGGAAGCACTGTGTGTCCCCGTAGTCTAAATGCTTCCGTGTCCATTTGGGACAGCAGGGCTTCATGCTTTAAGGAAGAGGAGGCGGCTGTTTGTGAGTGACAGACTTTTTCTGGAGAAATTTACTTTCATTTTCTGGACCTGGCTTGATAAAATAGGAATGAAGGTTTTGGAAAGTGCTGCTGTTGAGTGAGTGCAACCAGAGCTCCTTGGCAGAGTGGCCAGCACCCTTCTGTCAGGGCCTCACTACGTGCTGTGATGTCGGCCCTGGGTACATCACCTCGGGGACACGCCCACCCTCACCCCGCCTGACCCCACGGAAAAGCACCCTGTCTGTCCGTCCTCTACTTTCTTTGGTTTGGAGAAACTCTGGCACATACTGGGCTGAGATCAAAAGTGATACCCTTAAAAATTATCTATTGCTCTCTGCTGGTGCCTTCTGTAGTATTTTGTGTAATTATTGCTGTTGTTTGTGTAATTATGACTTTATTGATCACATTTGAACAGAATTACTGGAAATGGCTAACCTATGTTTTTTCTTTTCTTTTCCTTTATTTATTTATTTATTTTCTGGAACCGGGGATTGAACTCAGGTCTACTGAGCTATCTTCCCAGCCCCTTTTCTTTTCATTTTATGAAAGAAAACCTTTTTCATAACTAAATAATAAAAGAATTGTAAGAGTTATTATGCTGTATATCATTATCTTTGAGGTAGTTCCTGAGTTCAAGACATCAACCAACAAGTTTCTCACAAAAAACACACAGAAAATAACACAAAATTTCTTTTCAATGAACTAAGATCAACTTTTAGTGTAAATGAAACAAATTAATATATATTGAAATATATTATTGTATATATATTTAATATATTGGGTACAGGTCTCACTACACAGTTCAGACTCATAGTGATCCTTCTATGTCAGCCTTCCCAGTGCTGGGATTACAGGCATGTGACTGGCTTGGCATGTAGTACTTGGGATTGAATTTGGGTCCTTATGCTTGCCAGGCAGGTGCCTAGACCACTGAGCTCTCTCCCCAGCCCTGAAATATTTTTAAAACAACAGAATATGTAGTTGAGCAAGTCCTCGAACTTCTCCCTTTTTCCTATTTATCTGTCTTCTATTTTTCTATTTTACTCTATCTCTGTCTCTGTTTCTGTCTCTCTCTGTCTCTCTGTCAGTCTGTCTGTCTGTCTGTCTGTCTGTCTGTCTCTCTCTCTCTCTCTATATATATATATATATATATATATATATATATATGTTATGCTTTTAATTTATTTTTATTTTTTATGCATTTGGTACAGGCTGTACAGGGTCTCACTACATAGATAGAACTTGTAGTGATTCTCCTGTTCTCAGCTTCCCAAGCGCTGGGATTATAGGTGTGCGCCACCATGCCCAGTCTTATCCTATGATTTTTTAGTCTCTAGGTCTATATTCTCTTCATTTTGGCATCCTCAAATTCAGAAAAATGCTTGGTACAGATTGCATGTTTAAATCTTTGATGCATAAACAGTTTACAGGCTCAGTAAATGAGAGTAAAAGGAAAAAAGGAAGGCTATCACATATTTTAAATTTTTGGAACAAAAGTGAAATGGCTTATCTACAACTCTAGATCAACAGACATTCGTAGCGTGATCTAGCAGGTGAGAATCTACTTCCCAGCTCAGCACCTGGCAAACATTAGTGCATAAAGTTTTGTGACTGAATGAAATGAAGGTACGAAGACATGGCCTGAGATTCTTCTGCAAAGATGAAGACTGACCTTGGGCTCTGATCATTGATGGATTGGGCTTGTGTTTAGTTATCTTTTCTTATGCGCCTTTTCCTATGCATTTTGTCCCTTTGTCCCTGACTCAACCCAAGCCCTGGGGCCCCTAATGTACTGAAGATAGGACAGCTGATATGGTAAAGTTTCTAAGCTTTGCGAAATACGGTACCACATAAAGGCCCACTGGTTTATTTTTAAACCTGATCTTCCTTCCTTGGGTTTCTGGCATCCGAGATCATTAAAAATAGATAGCATTTTAGACATCTTAAACACCTCTCTTACTTTATTTCCACCATTAGTTTTGCTTTTTCTTCCTGTGGTTCTCTGAGGTTGAAGAGCTAAACCTCAAGGTCACTTTCCTTAGCAGACAGTCTTTGCCCAGAGTCCACATTCCTATTTGTAGGGTTTTTTTTTTTTTTTTCACAATGTGCAGATTTTCATAGAAAGATGGCTCATGAAACCGAACCTTGTGTGCTAAAACTTGAGATCCCAGAATTAATCTAGTCATTCAAAGTTATTTGGCTTTGATCTGCGGGTAACAGGGAGATGATCTATCTGATAATGTGTTTGGAAGTTGAAGCTCTCTCTCTCTCTCTCTCTCTCTCTCTCTCTCTCTCTCTCTCTCTCTCTTTCTGTCTGTCTCTCTCTGTCTTTGTCTCTTTCTGTCTCTGTCTCTGCCTCTATGTCTCTGTCTCTCTGTCCATCTGTCTGTCTCTCAGACGTTGACATTTCACCGTTAGCTGGGCAGCAGAAGAGCAACCTCAGAGCCTAATATTCGCTCTTCTTTGTGAGGCATCTGGGACCATACTGAAGTCCTTCCCTACCTCAGCACCGGTGTGGTGCGGCTCAGATCCTCTTTCTTATTTCCTCACCCTCTCTGGTCCCTCCCTCTTAGCATTTGCACCCATCTCTGTCTTCCTTTCTCTGTGCCAAGTTTCTTCGAGGTTGGGAGCTACTTTTCTCATCTTTGGCCCTTGTGTGCCCCACAGCCTACCATAATTTGCAATACTCACCTTTTGAATAAATATAGACTTTCCAAAAGGATCGCAGATCCCAACATATACCAGAGGCCGAGTTGTTAGAGCGCATTGACATTTTCATTCTGAACCCCCATGACTACAGGGATTTCATTTTCTCCCAGCCTGAGTGCTCTAAGTACTCTTGTCAAAATAATGAAAATGTTGCCTGGCTGTGTCATTGATCGAATCTCAGGGAGTGAAGAAACAAGCTTCGGAAGGCCTGGTTCTGCTCTCAAAGGCCCTAGACACGAGGCTGCCACACAAAGTCCCTTGTGAAAGGCTGGTCTGGGTGTCTGACAAGCTGCAAATGCACACTTTCAGTCTTGCTCTGTAACAGTGTCTGAAATCAATATCCCCAGCACTGAGAGGGCCGAGGGTCAGAGGCTCACAGTGTTGCCTCTGACATTTCAGCAGCATCATAGCTGTCCCCGAGGGCAATCTGGCCTCATTCAATCCCAGGGTCACGCTGAGCTGGGGAGACTCTGGGCTGTCCTCTAGAGAAACCACGGAGTAGTTTTTGATCTGTGCAAACTGGTGGGAGGAAAAGTGGCCTGACACGTCCGGCTTCTGCTTTTTTCCAAACAGGGCCTATTTTAATTCAGTGAATTGATTTGTAGGGCTAATGCCATAAAGAGTGATTCATTTTTGCACTGGGTAAGACAAGCAGAGCCTACAAAGCTGTTCTTGGCGAGTTCCCAGGGCCACACCATGCCACAAGGGGGTGGCCCGTGATGGGCAAGGACACCCACAGGCTCTGGGCAGAAGTGTGAAATGTTCAGTGCAGTGCCTCCTGCTGAATAGCCATACCCTGTCCAATGTTGTGATGGACAAGTCATTTATTAGAGTCAACATCTTGTCCTATTTTTTTTTAATTTAATTTTATGGAGAAACAAATAGCAATGAGACAGTTTCAAAACAGGTCAGTAGGACAGTTACAATAATTAATACATTGCATTCTTTTTTACATTGCATATCATTGTCTTCAGAGTGGTTATTCATGGTACAAGATGCAGACATGATATCCTGTCCAAACACTATTAGTACAAATCTTTTTTCTCATTGAATTAAGAGAAAGTAGCTGTATATCTATCCTAACTATTTTGTATATACAGATACAAAATGGTCCTTAATTTTTTTTTTATGAGCAGAATATAGTTATTGAGAGAAAGAAAGCTCCTGTCCTGAGAGAGTGACAGGAGAGGGGCCCCGAGAGGGTAGTTCCCCCCAGGAAGTTGTCTCTTGCAGGGACTTTTATAGAGGAAAACCACGTGCTGAGGTGGGTCTAAGGTGGTCAAAAGACATGGGAACTGCTTAGTTGGGCATGAGGTGGGACAAAACTATGGTCAACCAATGAGATTACAAGCACCATTGCTCAGGTAAAATTGATTAAATCCAATATCAAATGGGAAAGCAAGTCATATAGCAAGCGGGCACGAATATGGAACAGGGTCTCTTCCTGTTGGGGGATGGGCTAGTGACTCATTTGGGCTCTTTCAAGTTGATTGATACTATTTAGGATATCAATCCCTAATGCCCATCCCTAGGGAAGTATGTAGCTGTGTTTCCTTTTTCTTTTGTCTTGTTTTTGAGATGTGACCCACATGGGAGTGTCTGTCTCTTCCAAAAGTTGCAAGGTCACCTTGTCTTCCATCTTGTCTCCTTGTGGGCCTGACCCTGTCTAACTGCCTATAATATTTCTATCTAACTCGGGTGCCTACAATATTCCCCGCTCTGAAGAAGTAACCTGAACTGCCATGAGGGAACTATGGGCGACGACTGCTCTGGCTTCTTCAAGCTGAAATGGGTCATAGTTGTTGACCGGCAGTCAGATATATTCTTCAGAGGTTCTATCTAAAGGCCCTCAATAGACACCAGGCATTACAGCTTTGAATCTGCATGATTACCTGGGTTTTGGTATCTTCTAGAAATAACAAATTATCTGAGAGATTAGAACATATATAATCAAAGCACGAACATTCAAGCTAACAAGTACGTTTATAAATTTTTTGAGACCTAGCAATTGTAACTCACTAGCTCTTAGAACCATTTATTTATGGAGTCTGACAGTTTGTTGTAAGTCTGTCTAGCTTTAGTTAAGAGAGGTCACACATGTATTCACTATCAACCTGAAATACCTGAGTTATATTAAAAATCATCCAGGCTTACATACTCATCATGAAATAAAAAGCATTTAGTCACATTAAACTAATGTCCCATTCAGTGTTTTGGATATGGCCCCATGGTAAGCAAGGGGCACTGCCAAGAGATTTTGCCTTTCAACGCTGTGGCTCTGAGTTTTACATCACAAATACAACGCCTTACTCTATCTATAGGCCCAAAGCTATTGGATACTGCATAAGCCAGTTTCTTTAGAACATTTTTATGCTGACAGGTTGTTATCTGTCCTTGGGAACCTGTTTTAACTAGTGAAATACTTTAAGTCTTACACATGAATATCAATATCTTTTTTTTCTTTTTTTTCAAAATTTTATTGATAAACAGCAATGTGACAGTTTCAAATCAAATCAGAAGTACAGATTCAACAAATAACACACTGCATATATTCTTCTTAGTGGTTAATTGCTGTACAAGATGCGGACTTGAGATCCTATTTACAAATACCACTAGAACAAATCATTCTATTCATTAAGAGAATGCAACTATATATCTATCCTAACCACTTTGAATACACAGATACAAAATGGACATTTATCTGTCTACCCCATTTTTTCTAAGTTCCGTTATTGAATATCATAGGTGTTTAAACTCAGCAAAATATTCTAAGTCCAGTAGCCCATAATAGCATTGGGTCTTCTGTTCAACTGGCAATGTCAGAAATTATTGACCTGAGTCCCCCACAGCTCAACATAACAGCATGGCTTTACTTCCTGTATTTTGTATTCATACTTTTCTACTGGATGGTTAAGACCAAGGTAAAGCAGGACCTGTGCAACAAGAGTTATAGCTTTTTGGTCTGAGAAGGTCAGTGAAATCCCCTCAGGATTTATCCTGAGATCCTGTACCTCAGATTGTAGAACCTTTGTCAGTGTCAGCCATGTGGATGAGTCACGGCCATTGCTTGGCCAATGTGCTCTCTGTGAAAGCCTGAGAGAGGGTTTTCTCCCCAAGTGACTCTCTTTAGACACACTGTACGTCATCGATCACTTTCCTCTTTGGCCCCATAATCTTCTTGATTAGAAAATTTTGGACACTACCGAGGTACATGACGTTACAGTACAGGTTCTCATATGTCCTGAGTTTTAATTGACCTTAGAAGGCTAGGGCCAAAATGTTGGCTTTCCTTGTAGCCCTCCTTTTTCTCTAATTTTGGTCTTGTCCTATTTTTAAATAAGACATATATAAGGCTCAGATATACCTGCAGACTATGAAACTAGTTGGGGCTCTGAGCCCCCATGAGGGACTGTCCCCATTCTCCCTGATCTCCTCCTTGCAGCTACTCCCAGGCACTCTGCATGTTTACCTATTGCGTGCTGTGTCTCACTCCTTTCTTGGATGGTGGTAACAGGGCATCTGAAGTCTTCCTACTGTCTTCCTCTTCTGTGGCCAGTGGACTCTCCTCTCTCACTGCACTCATTCTACCTCAGGTACATATTTATTCTTGGCATTATGCTCTCCTCTGCTGCTCATTGTTATCTACAGGTTTTTACCCCAAAGGTTTCAGTGGGTTGATTGCACCTTTGCTTTTGCCCACGTAGCAACGTCTGGCCTCCCCTTCCCAGATGTTTATTTTCTAGCAAAGCAGAACTGTTGGTCCCTGAGCATCTCAGACCTCAGCTGTGCTATTAATCGTATGGCAAACCCTTTTCCTTCTGTAGGACTTGCTCTGTTTTCGTGTCTTTTCCTACTGTCATGGCATGAGCATTTAGTCATTCCCCCATGTTCTGATCTCTTACAAACTTGCAGGACTTTTCTTCTGATCTTTATCATTTTTACATTGTTTTACTGTCAATATTTGCATATAATTGCCCATAATAAGCTACGAAGGCAGGCATTCTACATTGATTTATATTTGAATTTCTATACCTTTCATCCTGTCATGGGGCCTGCTACTAGTCTAAAGTGTTCTGTGGTAAAAGTTTGGGTGGAATCTTACAATTTGAGAGATTTTTCCCTTGGGTTTGACATCTTTGTATGTGACATATTGATATATATTGGCATTATTGCTTTTTTTGGGTGGTTATGGCAATCATAGTATGTTAAAATCAAATCCCATTGGATTCTGACGTTAAAAGACAGGATTTAATAGATCCACATCTTTCTTTTTCTTTAGAATAGTACTTCTTAGGTTTTTCTCTTTCCAAAACTTCGGAGTTCTGTATATAAGAATAAAGTGTTCACATACTTTCTGAAGTTTATCTATGCTTTAGACCTATTTAGAAATCCCCAGCTGAGAAGATTCTTTCAGGAAAACAAGTCTATTGTGATTTTTCTGCTGCATAACTTACCTGTGGGAATGATTTATATTTATCTGTGACAAAGCCAGTTTTCATGATATGTGTCTTCACTGTCCAAGTCCAGCGAGAGGCTAGACTGTTGGATGTTGAAATGGGCATGATCAGATCACTAAGCAGCCATAGGCTTTCATAAGACAGGTGTATTTGTCCATTTCTTTTGTTACTATAGCACAATACCCAAGGCTGGATAACCTATAAAGAACAGAGGCTTATCACTTAGCTCATAGTTTTAGGGGCTAGTATTCCAAAAGCTCAGCACTGGTTTTGGAGAGTGCGTCCTAGCTGTGTCACCTTGTAGTGTGTGCCATCATGGGAAAAGCAGGTACAGGAGGGAGCACCATGTGGTGGGGAAACCAGTGACTGGGCTGGGCCAGATTCATGGTTTTATATCAGCTCTCCAGGGAGTTAACTGAGGTCTAGTGAGAAACTCCCAAGGGCCCCCTACCTTGCACTAATCCCACCCCTTTCAGGTCCATCTGCCAGCACTGCTCCACTGGGGACTAAGCTTCCAAGATGTATGTAAACAATATGTGAATCAGAGCAATTGGCCTAAGTCACAGCTTTGGTGCTAACTCGGGTACACAAGGTATTTCCACTCCTGTGTATGTATTATCCATCTCTGCTGAGGCGTAGCTCCTGATGGGTGGGACCACAGGCTTTGGAGTCAGACTGTCTGGGTTCTAATCCTGGCTGCACTACCAGGTGTGAGCTTGAGCAAGTTACTTACCATCTTTCAGCTTCAGTGTCCTCATCTGTAACACTGGAATAATGCAAACTGCCATGAGGGACAAGATCCTGACACAACACACCACAGAACATCGAAAGATCTACGTGAAAGACCTGGCTTAGTGCCTGCTGTGGCCTCAGAAACAAAATCTATGAAGCACTATTTTCATTTGATGTTCTTCGCATCAAGGGTTGCTTCTTTTTGTTAAATTTTTATACATTTTAATGAGAAAAAAGATAAAATAGAGATGAAACAGTTTCAAAACAGGTTAGTAGGACATTTATAATAATTAATATATAGCATATTGTTGTCTTTGCAGTAGTTATTCAGAGGACAAGAT
>NW_004524578.1:11793715-11795675 GCF_000260255.1 Octodon degus | reverse complement strand
GGACTAGGATCTTAAAAGATAAAATACAAAGTTGCCAGCCTTTAAGGTGGACTATATCCTATGAGCAAAATAATTTTAGAAGATAAAATATCAGGATTCCAACCATCAACATGCAGATCGACACTTGTTAAATTTTATGAAGTTAAACATTTGTTTATTATCTTTTATATTTTCTTGAAACATCATAGTACAATAGCTGCATACATTAATATGCATATTCACATGTGATCAGGTTCTTAATTCTTTAAATTTTTTAAACTCTCTCAATTGTTCAACAGGCAACAGATGAAGGGAAATTCTAATCTTAGTTCTCACGTGATACCAGAGAAACTGACTGGAAAGACATATTCAAATCGCTCATCAAGTCATTGGTACCATGTGCCGACTAGTGTCTTTGGTTACAGTGTCGCATTTAATTTGCATAAATCTGTAAAACAAGTTTTATGATATCTTTTTTAAAGTGAAGACATTGAAGTCTGAAAAGATCATGAAATCTTTTTTCCGTTGAATTAGTACCAATCTGGACTTTTGTCCCATCTCCACTGAGTTCAGGGGACGAGGACAGAGGCTGGCAGAGGCCCCAGGAGAGTTCTCGAAGGCTCTGCTTTGTGGATTGCTGATGCCTGTGGCCTGCTTTTTCAGGAAGTAACATTCTTTCAGATTTTGCTATATTTAAAACAGAAATCATCACGGCATTTGCTTCTGACTTGGCTGCGGGGCAAGCAGCAACATGTATTCCAGAAACATCAAGGCAGCAGAAGCCTGCTGGCAGGGCGACTTGCCCGGCTTCTCACACAAAACAAACCTCCCTGGAAGGCCTGGAGGAGGCTGCTCTGTCACCTTCAGTGGGGTCTAGGGTTCCCTCTCTAGGATCACGTGAGCACTGTCTTTTGTCTCTGTGTGATTTGGCATTATTCTGCATTTTGTCATTATCACAATATTTGAATGTGGCTTTCCTTAATGGAGCTATAGGCATTTTTATCTACCGGTGACTCTCAAACAGGTGAATTTTGCCCCACACCCAGCCCTATTTGACATTTGAAAATGGACAGAGACATCTTTACTTACTGCATGGGATTGCTGTAGGCATCTACTGGGTAGAGGCCGGGAATGGTTCTATATACCCTCCAGTCCCCAGGACAGAGAACCCTCCAACCCAGAATGTCAAGAGAGCTAAGGTTGGGTTAGGTTAAATTGCCTTCAAATCTTCCCCACATTTCTAAGTGGAACCTAGTTTAGAATATCTCTCGCTTTCAGCACAAGCAGAGTTAATGTGATATTGAATTCTGCGGCTTTGTCTCAATTCCTCAGTCTGATATGATCAATGCCTCAGATTCTTTGCTGGCTGTCAGTTATTGACTTTTCCTCTGTCTCTGTACCAAAGACCTGTTGTTGGCGGTACTCATGAATAGCTCAGGAGATGAAACAGAGCTTGAACCATCTCCCGCCTCGCTGAGATACGCCTTTAATTAGATGAGAAAAAGCCATCTCATAAAATTAATTTAACACTAGGCTAATGAAGGGATTAAAGAGACAGGAATAGATGATCTTGCTTATAAAACTTAGAAATATGATTTGAATATATTTTGAATATATTATTCACGTGATGGACAGATTCCTCTCCAGTCATTTAAAAATAAGATGGTTACATTCTTGAAACCAAGTCTCCCCACAGCTCCCTCAGCCACTCTGGGTGTTTCTCCTAGCATTCCCTCTGCAGCATTCCGTACCCTCAGTGAAACACAGATGTTTTTCATCTGTGTGGTTGTTTTGTGTCAAAGTCGAGTCTGACTTCCCAAACCTTGCTCATGTTCTTGCATTAATTAACAAATTAATTTTTCAAATCATGTCTTTTTGGTGCCCGATGTACTTTAGCACTCTGCCAGTTCTTGAGCAATGAAATGTGGAGAGAATAAGGTTCTTGCATTTTAGAAATGGATGAAATGTAGTGGGAAAATAA
>NW_004524578.1:11781723-11793330 GCF_000260255.1 Octodon degus | reverse complement strand
CTCTTTAGAGGAAGAAATTCTGCCCTTTTCTTTATTTTTCTTGTATATCAGCAATGCCAGGCACATGGCATCTCATTATTGGGAGCAGGATCTCAATACTAGAAAGAGACTGTAGATTTCATGTTTCACGTTATAAGTTTATAAAGAGAAATAATATGCTGGGCTGAGGAGATAGCTCAGTGGACTAAACGCCTGTGTAGGCAAGCGCAGGGATGGGGGTTTGATCCCCAGCACCACATACTGCCCGTGCCCTGCCCCTGAGCATGCTGAGCTGGCCACTGAGTCTGGGCGTGGTGGCGTGTGCCTGTAATCCCAGCACTGGGGAGGCTGAAAACAGGAGGATAATTATGAATCTGAGCTGCATATTGAGACCCTGTACCAAATACATTCAAAACAACAACAGTAGCAGCAATAACAACAACAAACAACTACTCTTAAAGAGAAATAAGATGCTTAGATCTGGGGGTTTTGTGTGAGGATAGATGAGGACAAAATTTGAGTCATTTTTGCCAAAAGAAAACAGTCTGCTGGGCAAGATGTGTTGAGAACTGTGGCTAAAAGAAAGAAGAGCAGGGATTCCAAAGATGCAAGGCAAGTGAATCTAATAGAGCCCAGAAAACCAAACCAATGAGCGCTGCAGTGAGGCAAATGCAGGGCCGTGTTTTGGGCGGTGCTCACCAGAGGACGCTAATCACAGTCCCCTCATTCACAGTGTGTCCAGAGGGCGCCACAAACAATATGCTGGTCAACCTGCCAGGTGAGACGTCTGACAACTAAAGGAGAAGAGGGTTATTTGGGCCCATGGTTTCAGACATTTCAGACCATCCCGGGCTGGCTGCAGACAGAGGCATCGTGGTGGAAGAGCTGGGTGGAAAAAAGCTGGGCATATCACAACAGCCAGGAAGTAGAGAGAAAGGGGAAGAGCCAAAAAGGAAGGGCTGCAGACAAGATAGGGTCCCCGAAGTCACATCCTCTTGACCCACCCAGACATATCCAGAAGTGTACTTTATCCATCTCCTGGGGATCTTTCAAGCTGATGAGATTGGCAATCAAGAGTCAGAGCCCCACAAGGTAACTTCTAGAATGTCATGCTAGAGGGGCACCTTTGGAAGCCATCCGTGAGCTGTGCTCCAGCTGAGAGATGTCAGTGTGAAGAGAGATTTTTCTCCTCTGGTCATCTCCAGGTACTTTGGTTACTGCCTTCTGACCCTTCGCTCTTGGCATCTAGTGTGGCTTCCCAGTATTGGTATTGGCCTCACCCAACTCTGCCTTTCTGGCCCACAGCCCAGTTTGATTCACAAACTTAAAGCATTGCCTGTCTCTAGAGTCTGTATCTCTAGGACCTACCTTCTTGCTCTCTTGGCCCTCACCAAATTTATTGCCGAAACACTCCACACATGGAGGGGTGAGCAGATCTTTAATCATGGTGATGCTGAATCTGGTAGTTCTTTTACATTCCAACTAGCAGAGGGATATGTGTTTGACACAAAAGCCTCCATACATCCCCTTCTTAACAGGATTTACATAGATGTATTAATATGCATTTTTACCAAATTTGGATTTGAGAATCATTCTTGTAGGGCCTTTTGGTAATGTAAGATGAACTTCATCATGAATAGCAAAAAGAAAATCAAACAACAAATTCTGCCAAGAGCAGATTTGCTGTGAGATTTACATTTTTGAACCTCTCAATAAACAGTGCATGGCAGTGATTCTTACTGTCTCCGTATTTTTTATGTCTGATGGCACCAATATCTTTTCTTGACATATATCCTAAAAGGAATCTACCTAGTACATTCCTGAAATGCAGGGTGGTTCTGGTTTTATTTGCTGAGCAGCTCCTTCTTGGGCATCAGTTAACACAGCAGTGCATTTGAGGCCTCCCCTGCTGATTAAAACGATGGAGCTTCACACAGCTTATTTCTAGACAAAGAGAACTGTCTGGGCAGGTCCGTGGCCTAGTGAGATCAGGGTTTGACCTCCCAGTCTTTTGTGCTTTTGATACACAATACCTAACTTTTCTATGCCTTGGCCTATAAAATTTTCTTTCCGGGTTTGCTATAAGGATAAGATAAAGGAAGGTATTTTTTTTTTTGTTTGTTTGTTATTTTGTTTTTTGGTGCTGATAACCAAATCTGGGCTTCCAGCTTGCTAGGCAAGCATCCTACTATTGAGCTAAATCCCCAGCCCTGAGGGAGGGTATTGGAAGTACAATAGTAGGGCCATTATCACAAGCTGAAGGTCTAGCTCAAGGTTTAGCTTATGTTCAGTGAACACTAAGCCACATAATTTCCCTTCTCCTGCATTATTGCATAAAGTGTTTAAGTTCATTTGGCACAATAAGAATATATATATATATATATATTCCAATTTTAATCCTTTTATATAGAAATTGGGCAGCCATGGAGCCCAGGTAGTGTGAAGGATCAGAACTAATAGTAACTTATTTAGTCCAAGTCTCCTAAGCAGAGCTGCACCAAGCTGTAGAAAGGGACTGTGGAAGCAGGAATTGCCACTCTCTGCCCGCTGTTAGCCAGCCTTCACACAAAGCCAGGTTCTTTTATATTTGGTCTTTATGAACACACTACAAGGAGAAGGTAGAGGCTCAATTTACAGATGAATTGGCATGAGGTCTGAGAAATTAAGTAAATAGTCGAGATCACAGGAATCAATAGTGTGGTTTAGTTTCAAACATGCTGTTTTCCCAGAGTTCCGTGCGGCTTCCTGGGACCAGAAATGAGTGCAATTTGTAGACACCAGGAAAAGTGCAGGAGGGGTGACAGCTTTCTCCCTTAAGGAAATGGTCTGCACTGACATGTCAACCCTAGAAGCCCTGCTCAGCCTCTGTCATTCCTCGCCCATAGACTCTGGCTTGTCCCCAGCTAAGGAAGGGTCCATGAGAAATCCAGTGTCAGTTAGCCGCAAAGGTAGAGACAGTGCTTGACTGGGGTTGCTGTCTCCTAATTCTAATATTCAGGTGGCAGTTGCTGGAGTTTGCTATGAGCAGTTTAGGCTGCTCTAGTTAAAGCTTATCTACCTTGTTCTGGAAGGGAGATAAGCAATGTTCAGTGTATAAGAATAGTAATAATAGCACATTAAATGACAGTATGAGACGGGGAAAAATGAAACAAGTCAACACACCACTGAGTACCTTGGATGCTGTCCTGTGAGAGTCCAGGGGACTGTTGCTGAGGTTCCTGAATTTAACGTGGTACCAGATGAGTGTCTGTACTGGATGCTCTTACTTGCTTGGGACTCCTTTGGAACAGTTTCTTCTTCATCTGCTGATACATGGTCTGGAGGTTGGACTGGCAGAATCCTGCCAGGTCCTCATTTTCAACAGGTTTATGGTAGAGAGTGAGCTGAGAGAGTATGAGAAGAAGGATACAGGAAAGGCTGTTCCGTGTTCAGCCACAGGTTGTACAGTATCAGGACTCTGGGTGGAGAGCTAACTGTCCTGCTGCCCCAAAGTGTAGCACAGAAAGAATGGACTGGGGTCTGCTTGTAGAGAGGGGGTGTATCCTAGCAGTTAGGAGCACAGCATGCTAATAGAGTAAGCAAGACAGGTTGCATCATAGTTTTGCCACTTATTGGCTGAGTCACCATGCGCAAAGATGTTTAACTTCATTCTCCAAAAGACAGAGGCTTTCTATGTTAAACCTCATTGTAAAATTCCATTAAATGTACTTAGTAGTGAACACACTGAAAACAGTTATTTTTAACATAACCAATTGCTGGTAAGTATAGGGACACGGTCCCAGAAGTCCGTGATCCATAGGTCTGATGCATCAGCACAGTCGGGAAATGACTGTCACCTAATGGAAATGATGTAAGTGGTAAAGAAACAACAAGGGCTGTCACCAGTCATTATTAATTTAAATGTATGGATTTTGGGCAAGACGTGAGGGTGATGTTCAAGCAAAAAGATAAGAGTGTAACATAGAGAAAGAAGTGAGTGAAGACAGGAGCAAAGGTATATGTGAACTGGTGGAGGACTCGTAGGTACCTCTTCCACCTTCTTCCTGGCCCTCAGGAAGTTAGGTGAAGATGGATGCAACCAATTATACATTCTTTTTGTTCACAAAACTTTTCTTTTTGTCATTTTTGAGGTAGAAAAGAATAAATAAGTTCAACCTCTTTCTTCCATGAGTGCTAGTGACTCTGGGAATTTGAAAAATATACCAATATACTCATATTCCCCATAAATTATGTTGAGCAAAGGGAAGCTTATCTAACCAAGACATTAGTATCTTTGGGAAATCCTGACTTTAAAGGGATCAGTGTGTTTCAGATATATTTTCTCGAGTCTACACTGAAATTTAAGATTTTTTTGATCAGGACTTGATTATGTCAGATTGACTCATATTCTGACAGACCAAGAGCCAAGACACATTGTGAAAAATAGCAAATATGAGGTTTAAGGACACATTCTAGATAACAAATGTTCTTCCACCATGGGAAGGAGAAGCTTGGTCAACAGAGGCAAGGATCTAAGGACAAGATCTGAGTGACCAAAGGGTCCCTGAGAAGGACCTTTTGACTCAGTCACCTGGAGGGAATTGGGGAAGATAGATGGAAGAGGGAATTAAAAGTAAAAGATTTGGGGTGGGGGAAGAAGGCACTGATGTCCTATGACCTGTGTCCTTCTTCTGTGTGAATAATGGTTAGATGGCTTAGCAGAATGCCCAAGGAAACTTGATGACATGGTTGCCATTGGATATAAATAGGGCTGTCAGGCTTAGGCAGAGCACCTGAGCTGGGCTGAGGTCCCTTTGAACTGTGGCTAACGTTTGGGACTCACATGCAAGGTCTTCAAGGGCAGAGGTCTATAAGGTTGTGGAGAATGAGGATCTCTGTCCTCTGTGAACTGTGAGGTTCTAACAAGGGTTGGTGTCATACCCCAGACTCCCCCAGCTCATATATGTCCAAGTTACTGTAAAGATTATCAGAGTCTCTACAGGCATGCATAAGGGTGGTCCTCAAGGTCACATGGCCTGAGTCGGAGTCTAGTGTGTGTAGGAAGAATAAAGACATTGACTAGGATTGTTAGGCATGCAGAGTGGTCATCGATCGACGTGGAGGCAGTGGTGGACTTGCGGAGTATCTTTGGGATCACTCAGGTCACTCCCTGCAGGAAAGTGAAAATGTTTTGGGGTAGGAACAATTCTGGAATGATTATTCATAGGTACAATAGTTAATTGTGTCAGATGGAATGAAGGCCTCTGAATTTCTTGTCATGAGTCCACCCAAGAAAGTAGGTGTGGCACCACATTCCGAGGTGAGCCAGGGACACTCTGCATTCTGGGTTGGCTCTCACTCGACATCTTATGATATCTATCTGTATCATAGTCCTTTTCATATTTCTCTGTTACAGCATCCAACCTCCACAACTTCAAGGAAGAAAAGTTTGTTCTGGCTCCTGGCTTCAGACCACACTGCTGGTTCCAAAACAGAAGCAAGATGGCTGAGGAGCATGGAGGAGGGACAGACACCTGGCTGGTGGCAGCCTGGAACAGAGAAAGAGAAGGGAGGAACTGCAGATGAGAACACACCTCTGCATCAGGACCCCAGTACCCCTGCTCCAGCCAGGTCCCCCTTCCCGACAGCAAGTCAGCTGCAGGGCCACAGTGATCCAGACACCTTCCCCAAACTATGAAATTAGGGGAGGACATTTAGGATAGAAACCATAGCATACAATGTGAAGGTTGATGGGAGTATGTCCTAGAAATGGACAGCAGAATGGTGACATGGAGCTGATCTGCATGCAAGGAGGACTTGGGAGACAAAAAGCAAGTCAGATGCAGTGAGGTTGTGATGATCTCTCTTTAACCTGAGTGTAGTTACAGGGGAGAAATCATTATTCAGACTTGTAGCCTGCTTAACCTCTCTCAGTGTGTGGGACATATTAGGCTCTCAGTTAATGTGTTTTGAAGTATGTATTATAACTGTGGTTTGTGCCCAGTCTTATGGAGCAGGGCAGAAGGTGGTTGGATGATCTTAGATGTAGTTGCTGTCAGTGTTCTGTAGAGTGAAGCCTATCCCGAGATTTTTTACTTTAAGGAAAGTCAAGGAGAATGGACATAAACTCCAGTCCTCTGTTATCATGTAATGTACCATATGCTTATTACATGCATAACTCAAAAGTTAAGGGGAATTTGCCTCAGAATTCAAGAGTGATCATTAATGTATTTCTTGATAGAGGATCCAGTTGTGCAAAATAAACTCTTAACATCTGAGCTCTTTGCTACTGGTAGATGTGACTTTTAAGAATGTAGAGAGTTTGATGTCTCACTGAGGGTATACCCAAAAGTCTTTTAAAGGACAGACTTAGTCATAGAATCTGAGTTCCTTTATTATTTGGTTTAGCACAGGTTCTGGGAAGTAGTATATTCCTACTAAATGCTAATAGAGTGTAAACCATTTACCAGCGACTGTAGCACTTGGCGCGTGCTTGACTAGGTGCAGATGCAAGGGGGCTTGGAATCTCATGGAGGAAAGAGGCAGATGTTCACACAGCCACATGCCTGTTAGCCATCAGCACCGGGCAATCAACAGGGCATCGTCATGAGAACTGCTGTCTTCCTGTGCACCAGACACCATCATGTGGTGCCCTGCAGCTGAACCTTCCCACACATGTGTTTCATTTGATCTTCCCAACATGGGCCAACCCTGCATTTAAACATTTTAAAAAGTCAGTCATTAGCAAGTCAATTTAGGTCTCCTGTTGGAATCTGAATTATTGGAATTTTTGGAAAATTAAAAAACTCTGGAAACCCTGGGCTCAGATTTCTATGGGGCAGCGATTTTAGGGCTGGGGGTGGTGGCTCCAGTCCATAGACACATGCTTCTCACACCTTGTTCTCTCCTCAGCGCATTCTGATGTGACTGCTAATAATCACGTTGGTAGTGCAGCTTCTGTGCATGTAATGAAGGGGGAAACTAGGTATTTCCTGTACACATGTAAACCTGGAATAATAGATGGGACATCGGGGTGGTAGCACATTTCCAGCAAGCAGGAGAGGGAGCAAATCTCTTTACAGACACGAAGCACATTCCTAGGCATTTGAAGTACAAATCAATTGTGTTTGCATAACATGATATAATTTAAGACTTTGTTATGAACTGAAATGAGTATATTAAGAAACTATGGGACAAAGTGAAAATAACATTACTCAAGTATCAACAGGTTTATTCATTCAAATTTCGTTTGAATGGAAATAAATTTTATGCTGTTAGATTCTGTAGGGGTAAAAACATTTTCTGGATTTTGTATCTTTGTAGAGACAGCAAAATTATAAAAGAAGATTTCTTTTTTTAAAATGTATTTAGTACAGGGTCCACAGGATCTCACTACACAAATTAGACTTGTAGTGATCTGCCTGTGTTCAGCCTCCCAAGCACTGGGATTACAGGCACGTGCCACCATGCCCAGTCTCATTTGTGGCTCAGTGCGCCCCATGGGGGTGAGGCTGGAATGGCGTACCTGGGATTGAACCCTAGCCACTGAGCTCTGCTAAGCAGGTGCTTTAGTCTTCTGAGCTATCTGGCTGGCCTTTATAAAAGAAGATTTCCACGTACAGCAGAAACAATATGTCCTGAACACACACAAACGAACACTTAAAAGTGTGGCCTCTGAGTGTGTTTGAATATTTGGGAGCTGGAACCCACTGCATGAGCGTGGGCTCATGCTTAAGGCTTAATGATCTCTCTCTCTCTCTCTCTCTCTCTCTCTCTCTCTCTCTCTCTCAGTCATCTCTAATTGCTGCCTTAGAACTGTGAATAATTTTATCTTGAGTTTGTGTTTCATAAGTGAAGGATGCTGATATAATAGGAGGATGCACTGGGCTTGGAAGATTCCACTTGTGAGCACTGCCATATCCAATATCTCCCACCTCAGGTTTCGCCTGGCTACCGCCACTCTGTGCCTTTACCAGAAGTCTAGGCATGGATGTGGGGAAGGGTCAGGGATTAACACTCACAGCTTGAGGCATGGGGGTGACTACCTCTGCTCTGGCCTGGCAGTTCAGTGGTGCCTTTAGTGAGCAGCTTAGCAAGAATGAGACTCATCTGCTTCCAGAATGGATACGGGCAATGTCCTGGCTCAGAGACTGCAACATCCTTGGGTCTTGCTTGTCTGCCATGAGTTCAATTGATAGGCTTATGGTAAGAGAAGATGCCTGGCTTGACTTCCTCCTCCTTGGTGGGGACATGGGATGCTGGTCCAGCAGGAAAGGGATCCTAGAAGTCAGTGAACCCTATGCTGGCACATGCACAAGCATGCACAGAGGTCTGTGTGACACCTATTCTTCACCTTGTTGGTGAGAAAGGAATTCCCATCCCAGAGTCTTGGGGGCAACATGACACGTGATTCTAGATATAATCAGATAAACTCAACAATAGTTCATTAGACACCTACACTTGTAATTCTAAGGAGAAGAAAAATCACAGGACGCGCAGAGCCACCTAGGAGTTGCATCTGGGATCAGAGTGAAGACAGGGCACCTATGCCAGGCTGGCTTTGTGTCACTGAGCAAATGAGGTGACCCCGCTTCCTGTAGCATGATGCTCATGTGTCTGCAGGCAGAACTCTAAGGCTCAGGTAGAGCGCTGTGCTGTACCACCAAGATGAACAGGGCTGCTGCTGGAGCCCTCCATCTATAAGAGGAGAGAAGGGAACGGCCTGGGGCAGAGGCCTCCTGAGACCTCTTAGCTCCAGATGTGAAGGCGCTGCACAGTAATGACCCTTCAGTTTAGGTCTGCACTCACCCGGTGGACATTCCATGTCTTGAGAAGAGCAATATTAAATAAAAAAAAAAAATCTTGATAGGTGAGTCGAGAGAGAGTGGGACAGAAAAGAAGCAGGGAGACAGAAATGCTTATATTTCATTGCCTTTCGTGCCTTTTGTTTCCTGTTTTATGAAAAAGGGTCTTAGATTTCTATTTTGCACTAGATTCCACAAATGATAAAGCTAATTGTGCTGGAAATTTATAGGACAGCTGAGAGAACTAGTTACCTGGATCTGGGTCATTTATTTTTGTTACCTACTTGACCCCAGAGGTATTTGAATTTGGGGCCATGACATGCAGGATGGGGTTGGAAATGAAGTGTGGGATGTGCAATGATGGTCTCTGCTGATCTATTAGCTGCCTTTGAAATACCACGAGTAAGATAATTTCCTTTTTCCTCTGTAGTACAGTGTCTTCACTCCCAACAATTATTCTAATTCTCTATATGATCATTAACTTGTAAATTTTCGTCATAAAGCACCAAAATGAATCCTTGATTATTACCTTTTCCACCACTAATTAGTGCTATGGATCATCTGATTGTGAACCTAATTTTTTTTTTTTAATGTTAATTGGTAACGGGGTTCAGTGACTTAACCTCATTTTCCCTGTGTGAGTCTTTCAAGTTTAAAGTCATTATTTTTACTTCCCTGGTTATTGGCTTTTATTACTTAAGAGCTAAGAAGCAGAAGCTAATTAAGAAATACTGTGAAATAGTTTTCCTCTTTCTGAAAAATATATTGATTGTTGGCCCAGGACTTCTATTCAAGGGAATACTCAAAGAACTGAGCTGGTCTTTGTGGGGCTTTGTGCACCAGCAGCTACCCTGGAACTGCGAGGCCTCTTGGCTTCGGTGATGTGGCAAGTTGCATTGCTTTCCATGTGGCAGTTGAGGGAGTGCAACACTAATTAAGCCGGCGAGTTAAATTACAGAAGCCTGAACGACAGCTTAATGACTCATTGTTTTGGGAGAGAATATCAAACCGATCTATAGAATCCCTCTTCTTCTTCCCTTTGTCATGAAAAGGGTTTTATTGCTTTCAATTACAAACACTATTTCTATCCAATTGCTAAAATAAGAGTAAGTATTTATTTTTATTTTAATTTAAATTTTTTTTAACATTTATTTATCGTGTGTGTGTGTGTGTGTGGCCAGCTCAGCCCACCAGGGGGCGGGGCTGGCTGGCACGTGGTGCTGGGGGATCGAACCGCGGTCCCTGTGCTTTGCCAAGCTTGTTCCAAGTAGGTGCTTTAGACCACTGAGCCATCTCTCCAGCCCCAATAAGAGTAAGTATTGCCAAAAAGATCTCTTACTAGGCCTAGTTAATGAATAAAAATCATTTGTAATTAAAATCATTACTCTGAGGCGAATTACTACATATATTCTTGATCTAGGTCACTTCCTAATATGTGCAGATGAAAGAGCTGCGGAATATGCATGCAGGATTGATTTACATAGGGAATCCTGCTTCTAAAAAGGGAGATTTAAACTATACTCATGCTAAGGACCAAATGCTATAAAATAGTACAGTCACTTCACAAAGTACACCCAGTGAATAATGCCCCTTTCCCTTTTTTGGGTTTTAAGCCAACTGAGAAATAATATGAAGTTATAAGGTAACAGGAAAGAAGATATTACCCTTATTGGTCACAAAATTAATTGAAATTGAAGTGGGCTATTGTTCCACCACTTCAAAGTCCATGTGCATTGACTTTATACATTGAATCTCAGAAGATGTTCCATTTTTCTTTTTTTTTTCTTTTGCAGAACCGGGGATTGAACTCAGGCCCTTGCGCTTGCCAGGCAAGTGCTTATTCCACTGAGCCATCTCCCTAGACTCCATTTTTCTTTTCTTCACATCTTCTGTGAATATTTTTTCATCAGCCATATATATATGTATATTTCTTTGCAGAAACAGAATCTTAGGGTCTGATGAAGAATAGATGATTTTAAGGAGACTAGGAGGATACGAAAGGCAGTACATGGTACCCTAAGAAGTAGACAATTACTTGGATTTGACCATTAGAAAGTTGATGGCATGTATAATTTCGTCTTTTTTTGGCATGGTGTGGATACACAGTACACTCAAAGAGGGTGAGAAGTTTAAAAATGGGGAAGCAAGGAAAGATAAGAATAGGCCACTATCTTCAGAAATACGATAGCCAAAGAAGAAATGAGAATATGGTCAAGAGAGGAAGCAACAGGATTTCTGAAGTCGTCTCTATTTAGTTTTTAAGAAAGGAAATCATGCATAATTTGAAGGCAACAGAAGCATAAATGAAGAAGTGGGGACTTCAAAGCATAGGGATGGAGTTTGCACTGGAAAGAGGGTGGCACCACCTCCATATCTGTGGTGGAAGAGAAGACAGAAGAGCCGAAGCTAATTCGGCAGGCATGGGAGAGTGGAGGGATGTGGGATTACCCAAGAAGTTGATCACATCTTGCAGCTAAGTATTTTCAGTAAGGACTTGATGGTCCAAATGACTTAGAAGCCATTGGAGGTGCTGGTGACAGCACAGAAGTCTTTCTTTGGCTGTGGAGGAGGGAGGAGAGGCTGCATAGGAGTAGCACAAGCTGTCTTCTTCCTGCCCAGGAGAAGCCCAGTTGCCTTCAGGTATCCTCTCCTGCCTCCTGCTGTTGAAATGTGATGCATCTTTCCTGAGCTCTTGGGAAGATGTAGTGTGATTTGTCTCACTTACAAATATTCAGCATGCCAATCTATATATATATTTTCTTTTTTTGTCTTTTTTTTTCTACAGTTTTATTGATAAACATATAGCAATGAGACAGTTTCAAATCAAATCGGAAGTACAGTTTCA
>NW_004524578.1:11771468-11778198 GCF_000260255.1 Octodon degus | reverse complement strand
GGGCTGGGACTGGTCCCGCCGGCGCAGGGTAGCAGGAAACTCTCCGCACACTCACCGGACCTGGGCTAGGACTGGGTCTGGGGGCTCCCGGAAGTGGTCAGATTCTCCTACTGGGCGGGAGGGGTGGGGCAGGTAGGGCCATGCCAATCTATATTAAGATAAAGGTCTTGCACCAGAAAGCAATTCGACTCAATGATGCCTTCATGGAGAAAACCTACTGAGTGGGGTCTCCTGCACACTGTGGAATATTTAGTGACATTTCTGGTCCAAGCTCCATAACATGCAGCCGTCTCCTAACAAATGCTTGAGGGAAGAGCAGCTATGCCTCATTGGGAGAAGCACTGGGTTAGGCCACTCATGGCAATTTTATTCCCCTTCCTGGTAAGTGATCTAGGAAAGTGATTGTTGGCAATGTGACGTGCCGGAAGGTCTTCTTTGGAAAGTTTCTTGTGTTCAAAATAAAGGGAGACAGCATTCCTGAAATGCTGCTGCATATGACTGTTGTATCCACACCCACTGCAGTCACTTCTGTGCTTTGATAGAAGAAGGTCCATATTCATAGTCATAAAGAGTTGGATTAGAACCCTGATATACCTGGCATTTACTCTACCAGTACATAGGACAGATGTGGGATGGCAAACATTCATATTGCCAAAGCAAGTTAAAGTCAGGGCTTTCTGATATTTTCACCTAGACTTCATCTGATGTGACATAAAGTCATGCAAACACCATAATGGAATGTATTGGAAGTGTTGTTATGCAGGGTGATAACGGTGTGATGCTGATGTTAGTGAGATCCAGTGGGGAGTGATGACAAGAGATGAGATAAATGTGAGTTAAATGCCAATGTTATCAAAGAAAGTGGAAGTGGTAGCACTTCTGTTGAGATAAATGAAGAATGGAAAGGAGACAGATAACAATGTAGAAGATAAGAAGTTAAAGACAAAGCTTAGAAGATAAATGATGGCAATTATTGGTGAGTTAGCTCAAGATGGTTCTCTCCAGGAATCTGTTTCCTCATCTAAAAAATAATCCGTAATTTGTAGGATTATTGTGAGAGTGTGGCCAACAGACGTAGAGATTATTATAGGATTAGAAGATCTGGTTAAATTAGCATAATTCTCAAAATTGAGATGACAAAGGGGTTCTAAAGGCCTATTGGAGAAAAGTGACTTAATTAAAAGAGAAATGAGCTCATGTTATTGTATCTTTGTTTTTGAACAAGTCCAAAGATGTCATAATCAAGAAGAGGGGCTATTTATCAACTATTAATGTCTTTGTGTAGAGCTAGAAGGTGTGGGAGATAGGAGGAAGAATTTCAAATATTTTTCTAGGGAGGTGTCATTACGAAAGGAATGTGGTCAGTATCACATTGGCAAGGATTGATAAGCTAATATGATGAGATAATGTACATATAGTTTCTTTCTTGAATTTATTACCTCATTGTCCTATATTAATAAGTTACATGTTTTGATTAATTAGAACAGATAAAATGGCATACAGCACAGAGATCTGAAGTTAGGTGCTTTCTAGTAAACTTTATTGCTTGGTTCATTTCCATGAAAAATGCTATGGAGGGGTCAAGGAGACGGCTCAATGGAATAAGCACTTCCCTGGCAAGCACAAGGGCCTAAGTTCAATCCCTGGTTCTGCCAAAAAATAAAATAAAATAAAAAAAGAAAAAAGAAAGAAAGAAAAATGCTATGGAGCTTTCTATTTTTTTCTTTGAGTTTTATGTTTATATATTTGATGTATTGTGAAGTGGTATTTGTGTACAGCATGAGACAAATATTCAACTTCTTTCTTCCTTTTTTGTATTTAGTGGAGGGTCTACATGGTGTCACTACACAGACTGGACTCATAGTGAGCCTCCTGTCTTCCAGCTTCCCAAGTGCTGGGATTACAGGTGTGCGCCACCACACCCAGTCTCAGTTGCAGGCACAGCACACCTGGGACAGAACCTGGGTCCCTGCATCTGCCTGAGCAGTGTAGTTATCCTTTGAATTCTCAATTTAACTGGTGCATATGTACCCAAGAGAAATTGAAAGGTGTGCCTATAGAAAAACATGTGCCCAGCTTGCCTCACAGTCTTATTCATAATAAGCAAAAAGGGGAAACATTCCAGTTATTCATGAACTGATGAATGAAAAAATAAAATGTGGAGTATCCATGCAACAGACTCCGTTCACTCATATGAAAGAATGAAGTCATGATAGATGCTATAACATGGACAAAACTTGGGAACATAAGCTAAGTAAAAGAGACCAGTTAACAAAACCCATATAACTTATAACTTGCTTGTATGAGATGTCCAGAGCAGGCAAATCTATAGAGATAGAAGTCAGAGAAGTGGCTGCCCAGTGCCTGCACTTAGAGGTGAAGGTTGGCCTTTGGAATGATTGATCATGGATAAGGCATGTTTTTCAGGGTGATGAAAATAGTGTAATATTGATTGTGGTGGTGCTTATACAACTCCAAGAAGACACTAACGTGATAGAAACTGTATGCTTTTAGCAGGTAAAATTTATGGCGTGTGAATTACATCTCAGTACAGCTTTTCTCAAGGGTCACACTCATGATTAAACGATGGACTACATCGTGCGGAGGGACAGCGCTGCCCTGCAGGTGGACAGGCAATCTACATTGTTTCTAGAAGCAAGTTTGTCAGCAGCTCAGTTGATATTGAGCTGGTCATTTCTTTTTTCTATGCCTCGTTTGTTCAGCAAATGTGTAAAATTAGAAGGTTGGACTAGATGACCTCAGGTCTTTTCCAAGACTCTTCAGTGCTAATTTTGTAGCACAGAGAGTACTGGATGTGTTTCTATCTTCCGTTCTGATTTCCCAGTGGATTACTAAAGTGAACTAGAGATAGACATTGCCTCAGTAAAATGTGTTTGGCTTGCCTTGTGACTTGCTTTGTCATCCTTGGCACTCAGACAGTTTTATGTAATGGATCTGTACTCTTATTCATTATACCAAAATAGACTTTGTATCACTGTGTCATGGGACAAAACACTGCTCTGCCACCAAGCTTTATGGCAAACCTGCCTCAGGCTCCTGAGATGCTGAGGTGCTCTGGTCTCTACTTCTGGACTGTTTTCTCTAAGTTCTGCATTTTGGAACTAGAGGAAAGGTCACAACTTTCCTCCCTCTTGATCCTTGGAAGGCTTTCTCTCTCGCTGAAAGTTCCAGTCTGAGACATTTCATGAATCATCCCTGGTCTCTTACCCCACACAGCAAAGGGCTACTTTGCCCTAGACACTTGTTCCATTTGCTCATACCTACTTCCTGCCAAAGTAACTACTTCCCCCCAAAGAAAATAAAAGATGTTCTGAGTTGCTCATTAACTTATGCATGTGGAATGAATGAAGAATTGATCTGAGGAACCCAGCAGTAATGAGGTGATGATCAAAAGGGGATAGAGCAGCCCAGTGTAATCCCTTGTGATGAACAATTAGTTATTAAAAACCGAAGCCTGAATACATTGTATTACTAAATCAATCAACCTGGGTTTATAGTCTCATTAAAATTAGTGAGTTCAAAGCCATTTTTAAAGAAGACATTGGTGTGTTCCATTTAGAATATGCACAAATGCTTTTTTTGCTGGACAGAATTAAAATTTGGGGAATTATCTAATTTTCAGGTTATGAATATATAGCTCTTAGCAGATTTCTTTTTCTTCCCTAGCACTGCCAACTGAACTCAGAGCCTTTCATGTGTTAGCAAAATGCTCACCCACTCAACCACAGTTCCAACCCCCTTTTTGCTTGATTTTGAAGCAGAGTCTTGTTAAATGACCCAGGTTGGCCTTGAACTTGAGATCCTCCTGCCTCAGCCTGCTAAGCAGCTGGGATTACGTGTATACATAGCTATCTCTGGCTTGTTGATTCTTTATGGAAAATTCACACATGTGTATAGCTGTGTTTTCTTTTTAATTTCCCAAAGGCAAACGAGATTGCCTGTGTTCAAAGTTAAGCTTCCTGCATATGGCACGAATATACATACAAACCCTGCCTGTATTTACCCCATTATCCCAGAGGTGATTTGCATCTCCCGCCCCTCTGGCCCCTTCCTGCTGCATTTGGAAAGAACAAAAGTATTTGTAAAAAAGTCTTCATTCACACGTTGAACATGAGATTCCCTGAAATGAATATGTAATAGCAAGTCATGAAACTCCTGGCTAATCAATAACAGCACATTCTTTCAGATTTAAAAAAGAAGGAAAGTTGGCATGCAGGAATTAGAGGTAGATATGTGTGGTGTAGCAAAGAATTTGTATCTGAAAAATATTTGGAATGAGAACAGTTCTGATTCTTGTTGATAATTTCTTCTTTTGGCTTATGTATTTCTCCGTTTTTAAAAATGTATTTAGCACAGGGTCTACAGGGTCTCACTATGTAGACTGGACTCGGAGGGATCCTTCTGTTTCCAGTCTCCTAAGTGCTGGGATTACAGGTGTGCGTCACCATGTTCAGTCTCAATCACAGCTTCAGCACGCGTTTTCACCCACATCAACTTTCTAATTCAAGTTCCAAAATCCACCCCCTGGTGGCGGGGCTGGGACAGCATGCCAGAGATTGAACCCTGGCTGCTGTGCTCTGCCTAAGCAGGCACTTTAGTCTGCTGAGCTATCTGGCCGGCCCATATTTCTCCATCTTCTTCCTGGCTTTACTCCATGAAATTTCTCTTTTGATTTAATACCAAAGTGAAAATCTCCTTTTTCCTTTATATTCCTTTTAATTCACATAAAATACCAAAATAATTGTTTATGAATATGCAAATAAGTGAAGCAAGTAGGCCTTCTCCATATGGAAAAATAAAGATACCGTCACCTGTGGTTTCTGGAAATCACCTCTATTCTTTCTTGAATGGAAACTTTGACATTTTACAAGGAACTGAGGTTACAAAAAAGTCCCTATCCTAATATCGTAAATTAGGAGATTCTTGAACACATACAGACATAGACGTTGACGCCGATGCATACACAAGGTTTCTGTTCAAGAAGATATTCTGCAACCCTCACAAATGGAATATTTAATGATAAACAGCCTTTGGAATAATGTAGGTGGGTTGAGGTTCTCTTCCAAGAGTTTTAAGCAAGGTGGTGTTGGAAAGTTTTCAAGAAAAAAATGTGCGCTTCATGAAGGCAGGGATTTATGTCTGTTTTAGTCACAGGGATGCTTTCTAGGCCAGGAATACAGCACCGTGACACCTCTCAGGAACCCAGTAAATACTCATTAAATAAAAAGGGCAGGTGAGGGTGGAGGCCCAGATACGAAATCTTATGATATTCAAAGTCCCTTGGCAGTGAGTTCTGGTTGGTTTCCATTAATCCTTTAGGAAGCATTTAGGAGGTGACCTTTTGAACAAGTAATAAAATTTCCACTAACATTTAGGAAACTTTTCACCCACATCAGCTTCCTAATTCAAGTTTCAAAATCCAGGTGTTTTATTTATTCTTTTTTGGAATAGCCTTCAGAAACAAGAAAACTTAATGCCGCTACAATATCAGTCCCTTCTTCATCAATTTGTAGGTTCTACAATGCGAATAAAGTGTTTCACAGAAATTTACAAACTGATTCTAAAATTTATGTGTAAGTCAGAGAACTTGTCAAAGCCAAAAGAATTTGAAAAAGAAGTACAATGTTGAAGGATTTACACTGCTTAATTCCAAGACCTATCAGAGAGCTGAGGAAATCAAGTTGGTGCCGAACTGGCGTGAGGATTGACAGATCTATGGAACAGATTAGAAAGCCCAGGAACACCTAAACTCCTACAGTCAATTGAATTTTGACAAAGGTGTTGTGCCAAAGAAATTTATTGAGGAAAGGAAATTCTTTTTAACAAATGATGCAGGAAAGGCCGGATATCCACATGGAAAAGGAAAGAGGTTTGATTTCTGTTTCACAAAATAGACGAAAATAAAAGCGAAGTGAATCCTAGATATAGTCAAATAAGGTAAAATAATAAAGTTTCTAGAAGAAAGTAAAATGACAGAAAAGCTAATTTTAATCTTTGAGTAAAGATATTCTTAGAACATGGGAAAAAACACCCACAAAAAGGAAAAAATAGAATTGATTTTATTAAAACAAAAAAAATTTATATATTGTCAAAGACAATTTCAAGACAAGCTACAGAGTGGAGCAAAATATTTGCTAATAACATCCTGGACAAAGGCATTGCATTTAGAATTCTCACAATATGATGGGGAGAGCCATTGAAAAGTGTTCGAACTTGGACATTACCAAAACAGACTTATGTGCAAGAAAAGTCTTAACATCAGCAATTACCAGGAAAATTCAATCAAAAGTGTTTGACGCAGCACCACATAACATTATTAAGAGTAGACCAGGGTGTGGAGTTACCACACTTCCTATGAGCTGCCCAGGAGAGTTTGTAATGGTATAAAGTACACTTTGCAGTAGTATTTAGTAGTGTTTAAAATCAGGGTTTCAGCACTACTATTGTGGACTGCTGGACTGTGTTGGATTGTTTTGCTGAATTCACGCACCTATAGTATTTAGATGCCAGTGGAATACCCACCTCTGACAGGACTAAACAAAAAAAAGGTGATACAAAGGAAGAACAATTTTGCATCTGTATATGCAGAATAGTTAGTATAGATATACAGCTACTTTTGCTTAATTCAATGAGAAGAAAGATTTGTACTAATAGTCTTTGGACAGGATATCCTGTCTGCATCTTGTACTACGTATAACTACTAAGGCGA
>NW_004524578.1:11763333-11770898 GCF_000260255.1 Octodon degus | reverse complement strand
CAATGAATAGAAAGATTTTTTCTAATAGTGTTTGTGGACAGGATATCATTTCTGCATCTTATACAATGAATAACCACTAAGACAACAATATGTAATGTATTCATTATTGAAACTGTGCTAGTAATCAGTTTTGAAACTGTCTCATTGCTATTTGTTTCTCAATAAAATTGTTAAAAAATCAAGCTCTATCTATCATCTATCTATCTATCTATCTATCTATCTATCTATCTATCATCTATCTATCTATCTATCTATCTATCTATCTATCTATCTTTCTAGAGTGAGGGAAGTGTCTTCAACCTGGCATTGGCTATGTTTATCTCTACCTATCTTTCTATCATCTGCCTGTTTGTAATTCAGGTATTTTCCAAAGAGAAATAAAAATATATGTAACCATGTGATTAAAAATATTTGATTTAAGATTGTGAGTTCTGCACCTATTTTTCCTTATTCTGTGATTTGTCTTATTATTCACTTAACCTTGTCTTTCACAGAGCAGGAGTTTTAGACTTAATGAAATTGAACATTTCTTTCTCTTTTTTTCCCCCTTGTATTTGCTGTTTTATGTGTTCTAAATATCAAGTCAACAAAGAGATGAGTATAAAAATGTTCTAAGCAACAATCTGATAGAAAAGCAAACCAAGAAACAACCAACATGCACAGCTATAGCAGAATGAATAAGCAAATGGAGATACTCGTTGGATGAATATTGTTCAGTGGTAAAAAAGGAACAGAATCCTGATGTGCTGCATAATGACACATCTTAAAAATAATATACCAGTGATACTCTAAAATGGAAAACTACATTATAGAAAAGGTGAGGACATTAGTCACTGATGGGCTGGGCACGGCGGAGCTTTGCAGAATGACCAAGTGCCCTGTGGCTGGCGTTGGCTTTGCAGAGGGACACATCTCTTAGCACATCACACCGCGTCTTTCAGACCTGTCCTCTCGGTGAGTACAAGCTGTGTGTTGAGCACAACAAAACTGCTTGGAAGACGATGAGTACACAAGACACCGTGATGTGTTACAACATGTTGGGGGTCCCATAAAATAGAAATATCAAAGGTTATTAAGATAAGACATTAATATACAGATAAATAAAGACAAGCTGTCATGCGGGTAATTATACTGCTGACTTCTGCTGGTCTGCTGAAAGGAACAGTTAATTTCTTTTTCCTTTCTCCTTTTAAATTTCTTATAACTTTTTTTTATTTGCCTGCTGATATCTGGTAATTTAAACTAATTTGAAGGCAACATTATGCAATATAACAACCATCATTGAATTCCTATTATACTGTTTACTGAAATTCTGTATTGTTTTAATGTTTCTTTTTGTTTTACTATTTTGCATTTGCTTTTTTTTAAATTTTAGAACAGGGTCTACAGGGTCTCACTATGTAGATCAGACTTGTAGTGGTTCTCCTGTTTTCAGCCTCCCAAGCGCTGAGATTGCAGGTGTGCACCACCATGCTCAGTCTCAATCACCGGCTCAGTGCACCCCAGGAGTGGGGGGTGCCCAGCACAACACTCTGGGGATCGAAGCCTGGCTGCTGCACCTGCCTAAGCAGGTGCTTTAGTTTGCTGTACTATCTGCCCAGCCCTGTACTTGCTTTTAAAAATATGCTGATGGCTTTATGTCCAATCCTAAACTGAACATAGAAGTCAAGTCAAATCAAAGTTAGCGCTTCAAAAGCTAAGCAATTCAGCATGGGAAGGCTTGTATTTTGAGGATTCACATACTGCTTTGTACATCACTGAAATGTTCTTTCACATTGTAGTGGACTAGAGGTAAGGACTAGAGGCTAGAGCCAAGAGCCGAATGTTTTTCTCTACCAAAAGCATGCTATAGAACTTATTTTACAGAAAGAGTTTGACAAAGGAAAGACCTTTAGCAAAAACCAATATTTCTTAGTTAAGGGAGCTATAAAAACTGTTTGGAATTTTCTCCCTCCCAAATTAAATAGGTGTGTTTTGCGTTGACATAACTCACATTTTTATCAGTTTTCTTTGCACTTAATACTGTGGTAACTGATTCATTTTTGGAGGAATGTGTGATCCTGTAAGTTAGTATATGTACCAGCTGGAACTCAGTTGTGGGGTGGATGGCCCAGAAGCAAATCTCAGAGTGAAGCCCTACCCTGTGAGTGCACCTTCCAGGAGAGCTCAGAGGGAAACCCTGACATCCCAAAGGCAGTGGGGACAGAAAACCCAGCATGGGTGCAGTGTTTGGCAAGGTCGTGGTGAGGGGAACTTCAACCTGACCCTTGTGGGACCCTGGTGCGTGAAGTACACCGAGCCATCCCAGCCTGGGACATGATGCCTGGTGCATGAAGCCTGGCTGTCAGCCTTGCCCCAGAGGAGAAGCTCCAAGGTCCAGGGGTGGCCACAGAAGGAAGCGCTTGCTGGTGGAAGCCAAGATGCATCGGAGTCAGGGCCACCTGAAAATGGTAGAATCTGCAGCAACAACTTTATTGAAGAGCACCAACATTGTATCCTTTGTCTTCTTGGGTGCCGGTTCATGGTACGTTCAGATTTGCGGCTATCGCTGTGCTTTGTGTTGTGTATATTTACTGTATTTCTTAGCCAAGTGTGGGGCTGAACACCTGCAGGTCCAGCATTCTGGAAGGCTGAGGCAAGAGGATCACAAGCTTGAGTCCAGTCTGCACAGTTTAGTCACTTAGTGAAATTTTGGCTCAAAATTAAAAAGAAAAGTGGAAGAGTCTTGGGGTGTAGCTCAGTGCCGAGGCCCTGGGTTTACTTCTCAGTGCTGAAGTATTTCCCCACCTTGGTCCTCTGTGCTTTTTTCCTCATCCCTTTCTGATTGGTGAAATGTTTGAGTTTTCCTTATTCTTTCCTCTTTCTACCAGTTTGAAACGTTTGTCTTCTGTCCTGTTCTTTCAGTGTTTTATTCTTGCCCCTTGATTTTTTTTTGTATTTTAGGGAAGGGTCTACAGGGTGTCCAGGGTCTCACTACTAGATCAGACTCTTAGTGATCCACCTGTTTACAGCCTCCCAAGAGCTGGGATTACAGGCGCGTGCCACCATACCCAGTCTCATTTGCTGTCTCAGCGCACCCCAGGGGTGGGGCCGGCACCGCAGGCCTAGGGATCGCTATACTCGGCTGAGCTATTTGGCCGGCCCTGACCCTTGATTTTTGATAAGGATATTTGACTGACAGGATAACAAGTTGTCAGTAGTTCAAGTATTTCCCCTCATGTGTAAGAACCTTATCCTTTGTACTTGGATCACCCTCTTAGAGCTTCTACGACATTTTTGTCCAAAAATATATGGCTCTACAATTTTATCCCCCATTAATTGTATTATTATTATTATTATTATTATTATTAATATTTTAATTATAATTAATTTTTGTAGCACAGGGGATTGAATCCAGGACAATCACACTGAGCCCTCCTCCTTCCCCCCTTTGAGATGGGCTTGTGTCATTCTGCTTGGGCTGGGCCAAAGCTTGTGAATCTCCTTTCTCAGCCTCCCAGCGTGCTGGGATTATAAGCATGTGCCACTACTCTTGGGTTTATATTAGTATTAATTTATTTTCCAGGCATGCTGACTTAGATTTACCAATATGTTTACCAGTTTCTTTGCTTTCTTCTGTGACTTGCCAGTGGCTCCACTTTTCTGGATTTACTTTTCATGTTGCTGAAATTGTTAGACATTTTTTCCTTGCTGTAGTGAATACCTGAGATAACCACGTAAAGAGAGGAAATGTTGATTTTGGCTCTTAGTTGTGAAAGGTTTTGTTCCAGAAAGTATAGAAAGAGAGGATGGGGCTGGTGCCTCCATGTACCTTCCAGGGACACCCTGGTGATCCAGCTGTTAAGCCCACCTCCTAGTAACAGGGCCAGGGGCTGGGGACCAAGCCATCAGCACATGGGCCTCTGGGAGAAATTCAAGATCCTGTTAGAAGACAAAGTTATCGCCAATCTGGTTTCCATATGTTAATTAGCTTTATTTGTGATTCTTAAATGAAGAAGCCCTTGGAACTCAGAGTGGTTCAGGATGCTACAACACACATGTGCAGGCTGGGTTGAGAGCCAGAGAGAAGAAACTGACAGAGAATGAGAGAGGGAGGGAGAGAGAGAGTTGCGATCTAGCTTGATTGATTACAGGTTGGCGGCCTCATTTGACCTGGTGGGAAGAGTTGGCTCCCTGTGTTTGATGCAGTCTGGCTGCTGTGATTGGTTGAGACTCAGCTGCTTGCTATCATATTAGGTTGAAATCTGTTTTGAGCATCAAGTTAAGTTACACCTCACTGCAATGAGAAAGCTGTGGGCCAGAGGTCCCCAGCTCTGGGCCCTTGCCTGCACTGGTCTGCTAGCTGTTAGGGACCAGTTGTGTGGCAGGGAAGCTGTCAGCTTCATCTGCAGTTACAGAAGCTCCCTACTGGCACCACCACCTGTCAGATCAGGGATGGTGGGAGGTTCTCTTAGGAGTGGGAACCCCACTGGGAACCTCATGTGTGAGGGTCCAGGCTAAACGCCTTTGAATTATGGGTAAACAGCCCTCACTTCTTCAGCTCCATGGTGAAACCTTTTTCCTTGCAACCAGATGCTCATGCCCAAAAGACTAGGGACCACTGCTTGAGGGCGTGGGTATTCCATCTTTTAGTGAGTGAGTGAAGAGGAGCTGTCTCCGGCTGCTTATAAAATATTTGATAGAATTAATGTGCATAGACAACGAAACTTCTTTTACTTTCTTTTTTGTATTTTTTAGGGAAGGGTCTACAGGGTGCTCACATCTCATTACTAGATAGGACTCGTAGTGATTCTCCTGTTCACAGCCTCCCAAATGCTGGGATTACAGGCACGCGCCACCATGCCCAGTCTCAATTGCTATCTCAGCGCACCCAGGGTCGGGGCCAGCACAGCAGGCCCAGGGATCGAACCCCTGGCCCCTGCGCCTGCTTGCAGGTGCTTTAATCTGCTGAGCTATTTTGAAACAGGGTCACTATAGGTCAGCCTTGAACTCACTTTGTAGCCCAGGTTGGCCTCAAACTTACAGTGATTCCACTGCCTCAGCCTCCCAGGTGCTGGGATTGCAGGCGTGTGCCAACACACCTGGCTCACAAATATTTGATTTTAACATTATAATGAAGCAACACAAGCATACACTTAATAATTAAATAAGAACTTACCTGTCTGCTTAATAACAAAGGCCTGCAGACACCAGCGAATACACGAGTAAGCAGGTGGAGGCACCATTGCGGAAAGGTCAGGGTTTCACGAGACATAAGCACCCTTGACATGTGATGCTTCAGACTGGCTCTGCAGTCAGAGTCAAGTGTTCAAGTCCTGAAAAATATCGCTCACCATCAGTAATGATGTTAGGATTTTACGATCGTGGGGCCCAATGGCAGGGCCCAGGCAGCAGCCGGGGACTGTGGTCGGACCTGCTCTGGCCTTGGGCTGAACTTCACTGCACACTGAGTAGCTGTGGAGCAAGCTCACCGCATTCTTCTTTCCCAGCAGCTGTCCACTGTAGCGGGGACATAGAGCCCCTGCTTTTCTTCTTTCCCCAATCCCAGTTGTTCTTTCCTTTTGAGCAATTTCTCTCCCTTTTATAGCAGCTATTGTAATCTTTTGGATTTTACTTACTCTTCCAGGTTCTTACACTAGGGAGACTATATGATGTTTACACATGCGGGTCTGATATATTTCACTTTTTTTTTTTTTTTGGCTGGCTCAGCCCGTCCTGAGGGCAGGGCTGATGCGGCATGTAGTGTCAGGGACTAACCCAGGTCCCCTGCGGCTGCCTAAGTTTGCATAAGCAGGTGCTTTAGAGTGTTGAGCTATCTCACCAGCCCTATTTCATTTATGAGTATAGTCTCTTGTTGCATCCATTTGCCTATAAAAGTCTCATGTTTATCTTTCTTTATAGCTGAGTAATACTCCATTGTATAGATATACCACATTTTGTTTTGAATTCATTCCTCAGCCGGCGGGCACTGGAGTTGTTTCCAAGATTCAGCTATGACAAATTGTGCTGCATGTGTCACTGTGGTGATGCATTTTAATTCTTCTCAAAAAATACCCAGAAGGGAAATAGAATGCAAAAAAGGAAAGGAAAAAAAAAAGTATATATATCCACACAGGATAGCTAGAGTGACTGTACTACAAATTTCTCTTGGGTTTTTGAAGGGAGAAGTTAATGCTTAGAATTTTTATTCGGACCACTTTTGAATGCTTCTATCTGGTAATCTGAACAACTACTTTGAAGACAATAATGGCCAATACAACAGCCGTTGTTTTTCCTCCTCCCCCCAGGAAGGGTCTACAGAGTGCTCAGTTCTCACTACTAGCTCAGACTGATAGTGATCTGCCTGTTTACAGCCTGCCAAGAGCTGGGATTACAGGCATGTGCTGCCACGCCCAGTCTCAATTGCTGTCTCAGCGTGTCCCAGGGGCAGGGCTGGGGCCCGCATGGCAGGCCCAGGGATCAAACCCCCGGCCCCTGTGCCTGCTTGTTGAATACCTATCATTTTGTGTTTCTTGGAAATTCTGTTTTGTTTTTAATATCTTATCTATTATTTTTTTATTCTCTTTAAATAAAAAATACCAAAGAAGAAAGAAAGAGAAACAGAAAGAGAAAGAAAAAGAGCAAGAGTCCCTGCTTGAATAACTGTTGACAGTGTCAGCTCTGGGCTGACCCTTGTTTTTTCAGGGTGTTGCAGGCACTTGCTGTCTCCTGGTGGTCCAGCATCCAGGGCTCCTCTTGGTTCTGGGGCCCTGGATGCTGAAGTCACCTTTTACATGACATTTCTAGGTCCTTCCTGTCCCAGTCAAAGAATTGAACAAAATCAGCTCAACCAGTGGCAACGTTTCAAATTTATTAAGGTACCAAATCCCTCCAAACCCAGAAGTGTAAGGGCCAAGAAAGGGTTCTGCAGTAAAACGTGAGTTCAGGCCACATAAAAAGGCTGGAAAATGGGAGAAAAAAAAAATAAAAACATGACCCACAGAGTAGGGTGGGCCACCATGAAGAGGTGCAACTGCAAGTGCTCAGTGGTAACTGTCCCTTTGTTTTCTCCCACACTGATGTCACCACTGGGTCATTCTATAAAAACTCTGCCTGAGTCCTCATGACAGTCCCATGTGCAGGGCTTCAGAAATCATTCTGCGTGTGTGTAGTCCTGGGATTTTCCAGCTTTGCCGTGCCCTAATCTCATCTCAGTCACTGGTAAAATCAGTTTCTCTTCTTCATGTTGCTGTTATTATTGTTGTTGTGTTTATTTGTTTATTTATTTGGTACTGGGTCTCTCTATGCAACTTGGACTCATAGCAATCCTTCTGTCTCAGCCTCTCCAGCGCTACAGTTACAGTCATGTGCCACCATGCCTGGTTTGAGTGGCATGGTGTGGCCCAGCATGGCATGTGGTACCAGAGATTGAACCTGTATCCATGTACTTTCCTGGCAGGCACTTAGTCTGTTGAGCTATCTCCCTGGCCCTGTTGTTGTTGTTGTTGTTGTTCTCCTCCTCCTCCTCCTCCTCCTCCTCCTCCTCCTACTCCTTCTCCTCCTCCTCCTCCTCCTGCTCTTCCTCC
>NW_004524578.1:11751824-11763213 GCF_000260255.1 Octodon degus | reverse complement strand
GGGATTGAACCTAAGGCTTCATGAATACTATTCAAGTGGTCTGCCATCTAGTTACATCCTAAACCCCTTTCATCTCATTTTGAGACAGAGGCTCACTATGTTGCCCAGGCTGGCCTTAAATTTGTGATCCTCCTGCTTTAGCCTCTTAAGTAGCTGGGCTAACAGTCATGTGACACTGTCTGTCACTTTTAAGAGTCTCTTTATTTTATGTTGTCTGAGATTCACTATTATGCACCTGGATGTAGTCTTAAGGTTTATTCATTTTCCTCAGGAGTGGCAGTGCTCTTACAAAGTAAGGGCTGAGGTCTTCAATTCAGGAAGATACTCAGGAATCTCCTCTCCAGACATGGTCTTTCTTGTTATTTTCTCTACTCTGACCTTAAGAGCTTCTATCTACAGACATGGGTTTGTGTAAGTTTGTGTGAATGCTAATAAATCTTAGAGCCCAGATGTGGATGCTGCTTTCAAGGAAACAGTTTTGTCTGAAAGACAAAACGCTAATGGCAGCTGTACAGGAAACCTGGAAAGAAGCTCTGTCGCTCCGCAGAGTCTGGGCTTTGGTCCCCTCACTCAGCTTCTTGCTTTCTCTTTTCCATCACCACTCTCCGCCAATAGCTGCATTTCAACCAAAAGCTCCATCTTCTGTTTCTGGCTGGGGTCGACACATGTCATTTTCTTAGCTGTGACCTCTGTAGCTCATCTGACACCTGCAGGACAGAATAGCACTGCTCCTGTAGTCCCACTGCCCTGTCATGCAGGCAGGACAGATGGCCAAATGTCTCTGGATTTTCTTTTTTAATTAAAAAGACCACAATGGTGTGCATATCATGGTGCACACCTTCAAGCCCACAGAATGTACAAAATCCAGCGGGGACCTCATGTATGCTACGGCTGTGGGAGAGGACGACATGCCAAAGTAAGTTCATCAGGGGAGGATATATGCACAGGGTAGGGACACATGGGTGACCTCCCTTCCTGTGCCTTGTGCTCCATGCTTTCTGTGGACCTGAAGCTACTCTTAAAAAGTCACTTAAAACACATGTACATAGGTATACAAACACGAGTTTCTTTACTTGAAGGAGGCTTAGGAATACAAATTGTCCTCACGGTTAAGGGGAATCACTTGTAGTTTTTACCAGGTGCTCTCCACCCACACCCTTATAAATGTGTATAAAAGGTTGTTCTTTTTGACCAAATTCCAAGTAGCAGCTCTTCTTTGGATACAGGGAGACTCTATGTTTCAAATGGAAAAAGACAAACTAACACTGATCACAAAGTACCACTCCAAAGCCTGGGAAAGAAAGGGATGATGGCATCAACAGTGACAAAGGCAACCTGTCATGGCCACATCTCTCAACAGGGCATCAGAGCAAAAGAACAGAAAACACAGCATGTGACACTCTCTGGCCCTGACTCTGCCCACGGTGTAATTATCAAAAGCCCCTAGCGATAGTCTCTGGTAATCCATTAAATATGGAAGATGCGTAAGAGTTCTCTTCCTGAAGGGCACAAGAGGGCCCATAATGGGCTGTTGACTGGATATTCAAGGCCCAGATGTCCCACTACCCTCTCACGTGGCTCCTGAGGTCCCTTCTTCTTCTGAGCGAAGGCCGAGGGCCAGTTATTGCCTTTGTTGAGCCTTCCTTTCAGGCCTGTGTCAGCGCCAATTTCGCATGAGGGAAATGTTTCCCTTCTGGCATGGGCTCACTGAAATTAAGGAACCCTATCTCGGTTCCTATTGCCCCAAACAATATTCTCTAGGGAGCTCCTGGGGTCCTGTGGAGTCATCCAAGCCACTCTGCCTAGAGCCTGTCTCCACAGCAGTACCCAGATTCTCCTCATCCTGAGACTTTTTTGAGAGAGCTGGAAGCCACGGTCCACCCACCCTGAGGGTGTTGGTCTCTTGGTGACAGGACTCTTCTCCTGACCAGGATGCATCTTCTACATGCAGTCACCATTCTCACTGGCTTTATCTGAAGATCAGAAAGGTTTCATATGTGTTGTCACAAGGGTCACAATCTCCTCCTCATCTTTCTATCCTATCTTCCTCTTATAAGATTCAGGATTCTGAAATTATTATAACCTAGTCCTTCCTAAACTCATGGTAATCATTACTCTTTGGAATTAAAAAAAAAACTCCTCTGGCTTAAGTTACCTTTGCTTTATCCTTTTAAAAATAAACATTTGTGGGACACCTCTGTCCTTTTCATTTTTCCTCTGTCTTCCTCCCATCTTTGCCCTACTATGACTGGTGCTTCGTTAAGTGAAAGATTGTCACTCTCAAGTTGTAGATATAGGGCAGCTTTTGTGCCTTCTCTCTCTCTCTTTTTTTTCCAAAATTTTATTGATAAATAGCAATGAGACAGTTTCAAATCAAATCGGAAGTACAGTTTCAACAAATAACACACTGCATATATTCTTGTTAGTGGTTAATTGCTGTATGTGCCTTCTCCCTTGTGGTTCTCATGATCACCTGGGGGACAAAGGAAGAACATTTCCAGAAGGACAGGATGATTCTTGGGGAGAGTAGGGGTCCGGAAGACACAAAAGAGGCTCGATTCTCTTTCCACATTCTCAACATAAGTGACTTGGGCTAATGTTTTCATCTTTTTGAGCTTTGCTTTCCACATTTGTAGATTAGCAATAATAGCAAGACATAAAATTGTTCTGGATGCCATAAGAGAGACCTGGAATGAAGGGCCTCACATTGCCTAACACACACAAGCATTCAGGGCACTAACAGTATCATTGTTGTTAATACTCAGAATTCAGACGATTGTCAGAGAGGGGAAATACCTCGCCAAAGATCACAAGGGTAGCAAGGGGCAGAGCCAGCACCTGTGCCCCCAATCACTGTTCATCTTGTTTTCCTAGGGATGGGTAGTTCTGTCCCCTCCCACCAGCAGGGCCAGCTGTGTGGTGCTGTCTCATTGTTTCTTTAAAATGCCTCCATAAAACATCTCTTCTGGTGGGTTACACATTGGGCAGAAGTTCATCCCTTTGTTTTGTGTGTCAGCTTTTGTGACTCAACACACACGAAACCTTTCTGGTCTTCAGATAAAGCCAGTGAGTATGGTGACCGCATGTAGAAGATGCATCCTGAAGAAGACTCTTGTCACCAAGGGACCGGCACCCTTGGGGTGGGTGGACCGTGGCTTCCAGCTCTCTCAATAAGCAGATGCTAGCATAGCGCTGATTTGTTTAGTCGCTACTGCCTCCTCTTCCTCAGTTCTTCAGGTGTATCAACGATTTTTATCTATGATTTTGCTTTGAATACCAACAGCGTACATGATAACCCACTCTACATCTTTTCTCTCTTCTAGTCAGATAAACAGCAAAAGTGATTTATTGCAGGCTTTTTGCTGTTGAAATGATAACAACAAGCAGAAAGCAGCTTAAAAGCAGAGCTAGAAACTTTGCAGTGTGTGGTTTGTAGTTGTGGCTTTGAAGCTCTCTATTTGGAAGCGGCTGGCAGTCTCTAATGCTATTGGCTCCTGCTGTGCGTGAAGGCTATTTCTACCTGCGGTGTATCTACTTTAGATATTGTACAGGTGAGAAAATGTCCCATGTGTTTGAAAATGCTAGAATTACCCACAGTTTGAAATAGGTTTGATCTCTTTGCAATCAAAAAGAAAAATCCTCATGTGTATTACTTTAGTACAAAAAATATTGACAAACCACTTTGGAGATTGCCTTTTTTATATCTTGCTGTGATTTGAAAGCATACCCAATTACAGTCCTTGAGTCAGACTACTGCAACATTATGTTATTCCATCCAACCCCTTCTCCCCACCCCCCAGCCCCCAGCGCACTTTCTGGCAACTTCCTTTGAATTCATGAAGCAATGATCCTGAACCTTTGTTATCCACACAATGCTGAAAGCTGCAGTACTAGGGTCTTCTGAAAGGCCTTTTTCAGGATGATTTAGAAATGTCCAGAAAACAAATCTCCCTGGAGATACAGTTGTGATTTGGGATAGAACACTTTTGTTTTCATACCCTGGAGGAAAGACTTGGGGTTTCAGTTTAGAAAGAAGGTAAATACCTCCAGGGTGTGCGGAGCTAGCACCCTCATGGCTGCAGCTGCCCGGGGCACAGCTGTGCAAGGCCAGGGCAAGTGACCAAACTAGCTCCTGTATGCATGGCAGGGAGACGAAGGCTGAGGTGTCTTCCTGCAGTCGTGGCCATGAAATTATCTACAAACCCACAAAGTACATTGGCAGGAAGGTCTATTTACCTGTGCAGTTCTTTCCTGCATATTTCTTGGAGGAATTTGAAGAACAAGATCATATGAAGAGGGCCTAAAAATCCAGTGCCAAGAAAAAGAATAAAATGATGGATTAGTAGACACAGGCATTCTTGCAGAGAAGTTCAGAGACATTTATAAAAATTTCCTTTACCTTTCTGGATAGCTCCAAGCAGTAGGCATGGTCACTGTTTTATAGATGAGGCAAATGATTCATTTAAAGAAAACTTAAGTACCAATATTCATTACTGCCTAAGTAAAGAGGACTGAAGCAAAGCTACCTCTGACGTCAGAGTTCAGACGTGGGAGCAGTGTGTCTGAGCCATCCTCAGACACGGTTGTCATGTCATTAATACGAAAATTCTTATCTCCAGGGGTCAATTTAGAATTTAATCCCATGCTGAGTTTGCTCCTAAAAATCTTTAAAAAGATGCACATCTTTGTATATAGTGTTTCATTAGCACATGTTTGTGACACGTAACACTTACATCCCTCGTGTGGGGCTGGTGTGGGCGTGTAGTTCCTCTCAACTCCTCTTTCATCCCTTCTCCCCTCCATGTGTTGATGTCCTTCCCCTTTGAGGAAGATCTATCCCCACTTCCTATGATCTGTCTGTTATGTTGCTCTTCCTTCATACATTGGGTTTACTTTTTAAAAGTTGCAAATCAGGAAATATTGTCAAGCACTCCTTCAGACAGTGGAACTCCTGGAATCCTATCTGTATTAATCAGGATTTTTCAGATAAAATGGTGAGGAAGAGGGAGAGTGAGGGAGAGAAAGGAGAGACAGGAGAGAGAGAGAGAGAAGGGAGAGAGGAGAGAGGAGAGAGAGACAGAGGGATGGAGAGAGAAAGGGAGACGGAGACAGGGAGAGAGAAGAGAGGAGAGAAGGGAGAGAAAGAGAGAGACAGAGACAGAAACAGACAGAGAGACAGAAAGGGAGAGATCATGCGAGGCTGGGAAATTCTGAGACTCATTCCACAAGCTAGAGACCCAGGAGAGCAGAGGCAGTTCCCGTTCAAGGCCTAAAATCTGAGAGGTAGAACTGTTGATGGAAGCTGCAGTCTGCAAGCCACTAGGTTTGAAATATAAGCAGAGTTGACATTTCAACCAGCGTCCCAAATTTAGAAGAATCAGTATTCCAGTTCAGGCAATCAGACAGGTAGTGCTTCCTCTCACTCAGCCTCTGGTTCTTCCAGGTGTTGACCTTCTGCCCTCAGCGCGCAGCCTCTCCTGGTGCTCTTACCTGGAGACATCGTCACAGGCCAAATTTTGTATTCTATGAGGTTGGCAGCCATTCTTTCTGCCCATTTTTGTGAATGGACAAAGCCCTTTCATTCTCTTTTATGGCATTTGTCAGGGTATAAATTGTGTTCAACTAGGTTCAAAGGTCAGCTTTATCAATTTGAGGCCAGATCTTAAAAAGTGATTCTTTCATGCTAGGACTCTTTCACTGTCTTCGAAATCTTGCTCTTCCAAACCCAGGCCTTGTGTCTGTGGCTATGACATGGGTTTCTTTGTACTCTAAAGGCTCAGGCACTAGAAGCTCAGTCCAATGTAGCAGTATGGAGAAGGGCTGGAAATCTAAGAAGCGAGGCACAGTGGGAGGCGGTTAGGTCATGACAACATTGGAAGGCATTGGTGACTTTTTTTGGATGCAGAGAATTGCACTCAGGGCCTTACACTTGCCAGGCAGGATGACTTGTGCTGCTGAGATACATCCCCCACCCCTCAATACTTATCTGACAGGACTGGATTAGATCTCATGCGACTGGACCAGCTATGCCAGAGTGGGTTGGTAGCAAGCAAATCCACCCTGTGCATTTGGCCTCCTCTGCACACTCTATTCACTGCTGTCACCTGCACTGTCACCACTGAAGCCACCTTCCATGATGTGACTCAACGTGAGGCTTTTCCCAGATGCAGCTGCCCAAGTCTAGACTTTTCAACTTCCCGAACCATGAGCCAAAATAAGCTTCTTTTGAAAATTAAGCCACAGAGCCTCATGCACTTTGTTGTGAGAACACAAAAATGGACCAAGACATGCCTCATGATTTTAAGTGGAAGGCCGACTTCATTCCACGTGCATTGTTGCCTCACCCTGGGGTTGACAGACACTGATTGCAATGTTCTCACCTTCCCTAGATCAGGCTGAACCGGACCAAGACTGGATCATTTTGGACTGGCCCCTTTGTACCCAGCCTCTCTCCCCCTATGTACCAACTCCAAGATTCCCACATGTGTCTGGTTCTCTTTAGTTTAGCTTCTGACCAGCCACTTCCTTGGCACACTTATTCCTAATTTGCACCCGAAGTCCCTTCATTGGAGAGGGTTTGGTAGTTGTAGGTGAAGAAAGCTCTTGGAGAAAGCCTGCAGTGTGGTTTTTCTTCCAGTGTAGTGCTAGGTCCTGAAGGTGAGCTCTGCCAGTTAATAGCAATGGCTATTTGTGCCTGCCGCTAATTACCCACTGGACCAAATGTTTGCCAACAGCAATGTTACGGCTCTGCAACCCTGTGGATGGGGAACTTGCTCAGCTTCAAAGCATCACTTTCAACAGACTTGATTTTAGATGGCGGTACTTGTGATAATTTAAAGACAAATAAAAAAAATTCAGTCAGGGAAGGGGGAAGTTCAAACCCTTACTTTGAACTAATGCCTCCCTTCAACAAAAGGCACCTATCCCAAAGCCAATTCAATCATAGTTCTGTGAGGTGGCTTATTAGCTAATTCAGTTCAGAGTCACTTACATAAATAAAATGATTCCAGGAGATTAAGCTGTCAATCAAGAAGGCCATTTGTTAATTTATGAAGCTGTTATTGAGGGTCAGTGCTTATTAATCTCTATTTTTTTCTTCAGTGAGGGCAAGATATTTTTGCCTTCTAGATAAGAGCCCTTGAAATGGGGTCCACAAGCTTGATAGAGCTTTATGCACCACTTAGAGGCTGCCGGGGGACTGGCACAGGCTCAATGTTCTCAGTACTCACTACGAGAACGATTATGTAAGTGTGCAGAGGTGCTGTTTGTTGGGAGACAGTAGGGGACCTGGGCACAGGGGTATGTGCTTGCAATCCCAGCACTCAGGATGCCTGAGGCAGGAGGATTGTGAGTTCGAGACCAGCCTGGGCAACCTAGTGACTCAGTGTAGTGAGACTGTGTGTCAAAATAAAAAGTAAAACCAGAGAGGCCCATGGGTGCAGCTCAGTGTGAAGGACCTGGGTCCAATCAGAGAGGGAAGAAAGCCACAGCACAGCATGATTTCAGTGGATGCATTCACGTGCTTGTGCACACTTGTTTCCTTCTTGAAGTCAACACTTGAGCACGTGTCACTGTTTAGCTCTTGTTCTAGACTATCCAGCACATGATTAATTGAGATTGAGGAGACAGATCCTACTTACACTGAAAGGGGATGGCTCTTTTCAGTGCTGGGAGCTGGGGTTTTTACATTTATAGGTTTGTTGATGAAGAGGGGCAAATATGTCTTTCTATTCTGCCTTCAATCTCCCTTGTTTCACTACAGGCTGCTGCTCTGAGTGACACACTGGCTCAGCAGGGTGCACCCCACTTCCCAGGGCTTCTCTGAGGACAGCAAACAGAGGGAACCAAAGAAGCCATGATGGGACCGTGTTATGAGCTGCAAAGTGCTCTCTTCTTCTCAAACTCACACCACGAATTTCACAGTAAGCAGCAGGAAATCTTTGCACCAGCAGGAGCTGCTGCGGGGGACCATCTCTGAGAGCACAGAGATGAGCTGGAATCAGAATCTTTGTTTTAAATGAAAGACAAGGCAGGGCTGGAGAGATGGCTCAGTGGTCTAAAGCACCTACTTAGAACAAGCTTAGCAAAAGCATCAGGGACCGCGGTTCAATCCCCCAGCACCACATGCCAGCCAGCCCTGCCCCCTGGTGGGCTGAGCTGGCCTCTCTCCCTCTCTCTCTCTCTCTCTCTCTCTCTCTCTCTCTCTCTCTCTCTCAAATAAATAAATAAATAAATAAATAAATAAATAAAAAAAAAGAAAGACAAGGCAAAGGAGGGCCGGTGCCTGGGGACCAAGAGGCAGGGCCTAAGCTTACCTTGTGTTGCCAGGACCGGCTGTTCTCTGAAGATATAATGAGCCAACCAAGATGTTTCTTTTCTTTTTCTTTTTAAAATAATTTTATTGAGAATCAAATAGCAACGAGACAGTTTCGAAACAGATTGCTAGCACAGTTTCAATAATTAATACATTGTATATTGTTGTCTTAGTGGTTATTCATTATACAAGATGCAGACATGATATCCTGTCCACAAACACTATTACAACAAATCTCTCTATTCATTGAATTAAGACAATGCAGCGTATATCTATCATAACTATTTTGAATACACAGATACAAAATGGTCGTTCATTTTTATCTCCCTTTTTTGTTTAGTTTTGTCAGAAAAGGGTATTCCATTGTCATTTAAGGATTGTAGGTTCCAGAATTCAGCAAAATATTCCAATATAGTCTGTGAGCCCACTCAGAGCAAGTGCAGAGGACACTAGAACAGAAGAAATGGGGAATCACACAGCCGAAATGTCTGAATCAACCACGATGTTTCTACGGCCACCATCTTCCTACGACACCTGCTTGACTTTCTGTGTCTGTCTTGCGGATTCTGAATGGCCCTGTACTACTGCAGGGGCCCTTTAGTTGAACAGACATTTACTAATGTCTGAGAGTAAATCAGAAATATTTATGATTTAAATGTACCGCCGAGCTGCTTCCATCCCTAGGAGGTTAAATAAATCAAACACAGTTTTATCTATAATCGCAAGGCAAAGAACAGAAAGCTTGATAAGAGCGAAGTTATAAATAAATGTCATCAGGCAGAGAAAAATTATTGTTAGCTGAAGGGATGAAGAAACTAGTGCAAGATTTTAGAAGTAGGCATTGGAGAATGAGCATTTTTTCCCCAAGCTCATATGAGAGGAAAGGAATTACTGGCAGAAGGAACACAAAGGCAGAAAAATAGGAAAAAGCTATCTGAGACTTGGGAATTAGCAAATAGTAGGTTGATAGTGGAGTGCAGCTGGGGAGATGCTCAGAAAATGGACTTAATAGAGCTTGAGATGAGGTATGAGTGGTTTTTAATGCAAATAAATAAAATTCATGGTTTCTGAGGTTGACATAATTATAAAGTACAAAACATGAAAAAGGTAGATATTCTCCCAGCACTGGTATAATGATTATTATAGCTTTGGTCTATTTTCTCTGTCTTTTTTTTTTTTCACATTTATAAATTACTCCCTTTCCCTACCTAATTTTTTAAAAAATAAGCATTATTACATGTTATGACATCAAGTTTCTAACCAGCATTTTTATATAAAAACCCAACTAAAACCTTTCCTCTTTTACCATTAAGAAAGTGAAAAGAAACTCTCAATAGGGGAAAGTATTTAAATATCAGATGTTTGATAAGGGGCTTGCATTTAGGATATATAACCCATTCTGACAACATAGTAATGAAAAGTCAAATAATTCCATTTTTAAACAAGGGACAAAGGTATGAATAGATGTTTCTAAACAAGATATAAAAATTGCCATCTGCAAACCAAAACCACCACGAGATGCCAGTTGTCTGCCCCCGAGTTGTATAAAAAAGACAAGTACGGCTGAGGATGAGGTCTGTGACACATTGCTGGTGGGATTAAAAAATGATGGATTAAAAAAAATGATGGATTCCTTTTGGAAGACAGCCTGAAAGTTTTTCAAAACATTAAGGCTAGATTACCACATGACCTAACAATCTCACTGTTGTAGAAATGATACACAAGGTAAATGAAAACACATAGCCACATGAAAACATGCACACAAATGTTGGTAAGTAGCAACATTACTCGTAATAGCAAAAATGAAGACCAAAATGGGCATTTATCACTGATGAGTGGATAAGCAAAATGTGACAGCTGTAAGAGTGGAAAATTATTTGGCAAATCATGAAATGGAATACCTATATGTGAGACAACCTGGATGAACTCCCCATTCTGCTAATGTGAAGCAATTAAAAAGGATTATCTATTGTATGATTCATGTTAGATGAAAGCCCAGAATAGGCAAACCTATGTCAGCACAAAGTAGAGGAGAGGGTGAGAGGGTGATAGTGAATGGGCACAGTGCTTGAATATGCTAAAATTCTGGGATAATCATTGCTGAACTCTAAATATATTAAAATTCATTATAGTATACTTTCAATGGATGAATTTTGCAGTGTATGAAGTATATCTCAATAAAGTTGTTGAGAATAACCTCAGAATTTAAGCTAATTAGCTCCTCATTTTTGGACAATATTTCGGATTATTTAATAGCTGTTCCACTATTTTGTACTTCTTTCCTAATATTGATAACCAGCAGAGAAACTACTGTATGCATATTTAATGGACTCTTGCAGTACTATAAAGACAAATTAGTAAGTTTCTTGGCACTAAGAGATCACTTTAGTTAAAATGTTACACATAATGAACAGAACATCTTAGCAAATTTTGTATATCATTATCTTTTGGAAAATATTTGTTGGTTTATTAGTTACTTTAGCATTTCATTTCTCTGATTAATTATAAAGATGAACATCTAAAGAATTTTTCGGGGGGCAGAGGGTACTAGGAATTGAATCTTGGGTACTAGGAATCAGGACCTTGTGTTTGCCAGAACATCTAAAATTTTTCTTTATATTTTAATAATTTTATACAGAAAAAGCAGCAATGAGATAGTTTCAAAACAGGTTAGTAGCACAGTTACAATAATTTATACATTGCATATTGTTGTTTTTGTAGTAGTTGTTCCTAGTACAAGATGCAGACATGATATCTTGTCTAAACACTATTAGTTCAAAACCTTCTTCTCATTGAACTAAGAGAAAGTAGCTGTGTATTTATCCTATTTTGTATATATATATTTTTTTTTCACTACAAAATGGTCCATTTATATACCCTTTTTAATTTACTTTTGTCAGAGATGTGTATTCCATTGCCATTCATATATTGTAGGTGCATGAATTCAACAGAGTAATCCAATATAGTCCAATAGTCTATAATAGTGGGTTATCTGCAAGACTGACAGTGTCAGAAGTACATCTAAAATTTTTAGCTAGCTGTATTTCTTTTTTTAAAAAACATTTTATTTATTTA
>NW_004524578.1:11747906-11751719 GCF_000260255.1 Octodon degus | reverse complement strand
CTGGGATTACAGGCGTGCACCACCACACCTAGTCTCAATTGCCATCTCAGTGTGCCCTGGGGGCAGGTTGGCACGGCAGGCCTGGGGATCAAATCCCTGGCCCCTGCACCTGCTTGCAGGTGCTTTAATCCACTGAGCTATTTGGCTGGCCCTGCATTTCTATTTTTTGAAACTGTCCTACCAATTTGATTTGAAACTCTATCATTGCTATTTGCTTCTCAATAAAATTATGGGAAAAAACCCTTACTGTACCTAGTGTAGCATGAACATATTTATCAAGTTACATAGGCATATTTTTAGGATGTGAACTAATTATTGTACATATTTCCCAACTCCATCTTTCTATGTTGTCTCTTAGAAACAGCTACAATTTTTACACATGAAATCTATCTTTTCTTTCATTATTTTTAATTTTTTCCCCTACACTAAAGAAATCCCCCCTCCAGCAATCTGATGGCTTTTGCATACATTTTTCTTAATTTTTAATGTGATTAAATTTTATGTTTAGTATTAACACTTAAGAAATGTTAATTCATTGTCAATTGTGTGCTTGGTACATCAGTAGTATTTACTTTAGTTAAAGCATTGTGTGAAATTGCAGTTTTCAAAACCGTACCTGCTTCTAACCTTTTATTGACTAAGTGTACGTGTGTGTGTGTGTGTGTGTGTGTGTGAATTGTTAACCATTCCTGTGGATTACTAGTGGATGCTTCAGCTCTTTTCTCCACCTGGCTAATTTGTGCCAGTAACAGAAGACTTTAATACTGGGTGTCTACAATGTGCATTAAAATCCCATGAGAAGATTTTCCCTTCCTCACTGTACATCTTTTTTTTTTGGTGGAAATGGGGATTGAACTCAGGCCCTTGAACTTACCAGGGAAGCGCTTATTCTATTGAGCCATCTCCCCAGCCCATCACTGTACATCTGAAAAATTGTGCTTACACTATACATACTACTTCCAGGTGAGAGAGTAATCTAGCAAGCAAAAATATGTTGGGATTGATATGAATTTATATGAAATGCAAGTTGATTTAAGAAAATCAATGCCTCAAAATGTGTTCTTTTCTGTCTCAGCTCAAGGTATTCAGGTTCATTTAGCCAAGTTTTTATTTATGTCTCTGGGTGAAATAGTATGTATTCATTGGGCTCACAGATATTCTTCACTAAAATTATTCTTTACAAATCCATTTATGTAGAAATTGCGAAAGAGTTTTTTTTCCTTTAAAACTTCAGCCATTGTGTGAGAATTGTTTGGTTGTGAGTATGGATGTGTGTGTGCACATATACACTTATCTCCTATCAGTCTATTAAACTTTTATTAAAAAATCATTTCCCAGCTTATTCTGCTGAGCTATCTGACTATGAAATCACAATGACAGAAATTTTGCTATTCATTTTTCAGTATGTGGAAAACATTTCTAGAATATGAAAGGTGTGAAACTGGGCACATTAATTTTATTTCTATTTTAACAGTAAGTGTGGAATTTAGATTAAAGTAGATGTCTTTATTGTAGTAAAACAGTTTTTTCTCCATTTCTGTATTTAGCCTTTTACCAAAAGACTTTATTCTTGAATAAGAACTACGGATTCTTAGAACATATTCTTTTGCTTTAATCTACCTGTGGCAGACATCACATGAGTAGTTCTCCTAGATGTCCCTGTATAGAGAACTCTTCCCTGGAAAGCAAACGAGCATGAGACAGTGGGTCATGGTGAAAGATGTCCTTATATGTCTTGGTTACTTTTCTCTCACTGCTGGGACAAAATACCGGACACCCAAAATTATGGCAGGAAAGGTTTATTTAGCTCACAGTTAGTGGAGGTTTCAGTCCATGCTTGGCTGGCTCCACGGCAGGGTGGCACATGGCAGACGGCAGCAGTTCCTGGTTGCAGAAAACAGCAAGAGCAAAAGGAAAGGAGCAGCTGTGGCGTTTAACAAGCGTCTCTTCCTTCCATGTTGACTGTGAAGACCAGAGCTCCTCAGAGGAAGTGGGACCAATCATCCTTCCTCAATTCTCTTTGTATATCCTTTAAGTGATGAGTCACTCTAGGGTGGGCCCTCCATGCCCTAGGGCTACACAATGACCACGCCCTCCTCTTGCACAGGATGAGGAAGTTTAGAAAGTAAGAACCCTGGTTCTCTGAGTCAGTTAATTAAACTTCTAAACTTCTCAGCTTGACACAGTGCGTCAGCTACTACATCATACTGAGCCATCCTTGAGCTGCAAGAATCATTGACACCAGTACACATGTCCTGCCTACAGTCATGGACACCATATTAAAAATAATTCTATGGTTTCAACACAAACCACAGTAAAGGGCTCCACTGAAGATTATGTAGGTCCAGAGCCCCTTTTAGAGTCGAAGGATCAAATCTCCTTCCCCAAATTTGTCTTAAGATACTGACCCTAAGTTGCTTGGTTTGGGCAGTGAGGGAAGTGAGTTACTATTGCTTTTCTTTCTCCTTCAATTCTGGAATCAGCCTAGAGAATGGAGAGGACTTGGGAGCTCATTGGCTTTGCATGAATAGCGACAGCTCTGATTTGCTCCTGATGGCAGAATCACCCCAGTAGACTCTAGAGTACTTGAGAGTGGCTTGTCATGTGTGCTCGTTTGCACAAGTTTTGGTGTTTTCCTTTTCTCTTTTTCTCCTGGGTCCCCAATGTGTTGTGTTTAATCAGAAGAACAGAATTGAAGGAGTACTTTCCTGAAGCCCAGACTCTGTTCTCATCTGGGAGGTACCATGCTGCTTCCTCCTTGCTTCTTGGCACGGCAGACCTTCTGGATTTCTTCTGCTAGTGCAGGGTAGGATGCATTTCTTTTCAGCAGCCATCTCCTTCTCAGAGACCTGGCCCAAGAGTTTCTGGACAAATATATTTTGACATTTCAGGAAAACGTTCTTGATTCCCACATTTGGGACATTCTCCAGAGACCCAGATTTGAAATGGAAACCTAAATATATGTTTCATTTAAGACCAGGCCCTTTCTCTTCAATCCATGACAGTGGAATTTGTTCTTGGTCTCCAGGGACACAGTCCTTTTCACATACTGTTCTTCCTTCTGCTCTTTCAGCGTGGCAGACACAAGAGAAAGCTCCCCAAAGAGAGAGACCGGCAGGATATGCAAGAGATTCCACTGAAGGCAGGGGAGCTGAACCGCTCCTCGTCGTGGAGGAAGCCATGAAGTGAAGGGACCATTTCAGCAACTCTTTCCCTATCACTTCTGTTTTTCAGGAATGCAAATTCCTCCATGAAGAGTTCCATATGCTCTTCATGCAAGACTTTTCCTTTCTGCTCTGCCAGAGCCCACAGCTCCTGAGCTGCCAGCAGAGACAGGGTCCTGGGGTATGTGACGAGGATGTGCTTGCCAGCATCAAGGAACTGCCTGATGTGGTCCTCATGATTGGTACTTTCAATGAAGATGAAGGCAACCCCAACCTCCTGGCTGGAAAGAGCATCTTCCAAAGAAATCTGCCAAATTCCATCAAAGTGCCCAAGCTTCCATCTGGCCACGATGCCAATCAGGTTCAGAAATGCTGAGGACAGGTGTGGATTCTGCAAGTCCCTCATTTGCAGGGAGCTAGCTCTGCCACCACCATGCCAAACTTTCCCTCAGGCTCTGCATTCATCTTGGTTTCTTCCTTCAGTGGCTAAGCCCTCTGCTCTGGCTCCTTCTCTTTGCAGTCTGCAGGAGCCACTGCCTCAGAAGGATCCAGGTCTGCCAGTGGTTTTCTTTTCTGTGTTTATGAACAACTCACCCTTCATTTGCTTCAGTGTTGTTAGACTTGTGCCTGAAATGGTGATTACAGGACC
>NW_004524578.1:11743886-11745200 GCF_000260255.1 Octodon degus | reverse complement strand
CACCTGCATAAGAGGCAGAACTGGAGAGGAAAAAAATTAGAAGCAGTTGGGAGCTGTTTGGGAGCTGTTTGGAGGAGCTTGTCATGCTGGCTTTCTTGATGAAGTTGACTGCTCTCATCAGAGGAGGAGCGTAGGAAAATGTTTTCACTGGGAATGGATGTGGTGCACTTTGGGGGTACTCTGGACACTTTAAGCATCGCTTCCTAGCTCCAGAGAGGAAGATGGTACACTGCTCAGTCTCCTGGAGAAGCTTGTTGCATTGACTTTCCTGATAGGAGCTTGGCAGTTGTTGCTGAAGAGATTGAGGCCACACTATTGCTGAGGATGGCTGGTACATTTCGAGGGAGCTCTGCTTCTTACCTTGAGTGTTGCTTCCTGGCTCCAGGGCACATCCTTCAGCCTGCTGACACAGATCCCTCACCCCACTTGTACAGACTTTCTAGCTTCTATGACAGGTCTTGGGTCCTTCCCAGTGCAAATCTATGAAGTGGTCCTGCATGAGACATTGTCACGGCCTTTGACCTCCTGTTGGACTTATGGAGGACATTGTTACGCTCTCTAGGTCTTCAGGTGGACTAATGCATGACCTTGTCATGGGATCCAGGCCCTCAGATGGATTCTTTTGCTCTTGGTGTGTGCACAAATTTCCTGCACTATTTTTGTATATGATTATTTGGGTGACTATTATAAAATAATCTTATAAATTAAGTGTCCTGTATTAAACTGTGTTCTCCTAGCAAGCCCCAAACTACACAGTAGAGTAAGTGCTTGCCTGGCAAAGGCAGGGTACTGAGTTCAAGCCCTGGTACCACCAAAAAAAAATTCCCCTCCTATTTTATGGGCTGGGGAGATAGCTCAGTAGAATAAGCACTTGCCACTAAACTACAACAAGTATTTATAGAAGGGACAGTGGACATCCATGGATGAAGCTGCTCCTGCAGTCAAGGAGCTGGCTACTGGCAAAACTGAGATGAGAACTCATTTCTTATCTATTGGACTCTTCGTATAACATTCTTTATTCATGTTGTGCTTCACTGCATTTTATTTATTTATTTATTTATTTATTTATTTATTTATTTATTTATTTTTGCTTTTGTTTTTGGTGGAATCAGGAATTGAACACAGACCCTTGTGCTTGCCAGGCAAACACTTATTCTACCGAGATATCTCCCCAGCCCCATTCACTGCATTTTAACTTAGAACTTATTTCCAAATTTCTACATTTTTATGAAACTTTAAATAGATTATTTTCCTTGGCTTATTTGGGAGAATGAAATGGAGGAAGAGTAGAAATGATGAACAACATAAATTTTC
>NW_004524578.1:11737339-11741106 GCF_000260255.1 Octodon degus | reverse complement strand
TGATGAAATAGAATGATTTATGGTTGCTTTACTAAATAATTTACTAATTAAATCATTCACAAAAGCAGTAAGATGTGAAGTGGGGAGACATGGAAGAAAGGAATTTGAACCAGAGAAGTATCGGTAAGAACCTGTGGAGAGAAAAAACTGACCACCAGGGATGGACCACGTGGAGCTCTCAGAAAGAAGGCAGCTTTTCCAGGCTCACTTCTGACTTCAGAAGGAAAAACGAGTGGGCCTCTGAGCTGGCTGCTTTCTATGCTGCATGCTGCCTGAGAGTTCCATTCACTTTGATGGACTCTGCCTCTGCCTTTTCCCCACTCATCCACTGTTTCTAAATCAAAGTGACCCTTGTCTAGAGCAGACCTTGGTATGAGAAATCTCATTCAAATTCTAGATTCTACTGTGGCCTTGTGGACAATCACATGACTTCTAAGAATGACCATTTGAGGAACATTGCATAATTGACAAAGGCTTTTGCCTGTTATCTTATTTAATTCATGCAACTCTTCCCAATATCAATGTTGTATTGTACTGTATGAGTGAGAACCAAGGCAGAAAGAATGCAAATGGTCCTCTTAGAGTCTCAACCACATGGGTGTCTGACTTCAAACCCCTTGTCTTTTCATTCTTGCCCAGGTGCCTACATCTAACAATCTGCAGGGGGAGGATACAAGACCCAAAGCCAAAGAACTGGCTCCTCACGAAAACCCTTCATTAATTTCGTTATTTTACATTCTTTAAGCCATTTATTGTCCTACATGGACATCTGTGTAGTACATTTTGGGAAACAAAAAGCACTTCCTAATGTTAATTTCCAGATTAAATGGCCATTCTTTGTTTTATGCCTTTTTAAAGACAGGGTCTTGCTATGTATTAGGCTGGCTGTGAGCTCACTTTTTTTATTTAGAGTTTTGTTTATTTTATTTTATTTTTAAATTTATTTTAATGAGGAAAAAATAGAATGTTGGTTCTTCCTATCCAGGAGCAAGGAATATATTTCAATTTCTGAGATCCTCTACAATCTCTTTTTTCAAAGTACTATCATTGTCATTGAATAGATCTTTTTCATTTTTAGTTAGATTAATTCCTAAGTATTTTCTTCTTTGCAAAGCTATTGTAAAGGGTATTGTTTCTCTAATTTCTTTCTCAGTGTGCTTATTATCTGTGTAGAGGAATGCTATTGACTTTTGGGTATTGACTTTGTATCCTGCTATGCTACTGAATTTGCTTATTAATTCTAGGAGCTTCTTGGTGGAGTTATTTGGTTCCTCCAAGTAAAGTATCATGTCATCTGCAAATAATGATAGTTTAACTTCTTCTTTACCTCTTCTTATTCATGTTATTTCTCTCTCTTGTTTAATGGCTCCAGCTAATGCTTCCAGAACTACATTGAATAGGAGTGGTGATAGAGAACATCCTTGTCTTGTACCTTATCTAAGAGTAAACGATTTCAGTTTTTCCCCATTTAGAATTATGTTAGCAGTTGGACTGTCATAGATGGCTTTTATCAGATTGAAGTAGAGGCCATTTATTCCAATTTTCTGTAGAACTTTGAACATGAATGAATGTTGGAGTTTGTCAAAAGCCTTTTCTGCATCAATTGAGATGATCACGTGGTTTTTGAATTTGGCTGTATTGATATAGTGTGTTACATATATAGATTTGCATATATTCAACCATCCTTGCATCCGTGGGATGAATCCTATCTGGTCATGGTATATAATCTTCTTAATGACTTGCTGTATTCTATTAGCTGGGATTTTTTTTTTTTTTTTTTTGCGGAACTGAGGATTGAACTCAGACTCTTACACTTGCCGAGGAAGCACTTATTCCATTGAGCCATCTGCCTGGCCCTATTTGCTGGGACTTAATTGAGGATTTTTGCATCTATGTTCATGAGGTAGATTGGCCTGTTGTTGTCTTTTTTAGTTGCATCTTTCTCTGGTTTTGGCATCAGTATAATACTTGCCTCCAAGAATGATTTTGAACTGGGGATTGAACTCAGGCCCTTGCATTTGCCAGGCAGGCGCTTATTCTACTGAGCCATCTCCCCGGCTCCAAGAATGATTTTGGAAGTATTACTTCCTTTTCAATTTCATTGAAGAGTTTAAGGAGTATTGGGATTATATCTTCTGTAAATTTCTTGTAGAATTCAGCTGTGAGTCCTTTGGGACCTGGGCTTGTCTTTATTGGTACTTTTTTTTTTTCTTTTTTTACTACATTTTGAGTTTCATTAGCTGCTATTGGGTTATTGAGTGTTCTTATATCTTCTTCATTCAGTTTTGTTAAGTTGTACCTTTCTAAGAATCTGTCCATTTCTTCTGTGCTTTGATTCTGTGAGAGTAAAGATTTTTCAAAATAGCTATTGATGATCTTCTGAATTTCCATAGGGCTTGTGGTAATTTTGCACTTTTCATTCCTTGTTTCTTGAATTAAAGTTTTTTTCTTTCCTCTTTTTTTCCCACAATTTTATTGAGAAACAAATAGCAATGAGACAGTTTCAAATCAAATTGGTAGGACAGTTTCAATAATCAACACACTACATATTTTCTTTCCTCTTTTTGATGAGGTTAGCTAGGGTCTTATCAATTTTATTTAATCTTTCAAAGAACCAGCTTTTTGATTCACTAATTCTTTGTATTGTTTTCTTCATCTCAATTGTATTAATTTCTGCTCTAATCTTTATAATTTCCTCCCTCCTTTAGGCCTTGGGTTTGGTTTGTTGTTCTTTTAGACATTTGCGGTGCAACATTAGTGTATTTATTTGTTCCCCTTCTGTTTTTCTAATTGTGAGTTCACAGCTATGAATTTCCCTCTGAGAACTGCTTTCATTGCATCCCATAAATTCTGATAAGTTGTGCTTGATTTTTCACTGAATTGTAGATATTGTTGAATTTCTTGTTTAGTTTCATCTGTGACCCATTGGTTGCTGAGTAGGGTGTTGTTTAATTTACTTGTATTTATGGGGTTTTTATAGTTTCTTTTGTCGTTTATTTCCAGTTTCATTGTATTGTGGTTAGATAACATGCATGGAATAATTTCTGTTTTCTTACATATACTTAAGCGTGACCTATGGTACGTGGTCTGTTTTAGAAAACGTCCCATGTGCAGTTGAAAAGAATGTGTATTCAGATGTGGTTGGGTGGAACACTCTGTATTCGTCCACTAAGTCATTTGTTCAAAAGTGTGGTTCAGTGCTTCTCCCTCTTTGCTAATTTTTTTGTGCGCTTGATCTATCTCTTTGGAATGAGAGGCTGTTAAGGTCTGTTAAATTGTGGTATTGGATATTAGATTTTTCATGTCCATTAAGCATTATCTTATATAGTTGTGTACTCCCATGTTTGGTTTGTATATATTTATGATTGCTACCTCTTTCTCTTGTATTTTTCCACTAGCCAGTATACAGTGGCTTTCTTTATTTTGTTTGATAATTCTTGGTTTGAAGTTCAGATCGTCTGCAAACAGGATTGCTACCCCTGCTTTTTTCTGAGGTCCCGGGGCATATTGTATTGTTTTCCATTCTTTGACTTTCAGTCTATGTATTTCATCATGCATTAAGTGTGTTTCTTGTATACAGCATATTGTTGGATTTGGCTTCTTAATCCACTCTGCCAGTCTATTTCTTTTAATTGGTGAATTGAATCCATTTACGTTGATGGTTGTAATTGAGATGTACTGACTTATGTTTGACATGTTATTTACCTGCTGATGGTTATCTATTTTTCTCCTGAGTTGAATTGTTTGTTGAGTTCTTTCCATTCTCA
>NW_004524578.1:11734688-11736359 GCF_000260255.1 Octodon degus | reverse complement strand
TAATGGTCAGCTCAGTCCACCCTGTGGGCAGGGCTGGCATGGCATGTGGTGCTGGGGATTGAACCGAGGTCCCTGCATGCTTGCCTAAGCAGGCGCTTTAGACCACTGAGCTATCTTGCCATCCCTTAATTAATTGAATTTTTAATCTCTTGAATATCTCCTTGAATCTGCTTTATACATTCCATTTCTTTCCTATATTGCTCATTTGAGGTTTCCATCATTTTTCTGTTCTCTATTTTTTTTCTGTTTCTTCTTTAGAAACTCTTATTAATTCTTTCATTATAGTTATCGTTTCTTTTTTTTTTATTTCAGAGATTATTTCTGATTTTCTCTGTATCTTTCTGCAGTTGTTTCTTTACTCCAGATGCTAATATTTCAGAGATTTCAGGTGTGTAACTTTCAATTTCTTCTAAGCTAATGTCACCTGCTTTTGTTCTGGGTGGGCTCAGGGCCTGAGAATGCATTTTGCTCTTTCTCTTTTTCATTTTATATTGTACTGTCCTCAGACCTTTGTTGTAGAACTTTGGTTCAGTTATTACCTAAGCACTTACCGATATTATTAATCAGATCACTTGGTTAAGGCACTTATAATTTCTATTTACAGTATAACAATTGGCAACCCTAATAATGGTTGGTGAGATTTAGCAATTGACACACTTTTGTATCTAATGGGTTTATATTTTAAACCATAAGAGCAAACATTATGATTGTGTACATTTATTAAATTGGGAATATGTATTTAAATTAGTTGTCCTAAGTTCCATCTGGTTACCTCTGCTTGATGTACCTGGAGTCTTCCAGGCGACTAGATCACACCAGTTACCTATTGCCAGCTCCTCACTCAAGGGAAAGAATAGTTACATAGGTCAGGGTTTAGCAGCGTGTCTCAGCTTACTGAGTCAGATCCACATAGTTCAAACTCATTCAGCTGGGCCTGTTTTGGTTCTGGCTGCTGTGCTTGGTTTCTTCCCACTGGGTGCACTGTTGTGGAGTTCCTCTCTGTGATACCAAACTGACCCTGGCACTGTGTTGTGCAGTTCTTCTCTGGATGGTCCCAAGCAGACTGGCCAGCAAGCTCACTTTGTTACTCAGGCTGGTCGTGAGCTTGTGAGTATGCCCCTGTCTCAGCTTTCTGAGTGCCGAGACTAGAGGTCTGTGCCACCATACCTGGCTGAATGGCCATTCTGAATGCTCCTTTGCACCATGAGCATTTTTCTTTCTTTCTAATCTTTCACGGCAGTTTATCTTAATTAACTTGGAAGGCACCAGAGTGGTTGATCCAAGAGAAATAATGTCAGCTTTAGCATCAACTCAGATAAATAGAAGAGATTTTCCTGGAATAGCCTTACAGATGGTCTCACTGTCTTCTTTAGACACTGTCTGAAGAATGATACCAAACAAAGAATCAATCCTGATTTTTCCACTTTTAACAGTTGAGATTCCAGATAGTTAAAGGTAACAATAATGCCTATATAGTGCATGTCAATCTAGAACTAAAAATGTACTTCATTTAGAAACTAAATTTCCAATTTCCTTATGACCTTTGCTGACAGCCTGTGTGCAGTCTTGTCACTATATGTACATAAATTGGTCATGATTTAGTGCACCAGATTTCCTTGCTTATTTTATTTTATTTTTTAATATATTTTTTATTTTTTCAAGAGAGTAAAA
>NW_004524578.1:11696536-11714124 GCF_000260255.1 Octodon degus | reverse complement strand
TGCACTGTGGGTTGAATGAGGATCTGGTGGGCCCCAGGCAGTCTCACTCACATGCCAGTACACCACAATTATTTAAATTGCTAGGACGTTTGAGTTCTCTGACATCCAGTAAACAAGACCCTTCTCAATCATTTAAAAATATTGGAAAGGTATTTGCATATTGGTAAAAATTAGAATGTTTTTCAAGTTATCATTAAAATATTTTAAAATGTTATGAAATAACTAAATGCACAAAATTTCCAAGCTTTCAGTGTGTTGCTTATTTTTAATTTTATTTTACTGAATAGAATCAGAAAATAATATTATGTCTTATTCTTTAGAATTTATTAACCCTATTTTTCTGCTTTATTGCATTTTATTTCTGTACAGGTTGTTTTAATTAGATTTTAAATTTATTGTTAAACTGTTGTACCTGCCAGTTTTTCATATTTTGAAATCTTAATATTTACTACATTATTTTCATGCTTAGTTTCTTTAAATCTTTTTTTTTAAAAACTAAATGTATGTGTCAAAGATTTATTTATTTCAGGGAGAGATTTATTTTAGCAAGAGTTTATTCCTTGAAAATAAACTCAAAGAATAAGCTTTTTATTATTAAATTAAATTAGGTGCTTATTTTCTTCCTATTTCATTGATTTAAATTTTAGTATTTATAGGCATGTTTCTTTTGTTTCATTGGGTTCAATGTATTGTTCATTTCTAGTTACTTCTGTTGAGTATGTCATTTTCATTGTAGTCTTATTTGATCCTAAAGAAATATATTCAGGTTATACTATTCATTCACAATAAGACTTCAGCCATATCCCCTGGGTTCCTAAATACGATGATTCCAGTCATTCAGTTCTACATGCTATTTTTAGCCTTCTTTTCCTCTTTTACTGAAAAGTGTATCAAATGTTTCTTTCATTTGCTTGTTTCTGGTTTCTAGATGACCTGTTTGGTCATTCCTTTTTGCTTTTAGCGTTCAATCCAGGGAATGCAGACTTTCAGAATTTTTGATAAAAAGTCTTTTGGAATGTTTGAGATTCTTATTTGTGACCTTATAGTTAAGTCTTGGTTTCAGGTACTATCAAAAAACATTTGTATTTCTTAGGTTAAGGTTTTTATAATCTCTCTTTCTTCTTCCCAATCTCCCCCCCCCCCACTTTCAGGTTAAGCTTTCCTACTGAGTTCTTAAGCTTTCCTGTATTTCTGTCAGTATTTGTTTATTGAGGGAAGAGTTTTGAAATCTTTTATTTTTTTTCCAGATTTTGTTTTATTTAAAAAAATTTCCCTTAAGTACTTATATTCCACACTGTTAATCATACAAAATTTATGTATGTCATAGCATCATTTTTTATTTCGTGTATCATCACAGAATTTCTCTTTATATCAGATTTTGCTTTTGATTCTGTACATTTTAGTTCCAAGTAAAGTTGTGTGACATTCTGTTTTAAGTATGTCTCCAAATAATAATATGGAACTATATTTTGAAGTTTTATTCTTATCCACACCATTCACATATATCTCTTCCCTTTTCTCTCCTGTCCTTCTTCTCATCTCGGTATTTTCTTCCCTTTGAACAGATTCTTTCCCCTTTCACAGTATGTATTGTAACTTTCAGATTTTATTTACTCTTTCAGGTTCTTACACTAGTGAGACAATATAGTGTTTGCATGTGTGGGTCTGATTTATTTCACTTAAGATTATGACTGCACTTGCATCTGTATGCAACTGATAAAAGCCTCAAATTTGTCATTTTTATAGCTGAGTAATACTTCATTGTGTAAAAATACCACAACTTCTTTATCCATTCCTCAGATGATGGGCCTTTGGGTTGTTTTCAAGATTTAGATGATAATAATTGTACTGTTAATTTCTGCTGGTCTATAGAAAGGAGCAGTTAATGCTTAAATTTAAATATTTTTCTCTTCTTGGGCTGGCCAGATAGCTCAGTCAATTAAAGCTCTTCTGTAGGCAGATGCCGGGGCCAGGGGTTTGATCTCTGGCATGCTGTGCCTGCTCCAGCCCAAGGGGACGCTGAGATAGCCATTGAGACTGAGTGTGGTGGCACACGCCTATAATCTCAACTCTTGGGAGGCTGTAAACAGGTGGATCACTATGAGTCCAATCTGTGAAGTGAGACCCTGTAATAGATACATAAAATTTTTTTCTCTTCTTAATTTCTTATAATTTTATTTTTCAATTTTGCGTACATATATCTGGTAGTCTAAGTAATTTGACAATATCACTTTGTAATGCAGCAAATACTGTCAAATTTGTACTATTTTGTTAGTGAAATTCTGTATAGTTTCTAACTTTTTAAATTATTATTTTATATACCCTTTTAAAAAACTTCATTATTTTTAAAACCTTACTCTAATGGTCTTATCTTAAGAAATTTTAATCCTTTTACATTTATGGTTTCATATTTTCTGTTTTTGTATTTTTTTACCTTTTCCCCTTCATTTATTGGCTATATCTATGTTGAAATTGAATGGGTTTCTTTAGTTCCAGTTTTCTTTCCAGTTTTGTAATTAAGATTCAGTATCTATTTTTTTTGTAGTTGGTATATGTTTAAATATTTAACACAAATTTGGAAGCTCAGCTTTTTATCAGTATTTGAAATTAGTCATTGAACTTCTTTCAGATCACTGAAAGTTAGAAAACAAACATTTAAAAAATTCTTCTTGCCATATTGTAATCTATTATATTAGTTCCATGTTTTCATTGTGCATAAAATAGTGTTTCAAAATAACTTTAAGTTTTAGTGTGTGTTCCATAATTTTTATCATGTAATTCACTTAAAAAATTTTCCACAGTGTATTTTTGCCCAATTCAGAGCACATTTTTGGTGAGTCATCTATATTCTCACATGACAAGATACTTATTTGTTTTTCATTTTGTTGTTGTCCTTGTGTTGAAACACTAATTTAACTGGTATAGAATTCTAAGGTCCAACTATTTACCCTTGAAACATACAGCACACTGCTTCTGATTTGCAGTAATTACAGAATTTCTTTGAAGATTTTTGTTTTTGTTGCTATCTGTCCGTCCAATTTCAAAGTTTTAGTAGAGTGCATTCCATATAAGTCATGTTTAAATTGGCTTGTTACTTAGTGTGTTTTTTCAATCTGAAGCCCCATGATGGTCTTCTACTAAGGATATTTTTCCTGACGTTACTTGACATGCAAACCTTCACTTTGAGTCTCTACGTCTTACTTGAATTGAATAGGAGCAGAGTTTTCTGGATTCCATTTGCATTGTCCCTTTCTTGTATTAGCTGTGTTATAAACCACAAGTTCTAAAAGCCTTCAGCAAAGAACAGAATACCTAATTCTTGATGGGCTGGTTGAGGAAGCATTTGTAGGTTTTGGAGCTTATGGAGTGTACCCGGAAGACAGAATCAGATTATTTTAGGGGCAAAAAAAGATTTATGGGGCAAGTTGTGGCCTGAACTGTGGCATCAGAGGCCACCAGGAAGGGCCACACTGCTTTGCTGCCTTAATGGAAGTATACTTCGAAGTAGTAGGGTGTGTGTGTGGAGACGGGCTTCCCACTTTGCAAGAGAAGTTTAGGTTATAAAGCAGACTGGGAGAAGCCACGGGAAAGATACCATTGTGTGATGCTACAGGAAGTTTAACAGGACAGTTAACATGAACGAGTGACCTAAAATGGAAGGAAGGATGAAGCGGGTCAATTAGATACTATTTTTTTTCTCTCTCTCTCATCTATTTTTGGGGTTTTCAGATAGAGTCTTAGTATCATAGCTCAATCTGGCCTTGAACTCATGGTGATCCTCCTGCCTTACCATTACAAGTGTTGGGATTACAGGCATGTGATACCATGCCTTGCATTTTAATTTAATTTAATTAATTTAATTTTGCAGTACTGAAGATTGAGCCCAGGGCCTTTGCACTGAGCTACATTCCCAAACCCTTTAAAAATTTTTTATTTCAAGATAGGGTCTCCCAAGCCTTTTAAACTGCTCAGGCTGGGATAAAACTTGTGCTCTACCTGCCTCAGCTTTCCAGCACACTGGGATTTATGGGCATGGACTACCGCACTGGGCAGAAATCACATTTTAATTGACAAGTAATAATTGCATATATTGATGGAATACGGTGTTGTAGTCTGATACATGCTTTCCTTGTGGATTAATTAAATCAAGCTAACCAATCTTTCACATTTCAAATCTATCCTGCTTGCTACTTTGAAATACATAATGCACAATGTTGTTGATTATAGTCATTTTTGCCGTTTTACTGGCGAAAGATTTAGAAGGGCAGGAACAAGGCAACAACATTAACCATGGAAAGGCCAGAGTGGGTGTGGGAGGTGGCAGGGGTAGAGGAGGAGGTGGTACTATCGGCTCGGCCACAGGGGCAACTCAAGAAGTGGAATGGTCAGAATGAGAGGGTGTAAAAGCATTCTAAAAGAGGACATTTTGGGGTTAGAATGATTGTTTCAATTTTGATGTTTTGTTCTCATAGAACACCCTCCTGGGATAGTTCCACAGTGAGATAGAAATAGAATATTAGAAGTCAAATTGGAGGCAAATAATGCTTTTGTGATACTTGGGATTAAGCCTAGGGCGTTCACACTGAACTACATCCCCAGCCCATTTTTAAGTTTTAAATTTTGAGACAGGATGTCACTAAGTTGCCAAGTTGCCCAGGCTGGCTTCAAATTTGTGATCCTCCTTCCACAGCTTCCCAGGCTTCCTGGATCATGAGTTAAGGAATAATTACTCTTGATTACAGTGTGAGAACTGCAGACATCTTATAAGGCATAGTTCCCTGCTCCTGGGGGCCATGAAATCTATTTGTGAGGTTAAAGTAAGACGATAGGCAATAACACTAAAGAAGATACGTTTTAGGTCTAAACTGTACACAACACACTTCCAGTTTTGTAGGAGTTTAGAGGAAAGGGAGAATAAAGATTCATTGGAGATAATGAGGGCTTGAGTTGGTCCTTCTAAGGGGGAAGTTAGCTGCGTACAAAAGCAGGAGGTGACAATGACATCATTTAGACCTAAGAGAGTCCCACGTGACACGACACTATGTGTAAAAATCTTGAGAATTCGTTAGTCCCAAGAAAGGGAAGGCAAGGGGTTCACACACTTCTTGGTTTCTGTACTCTCAGCACCAGTGTGCCGTCCACACGGTGAGTCAGGTCTGCATTTCCCTCTGACTGCAGCTGGCCCAGGGCAGCAAGTTTAATGACAGATGCACACGGTGGCCCTGGTGCAGAGTGCGTCCCTGCAAACAAGATGGTGCTTAATCCCTCGGAAAGCAAGATGATGCTAGATTTCACAGGGATCACATGCGCTTTGGTTCCCACGGAAACCTAACATGAGTTATTCAGCTGGATATCCTCTGTCTTGACATCGATAGGTCCAAGAAGAAAAGTACCTTTCAAAAAAAAAAAAAAAAACCAACGGCCAGTAATCTGTCCCCTTCCTCTTTCTGCACTCTAGGAAGAGAAAGCAGAGAGCACAGCTCATGTGTGTGGTTGAGATGCTGCAGTTTCCAAGAGCTCTGCCAAGGGACTTGCAAAGCCAGGCCTCTGCTCGCTTGCCCGTGGCTCCTGCGTGAAACATTCGGCCTAACATTCCTCAGCCCCTGCCCCGTCTGGTGATGGCTTAAGTGGATATTCTGGAACCACTTACTGTGCAGATGGAGAATTGTCCCCCTACAGCTCCTGCCTGTCTTTCAGGACTCAGCTCAAGTATCAGGATGTGAAGGGAGCTCTGGCTCTGTGGCCTTCCTGGCCCCCATCCAGCCTCTGCCCTGGGCCCCTCACTGTGCTTTTAGCTGCATTTAAAGCCATCCCCTCTCCTGTCTGCTCCTTTTTGGGGGCATTACCTGCAGACTGCGACCATCTTGAATGGGTCGAGCCTGGTATTGATGACTCTGGATCCTCAGCTCTGAGAGCTGCCTGGGCACTGCCAGCTCCCTGCAGGGCTTGCTGAGTGGGCACTGCCAGCTCCCTGCAGGGCTTGCTGAGTGGTGGGATGATAAGCGGGGGCATGAACTTGTGGGCTTTGCTGCATTTTGTGCCCACATTTTGTTGGCCTACACTTTCTGCTCTAGCTTTCAGTTATCCTCTCTCTTAGCTGGTGTTGAGTTGGTTAGACAGAAATGCAGGTTTTGCGGCAATCCCACACCCTATTCTTCTTTCAGAAGGATTCAGAATTCAATAGGTCATACAGTCAAGGAATGAATTCTCTAAGCATCGGAATAATTTCCCAATTTGTCACTGTCTGAGAAAACCCCCCCTGCACAGGTGGAGGCAGTGTCCACTGCCGGCTATTTTCCTTCTCCTCTCCTTGAAACAAATGGCAGGGGAACTGGAGGCACCGCGGGCGCCCCTGCTAGTACAATTCTGGCGCACTGGCAGTATCTTTGAATGCAAAGTGCTGCACTTTTGCTGTCCTTGAGAAATCCCTGCTTTGCTCTCCTGGGGATGGAGGTTTATGAGATGGAAATGCGGAGGCCTGTGAACTTGTCAGCGGCATCCCGAGACAAATAGTGGAGCAAATTTCTCTCTGCAGGGTTCCACCCAGGAAAACGGATGTGGTGGTGGTGTTATTACTATCATCAGCCGCGCCACGACGGAGTCTATTTGTGTACTGACAGCCGAGTAGAAAAAGAAGGTAGTATTTATCCACGTAACCGTCTAGAGGAACAGAGATTTTCAGCTTCGGGGTTTTGAGGAAGTGATAAAAGATGTTCAAAAGTGAAGCATTTCATGCAAGAATTATCATGCAGAAAAAGAATACTCATGTAACAGCAGCAATCATAGATGATCTATGATTGGATCCAGGCTTGGGTCAGAAAACAGAGCGGACGATGAGTTGGAGGTCTCAAGTTCGCCTCAGCGTGGGATTCCAGTCTCCTTCACTAGCGCGGATCCACGAGCCGATCCAGCTAGGTCTTCTGCTGAAGCATCAGCCTTTCACAAAGGCCAAGGTACTGCTTGCTTGTTGATGATGCAGCCGTGGGAGAAGATGAAGTGTGAGGTGCCAGGGCTGCGCATGGGGACGGTGAGAGCGACAGCGACGCTGGTACTGACGACCACAATTTACCAGCGGAAGTTCTGGCCTCTGCTATTTGTTCTCCAGTCAGTTCTGTGAAAAGACGGCCAGTTGTCACACAGCACAGTAGACCAGGCCCCCGAGTTCCAGCGAAGCAAACGCAGGTGTGGAACTCCCAGTGTAGCTTGCACGGGAGTGGCTGCAGGGAGAGGAGAGCTGGGAGCGGCCCGCAGGGCCTGGGCCTCCCTGGGAGAGGTCCGGGCGTGCGCCTGGTGCAGAGACGTGGAGGCAAACAGAAGGCTTGGCTTGCTTTGTAGGGGGCCCACGGGTCACTGTGATGGAACCCAGCGCCCTGCCGTCCACACACCCCTGCGCGCAGTTTCGGTGTCCACACTTTCACATCTTGTGTGGGCCCCTTGTGCGCACACACGGAGCTCTGTGCACAGAGCTCCCGCCCACTGTGAGCACACTCAGCCCTTCGCCTCTGTACGCATGCCCTGCTCTGCAGCCCCTACACACCATCCGCGCATATCCCTCTCCTCCAATCTCTCTCCGTGTCCACAGTGCCACATGCCTTACCCCACGTCTTTTACAATACACATTCATACATCTACAGCACCCCACAGACTCCACCCTTATGAAATTGTTTCTTTTTTTAAAAAAAATATTTGTTTATTTACTTATTTATTTATTTATTTAGTACAGGGTCTCACTACGCGCCTCGGACTCCTGGTGATCTTCCTCTCTCAGCCTCCCCAGCGCTGGGATTACAGGCATGGGCCACGACGCCCAGTCTCAGCGCATCTGGAGTTCTGGGGTTGTTGCCCATGTGGTACCCGGGATTGAACCTGGGTCCTTGCGCTTGCCAGGCAGGTGGGTAGACAGCTGAGCTATCTCCCCGCCCAACTCTTATGAGTTCTTACACATTCTCCCTGGTTTACCCAGCACCACATACAAATGGATCCTGAAAAACTGCTCCTAGGTGCAGTCAACAGCATGGGCAGGGGAGATAGTTCAGTAGAATAAGTGCTTGCCTGGCAAGCACAAGGGCCTGAGTTCAATCTCTGGTTCTGAAACAAACAAACAAACAAACAAACACAAAAACAAAACAAAACAAAAAAAAGAAAAGTAAAAGAAAGAAAATCACTGACTAGTATATGTTTAGGGGCCAGGGAGATGGTCGTGGAATAAGCGCTTGCCTGGCAAGCGCAGCAAGGGCCTGAGTTCAATCCCTGGTTCTACCGAAGAAAAAAACAAACAAAACAAAACAAAACAAAAACAGCATGCACTGTAGCTTGATCACACTACACTTGGGGAGGCTGTGGAGCACGTGCTGTGCTAGAGGAACCAGGTAACCTACTGGCATTTACTGTGCCTCACTTTTCTCCTTCCCTCCTTTTGCCCCTTTTACTCTTTCTACTCTTTTCCTCTTATTGGTGGAGCAACTCTTTTCCTTTGTGTATGCCTGCCTGGCATGGCCTAAAATGCAAACATACAGGCCAACTGTTAGTTTATTTACCATTTGACTGAGAAAAATCCTCTTGTGGATATTTTTGTGCTTATGTAGTGCTCTCATGACCAGATTATCCAAGTCTAGGGTCTTGACTTGAAGTTCAGAGCCTTCAAGTCATTTGAAATGGGATTAACGGGTGTCTGAGGAGGAGATGGGGTTATTGTGTCCAGCGGTGCTCCCCAGAGCTTTTCTCCTGTCTTAGTTGGTTAAAGGCTGAGGCTGCTCTGAGCTCACTAAAACTCACCGCCCAAGATCAGAAAGGAACCCGCAGCAGCACACGGAGGCAGGTAACAGGCTCTCCACCAATTTTCCATTGGAAAAAAACCAATTGGTTCAAAGACATTGGCTGTCATTTTCAGCAGTAGAAATTTGTTTTGCAGCTTCTCTTTAGCAGTTCAGCAAGAGGAGATGATGTTTACAGACCTTGTGACACTCCTTCTGTCATCTGTGTGTATTCTATCTTTTTTGTATACCTGTGAAAATTTTACTTGCTTGCCTTCCTGTGCCAACCAGAGATGAACCTCTCTAAGAATACACAAGGGCCTTACTCTTCTTGTGGCTTCTGTGATGAAGGGCTCAAGCTTGCGTTGATTATGATTGATTCCCACGGAACCACAGTGGATTTCATTCCGTGGCTATAATTGCGCACTTCCAGAGGGCAGAAAAAAAGAGGCTCGGAATTAAAGGCATTTGTTAACAAAATTCTAATATATTTTCCTGCCTAGGTGAAGGATGTCCCACAACTTTACACCCACAGTTAAACCCTGATAGGTAGGTTCAGCATTGCCAGACAGCAAGGGTTTCAGAGGGTGCAGGGGAGGGGCTGGGTGTGTTGGTTCATGCTGTAACCACAGCATTCAGCAAGCTGAGGCAGGAGGGTGGCTGCCGGCCTGGGATACCTAGTGACTTCAAGGCCAGCCTGCACTACATGGTGAGAACTTGTCCCAAAAAAACAAATAAACAAACACAGGACCAAGGAGAGGGGCAAGGCGGTCATTATAAATGGGACCCAGAGATGCAACCATAGAGGATTCAAGGGCATAGCTTCTTGTTTCCTGCTTTTTATTTTTCCTTGTTTTTGCCTGTATTTCAGTTTTCTGTGTAAGTTAGAGAGGCTCATGCATGTACTCTAAGAGTTAGGAATATGTGGGAAAAGATGCTGCTTCAGCTAGAGTGGAATAAAAACTGGACGAAAGACTGGAATTAGACCACAGTGAAAATATTAGGGACGTCACTGGACTAATTTCACTGCATACTCTGAGCAGCTATGTAATTACTATTTGTTCTTAATCTGTGAATAACTTTCCTTTAAATATTAACATCTTTTGTTATTGAAACTTTATAGACTGAGTGATATTATTTTATGGATTTGTAATTTATTTGAAGCCACTTTGGGGTTAGGAGTAAAATCATCATCAGAACATCTCCCAGAAGAGACCAACAATTCAGTAGATGATCTGAAAACAATAATTTATTTTTTGTACATTTTTACTCTTGTAGATATCCGAGTCCAGAAAAGGGGGAAAAGAAGCTCATAGGGGGAGGGAAATGACAACTAGGAGGAGACAATGACAGGAGAGCAGTTTGGAAGAAGAAGAAAGAGGAGGAGAAGGAGGAAGAGGAAGAGAAGGAGGAGGAGGAGGAAAAGGAGGAGAAGGAGGAGGAGGAGGAGGAGGAGGAGGAGGAGGAGGAGGAAGTGGTGGCTGTGAGTCAGCCATTTCTGTTTTAACATAATTCTTGCTGCCACCTCGAGAGGACTGTCACTCATATGTCCTCTAGTTTTTCGTCCTTTGATACATAATATAATAGTGGAGACGCTCTGAGCCTTTGCTCAGCGTCTCTGTGACTCTGGGTTCTTTGAGTGGTGGTGGTGATGGTGCTGCTGTTGGTGTTGCCGGTGGGGATTGGTTTTCCTTATTGCCAGCTCCGCTGTTACCTGACCCTGTTTCTTGCTGAGCATCTTTGTCTACCTCTTCCTTCTCCTCCTCTGACCTCACTCGCCTTCATTCCCTGTGCTTCTGTCTTTCCCCCACTCATCATTCCATAGTGGGCAACTTTTACCTTCCGGTAATCCATAGCACCAGTAACCAAAAGTCTGTTGTAAGAAGTTAACACTTACTAGAAATCAAAGCAACTGGGAGGAGGAAGGCCTTTATAGATGAAGACTTTACTAGAGAATCAAGTCTCTGCAATCATGTACAGTTTTGAGTGGGAATTTTTGTTTGCTTTCTTTGAGACAGGGTCTCACTGTACAGTTCATCTTGGACATGAAATCACAACGTAACCCAGGTTGGCCTCGAACTGCTCCTGCCTCAGCTTCTTTTTTCTTTTTAAAATAATTTTATTGAGAAACAAATAGCAATGAGACAGCTTCAAAACTGATTCGTAGGACATTTTCAATAATTAATACATTGCATATTGTTATCTTCTTAGTGGTTATACATAGTACAAGATGCAGACATGATATCCTGTCCACAAACACTGTTAATACAAATCTTTCTATTCACAGAATTAAGAGAAAGTAGCTGTATAACTATCCTAACTATTTTGAATATACAGATACAAAATGGTCCTTCATTTGTATCCCCTTTTTTGTTTAGTTTTGTCAGAGATGGGTATGCTATTTAAATATTGTGGTTGTGTGAATTCAGCAAAATATTCCAATATAGTCCAGTAGTCCATAATAGTAGTGGGTTTTCCATAAGACTGGCAATGTCAAAAGTTGTTGACTTGAGCCTTTTACAGCTCAGCATATTAATATGGCTTTACTGTTTTTTTAAAAATACTTTTCTGTTGGATGGTTAAGACCAAGATAAAGCAAGATCTATATAGCAAGAAATGTAACTCTTGTATCTGACAAGGATAGTCAGCTCCCCTCAGGATTTATCCTGAAACCCTGTATCATAGTTTGTAGATCCTTTGTCAGTGTCAGCCATGTGGATGAGTCACAGCCATTGTTTGACCAATTTGCTCTCTGTGAAAGCCTGAGATAATGTTTTCTCTTCATGTGACTCTCCTTACTGCCTCAGCTTCTTAGCTGATGAGATTGTAGGTGTGCACCACTGTGCCCCACTCACTGGGGATTTCTTAGATGGGCTGCATCTCTTGGTATGCACCTGGCCTTGGCTGTGGCTCTTTTTCTTACACTTTTTTATGTATTCAGTATAGGGTGGTTCTACAGGGTCTCACTACACAGATTGCACTTGTAGTGATCTTCTTGTTTTCAGCCTTCCAAGCGCTGGGATTACAGGCACATGCCACCACTCCCAGTCTTGGCTGTGGCTCTTGAAGGAAAGGGTAGTTTTTCTCTGTGGTCATATAAGTAGCATTTGAGCAGAATTCTAATCCCATTGCCTTTTGCTTGTACAGGAACCTCATGATCAACCTTTCCTGGTAGCGTTGCCCTGCCTCCCACACATCTTTGAATTGCTTTCATTTTCCTGACTTGGATCTGGAATCCTTCCCCCTGATCTGGACCTAGGAGAACACCCCAGGGTCCTGCGCACTGCCCAAGCATAGGAAGCCTGTCATCACACTCTGTCAGGCTGCACAGGCTCTGCCCGAGTGGTATCATCGCTTTCTACCCCACATGCCTTGTCAACATTTAATGGATCCATTTTTTCCAAACACCTTAGTGAGTTACTTCTGCCCGCCACATGACATAGGAATGGCCACTATTCAGTTTTCTTATAAAATAACATTATCTTTCTTTGTTTTTTCTATAGTTGTACAGAAACAGCCCATTTTAGAAAAGAGAGGCTCAAAGAACCGAAGTAGCTTTTGTGGGTAATTGTGATACTAATTACTAATAAAGCATGTAGTAGGAATTGGAAATGAAGGCTGTAGGGTCCAAGTCCCATTATTTGCCCATTTGGTGCAATGACTGCAGGAAAATGCCAGCCTTGAGTCAGCTGAAACCCTTGGCTGGAGTTCATTAAGCTTTGGGAGGAGAGAAGGCAGCTGCTACTACGTTGCCTTGGCAGATGGGTACTTAAGGGACACTGGGGACAGATTCAAGGGCTGCCTGCTTTCTGAAGGAGGAATGATAAGCCTGAGCTTTCATTCCATGCAAAATGTCAGCTCCCTCCGACGTTGCCTGCCTCCCATCCTCCTTTCTTGACTTTGTAGCACACAGGGAAAGAGCAATGGTCCTCAGGGGAGCTTCCAAGTCAGCAGCACGCCTTAAATCTTAGCAGCCTAGTGACATTCATGGCTAAACATTGTCACAAGGAAATGCTCATTTCAATAACTAACTGCAAAGAAATGTGCCTGAGGAATGTGGAACCTGAAACACATTTGCAAAAAGGAACCTGAGTAACAAAATGAAATGAAAAGCAAACAATCTTTCCAGTATTTTTGAGACTCTGATATTTGGCACTAGCAGTCAAAACAAAAAAGAAAAGGAGTAAGACTGAAGTACCTTGGACACATGAAGAAAGCTTTTGAGCCAGGATGAAATTCCAGCTGGTTTTATTAAAAAGATTTTTGTAGAAACCCATAGGGATGTGGTTGAGACTATTGTAATTTTGGCTTCCCTCAAATGGCCCTTTCAGCTCATCGCTCACTGATTAGCAGATTTCTTGAGCGGTGGAAACGATTTCTTCTCATTTATCTCGTACATACACTCAGAAGGACAGGGCAAGTGACATGAAATTCCTTCTGTGAGTGACACCACAAAGCACCCAAGAAATCAAGCCTTAGAAAGCCTTTGATGAAAAAGACGCTAATAAAATTTGGATAGAGACGTGAAAATAAAGTTGCTCTTGTTCTTTCCATAAATCATTTTAAAGTCATGCTGACCCTACTCCCAAAACTTTAATGCCTTTACTTCCCTTATAATATTTTAAATTTTCTATCAATGCCAAGAGCTTGCCTTTGGATGACCGATGCTTAGCCCTAGTTATCTGTGAAGGAGAGAGAAGGATGAGAGTGCGAGGCCAGATAGCCTTGAGTTTGGGCCATCATTGAGTTGTTCTGTTTCACTTAACTAGCTTGAACTTTGATTTTTTAAATGTAAGGGGAGGACAACACTTATTTACTAGGACTTCTTCAAGGACCTAAATTGCAAGCTTCTGTAAAGGGCCTTGAGTATGCTTGGTACAGGGAGAACACAAAAATGATTATTTTCCTCCCTTTGCCTACCTTGCGGAGCCCATAATCACCTATTGCTGGCAATGTGCCCTTCTGCATATTTTGAGAACATCAAAGAACATCGGATGAACTTTTAATGAAATTCAATTTATGGATACATTTACTTTTTAAATAATTATTTAGTTTCCATACAGGCTAAGTAGAGTGAGCCAAAGTAGAACTTGCTTGCTGTGGTAATTTTTTCAATCCTGACACTTATGTGCCTTTAATTTTCAGGTGAGGAATATGATTTTTTTCCACTTTTACAGAGGTAACACCCTGTGATAAATATGCAAAGTCTTATCTATGTGGGTTTAATTACAGAACCTAATAAAGTATTCTTTAAAACAAAAAAAGAATTGCAATGTTTTCAGAACATATAGGAGTCTGATTCAAACCTATGCAGGTAAAAAAAAGGTTGATGTAGGATTCTACTGTCAGTTGACTGACAAGATTTTATTTGTGACATTGGTGAATATATTTTGAGCATACTAGCATATATGAAATATGTAATATATAGATCATAGATTGCACATATGATGGTGTTTATCTTAGTAGTTACTGGCATTGATAAGAGGTACAGTGCATTAGGTTTGATTTATATCTACTGTCTCAATGTAATTATTAATAACACCAGCCCCTATTCTTCAAAGTGTTCCAGGAGATGATAAAAATGTGCCCATGATATATGACAGGGTCAGCCTAGTGAGGTTTCTCTTCCCAGTACAGTGGTTTTGTGGCTCCTTTTCAAAGATTCTAGGAAGTAGCTGCCTTGACTGTCTCCTGTGCAGGGCCTGGGATTCCACTGTCTGGGCCCCTGGTAGAGCAGGAGCTGCACTGTCCAAGACGCTTCGATGGCACGTGGAAAGACACAGGGCAGCCGAGGGCGGTGGGGTCAGGTAATGGATGTCCAGTTCCACAGGCCACGCCGATGTTAACAACCAGCTAAAGATCAGCCTTATGCAAAATGACTTCCCACTTCCAAGTTGCAATGAACGTAAAATTGTGCAAGGATGGATGAGACGGTGCTTTGTGTAATCTTTGATGAAAGTGGTTGGGGAAGTAAAACCATTTGTGTCTCCTGTTTCATGGGGCCTTGTTATATAAAATAGCTATGTGATCATCTTAAACCAGAACAGACCAGAGGGGCCAAGGGACAGAAACTTCTCAGTCTTATGTTTCTGTCATCCACAGCTGCTTGTCAATAAGGAAGAGGCAAATGTTCCTGCCAGCACTTTCTCATGACAATGCTGTGCATTCAGGCAGAATTAAAAACAAAAAACAAACGAACAAACAAAAAAAACCCTTTCCATGCATTTGTGAGCCCTTGGGTGGTGAATTTGACTCATAGTTTGTCTGGATCAAAAAAGTTGGGAGACAAACTCCTGCCAGAAGGGTGTTGTTGCCCTGAAGAGGTGAGCCCTGAAGTTCAGCTCCAGCAGTTGGACTGTGTACCATTCAGAATGGGGTGCAGATGGGGGTGGGGTCGGTGTGGGGTGAGGAGGTCCTTCATGCCTGGTAGTTCCTTCGTGCTCTGTCAAACTTGCCATACCGACAATTGGTTACCAGTATGGCCTAGGCAACAGAGACTTTTGAGGAAGAATGTGTGGCCTGCAGAAAAACACCTTGGATCAAAAGTCGAGCAGCATTATTTTCTAGCTCTCTTTGTGACTTTGGAAAAAAAATCCCCTTGTTTCCTTCTGATTCATTTTTTATCAGCTGTCAATGAAATTCACAGAAAGGCTGCGAGCCAAACTCTGGTGGCTCTGTGTCCACGCCTTGTGCCTTCGATGGCCGCTTCGTTCTATCCCTAGACTCTCCCCCGTACCCATGTTTATAAAAAATGTAATATTTGAGGGGTAGCACAAAATGTGAGCTTTTCCATAAGAAAATCCCTCTATTTTCCACCAGGTTTTTAGGTGGAAATGAGGCCTGCTCACTCTGAGGCCAGTGTGTGGTGTCCACTCTTTCACGGTCACATCACCGAATCATTTTCCACATTTTTATTAGCATTCTCAAGGGATGTCCTAAAGTCAATCCCTAACATCACAAAGTGAACAGAAGAACAGATACAAGTCCCCCAAATCCATATTGATTTACCTGTGACACAGCCAGCTTTAAAAAAGGAAAAAGAAATTGCAAAAATACACCTGAGATAAGGCCTACAGATTTGGGGTGCAATCTGTGACCAAAGGGCCCCGTGAGTTCAAGGTAGGGTGTGTGGCTGAGCAAAACCACCCCCTCATGACCAGAGAACAAAAGGGTAGAAGATCAAGGGACGGTGTCACAGTCTGCCTTTCTCCCACCTCTTTCAGTGTCTGCCCCTCAGCTTCTAGTAGCTTCACTTTGGGTACCAAGACTACAAGGTACCTGCTGTAGAGAGACGCTCAACATCCGGGCCATAAGGATGGGGCCGCCAGCGAGAGAAACATTCTGTCCATTTTCTCCCCAGTCTGCACTCACAGTTCCATCAGGGCAGTGGTTCCTTATTCCTTCATGTTCTCTTGGAACTTCTGGGCTTCTTATCCCTGCTGCCTCTGGCTGCTTGGTGTAGGCCCTCCCAGTTGTTCCTGTTAGGCAGTTTTAGGACATTTTCCTAAATGTCTGCCTAATGATAACCTATCACGCATCTACAGTGTCTTTTCTTAAGACTCTTTCTTAAATATGTTCAGATGAAAACATTACCAAATCAGCCATTTTGTAAAGCCACATTATACGTGTCTTGTAGTGACATGACACTCAGAAAAGTTTCAGATTTCAGAGTGTTTTTTCATTTTTAACATTAGAATTAATAATGCTAAACCTGTACATAAGTTGGATTCTTCTTCATAATTATATAGAGGTTTTTGTTATTAATATTGTTGTTGTTTGAGACAGAGTCCTACAATGTAGTTTAGAGTGGCCTTGAACTCACTATGTATCCTAGGGTGACCCTGAACTCATGGCAACCTTCCTGCCTCAGCCTTCCAAACCAAAAGTAGGCTTTAATAACAGGTGTGTGCTGCTACCCCGGGCCATTATTTTTTTAAGGGCTTACTGTGCATTGTTCTTTGCTTTTTCCTTTTTTAAACTCACAACAGTCTCTCCAAGGAATTTTTCTTACTCAACAATTCCTTGTCGCAGTTTCTCCTGGGGTTGTTTAAGAATCTTCTTTTGAGCATTTCTTCTGTTTCTATTGGTCGTTATCTAGCTACTGTAGAGTTCATTTTAATTCTGCTTCTTTAGAAAGGAACATTAAATAATAGCTGTTTTCAAACTCAAGCTCCTCACTTACTGAAACTAAACATTCAGTTCCACCCTTGTATTTATTCTCTCGTTTAGTCAGGGTAGCATATTATTTGGAAATTCTGTTGAAAATGCTGGCTTTCCACTACAATTTTGTTCTTGAGACATCTGTTTAGGGAGGGAATATCTAAGTCCTAAGATAATTCCATAAATAATGCTCAGAAGAAAGCTTTGTCAGCTCAGCCTAATTTTAGAGCCACATTACGAATATTCTCTTAACTTAATTTCACTTGCATCTGGCTTCTTTTCTCCTGTCCTCACTTTCCTCTTCTCTGGGAGAATCAGAATCGGTCTCATGTTCCCTGGCTCTCCATGAGGTGGGTGACTGTTGATGCCATAGTTCTCTCTGCTGCTTCCTCAAAATCTGTCCTCAAAAGCGCTTCAGCCCTTTCCTTTCTTCTTCACCCAAGATGGCAATGAGGAAACTGAGCCTGGCATTTCCCACTAGATGTCAGAGGATGGCAGTTTCAATTTAATTAAATGCTAAGAATAAAAATTTCGGGCTGGAGAGATGGCTCAGTGGTCTAAAGCACCTACTTGAAACAAGCTTGGCAAAGCACAGGGACCGCGGTTCAATCCTCCAGCACCACATGCCAGCCAGCCCCGCCCCCTGGTGGGCTGAGCTGGCCACACACACACACA
>NW_004524578.1:11694908-11696431 GCF_000260255.1 Octodon degus | reverse complement strand
CTTCCTACTTTGAGTTATCTTGGGCGAAACCTAATTTTGATTGGGAGCCTAAAGATAAGCAGAGAAGAGAATAAATCAGAGAGTTAAATCTCTGTGTTTGAGAGAGAAAATTGGTCAAGAATGGCCATGACTCACCCATATGGCTGACACTGACAAACGATCTGCAAGGTGCTGTACATAGCTTCAGGGTAAATCCTGGGGAGATTTGACTGACCTTGCCAGATGCAAAAGTTACATTTTTAGTTATATAGGTCTTGCTTTAACTTAGTCTTAACCATCAGCAGAAAAGTATAATGATGAGGTATAAAAAGTAATGCCATATTAATATGCTGAGCTCAAGTCAACAATTTCAGATGATTGCCAGTTTTGCTGATAACCCACTACTAATATGGACTACTGGACTATACTGGGTTAGTTTGCTGAATTCAGGTACCTATGGTATTTGAACTGGCATCAAATATGACAATGTCCTTTAAAGTCTTCTCCAAATACAGCTTTTCTAACAATAATGGAACACTCATCTATGACAAAACAAAACAAGGGGAATATAAATGAAGGACCATTTTATAATGAGAATAAATATAGGTATACACAAAATAGGATATCTATCCTAACAGCTACCTTCTTTAGTTCAATGAGAATAAAGATATGTATTAACATTGTTTAGACAAGATATCATGTCTGCATCTTGTCCTCTGAATAACTACTATGAAGACTGTGTAATGTACTAATTATTGTAAGTATCATACTAACATGTTTTGAAACTGTTCCATTGCTATTTTTTCTCATTAAAATGAATAAAAAAATAAATCTCTGTGTTTGAAAACTCATCAGAGACCAGGAATCCCAAAGATATGCTGGAATCTTATTTTTATTGCTCTTAATTCAATGTCTTTATGCTATCATACCCTGAATCATACTTTCTCAGCTTTTCATGCCTTTTTTTTTGAGAACCAGGGATTGAACTCAGGCCCTTGCACTTGCCAGGGAAGCACTTATTCCACTGAGCCATCTCCTGGACCCTTCATGCCTCTTTTTTACGCCTCACTCTTCAAAATAGCTGCCTTGGCCTTTCCAGGCAGAGCAACCAGCACTGTTTATTTCTCTGTAGTCAGCATCTCACCTTTGTAGCACCATTAGGGACTGCTCTTGCTGATGTCTCTGAGAGAGCACTTGCCTAATGCCTGTCTCCCCCCAAGGCTACATCCTCTCTGAATTCAGGCTGTACCACAGAAGCTAAACTATATCAGGGCTCAGCCCATCAACACTGATCACAATTTCTTTTCCTTTTTCTTTTTTTTTTGTCAACAGAAAATGGAAATATACTTTTTAAAGTTTCTAATACTAGAAGATATCTTACAATGTCTTTTAAATAAATTGTAAGTCAAAGATATAGTATAAATCTTAGAACAAAAATTAAGATTAAGCAATATTCAGAAAATTAAATACTGATTAATTAAAAATTAAATGTTTCAAAACAATTGAACTAAGAAAAAGTTTTCATGATAGCAAAGAAGTACTAA
>NW_004524578.1:11663144-11689408 GCF_000260255.1 Octodon degus | reverse complement strand
AGTTGGTTGCTTCTGATCTCATTCGTGGAGTTCTGATCATTTTGGTCCCTCTCTAGAACATCTTTCAGTAGCCTCTGTAGGGTTGGCTTTGTCATCACAAAATTCTTTAGCTGTTCTTTGTCATGAAAGCATTTCATTTCTCCATCAAACTTGAAAGAGACTTTTTCAGGGTATAGTAGTGTGGGCTGGAATTTGTTTTCATAGAGAACCTGAAGTACTCTGCTCCATGCTCTTCTTGCCTGCATGGTTTGTGAAGCGAAGTCATATGTAATTCTGATGGGTTTTCCTTTGAATGTGATCTACTTCTTTTCTCTAGCAGTTTTCAGTATATTATCCTTGTGCTGAATTTCTATGATCTTGACTATTATATGTCTTGGTGTGTTTTTCATTGGGTTGTGGTTACTTGTTGTTTTGTATGCTTCCCTTACCTGAATGTGAGATTGTTTTCTCATATTTGGGAAGTTTTCTGCTATTACTTCTGCCCATAATTTTTAATGTCATTTGTATTGACTCCTTCTTTCTCATTGATGCCTATTAGTCTCACATTGTTCATCTTTGCATCATCTTGCCAGTGTTGGATTATTTTTTCCTGCATCCTCATTGTTTTTAAGAGATCCTTTCTTCCCTTTTCACTAGCTGCACCAGTATCTTCAAGATCTGAAACTCTGTCTTCACTTTCACTTAAATGGTTTTGCAAGCTTGTGATTGAGAGTTTCATTTCCTCTATATCTCTTTGACTCTGCTTCATTCGATCTATTTCTTTCTTGTACTGCTCATTGAAGGAATCCGTCATCTTTCTAATCTCCTGTATTTTTTTTTATCAATATCTTCTTTAGAAGCAGTTAGAAATTCTTTTACTGCAGTGTTTTTTTCAGATTGGTTTTCCTCCCTATGTTTCTGTAGTTGCTTCTTTACTTCAGATGCTATGAGTTCTGAGAATTCTTTTTTTATTTCAGAAAAGAATTGTGCTCTGAGTTCTTCTATAACTTTCTGCTGTTGCTTATTTATTATCGATGCTATTAATTCATGCATTTGAGCCGAGCTAGTGTCCTCTGCACTTGTTCTGGGTGGGCATTGGTTTTTCTCTATATGTTTCTGTATTTGATTCTTTAATGAAGATGTTATTAATTCAGCAATTTTTTTTATTTCCAATCTGAGGTCCTCTATATCTTTCTGCAGCTGTTTCTTTATTTCTGAAGCTGCTGATTCATTGCTTTCAGCTATGTGATTCCCAATTTGCTCTGAGTTAGTGTCCTCTGCACTTGTTATGGGTGGGCTTGGGTTCTGAGGTTGCGTTTTGTTCCTTCTCGTCATTTTGTGTAGCACTGTCTTCTGACCTTTGTTGTAGATCTTTGTTGCAGTTGTAATCTTAACATGTGCTGAAGTTCAGGTGCAGATCTACACTTTTGGATTTATCCAGCTCTCCCTGGCTTGGGTGTGACTGCGGTGCTCAGTTCCTTCCAGCTGCTGCCCTTAGGGGTGAACCTGTTGTGCCCCTCTGGCAAGATTTTCTGCTCCTGGACTAGCTGGGTTGTTCTATCCTTTACACTCTCTGCAGGGATTGCAGCTGCATGGTTTCACCCCAGCCTTGTATGCCAGGCCTGAGCTGAACCTTGTGGCGACAAGGTAGAGTAGGGCAGAGAGGCAGCTCTCCCACACACTCACAGGGCCTGGACTAGGACTGGGTCTGGGGGTTCCCGCAACGTGGCAGAAATTCCTACCCTGTGTGTGGGGTGTGTGGGTGTACTACAGATTGATGGTGCGGGTGTCCCATGGGGGTGGCAGAGGGTTTCACCCATGCTGCGCCTGGACTGGAACCAGTAGTAGGTCCCGCTGGCACAGGGTACCTGGAAGCTCTCCCACACACTCACCTGGCCTGTGCTAGGACTGGGTCTGTGGGTTCCCGGTATGTGGCAGAAATTCCTACTCGGAGGGCGAGGTGGAGGAGGTGCTGTGGAGTGGTTGGGGGCGTCCTGGGCTGCGCCTGGTCTGGTACCTGTAGTAGGTCCTGCCGGTGCAATGTAGCTGCAACCTCTCCCACACACTCACCTGGCCTGTGCTAGGACTGGGTCTGGGGGTTCCCGGTATGTGGCAGAAATTCCTACTCAGAGGGCGAGGTGAGGGAGGTGCTGCGGAGTGGTTGGTGGCATCCCAAGGGGGTGGAAGAGGGTTTCACCCCTGCTGCACCTGGGCTGGGACCAGTAGTAGGTCCCGCTGGCACAGGGTAGCTGGAAGCTCTCCCACATACTCACTGGGCCTGGGCTAGGACTGCCACAATTTCTGCAATGGTGGATGTGTTAGGGGACTCTGCTATCCACTATGGTAGGTGTGGACCACATGTGGCTATCAAGTACTTGAAAGTAAGGCAGTTAACCCAGTGGTACAGTTTTTAAGTCTGTTTAATGTTAGTCCATTGAAATTTAAATAACCACATGTGACTGGTGGCTTTCATAGTGGACTGCACAGACACAGCTCAGGGCAAGTGGGTGTGTGGGAGAATACCAGGAAATGAGTGTGGGTGGGGAAGGGCAGCCAACATCAACATGGGCAATATTTGGGCATTTTTTTCATACTCTGAAGCACACACACTAAGCCATACCAACGCCTGCCCCTCTGCTGACTGGATTGGGTGGAAGTGTGGAGGCTCCCAAAGTATCTTGAGGTCCCTCCTCTGACTAAGGCAAACACTGCTGCAATTGAGCAGGACCAAGTGGGACCCAGCCCAATTTCATCCCTGTACACAGTTGGTCTTGCCTTCATCTGGGTGAGGTGTGGTGTCACTGGTGCCAGTACTTTGGTGTGGTCCCCTGAGTCACACCAGGAAGTGACACATCCTCCCTGAGTAGTTCTCTGCCCTGGGAGGATATCCTGAACGTGCTGTAGCATGAAAAACACATGTTTATGTTGCAGCACGAGGTTCTCTGTGGCCACACAGTGCTTGTTGACTCAGGTCTCCCCTACAGCCTGACTCAGTAGGTGCTAAGTGGAGAACCAAGTTTCCCATGTTGCACATAACTCATATTGACTGTGCACAGGCCTCACCTGGTGGCTGGTCCTGCTGGCCCAAGGGCATGGTTTCTACACTTACCTTGTCTCGCAAAGAATACTTAGTCTTGCGTGACAGAGTTAGCCCAACTCCTCAGTTCTCCAGTTGGAAGAGTAGGGTCTTAAAGCTCTGGCTACAGGAAGTTCACTCTTCTGAAACTGTCTCCAGGAGAGACTTGGTGTGCTTTTCTGAGTGTTGGGCCTAATGCATAGCTGCAGATGTAAAGCTACGAGCAGGCCATGGAATGTTCCTCTAAGCCAATGGGATGCCCACCTCCCGATCATGTCAGGGTGAAAGGCTTTCTGAACTTTCTAAACCCAACACAAATATATCAATATCCTTCTCAGTTGTCTTATCATGTATTTTTTTTTCTTTTGGCTTAAGCTGGAGGCAAGGGCTTGAGTAGTTGTGACAATGTACATTTATATATTTGACTTAGAATAAAATAGTGGGTTAATATGAATATTTAATGTTTTGGAGATTTCTTTTGAAGTGCAGAAAATTTTTCTTTTCTTTTCCTTTTTTTTTTTTTTTTGCAGAACTGGGGATTGAACTCAGACCTTTGCACTTGCCAGGGAAGCGCTTATTCTACTGAGCCACCTCCCCGGCCCCCAGAAAATTTTCTTTTCTTTTTTTTTCTGTATTTTAGGCTCTACAGTGTGTTCAGGGTCTCACTATTAGATCAGAATAATAGTGATCCACCTGTTTACAGCCTCCCAAGAGCTGGGATTATAGGCATGCACCACTACTCCCAGTCTCAATTACCATCTCAGTGAGCACCAGGAGTAGGGCCTGCACAGCACACTGGGGATTGAACTCCCAGTCCCTGTACCTGCTTGCAGGTGCTTCAATCTGCTGAGCTATTTGGCTGGCCTGAAGAACAGAAAATTTTCAAAAAGATGAGCATGATGGAGTATCTTTGAGCACCAAAAGATCAGATCTCAATTGATTCTTTGAAGCATTTCCCATGCAGTTTGGTTTTTATTCATGAGCTACCTACATTTTTCTGCAGAAAATTTGATGTTTCTGTTTTAATATTTGAATCTTTGATCCATTTCAACTGTAGTTTGTGCATGGTGATAGACATGAGTCTAATTTTATCCTATGCCACATGGAAAGTCAGTTTTTCCAGCACCATTTATTAAAGAGGATATCTTTTTTTCTAGTGAACATATTTGGTCCATTTATCAAAGCTAAGGTGGCTGAGTGTGTTTGCAGTTGTTTCTGCATTTTCTAATCTGTCCATTCATCCTTAGGTCTATCTCTATGCCAGTACCATGCTGATTTTATCACAGGAACTTTATAGTATAATTTCAGGTCAGGGATTGTGATACCTCCTGCTTTTCCTTTGTTTCCCAGGATTGATTTTGTTTAAATATTCGGCATCCCTTCAGGTTCCAAATAGTCAACTATTCCTCTGATAGAGCCCTTTTATCTAGAACATATAAGGCATTAAAAAAATCAGGCCCCCCACATTCAAAGAACCAATCCAAAAATGGGCATCTGAGATGAATATGCCCTTTTCTGATGAAGAAGTACAGGTGGCAAGTAAATATATGAAATATGTTCAACACCTTGGTCATTTGAGAAACGCAAATTAAAACAACACTGCAATTCCATCTCCCTCCAGAAAAGATGACTAACATTCAGAAGTCAGCCAATAACAAATGCTAGAAGGGCTGTGGGGAAAAAGGAACCATCTGCACTGTTGGTGGGAGGGCAGACTAGTACCACCACTACAGAAACCAGTGTAGAGATCCCTGAAAAATCCTAGAATTGGAGGTGCCACTCAAGCCAGCTATTCTCTTCCTTGGTACTTTTCTAGAAGAACTAGAAACATTGTACCACAGCAATATATGTGTATCCATGTTTATAACAGTGCAATTTTTCATAGCTAAATCCTGGAAACAACCCAGATGCCTATCAACCTAAGATGATGTGGTATTTTTACACAATGGAGTGTTATTCAGCTAGAAAACAGGATACATTTGATGCTTTTGTCAGTGAATTGGTACAACTAGAGACCATACTCTGAAGTGAAATAAATCAGACCCACGTGTACAAACATTGTATTGTCTTCTTAGTGTGAGAACCTGAAAGAGAAAATAAAATCTGAAGGGTACAATAGATACTGGGAAAAGGGGATGAACTTATTCTAAAGGAAATAGCTACTGTGTAGAGAAGGACAGGAGAGAGTGGTGGAAAGAGATTTATCTATGTATGTAAGCAGGATAGTTTGGACAACTGTACTGTGGATTTCTGCTGGTTTATGGAAAGGAACAATTAATGCTTAATTTGTTTTGTCTAATTTTTTCAATTATTTGTCCTATTTATGCTCTTAATTTCTTATATATTCCTTTCTTTTTCTCTTCTCCCAATTTTGCATACATCTGGTAATATGAATAACTAGTTGGAAGACAACACTATGCATTACAGCAAATACTGTGAAATTCATATTATTTTGTTAAGTGAGATTCTATATCACTTGCAGTTTTTCTGTTTTAGTATTTTGTAGTCTCTTTAAAAATAAAAAATTGAGGAGCCAGGGAGATGGCTTAGTAGAATAAGCACTTCCCTGGCAAGTGCAAGGGTCTGGGTTCAATCCCTGGTTCTTCCATAAACAAAAAGAATTTAATATCTAGTGTGAATTCATTATTTGAGAAAATAAATAGATCTCTATTCCACAACATGTACGAAGATAATCCAAATAAATTTCAACATAGGCTTGAAAAAATAAGCAAGCAAACAGCAATAGGAATTCTGAGAAAATAATAGTTCTTAATTTAAGTAATTTTGAGCAGGAAGGGCTTTCCTAAGAAGAATTTAGAAATCAAATTTCATAAAGGAAAAGGTAACAGGCACTCTATAAAATATCTAAACATTAATATGATGAAGAACATCATAAATGAACTATAAGCAAATGGTAAGAATATTTTTATCAGCAACAAAACCCACAGATAAATGACTAATACTTGTAATAAAAATTTATGTAGGATAATAAGAAAGGCAAACAATTGACTATAGAAGTATGCAAACACCATCACAGCATGAGTAAGAAATCCAAATGGCTAGTAAGTAAGTGCAAGAATGTTCAGTTGGGCTAACAATTACACAAACGCAACTTCGAGCAGCACTGGCTTGGCAATTGCTTTAAATTATATTGCCAAAAACCTTAAAGGTAATGTTCAGTGCTAGTGAGGGGGTGGGAAGTGTGTACCCTTACGGCACTCTGGAATAAAAGAACCTCTGTTGGTGTAAATTTTGAATAACTACAAATTCCTACAAAAATTGAGCTACATATAGAAATAGCTGCAGTTTCTCTGCTTACCACAGTTATTCTTTTTTCTACTTTTTTTTAAAGAGAAAAAATTAGTAAAAAAATTCATTAGAAATAATACAAAATTTCTTTAAAAATGATAGGAATTAAACAATGGTTGTTCTATTGCATATTGTTGTCTGCAAATTAGTGGTTCAGATTACCAGGTATAAGCATGAAAAATCGGTAAAAAATTAGCAGAAGAAAAAAATTTAAACATTTACTGTTCCTCTCAATAGATCAGTAGAAATCATCGCTACAATTATTCAAGTTTTCCTGTGTATATACATACATAGGTTTTTTTTTCCTTCTTTGTTCTTTTCTCTCTTCCCTCATCTCAATTGTTCTGGCCCTTTGAACAGTTGCTTTTTCTTTCACAGGAATCTATTATATCTTTTGGATTTCATTTACTCTCAGAGACAATACTATGTCCCATTCAACCCAGCTACTCCCCTCCTGGATATTTTTCCAGAACTTAAAACATCATACCACAGTGATATATGTGCATCCATGTTTGTAGCAGCACAATTTGTTATAGCTAAATCTTGAAAGCAATCCAAACACCCATCATCTGAGGAATGGATAAAAAAGATGTAGTATTTTCACACAATGGAGTATTACTCAGCTTTAAAGAAAGATAAACTTGAGGCTTTAGAGACCATACTCATGGGTAAAATAAATCAGACCCTCATGTGTAAACTATTCTATCTTTCACTTTCTCATCCTTTGGCTATTTATGAAGAAATATAGGTTTATTTAAATATGTAATTAATAGGCATGGTGGTGCATAATATCAATAATATTAGAATTATAATGGGTCTGTTGGCTCCAAGCTGGAGACTAGATTAAAGGCATGACAACCACTAGGGGCAGTCTGAGAAGAGCTAAATGAGTGAGGCAAGATGCCTGAACACCACCCAACTCCCAACCCTTGAGGAAAATGCCATGTACTTTTTTGTACCAAGAGGCAAGAATAAGAGATAGGATCTGGGTGAATCTGAAACAGACTTTCTATACTTGAACTTGACTTATTATTTAAAACTCATTAGTAAAAATGAAAAGAGCTTCATTTATACTGGAAAAGTAGCTGAGTTGCTTTTCACTTTTGATTAAGGAAGGGTTTATTATGGTTTTGATTTTACTCTCAGCAGCATGGGACTGATTTGGTTCAATTTGATTCTATCTTATTTATTTTTTGCAATACCAGGGATCTAACTTGGGACCTTGCATTTGCCAGGCAGGCATTTATGTCATTGAACTACCTCCCTAGCCCCATGGGTTCAATTTTAGTTGAAGCTACCTTTCAGCATGTTCATGATGAGGCGAGAGAAAGTGCAGGGAGACACTTGTGCAGTGGCCACTTCAGCGATCCTTATCTAGAGAACCTATGGGTGAACAAGAAATGGACTCAAGAGATTGAAGCTTTTCACTTGCTTCCCACAGGGTCCCTGAAGGCACTGGGGTCACTGGAAAGAAAAAGAATGATTGTGATGACAGGCAGAGAGGAGGCTCATGCTACACCTGCAGCCACGAAGTCCTTCCTCCAAGGGGGAGGAGCAGTTCTATGCTTAGCCAATGAAGTCTCAGTTCAATACTGTTACACAAAGTTCTCTCATGACCTCATCCCTTGTGTGGCATCATTTCCAGAGTCCTTTGATGAAGTCAAGCCATAGGACAAATGGCTGTGGTCTTTGATGCTGGGTCTTCTGTTTTCCTGTCTTTCCCTCTTTTCACATTGCTGGAAAGTGGGGGACAATAATGTGTGTGCCCCTGGGAAGACTGGTGGCTGCTTGATCAAATCCCATTGCATTCTGGGCACTGGTGACTCCCCTTGGGGCTGAAGTGATGCAAATCCTTCTGTGCTCTGCAATGCCACCTACTTCTCATGGTCTGTACATTGGTGTACATTTTACTTGTATTACCATACCTTGATGCACTTCCTCCTTTTCAACAGATGCCGCCTTCTAACAAATCCTGCCAACCCAATACTGTGTTCTAGTCTTGCAGCTAAAAATGTTGAGCCATTTAAATCAAATAATTAAGGTGAGCTGGTTGAGTTGTTTGAAAGTGGAATCACTGAGCAAAACCCTTGGAAGCAGTCGATCCTCACCCTCTCCCCAGGCGATTCTCTTCCTAGGATGTCTCCTCTGGGTTTGTAGAAATGTCGAGCTATCCCAGGACAGGAAAAAGAAAAAAAAGCAAACAAAGAAAGGGCATTCCATGATCAGGGTGACTCATGCAATTACAAGAGCCTATGACTGAGGTGTGGAAGTGGCCTTTTTTACAGAGTACCAGGCCCAACACCCACATTTTTATTTGAATAAATTACAACATTGAAGTGGTCTTCCTGATGTCACGTAGCTAGTGTTGAACCTCAAGTGAAATCAGCTGAGTTTACTAAACAGGTGAAATAAATATGTGCAGCAATTTCCAGGAGGCTCACTTGCAATGCATGCAGCAACCTCGGATTCAACAACAGAGTGACCCTCTGAACTGACATGTACAACGAAGGCATGGGACTGGGCTTCTTTGCATACTACTGTTTATGCCAAATAGCAAAATTAATTCATGTAAAGTAATGGTAGTATTTTTAATTGTAGGCACTGATTTATGGTTATCCCAAGCATTTTGGCAACATCCTCATTTAATATTCACACCAACTCTGGAGAGTCAACAACATTAGTCTGATTTTTCAGTTTAATTATCTCAGGTGTGGATGGGTTAACTGGCTTTCACATTAATGTGGAGGTGTAAATTTTAAATCAAGAACTCAGCTCTGAGTAACACCAAGGACAGCACACACCAGAGTTCCAACAGTAGAGATCTTTCTAATTCATATCATAAAGGTAGCAACTCATATTTCCAGACAAATTAAAATACTGGTCACTGCCTACTGTGGTGAGGCTCTTTTTGGGCTCCGCCTTCATCACTGGTGTGACCCGTTATTCAGGGGTCAAGAGCATTATCAGGCATATGTCTTTCAACAGTTATAGCTTAAAGTATCAAAAAAAAAAAAAGAAGCCAAGAAAGAAGTCATATTATATTAGTGTTTTTCAAAACAAAGTTGTCCCTCTTCCTGGCATTTTCAGTTACAAGAACCAAATATGCATCAGGTGCTGAATACAAATCACGTGTTGATTGTTCAGCCCAAATTACAGAATTGATTGTGCATTTGTGAAGGCAAAGTATAATTAAAACAAAGATCATTCTGTAATTATAGATAATTTACAGGGCTTCACAGAACGTAATTAAGGTTTCTCAGCTCACATCCAAAAGAAGCTGACTCCCCCCTTTTTTTCTTCTCTTGGAGCAGGTCTACAATCTCTCTTCCTGTGCTAGCACAACTCAGTGTCACCCCAGTCTTCTCTTAGATAATGCCAATGATTTACACCTGAGACAGAAGGTGACTTGCTTCTTTGGCTGGGATTGCATAGGCTGTGTCTTGCAAAAGTTTGATTCTTGTAACCTTTGAAAATTAAGACACATTTATTATGGTTTCTAGATTTATGGAGCCTGAATCAGAAGAGATCAGGGGAGGTCATGCAGTGGTGCCATTTTATATTGCAATGGATGGAAGAATGACTCTGAAGGATTAACCAAGATAGGCTGGACCTTGCTGGAAATTTCTTTGAAATATGATAATAATTAGTGTCAGAAGTGAGGCTGAAATAGTTTTGAGCAGGTCAAAATCATCTGGGTTTTTTTTTTTTGCCATCCTTTATTGCCTCTACTTACAAATTTTAGTTTGTCCTGTATTCCCAATATCTGGTATATTTGAATGCACCTTTCTCTGCCTCTGTCTCCTCTGCAGATCGGTTGTATGGCCTCTATTTGCAAAGGTGTCACTGGAGACAGATTTTTCTCTCAAGATCAGACCTTTGTACACTTATATTTGAACTGGCATTTTCAACATTAGCACCTCTTACAAATAGTGGCTGTTTTTGCAAATAGTTACTGTTTTGTTTATGGAGACACGGTTGGGAATGGTGCTCACAGTTTCATTTCCCCAATTCCCAAGCACACATCGAGTGGTGTTGCAGTTTTATAGTCTTCTGGTCTCTGTCCTGAGCTTGCTGCATCCTCACCCAGGAGACCATCATGGAGCATGAGTGGAGCCTTCTCACCATCTCCTGTGCTGCACGGAGCAGGAGAATCACGCTGCTCCACACCTCATGGGGTATTTCTAACTAACATCATCACTAAGTGCTGAGCATGTAAAACTCAAGGTAAGTTTGGGCTGTTCAGCATCTCACTTAAAAAAGCTCACAACTCAGTAGGAAATGTACATCATCATTTCCTTTAAATAGATGAAGATGTTAAAGGGAGAAACGAAGTGGACTCTGCAAGGTGCCTGCCTCGGTCATGGAACCAGTATTTGAGCCATCTGTTTTGACTCCCTGTGGAGTTGCTTCATGTGGAAGAATCTACCTATTCATGGGGAGCACAGGAGTTAGAGGCTCTAACTGGACTCCAGTTGTACACCTGATCTTGGTACATAAGGATGGTGTCCTCCAAAACCACACTCTTGCCTCTGACCCCCCCAGATCGTCTACGTGCCTCTGATGACAGCACTGACACCCATGCCCCAGCAGTTGGGTTTGGAACCTCCCACAGGCTCATCTGGCTTCCTTCATCACAGCACACAGCTCCGGTCAGTGCAGTGACTGGCTGAGCATCGGGAGGTCAGCTATCCATTCTACAGAGGAAGGAGAGACCTAAGGAGCCCTGCGTGAGAGCAGGCAGTGTGACCTGCATGCCTGAGCTCTCCCTGTCGTGCATCTGGCCTGGCTGCCACCCTTCTCAGACCTCTGCTGGGCCGCCAGCACCTCCCTGATCTCCTCTGGATTGGTGTGGCTGTGATCCTTGCCTACTGAATGTTTGTTGAGCTTTGTTCTGTTTTCTGGTTACTGAACATTTTGACATTCTCCTATTCTTGTGTTTTTATTTCATAATGACAATGGTTGATTTTTCTCCCCCAGAGATTCTTAGTTCTGTACCTTCCTTCTCTTTTTGCTCCATGTCTTTCTGTCTCTGTCTCTGTCTCTGTCTCTCTGTCTCTCTCTCTGTCTCTCTGTCTCTCTCTCTGTCTGTCTGTCTCTCTCTCTCTCTCTCTCTCTCTCTCTCTCTCTCTCCTCTCTCTCTCTCTTACTTTGTTTATTTGTCTCTGTCCTTTCTTGATGAGATTGAGGTAAGTATAAAGAATTTATTTTTAGGGGCCAGGGAAATAGCTTGGTAGTCTAAATGTCCCTCTGGCAAGTGCAAGGACCCGAGTTTGATCCCTGGCACCACATGTTGTGCCAGCCCCAGAACCCTGGGTATGCTGTGCTGGCCCTGAAAATAGGCATGGTGGTGTACATCTTTAATCCAAGCACTGGGGAGGCTGAGACAGGAGGATCACTATGAGTCTCAATTGCATAGTGAGACCCTGTACCAAATAAGTAAATACGTAAATAAAAATTTTTAAAAAGAATGTATTTTTAAAATCCCTAAGTAATAGTAAATAGTATTCAATGTCATTTCTTTATTTATACTTATTGTCCTACAATTTGCAGAGGGAAATATGAAAGAGCTAAAAATCTGTAATTCTCTTAATAAATGATATAATATCCTTATATTTTGATACATGAAAAAAATGATTTAAGATTTGTCACTATTCCTAATATTCAAAACTTGATTGAACTCTAAGCTACTGGATTTGGAAATGTTGAATGAAGCTTGTTGGTATTTAAAAATCTTTGGAGTGACCATCTCACTTTAAAAGTTAGGAAGTTTCTTTCAGGAATTTTACTTATGATTGTGGTCTGTTGCCAATCTATAATTAAGGTTCTTTGATGATGTCATATTTTTTGTGTTAAACTTCACATCACATCCACTATGTATCAGAATTCTGGTTGGTTTTTTTTTGGCAGAACCGGGGATTGAACTCAGGCCCTTGCGCTTATTCTACTGAGCGATCTCCCCAGCTCCAAATAAGGGGCTGGAGGGATAGCTCAGCAGTTTAAAGCGTCTGCTTTTTTATTTTATCTTTTCTGCATTTGGGACAGAGTCTCACTACACAGATCATAGTGAATCTCCTGTTTTTTCAACCTCCCAAGTGCTGGGATTGCGGTATGGCACGGCACACCAGGGATGCTGGTGCTGCGCTCTGCCTAAATAGGCGCTTTAGTCCATGGAGCTATCAGGCCGGCCAGAATTCCTTATTCACTCTTAAGCATTTCTTTTTCACAATTCAAGTAGAATCCTTTTAAAAATTCATAAATACAGTATTTTATTAAATATCCAACATAAAAATATTATACGACACCCCAATTACATAAGATACATTCAAATAATAACTACTACTACTAATAACAACAATAACAAAGCATTTATCAGGTTTTCTCACTAACACTAAACTATCAGTTATCAATTATTTTACAAAATTATTTTAATTTCCAAGCTTGAGAAGAATGTGCTCTCAGACTTGACATAAAATTTTAGTCTTCCTAGTTTCATAAGAGGTTGTTGCTTAAATTCTTCAGATTTCTCTTTCTCTCCCCTTGATGCCTTTTGTTGAAGGCACAGAAGTTAACCAACATTTCCTGGCCTTGTGAGCTCATTAAAATGACAGCCTGTTTCTGCTCTAGTCCTCCGTGTGACTCTTCCCTGTCCCTTTGGCTGCAGTCAGCAGAAAATGAAGCGAGGATCCTGGGAATATCTCGGAATCATGCAAAGCCCATGGAAAAAGCACAAAATTATTTTCTTTTTTTATGAAATTATTTTCATGTCTCAGAAATACAGAGATGTTTTCTACATTCAACTTGATCTCTGAATTGGAATGAACTCCTATAACTTCAATTTGTACTCTTTTGCTTATTGACAGCTTTCATAGAAGGCTTGAGGTCTCTTTTATTATAAATTATATTAAACCAACATTGCTTCTGTTTTCTGGAAGAGACTGTGAAGAACTATTTTTCCTTAAAAATTTGGTAGAATTCACAAGTAAACCCAGTTGGGCCAGATGCCTTGTTTTGGGGAGAATTGTAAATGATGATTCAATTTCATGAATAGATGTAGGACTATTTAAGTTATCTCTTTCTTTTCATGTGAGTTGGTAGTCTATGTCATTCTAAGAGTTGATCCATTTCATCCAAGTTGTGAAACTTGATATTCCTTTCTTACCCTTTTAGTATCTGCACAATCAGTAGCAAGAACCTCTTTTCATTCACACATTGATCATTTCTTTCATTCTTTTAGTGAGCCTAGAGATTTTTCAATTTTTAAAAATCTTTTTAGTCTCTGATTGCAATCATTGTCTATTATTTTCTTGCTCTAATTATATTGATTTATGCTATAATTTTTATCCTTTTTGCTTAGGAACATTGTATTTTTTTTTCTCTAGTTTTCTGGGGAAGGTATAAGCTTAGGTTATTGATGTTAGCTCTTCTTGCCCAGTATGTGCAGTGATGTTATCCATTGCTGTAATTATAGCTTCTTTAACTCTCCACAAATTGATAAGCTTTCTTTTCATTTTCATTTTCTTCAAAATATTTTTTAAGGATTTTTTGAGCTTTCTTCATTCCTCATGCTATTCAAAGGTCTTATTTAATCCAAATCCTTGGTGATTTTCTGTTAGTGAGAACATTTTTCTTATAATTCTATTTGTAAAATTTTGTGTTTATGGACTGAATTATGTTCCATCTAGATAACTGTTTTTGGAAGCTTGAGAACATATATTTTCTCTTGTTAGTTTCAGTGTTTTGAAAATATCTATTAGTATTACTAATTTCTATTAATTCATTAAGGAATAGTGCTTATATTGTGTGATCAATTTTACACGCCTATATCTGGTAATCTGAGCAACTACTTTGAAGATAACAATACATAATATAATAACATTGTTACTTTCCTATCATCTTGTGTTGTAATTCTGTATCTTTATTTCTCTTTAAAATAAAAAAAATCTATTAATTTCAGTTGATTAGTAGGCCATTTGCATCATATATGTTTTTACTCATTTTCAGCCAGCTTGATCCATTCATTACTGAAAGTTTGTTGGATTTGTCTATTTCTTCTTGTAATTTTATCAGTTTTTGCTGCATGCATTTTGATGCTTTTTGAGGTTAGAACAAATTTTCTTAGAAAATTTACTACTATCATTTAACAATGTCCCTCTTTATTCCTGATAATCTCATTTATTCTAAAGCTTGGTTTGTCTAAAGTGAAGAATCTGCCCAAGCTTTATTTTGTGTGTGTGTGTGTGTGTGTGTGTGTGTGTGTTTTGTTGTTGTTTGTTTGTTTTTATTTTTCTCTGGATCTAGGGATTGAACTCAGGACCTTGTGCTTGCTAGGCAGGCACATGTGCCACTGAGCCATCCCCTAGCCCCTCAAGCTTTATTTTGATTAGCATACTGTGGCATATTTTTCCATACATTTGCTTTTAACAATTTTATGGAGCGTGTTCTTATAGACAGACATAGTTGGGCTTTATTTTGTATTTATTCTGGCAACCTTTGCATTTTCATTGGTGCATTTAGTCCATATTTAATTGATTATTACTACAGTTGGACTGATATCCACCATCTTTCTAATTAGTTTTTGTGTATTGCATTTGATCTTTTTATTCCCTTGGCTTTTCTACCTTTTTGCTTTCATTGAGTGTTTTAAATTATTCCATTTTATTTCTTCTGTTAGCATATAAATCATACTTCTTTAAAAATGTTGCTGGCTGCCTGAGAGTGTGTAATAAACTTAAAAAAAAAAAAACTACTTTGAGTCTGTCTTCAGATAATCTTTTCCTGCTTTAGCTGTCATACATGTACGTTGCAGCAGAATTTCTCAACTCCTCTCTCCTCCCCACGAGATGATACTGCCGCACATTTCACTTACACATATGCCCTCCTCAACGAACATTCGGCCACTGCTACTGCTGTAAGCATACAGCTGTCTGATCACCTATTTAGCAATAAGGAAAACAATTTACCTTGGCTTTGTATGCTCTACAAAGACACTCTTGAAAGAGAAATTCTCATTAACGATTACTCACTTTAATCTAAATTTCTGACCTAAATTCTTTACCCGATAACCAGAGAAATTCTTTTTATATTTTCTTCAGACCACTTCTGCCCTTAATGAACTCCACATGTTTTTTTTTTTTGTTTTGTTTTGTTTTCATGAAAAATTATTTATTTTATTATGGAGGTTAATTTTCCAGGACTTTAGTTCTGAATTTTGGGTTAATTTTTTTTCTGTCAATATTAATTGGTTAAGATCTCATTAATTTTGGAAAATGTTCATTTATTATTATATTTCTTTTCTGTTTTGTTATTTATTTATTTATTTATTTATTTTAGCTTTTTGAGACAAGGTCTCACTATGTAGTTCAGGCTGGCCTCAAACTCACAACAATCCACTTGCGTTAGCCTCCCAAATTCTGGGATTACAGATATGTGTCACCACATCTGACTTCTATAATTTTTCTTCTTTCTTTTTAGTGCTGGAAATCAAACTCAGGACCTCACACTTGTCAGGCACTCACTTCTATTTTGTTCTTTACCTTCTGGCATTTTAATTATATGTATAACTTTAAAAGTATGTCCCACAGTTCTTGGATGTTCTATTCTGCTTTATTCCATTAATTTTTATTTTTCAATTTTAGTTTGAGAAGTTTGTATTGACAGGTACATTCTTTTCTCAGCTGTGTTGAAATCTATTGATCAGCCTCTCAAAGACATTCTTTATTTCCATTGTTGTGTGTTTGGTTTCTAGTAATAGATTTTGATTTTCTTCTTAACACTATTTCTTAGAGCTTCTCTGTCTCTGCTTGGCCTGGTTTCTTTATAAGCAGTGGCAAAGTTTATTTGAAAAAGTAAAAGTGAAGAGTGACAGAGAAACTGGCTCTGCAGGATGAGCTTGGGCCAAGCAAATGAGGAAAAAACAACAGGATAAAAGTACACCCTGGGGAAGCAGGGTGGACTACCATGAGGGAAGTCATGAGAATGGTGTAGCCTGCTTTTTCCACTAGAACCTGTAACATGCTAATTATAGCTATTTTAAATTCCCTTTCTGATAATTCTAACATCTGTCATATGTGTGTTGTTCTAATGGTTACTTTGTCTTTTTTAGTTTGTATGTTTTCTTCTTTTGGTGTGTCTTCTGGTTTTTGTTTGTGTATTGGGTAACAGGAAGAGGTAAGCAGAGCTTTAGCATGAGGATTTCTTTTCATCTGGTTGGGAGTAGGTTTTGTTGAATGTTGCTCATAGCCATAGGTAGATTCATTTAGCATCCTTGTATTTGTTTCACCCATCTCTTTATTTTGGAGTGTTTTGTTTACTCTTCCACAAAGACAATTTTCCCTTGAAATGCACATGTTTGTAATTTAATTATTATTACATTCCACTTGTACCCTGTTATGTGGTGATGAGGTGTGTGGGGGTGAGGATATACTAAATTTTCATATGCAGTTGCAGTAGTAAGTCTTTTATGGGAGGTGTCATCTGCACAAATGTTTCTCCAGTTGTATAGCTTTTCTCCTTTCCTGTTTACTACTTGCTTTTCTGGCTGCAGTGTTCATAATTTATTTTCCTGAAATTCTGATCAGAATTGACTATGGTGTTTTCCAAGTCCTGAGGTGAGACTAGAAATTTAGACCTGGGACAATTTCCTCCTTTGTTACTGATGAAATAAGGCTGGAGGATTACTCTCTAGAAAGACTCTTCTTGCTGGAGAATAATCCTTTGCAATTATAATCCTTTGTACAATTATAGAAAATATTTTATATTGATATTCTTACCTTCACTTGTAGCCATGAAGATCTCTTGCTCATGTTCGCCATGAGAAAATAGCAGAGTTTCTGAAGGAAAGGACAGTGGAAATGTGGAAGCTCTCTGGGGCTCCCAAAGTTTCTCACTCATATTGGTGCACCTCAACTTCCAGCACATCAGCAAAATCATCACTACAGTATTTGGAAGGTAGTGTCCCATGGGACCGCTTGGGAGGTCCAAGTCTTTGGTTTACAATTTGTCCAGATTTTCCTTGTTGCAATAGAATGGGCAACTTCCAATAATTAATGTATTAGAGCTGAAACCTGAACATGCATTAGCTACTTCATTTCCAGAAGAAGATCTTCCCATGAGAGGCAAGTGCTGAGAAAAAGTTTGTGGTCTGGTCGAACAAAGCCACCGTGAAGTCAAGAGGAAAAGGTTTTGGAAGGTCTCGCCTTTGTGGCATTAGTAATTTTGTGTTTGTTGAGTCTTGCTCAAGTTTCTAGTCTTAGATAGATGACTGAACAAAATAGTTTTCCAGAATAAGAAGATAAAATTGGGAGTTGTTTTTTCATTGTAGGAGCAGGATATGGCACTTCTGATGCTTCAACTATGAGGTCACTTACCTTCTATCCTTCACTGCTAGCGTCCTACTTGACATGTAATATTCCATTATTAAGAATCTGTGTGAAATCTAAAATGATGACAACAATAAAAAATTATATAAAGTCATCACAACAAGAATCCATGAATTCATATCAAGTACTTTAGCTGATGAAAATATTGGTATAAAGTCAACAGTAGAAGAAAGTTATAATAAAACACATTGCTCTGAATTGTCATTAAATGAGCAATGTCATGTCTTTCTCAGAACTTAAGATGTCAAGAACAAGAAGACATAAAACAGTAGTTTATAGAGTTTAGAAAAGAAAATTAAGAAAATGACAACCATTTTAGAATAAAGGGTTAATTTGAAAGTATCCAAAGAGGCATAGACACCATAGAATGAACAGTACAGAGACAAAATAAATAGAAAACTGAAATTTTCAAAAATCTAAATATTTAGACCACCCGCTATCATTCTAAAGAAATAATAGTAATAAGGTCTTTCGGCCTGTTTTTATGAACAATAATATGGTGATAAAATATTTGGATAAAAATTTTGAACAACAGACAGCATAAGGTGATGGTTCTTAAGAGAATGGAAATGACTTGAAAAAACACCGCACATTCATCCTGCATTTTTGGCTGGGACTCATTTCACACTATTACAGTGAGTGCTGGAACTTGAGCAGAGAGTAAACATCTCTCTGGGTGGAAGAAACCAAGACCAGGGCTTGGGGCTACAGTGAGGCTGAAATGTATGGTGTGCAATGTCAGAGAAGAAACCTGTTCAGTGAAGCTATTTCCCAGGGCCGAAAGCGACCACTTGAATCTTTGGCTGAGCTACACATACACAGTGTGACATGGTGTAGAGGTACTGTGAGCCGATCTGACTTAAGGATCCCTCAGGATCAAGAGATGTTGAATTTATTTTCTTCACTTATGGAAAGAGGTAAAACAAAATTTCCTAATGAGATGATAGGAAAATAATAGTTAATACTTGCATATTATTATCTTTAAAGTAGCTACTCAGAGTACAAGATATCGGCATAAAACCTCTCCAGTTGATATAAGCATAAACCTTTCTTTTCTTTGAGCTAAGACACATTAATAGTATAACTTGCATTTTTTTTTATCTTCCTTCCTTTCTCCTTTCCCCATCCTAGTTTGTTTTTCCTTTTTAACAATTTCTTCCCATTTTACAATATCTAGCATACATTTTATACCTTATTTGCTATTTCAGTTTCTCCTACTGGGGAGACAATATGATGTTTGCACATGTGAGTCTGATTTATTTCACTACCGAGTATGGTCTTAAGTTGTATCCATTTACCTATAAAAGTCTCAAGTTTATCCTACTTTATGGCTAAGTAGTACTCTAATATAAAAAGACCACATCTTTTTTATACATTCCTTGGGTGATGGGTACTTAAATTGTTTCCAAGATCAAGCTATTAGAAATTGTGCTGGTGTGAACATTGGTGCACATATATCACTGTGATCTGATGTTTTTAATTCTGATGTTTTATTTTGCATTTCTCAAATTGTCAATAATCTTGGACAGTTCATATATTTATTTGCCATTGGTATTTCTTAATCTGAGAAGTGGGTGTTCATCTCAGATGCCTATTTTTGCTCTGGGTCTTTCAATTTCGGGGGTCTGATTTTTAAAAATTCCTTTTTTTATTAATTTTACTGAGAAACAAATAGCAATGAGACAGTTTCAAAACTGATTAGTAGGACAATTTCAATAATTAATACATTGCACATTGTTGTCTTCATAGTGGTTATTCATAGTACAAGATGCAGACATGATAAATTCTTTACATGTTCTAGATTGAAGTCCTTTGTCTGAGGTATATTTGACTAAATTTTTTCCCCACTCTCTTGGTTTTCTTTTCACTCTCGGTGATTTTGTTAATGTGCAAAATGTTTAATAGCATGAGGTCCCAGTTGATTCTTTGAAGTATTTCCCATGCAGTTTGGGTTTTGTTCATGAACTCTAGGCCTATGCTAATGTCTTTAAGATTTCTGCCTACTTTTTTTCCTCAGTGTATTCAGTGTTTCCAGCTCTTTGGTCCATGTTGACTTCAGTTTAGTACATGGTGATGGTCATGAGTCTAGTTGTAGTCTTTGACCAGTCAGTTTTGAGCATCTCAGCTGGACATTTAGCAGAGATGCCAAAAACTCCCTGCCTGTACTTTCCATAGTGATAAGGTTTTTTAAAAACTTATATTTCAAAAGATTAAAACTAACAAATAGAATTATCAAGTTTGTGTTCTAAAAATTATTTGCCAGATTAAATCTCAAATTCTGCAATTGGAAACAATAAATTTAGGTACTTGACACCATAATATACAAAGAAAAGTTGCTATATTTGAGAAGGAGAAACAGGTAAACCGCAACTGAAAGAAAAACTGACAAATTTTTAGGATCAAACATGTGCTGAATCAGCGGGCAAATTTTAAAACAGTTATAACATGCTTGCCATTTAGAAGAAAGGTAATATATTGAGCGACTGAATAGGAGATATTGACAGAAAATGAGACCAGCTAAAGAGAGCAGAATAGAAATTTTAAGGCTAAAGCACATTTGTTTTTCAGTGGGAACAGTAGCAGATCAGATAATACATGAGGAACATCAATGCACTTGAATAAACAGTAACACTAACTACAAAAGTATGGCCAAGAGAAAAGCTAAATGTGACCAAAAGGTGCGACAGCGTACTGGCGATCTCTCAGATGGTCATAAGTCGTTCAATAGACATATTGGTGCCCAGGAGGAAGAAGTTAAAAATTGGGACAGAAAAATTTTGGAGCAGATAACAGCCATGACGTTTCCCAATTTGCTGTTAGCTGTTAATTCATAAGGTGAAGAAACTCAACAAGCACGAGGAAGGAGAAGCGCTAAGCAAACCCTTTCTGGGCAGAGTACAGCGGTCCCTCACTTGTCATGGAGTTTATATTCTCGGGACCCCCGTGATAAGTAAAAATAGGCAAAGTAGCAATGTTACATTTGTCTTCGTATTTATATATATTTTAAGGCTTTATAAACCCTTCCCACACCTTTAAAAGCACTTCTCATGTTCTTAACTATTTTCTAAACTCATGAACCTACTTAATTTTAACAACGTATGTATACTGCAAAGTATGTATTCATCTGCTAAAAAACTACATACGGTAAACAGTGTATTTTATTTCAATTTAATATTCTTTTAAGATGTTAGAGTTATCAATTTAAATATATTTTTATATATTTAAATTTTTTAAGGAAAAATCATTAAAACCATGAACACTATGCATATAAATGTGTATAAGGTATTGTATACTTTCACAAAAATCCATGATAAATAATTTAGATCAATATTTTTTGAAAACCATGAAACAATGAGTCTGCAAATGTCCAGTAGCAAAATATCAAGGGAATACTATACTTAAAATGCTAAAAAAGAAAAAAAATGGATAAAGATAGTTCTAAATACATTTTTGATCACCCATAATGGCCTTATGTGTTTGGATTCATCACAGCTTCCTTGGATAGATAATTAGGTAGTTTTAATGTTCAATAATTTGAAATTGGTGCACATCATATTGGCTTCTCCTTTTATTTGATGCTATCTATATGTTTCACTAGAAATACATGAAGAGAATTTATGGGAATTTTTGTCTCTGGTTTGAGCTATTTTCCTCCAAAGTCCTAGGTTTGATTGTCTTTGATTTAATCCTGCTGGGCTTTTGCAGAATTTCTTGATCCTATAGCTTGAAGCTTTGCTTCTGTTTTGGACATCTCTTAGCTGTTAACCACTCAAATCTTGTACCATTCTTCACTGTCTTTGTGGTCCTTTCATTCCATGTACATTAGGACTTGTCACTGTGTCTCATATATTTGATATCCAATCCAATTGATCTATATGGATCTTTAATTTTGCTTACTCTCTATTCTGTCAGACTCATATTCTGATACAACCTAATTTCAGTAAGTATCTTGTCAGTTCTGAAATTTACTTTCTTTTTTATAGGCACTAGTTTCCAGGTATCCTTTCACATCTCATTCTTGTCTGTGTCAATCTTAGTGACTATAGTCATTTCAATATCTGGCTACTTTACCACTGGTCTCACTACTTAGTCTCTTTCTATTGTTTAGTTTTGGCCAATGGTTCCTGTTGCTTCCATCTTAGTAAGTTTTATAAATTTTTATTACTTATGAAGTGTTACTGGATGATGTCATCTCCTTACATGGAGAATTTGATACTTTCCTGTTGGGAAGTTAGGGTGCCGTCAATAAGTGGGATGCAGGGGAAGCTGAGTTGTAGGTCTTGCTAGGTCTGGTTCATTTTCAGTTTGATCTCATTTGTTGAGAGTGGCACTCTCAATCATGAGAGGCACTAATGCCACTTATGATGTCTTGAGTTGTCACTTTTAATTGTCTTACATTTGGTGGGAGTTAATACACTAGTCTTGGAATAACAGTCTAATAATCCTCTCCAGAAATATAAAGTCTGATTTTATTTGTATTTATCTTCACTTATGAATCTAAAATTCTTTAATATTTTATGGATTTTTTTTGATGCAGGTCTTGTCATGCAGCCTGGACTCTTAGTGATCCTTCTGTCTCAGCCACCCCAGTGCTGGGATTACAGGTGTGTGCCACCACTCCTGGTTCTGCAGCCCACATGGCATGTAGTACCAGGGATTGAACTCAGGACCTTGCACTTGCCAGGCAGGCACTTATGCCACTGAGCTATCTCCCCATCTCACTTTATGGAATGTTGATGTCTCGGGACCAATACAGATTGTATACCAAAGAGGAGGAAAGGCCCTTCTGGAAAGCCAGAACAACCACAAAACAGCAACTTTAAAATTTGAATGCTTGGAATGTGTGGACTAACAATGTAATAATTGTGATGGAGAGGATCCAAGTGCCAAGATGAGCATATGTTATATCCAGATTCACTAATTTATCTCAGTAGCATATAATAATATTATAGAGAAAACAAATGAGCTATGTTGCAAAGCCTCAAGACAATAGAGATAGCCATTGTGAGTGTGCTTCTCCTTATAAGCTTAGGATGCTCACGTTCATAAACATTTCTGCAAATTGGAGGCTCTCAGCTCATCTTTTTGGCTCTCAGAGCTCTGGAGAAGTGTTTCTCCAGGGCACATAGTCCAAATGTGCCTCACCACTAGCTGAGCCTCCCAGGAGACAGACAGCACATTTGTGTTTGCTTTGTATTTTGTTGCTTATGCTTGTTAATGGTGTTGCCACAGGCGTGATTCACGCAATCTTTTCCAGCCACAAGATTGCCATTGTGTTTCCTCAATAATATGAATAGTTTGACTCTAGGCATGCATGTCGTCTGGTTATGGTTAATTTCAATTTCTCACTATGGAGGAAGCTCTTCCCTGGTGGGACATGGAATTGCTTCTCATGAATTCTCAGACGTCTGTTTCACAAGAGGCAAGACTTCCAAGGATGAGGCCAAGTCCCAGTTGGATGACTGGGGAATAACGGGAAGGTGAGAAGAGAGGAGCCACCGTGTTCAAGGGAAACAGCTACAGCCAGGCTGGTGCCTTATGGGGGTGAGCTTCATGCCTAGCAAAGCAGCTCCAGTCTCCGATTGTCTAGTCTCCCATTGTATCCAGCTGCTCGCCACCTCCAGCCGGACAGAGAGTTCAAATTCCCCTTTCCCAAGTTTGACAAAGAGGACATTATTATACATAAGTGTTTATTCTGAAATTGGGAGAACAGCTGCAGATCAGATGTCTTGGTGATAAGCCGAAGCAAAACGCTCCCTTCCTGCAGTGGAACCTTTGCAAACCAAGGGAATTTTTAAGTTCTATAAACTCAAGGCAACTTATTTTGAGTGTGTCTCATGAGCTGGGTGGCTTCTTTTTTCTCTTGTCCTTCTCCCAAATATGATGCTAAATGCTATATGAAGACTTTTGCTGCTGCTGTTAGCTTCTAATTTTTCTTCACAAGAAATCATATTCCCTTTGTTCTAGAAAGTCATGTTTGCAATGAACAATCACAAGGGTGAAGTTCTTGGAAGTGTTTTTAAATATTTTTATGAGCTATAATCTCTGGTTGTTAATTCTCAAACTCCTTTGTGATTTGCACTTGACAAACCAGTCTCATAAACAAATAAATTAGAGCAATTTCTTTTTGTTGTTGTTCTTGGGAAAACAAATTCACCTACTACGCTATGAGTATAATAAGTATTTTTGTTTTCCATTTTTAAAAGGCAAATTTTTGAGATGAAACCTTGTTTGTAAGAAACTAGAAAGTGGAAAGGAATTCTTATTTTACATTTGCATGAGACTCAGAGAATATAGTTATCCTTTTGAAAAATCACTTTCTTCTTGGATCTGTCTGGGATAAATGAACTTGGTTCAGACAGCCAGGGACACTCAATGACTTTCAGATGATTGTGTGACTTTCCCTAGGCAATTTCCCTGGCTTGATAGAACCAATGAATTCTTTTGCTTCATAATCCAAGGTCATTGTCTGCTTTCTTTTAGCTTATTATTTAAATTCCAGAGGAGGTACAAGTGAGAAACTCAACTCCTGACTCTGAAAGGGCTCACACCACTTTTAAATTAAATAGATGTCCTCTTCATTTCACCCGTAGGTGGGGCTTTGTTGTCCTGCATTCAAGGCTACAATTTTTCTAGGGCAAAGATTTTTAACCTTTTTTTTTGTTGATTTCATATATTTATTGAAACTTGAATGAATATAGATTATCTGTCTTCTCTCTCCACGTGCGCACGTACCCAAACTTTAGCATTCAGTGTGCAGGTAGCTCCAGAGTATATATTATATACACCCAGTGGAGAATCCCTGCTTTCAGAGTATATGGAATAGCTAGTCAAAGATAAGGCTTTGGGGACAGACAAACATGGATTTGAAACCTAGTTCTGACACTTAATGACTGTGGGACTTTAGACAAAAATACTTAAAAATATTAGTGCATCAGTGTCTTAGTTACTCTTTTCTTGTTGCTGGGACAAACACCTGATACCCAAAATGAGGGAAGGAAGGACTTACTTGGCTCGTAGTTAATGGAAGTTTCAGTCCATACTCAGCTGGCTCCAAGGCAGAGTGGCACAGGGTAGAGAGCAACCATTCATGGCAGCAGCAAAGAGTAAGAAAGCAACCAGGAGTGGCAGTGACAATGGCTGCATTCAGGCTCTTCCCCAGGCTGAGTGTTGCACTCACACCCATGATCCCAGCAGCACTCACACCCATCCATAATCCAGTGGATCATGAATCAATCACAAACTCTAGAAGTCTGCCCCATGAGCGCATGAGGCTTTGCGGGGATGACTGGACACGAACCATAGCAATCAGTTTTCTTACCTATCAAAGGAAGGGTATAGGACCTACCTGATGGATTTGCTGTGGAGGATATGAAGTGCTATGTAGAGCATGAGAAATGAAAACAGGAATTGTTATCTGTAGCCCTGTACTGTAACTCATAAAACAGAGAATATGCTTCAAATCATGACAAGCAATAGAACTATCAAAACTCAAGCTGTTTAACTACTAGCTCCCTCCAATCTGCATATTCGGAGATGACTAAAAGAAAACCTGATCTCCCAATAACTCTACAAAGACCCATGTGTTCCTCTGATAAGGCCACTGCCTGACCTAGCAAACCATCTGATTTACTAGATTGGGCCAGTCCCTGCCCGGGGCTTGATTACTAACTGTCCTAAAACCACACTATAACTTCCCCTTTCCCAATTCCCCACTTGAGACTTCACTAGTACTTTATAGGATCCATGTGTCTCTTTAGTGGTCTTTGGGTGTGTTCTGCAATAACTACTGAAAGCCCCTGGAGTGTAGGAATTGTCTTTCTCCTTTGTCTTTAGACAACATCATCTTTCCAAACCCAGCTTTAATTTGAGGAAGTAAAATTTTCCCCACAAACATGATGAATTTGTTTATAACTCTCAATTTTAAGGTCTCTATCCAGTGAAAAAGGCATAAGGTTGAGAGTGAGGCTGTCTGATGGGGTTATTAGCAGTCCTCTGTGAGTTATACACTTCTATAGTTATTAAAAAAAGATGACATCGAATAAAGGGAGGGGAGAAAGACAATTCCTACATTCCGGGGCTTCTTAGTAGTTACTGAAGCCTGTACACAAAGACCACTTTGTAGAAAAACACACTGTTCATATTAAGTCAGGAGAGTCTCAATTGGGAATTAAGAAAGAGAAGTCACAGTCTAGTTTTTGCACAATCATTTTTTTTTTCTCTCTGTGTGTGTGGCTGGCTCAGCCCACCCTGGGGACATGGCTGGCATGGCATGTGGAAGGAATTTAACTGTGGTCCCTGCGCGCTTGCCTAAGCAGGCGCTTTAGACTGTTGAGCTATCTCGCCAGCCCTATTAATCAGTTATTAAGCAAATCTTTCTCTGTGAATTTTACACTGGTATAGTATTGCCCACTTTATCTTGAATTGTTTCTCATTTTATTTATTTCTTTCTTTTCAAAATTTTATTAATAAACAGCAATGAGACAGTTTCAAATCAAATCGGAAGTACAGTTTCAACAAAT
>NW_004524578.1:11642855-11662874 GCF_000260255.1 Octodon degus | reverse complement strand
CATTTTGTTCCTTCTTGTCATTTTGTGTAGCACTATCTTCTGACCTTTGTTGTAGATCTTTGCTGTAGTTATAACCTTCACACGTACTGAAGTTCAGGTGCAGCTCTACAAAGTTTGGACTTATCCAGCTGCATCTGGGTTTGGTCTAGCTGCTCTGCTCAGCTCCTTCCCGCTGCTGCCCTTGAGGGTGAGCCTGTTGTGCCCCTGTGGCGAGATGTTCTGCTCCTGGACTAGCTGGTTGGATCTATCCTCTACACTCTTTGCAGGGATTGCAGCTTCAGGATTACACCCCAGGCGTGTATGCCAGGCCTGAGCTGTGCCTGGAGGGGGCAAGGTGTAGTACGGGGAAGAGGAAGCTCTCCCACACATTCACAGCCCTGGGCTAGGACTGCGTCTGGGGGTTCCTGGATGTGGCAGAAATTCCTACTCGGTGGGTGGGGTGGGGGAGGTACTGCGGAGTGGTGGGGTGTGGCCCAAGGGGGTGGGAGAGGGTCTGGCCCACACTGCGCCTGGGCTGGAACTGGTCCCGCCGGCGCAGGGTAGCAGGAAGCTGTCCACACACTCACTGGACCTGGGCTAGGACTGCGTCTGGGGGTTCCTGGATGTGGCAGAAATTCCTACTTGGTGGGCGGGGTGGGGGAGTTACTGCGGAGTGGTGGGGGGTGTCCCGAGGGGGTGGGATAGGGTCCGGCCCATACTGCACCTGGGCTGGGACTGGTCCCGCCGGCACAGGGTAGCAGGAAGCTCTCCACACACTTACTGGACCTGGGCTAGGACTGGGTCTGTCTCATTTTATTTCTAAGAACTAAAACATTACTGAGGTTAGCCCATTTTCTATGATATAAGTTATAAATATTTTCCCCCAGTGTGGCGCTTGTCATTGACTCCATGTATAAGTTTCTGTTTATTTTAGTTTGTATTTTAAAATGAAAATCTTACTTAAAATATGTAGAAAATTGTCATTGCTTTAATGATTTCCTCATTTTGGAGTCCCAATGTTTCCTCACCACAGATAAAGTTCATTTTGAAAAAGAAGCCAAACAAAATAGAATAATTTTTGAACAGAATCACAAGCTAGAGAAAATATGGATGCAATTTTAGAGGCATCGTAATGGAACATGAAGAGGTGATCACAATATAAAGTCATAGAAAAAGAAAAGAATAAACTTAGAAACTAAGAGCAAAAATGTGTGATAATTTACTAGTCAACAGAAGTATTATCTAAGAACAATAAGAAAGATATGGCTATTCAATAAATGAATCTACAACTGTTGGGTTACATTTGGGAAGCAAAGGGAATTTGGAATATTACCTGGCATAGAGTTCAAAGAGATCAAATATTTAAGTGTGAAATAACTCTGTGAAGACAACAATATGCAATGTATTAATTTTTGTAACTGTCCTACTAACCTGTTTTGAAACTGTCTCATTGCTATTTGTTTCTCAATAAAATAAATAAAAATATATATTTAAGTGTGAAAAAATGAGCTCCATTACAATTCCTTTTTTTTTTTTTTTTGGACAGAACCGGAGATTGAACTCAGGCCCTTGTGCTTGCCAGGGAAGCTCTTATTCCACTGAGCCATCTCCCCGGCCCCTGCATTACAATTCTTAAACAAAGGAAGAAGAATTTCTGCATTAATCTTAAATTTTCTTTGCTTAGCATGATGGACAATTGGTAGTTATTTTCTTCCTTTGCATGATTTCATGTGTATTCACTGTTTAAATTTCATATGAATAGATACAAAAAGCACATTAATGATTACCAGGTAGGAATAGATATGGAATAACTGGAAATGGCTATAGGGATATTTTGGGAATGATGACAATATTCTAAAATTGCAATGTGGTGATCTTACAATTACTAAATGGGTACATTAAATAAATGAGCTTATGATATGTAAATTGTGCTTCAATTAAGTTGCTAAAATCAAATATAGTTCCATGCAGTCTATCTCTGGGATAAAACAAAACAAAACAAAACAACCAAAAACCTAGAGCTATCCTCACACCAAAGTATGAGGAATATATCAAATGGATGACTCCTCTCCAAAAATGGGATTTGGTAGGGAAGGAGGAGAGAATTAGGGGGAAAGTAGGGCTTGCTTTGGGAGGTGTGGTTTCCCGTCATTTGTCATCTTGCTTCTGGGGGTCCTGACCATCTTTACTGAAAATGGTGGCTGATCTTGCTTGCTCAGATAACAGCCAGAAAGCCTGCCTCATCCCTGAACAATAGCCAACATCCGTTATTGACCTCAAACATCAACATTAGCACCAGTTGTTGCTCCACGTGCTTAGCTAGCTTTACATGCAAGAGCTTCAGCTGAGAGCATGCTATTTTTTAATGGAGTTGTGCCAAAAAACAGTGAATTTCAAACACATGGATTTTATGTGTGGTGTTTCAGTTCCTGTCTGAGGCAACATTTCTTAATTCTTCTGTCTGAGGGAGACAGCGCACCAGGTGAAGGAGTAAGCGAATGCCGACCCATGGGAACAGCGCTGGTGTTGGTTGAGCTCTTCGTTTGGTTTCTGTATCCTGCAGCTGCGGCTGCCATTGCAAAATGGTAACAATCAAGGGGACCCAGGGACTGTGGCTCTTCTTTCTTTCAACTTGATTTATTAGACTAAGTCATAATCTGGACAGAGCTCTAACAACCATGAGGATGTTCCCGTGAAAGAAATGCTACATGAAAAGGGCTAGTTTTTGAATTCAGTAGAGATTTTCTTACCAGTTATCACTGTGGCACTGGAATAATAAAAAGGGGAAGGCCCCACTGTTTATTCTATTTATGTCTCTTGGGAGCCCGTTGATGTTTCATTTACTCCATTGTGCTTCTAAATCTCTGTTTTATTGTGATGTACTAGGATTCTGCTGCTTTCACATAAAGTTGAGGAATCATCACAGAGCAAGATTGTTCCCAAAAGACAAATGCCCAGCAGGGAAGAGCAGAGGTACTTGGGTCCAGACTGGGCTGCGAATGGTGGCAGACATCTCCAGGGAGATACGTCCGACAAGCCAAAGCAGTCCATTGCAGTGTCACTTCCTGGGCCCTGCGAAAGACCTGGAGGGCGAGGTCTGGAAAGAGTTCCTGGTCATGCAGTTCAGTGACCTGATCTTCAGGCACACACTGAGGAGACTGGTAGTGCAGAAGCTCCGAGTGACTCCCCATTTCCTGTGGGCAGGGTCCCTCTCCAGATCTGGTCACTTCCACTTTTCGCCTTCAAGCTGGTCAAGCCTCATGTTGGTATTTGGTTCAAAGAAGCCACCTTTTTTTTGGTTTGTTTTTGTTTTTGTTTTTTGCTTTTGTGGTACCAAGGATTGAACTCAGGACGCTGTGCTTGCCAGGCAAGCACTTACTCTACTGAGCCATATCCCTGGCCCTTATTTAGTTTTTAAATACAATTTCAGAATGCTCAAATACACTTTTTTTTTTTTACTTTTTAAAAAGACTTTAGTTTCTTTTAATTGAGTAAAAAGAAAAATACCAGCAAAGTAGCTGTTGATATTAAATACTCACATTAGTGTCACTAATGTCTGATGCCTGTGAGTAGCCATTGATGCTAACAGTTCATGTTACTTTTACTCCTAGTTGATATCTGTGAGGGTATAGGCAGGGGATGTAGTGAGACCCTGAACATGCTGTAGACCCTGCCCTAAAATACAAAAAAATTGAGGCAGTTTATAATTAAAATATTAAAAATGAGAATTGTGTTCCAAATGTGTAAGAAATCATAGATTTAGCTAGGTATGAAAACTTAACCAAGTCAATACAAGATCAGGAATATTTCACTTACCAAGTAGTAAATAAATATTTTTAAGAAAAAACAAATTTCATTTCTGTGCAAGAAGTATTAGGATTATTTTGCTGAATTTACACACCTACGATATTTAAATAGCAATAGAATACCCATCTCTGACAAAACTAAACAAAAAGGGGGATATAAATGAAGGACTATCTATATCTATATCTATATCTATATCTATATCTATATCTATATCTATATATATCTGCATATACAAAACAGTTAGCATAGACATGCAGCTACTTTCTCTTAATTCAATGAATAGAAAGATTTGTACTAATAGTGTTTGGACAGGATATCATGTCTGCATCTTGTACTATAAATAAACACTATGAAGACAATAATATTCAATTTATTAATTATTGTAACTGTCCTACTGACCTGTTTTGTATCTGTCTCATTGCTATTTGTTTCTCAATAAAATTAATAAAAAAAGAATTTGGTGATCATAAAAGTTAGTAGATCTGTTTGTTCTCCAGTGATCAAACAGAGGAAAAAGATACACTGCTCATTTTTGATTCCTTAAAAAGTCTAATCCCATCTGAATACATTCCCTTTCACCTTCCCCCTTTTATTCCTTTCCTCCCTCCTTCTTTGCCTCCTCCTTCCTTCTTTCTTTCCTTTAGGCAAACACACACAGCAAGTATAAAATGTAACAAAATCCCAACAAAAACACAAGCCACAAGAGCAAAATGTTAGATCACAATACAGGCATCCAAATGCTGATTTATTACTGTAAAAGGTAACTGTCTCTGAGCTTCTTAGTGGTCAAAGCAAAAGAGAATCATCCCCAGTTGTATGAAACCTGTTGACCACATACAGAAGGAATACAAGATTTTTTAAAAGTAAAATTGTTCTTGGCAGTTTTCTGAAAATTCCCATCTATGGCTCTATGCTTTATGGAGCCAGGAGGCATGTAGCGTGTCTGATAATGGTTTATAATAGAATTGATATTTCTTTTAATAACTCTGATTAGGTAGCATTATCAGAGCACAAGGGAGCCATGGCGTATACGTGGAAAGCCATGGAACACAGAAGGAGTGCTATGAGAATGTAGGCCGTTTTCTGTACGTTACTGTTGTTCCTTGGTGGTTTGACTTGAGTTGTTGATGCAGCATGGAAGATATGTAGGTACAGATTATCTGGTATTGATTTTCAAACTCTTTAGCATTAATGTCAATCATTTTGGATATTAGCAAGAGTAGGCAGTGCATAGTTCAGAGATACACTTTTTTTCTCAAATGCCACTGTAGTGTTGTTTCTCTCCTGTCTTGACTTCTCATCAGTTTTCCAAAAAAAGATGCAAGTAATAAGACTGGAAATGGAGATTGTACTAGAGAGTTCTTGAATGGTGAGAATAAAAATGTTGCCTTCACTTTGGGAATAAACGGGACAGAGATGAGACCTCTTTAATGAATGGAGATTAAAGGAACTGAGAAAGGTAGCAGTGCAGTTCTGACAATTTATCTTCCAGGGCAATTGCTGTTTGCAATTTTAGGCTCTCAGTGAGCTCTCTATATTCATTAAGCCTGCTTGGGAAAGAGAGGGTAAATAAAATTTCCAGATTTTACAAAGATCAGGGATCAGAATTTCATTTAGGAGGCTAAGACTAATATCTGGGTTTGTTCTTTTCTTCTGAAACTAGTGTTCTATGTGGGGCCATCAGCTTTCTATCTGAGACACAATCACTTAGTTTTCTATCCATAACAATGTCAATGTATGATGAAAGAAGTTCACCTACAGAATATTTTCAAGAGTCTGTTTTCGGGAAGTTGAGGGGTTTCTAGACATGACCATAAGTTAGATGCATGCCCCTTTGTCTGACCTGAAACTTTACTCAACAAATGGAAGCACCTTGCCTCTTGCTTTGTGCTTAGTAGAGCTCCTCTTGCCCTCATTGCCAAAGCCTGGAACCAGGTATGCTTGAGGTTGACCAGTGGGATCAGAGCTGAAGAATCTGGTCCATTAGAAACAAAGCAGGGAGAAAATTTGTAGCGAGGGATGTGCTAGGCAGAGAGCAGAGAGGAACAGGCACATTGCCAGGGGAAATTAGAATGAAGAGAGGAGGTTTAGAAAAAGAGACATCTGAAAGAAATTGCTGCTGTCACTCAGGACATTTTTTTCCTTATGAATTTCAGATAATACCTGGCCAACAGTTTTATTTTATTATTTTTTATTGTATATTTTTTTTTCAAACCAAATTGGTAGGACAGTTTCAATAATTAACACATTGCATACATTCTTCCTAGTGGTTAATTGCTGTACAAGATGCGGACATGATATCCTATATACAAACACTATTAGAACAAATCCCTCTATTCATTAAGAGAATGTAACTATATATCTATCCTAACCATTTAATACACAGATACAAAATGGACATTCATCTGTATCCTCTTTTTTGTTTAGTTCCGTCATTTGAATATGATAGGTGTGTTAAATAAAGGCAATCCACAGTCCTCTCCAAAGGTAAGCATTCACTGTGGTGAAATATTTAACATCCTTTCTTCTAACTATTTTGAAAATACAATATATTATTAATGAGCATACTAACTCTGCTGTGCAGTAGTACACTAGCTTTTATTGCTTCTATATAGCTGTAATTTTGCACCTGGGGACTGATCTCTCCCCCATTTTCTTGGCTTCCTGCCTTATCCAGTCTCTAGGAAGCACTCTTCTCTGCTTCTGTGAGATCAACACTTTTAGATTCTACTTATGACAACAATCACACATTATTTTTTCTTCTGGCTTATTTCATGCAACAGGGCATCTTCCAACTGTATCCATGTTGTCACAGACGAAAGGATTTTAGCTTTTTATTGGCTTGGCCAGTATTCTCTTGTGTACCTGGGTTGCATTTTCTCCATCCATTCATCAACTGATGGACATTTAGGTTGAGTCTATATCTTGTAAGTGGACAGATAGTTCCCAGTGGCCAAATGTAGAGCAATTAGGACCACAAAACAATTGACGGAGTAAGAATTTATAAGCCAAAGTGTAAAATTAATGTTGTCGAGTTCATACTGATGTAAATAAATTTTTGAGAGGATGGAAACATCTTCACACAGATTAATCCTGAATAATACATGAATATGCTTCTCCCTTAAATACTTGCAGCAGAACTTCCCACATTATAAGTGCGAGCTATAATTATGACTTTCTTCCAATAAGAGCATTATGGGGAGGGGAAAAGAAGATGGACAGCACAGATTTTACAGGAACAATCTGAGAAACTCTTAGCCTGGTAATAGCTTTATCAATAAGAAGTCATATTGGTGTTTTGTTCCCTTGCTGCTTTGTGCTGAGAAGCCCACTGCTTCTCTATAACACTGCTCTTCAAAATCTCTTCATCTCACTGTAATACAGGAAAAACTGCAAGCCAACTCCAACCAACAAAGTATCTGACAGCAACTCCTCAGAGCCATCAAGCTCATAAAAAACAATGAGCATCTGAGACATTGCCCCAGCCCAACGGAGCCCACATGATGACACCAATTAATGTTGTAGGTGGAATGAAGTCCAGAGAGGAGGAGAACATTAAGGAGAAATGACCCAAACCTGAATTTTACAGATTTATTTAATAGTATTAAGGATATGTTGATATTCATTATTAGCTGTGACAAGTGGGTAAGAATAATGTTATGGGAGGGCGAGATAGCTCAGCCATCTAAGCACTTGTCTGGCAAGTGCAGAGACCTGGATTAGATCCCTGCATCACGTGCCACACAGGCCCCGCCCCTGGGCACGTCTAGTGGGCCACCAAGACCAGACGTGGTGACACATGCCTGTAATACCAGCGCTGGGGAGGTTGAAAACCAGAGGGTCACTACGTGTCTGAGCGGCATAGTGAGACCCTGAACCATATATATATATAGTTCAGGTCTAACTATATATATATCTGATATATTAGTTGCTAACAATAGAAGACATGGCAGAGTATACAGGAAATCTCTGCAACATCTTTGTAACTTTTCTGTAAATATAAAACTATTATGAAATAAAACTTACTTAAATCTATGAGCTGAACTACAATAAAGTGTGGAGGTCAAATCTCACGACAAATTACTACGAAAAGAAAAGAGGATAAAGTGGAGAATAATGTACATATAACTGATGAAATCCAGGAATACTTACAAAAAGAATAAAATGCTGATAAATTATTGCAAAATTAGTTAAAATTTGTAGACAATAATATATGAAGACCAATACCAATCATAAAAATAAAAATATTCCGAAGCAAGGTGACAGAACACATGAAAGTTTTTTTTTTTCTAAAGCAATTTTATTGAGAAACAAATAGCAATGAGACAGTTTCAAAACCAATTAGGACAGTTTTAATAATTAATACATTGCATATTGTTGTCTTCTTAGTGGTTATTCATAGTACAAGATGCAAAAAATATGGAATGCTTCACGAATTTGCACGTCATCCTTGCTCAGGGGCCAGGCTAATCCTCTCGGTATCGTTCCAATTTTAGTATATGTGCTGCCGAAGCGAGCGCAAGAAAGCTTCGGAAAGAAATAAAAATGCCATTTTGGAACTAAAACACAAGGCAGAAGACATGTCAAACTGAATGAAAAAGTAAATATGCAACATTACCTTAGAGAAGTAGAAAGAGATAAAAAGCGGGGCATCCCAGCAGCTCCTGAAGTTCCCAGGACAAGGGCGGTGAGGGGACAGAGAAAAAAGGACGAATCAGAATGCAGAAAACTGAGCCAGACGGGGCCCTTTCCTGATGGGAGAAGTAAGGAAGAAGAAGGAGGAGAAAGAGGGAAGACCGCAACAGCCGCCTTGTGATTATTTATACACTCTGGAAGTTGACTGCCACGTAAAACCCCTCGCCTTACAGCTTCTCCACATGCGTGCTTCCAGCGAGGCTTGCGCAGCTTAACCGCATGATTTGCCTCAGGCGCTCGGCGTTTTGAGGCTGGCCCTGTTCTGGCTCAGCACGTGTGATCGATCTTTCGCTTCAGCTACTTCCCACAAAAAGGAATTGGAGAGAGCAAAACACTTAAAATAGCAAAGAAATTTTAGCTGACGGGTGATAGGATTTTTTGAAGAGGAAAATCAAAGCTAGGCAACAAGCTATTAAAAGCTATAATTCCAGAATCCGCTGGTGTGAAATTACAAGAAACAACATCAAACTACACATGGCAAAGGCAAATGTTGGTTGCTTTTTGGAGAGAAAGGAGGGTTGTTCCTAATATTCAGCGTACAGAAGGCTTCTAGAGTGACCTGTACCCAGAAAATGCTTGCCCTATAGCAACTCTCCAAGGAACTAAAAACTAGCCAGAGACTTGTTCTATTTGATGATGCACAACGATTGTGCAAGGCAGCACTTTCGAGCACCAACAGAGTGTGTTTTGTAACCTACAACTGACTGTAAGACACACTCATACTTTCTTATATGAGATGAATATAGTAAACATAAATTTAAAAATAAAGTGATGAAATTGTTTCTAATCCCAGGTGCAGAAAGTAGGAGACAAACAAAACCTTCTCCTACCACATTGGTGAGAATGAAAAAGAAGGCCACCAGGCAAAGGACTGTGTCCTGTGCTACTTAGAATGACCAACTATCCCACTTTGCCTGGAGCTGAGGGGTTTCCAGGGCACAAATCTCTCAGTACCCAAATCCAGACAACTCTAGGCTAAGTTGGAGAGTGGGTTGCCTCAGCTCCAATACAGGTGTGCTCAAGCAGCGTCTGCTAGACAGAGCCAGCTTTAGCAGTGCGTGTGGTGGTGCGGCAGTGAGTTGGACTGTGATGTAGCCTAATTGCATTTCACTGGGCACACGCTGTACCAGTTGGAGGCAACAATGCCTGCTCTGCCGCTGGAAGTGAACTCTGTCCACAGGGTAGGAATCCAATCAAAGTCCTTCTTTGGTGAAATCTGGAATCTGGATGACAATCTGTGTCATCATGTTTAGAACAAGGTCAAAGCCAGACACCCTGGGGCTAGAGAGCCACAAAGGAGGCCAAGTTTCAAATCTTGTGTTTCCCTGCACCTTCCTCGCTGAAAGGAGCACATGCTTCCTCAAAGCCATTCTCCGGAAGTTGCCTCCCAGCAAAGCCATAAAACAAAACTTTATTGTGTGATAAATACAATGTCAGCGACAAGAAACCTGTTTCTGGATTTGAAACATGTTTCACAAGTTGTTTATAGGAACATGGGCCTTCAGTTCTGAGCTGGTTATAAGTAACTTCAAAGGCTGATATGGTTTAGATCTAAAATGTCCCCCCAAAATCTACTGTGTTGGAAGGTGATTGGAAGGTGAGGTGCAGTACTTATCAGTAGACTCACCCAGAGGTGAGTTCTGGGAGCTGGTGAGTTAGGAGGTGGAGTTTGGGCAGAGATGGGTCTGTGTGGCCTGGCCTGGAAGTGTGTGTTCCTGTCCTTGCTCTTTCCTTCTCACTCTGCTTCCTGCTGCCAGGGCTGAGCAGCCCCGTCCCCCTCCTCCACTCCGCAGCAGGCCCTTCCGCCATGCTTTTTCTGCTGTGGAGCCAACCGACTCTGGACTGATTCTTCAAAAAAAGCATGAGCCAAAAGATACCTCTCCCTCCTTTAAGTTGTGGGTGTTGGGTGTTTTGTCCCAGTGATGTGACAAATGGGGTTACATTTGGCCCTTTCTGCTTATCGGGTGGACCATGGACTGGGGGCACTAGTATCATGTGGAAAATATAGGTCCATGCCCCACCTGTAATGGCTCAGTGTCTGCACTTAACAAGACCTCCAGTGATGTGAATGTATGCTAAGGGTTAAGAGGGTCTGGTTCAAACAGCCAGGTCAGTGGTGTGTGTGTGTGTGTGTGTGTGTGTGTGTGTGTGTGTGCAGTTTTTGTTTATCGTATTACACATGTCTACTTAATTGTGATACAGGCACAGACATACTTCTTCCTTCTCAGCTAAATCTTACCAATAACAAGGTAGGTCCACTTGCACACTCTAGTGCAGTTGCTCTCCAAGCAGGCCACCAGGCTTGCAGTATTACCAGCGACACATGGAGGCTGGTAGAAAGGCTGCTCACTGTCTGACCAGTCTTCTGATCTACTGTGTCGGCGACATTAGGTCTGGGGCTCCCAAAGCTGTGTCTCAAGCAGCCTTCCACATAACGGTCATGGCTGCTAAACTGAGCCCCAGAACCGTGGTGTACAGCTGCTCAGAGGAACAACCTGTCATCGCAGAACAACACAGAATGAGGTAAGGTAGAAATGCAACAGCTAAGGAATAACCCCTACTAATTCCATGCTTGCTTTAAAATTAGTTGGAAAAGTTTTAAGCTTAGTATTTTAAAAGATCATTGTCCCACACCCGCAGCCAGTATCTATGTTTTTGTTTTTAGTTTTAATACTGTTTTGCTCAGCGAGGAAGCTTTTGGAGGGTGCCAAGTTTAGGGCCATGAGGGCTGCTTTGCTATAAATAGCTAAGAGGAGACCTCTAAGTTAATCTGATGCTCTAACCAGACAGCTTCAATGACGCACAAAGACCACTGCTTCAGCCCTGAATTTCCTTCCTTGGTCAAATAAAGAGGAGAGTTTTCCAAGCAAAGGCTGACAGGGACTAGAGAGTTCATGTGGATGGACAGGGACTATAGAGTTCATGAAGCGGGAAGCACACCTGCTCTAGAGCGTTGAAGCTGACAAAGCCACTTAAGAAGCAGAGGAGGCACAGTCAGAATTACCCAGTGAGGGCCTCCAAGTTGTGCGAGAAGAGAGGCTTCCTGCTTCAACCAGGTTGGATTACCAGGTGCAGACTGGAGTGGAATATACAGGCAGCGCTTCTTTCCCAGCATAGCTCTGCAGCCCCTCAGAAGAAGCACAGCTGTTCCACATCAACTTCTTGGCTTATCTTGTGTTCTCTTGAAGCTATTGTTCATACATTTGCTTCTACTAAAGCCAGGAAAGTAAGATTATGATAAATTCTATTTTAGGTATAAGTTAATATTTCAAAATATAAAATAATGTAAGTTTTAAGACATTGGCTTCAATAATTTTTCAACTACATTTTTTTTTTTTTGCTTTTGCTTCACCCTTTAATACTGATGGGCAATATGTTTTCTAAAACCAGAGATGATCGTGTTCTATCTTGGGTTATTTCTCTTCTGTGGGACAAGGGGACCATTATGTGTGTTTAAATGCTTGAGCCTGGAAGTGACACAGGTGTGGGTTGGAGATGTCGTTCCTTTAATTAAACACAGTATTTTCCTGATGATAAAAAATATACTGATGGGCAAGATACTGGTGGATTCTGTGTTTTTAGCATTTTGATTTTTTCCATCATGGACATGTTCTTCATCAATTTTAGCTTTTAAAGATGTTTCACTAAAATATTACTTATCTTCATTATTACTGACTTTTGGCGTTGTGTTGAATTTTGAATGCTTGCCTGGTCCCACTGCTAGACCTGCTGAGAGAATTGAGCTCTGCAATACAGCTGCTCCAGGGTTTAGGCCAAGATCTGACTCTAAACAAACATTGAAAGATTAGAGAAGCTCATGAAATAAAAATTAATAAGAATAAGCAAGGAGTCCTGAGGTTTCTCCAAAAATCTAAGAGGATTAACAGCAGCAAATGCTGACCATTTCAGCTTAATGTGAATTATCAGTGTGGTGTGACTGACATAATATTGCCAAAACCTGCATCCGGTAGGTAGAAAGAAAGGAGGCAAAATTGAGCTTTTGTCTGTTATGGTCAAACTAGACAAAGATATCTTAGTTCGGTCCTGAGTCTCAAGTCTAAGAGGCCGCCCAAGCAATGGAGACCATTCACAGCTTCCCTAGAAGGGCAAAGGTGCTCAGAACTACTTCATGAGGATTTGTTTAAGGGACTTGTGATGTCTATCATGGAAGAGAGACACATGATACAGGAGGAGATGGGTTAGCGTGGAGAAAAGGGATTGACTGTATTTTATGTTTCTCACAGCGTTGGTTTAAGATCCATAGGTAGAAACCAAGGGCAGAAAGATTCTGGTTAAACCTATGGAAAAAATTCTAATGGAGCACAGGCACTGGACATTTTATCTTTGCCAAAGAGTCAAACTGAAAAAGGAGACATTTGAGCCTAAGCCATAAGGCTGGCTAAAGACATACAAGGAGCAGCACCAAAATATTGTGATAATCCAGATTTACTTGGTTTATGTGAGAAAGCGTCATGGAAGAGCTAACAGCTGAGCCGAGCCAGGAGGCATGGATGTGGTTCATGTTGCGCATGCTCAGTAAGGGGGATTTGGCTCCGAGAGCATGCAATTCATTCTTGGGGGATGCAAAACACTTAGCTGAGAATTGAGTTTGGCCAACTCAGCCCATAGTACAGAGATGGGCAGGCATTCTTTCTTTGTGGCTAATGTTTCATGTTAGACAGAGGAATGATTGGGCAAAATATGTCTACGAAGTTTCCTTAAGGAAGCATACTTTTAAAAAGGTATACAAGTGTTAATTTCTCATTGCTGCTTTCATAAATCACCACAAACTCACTCAAAATTATTACAGTTCTGGAAGTCAGAAGTCTAATATAATCAGGCAAAGCTGTGGTCCTTCCAGGGGCTCCTGGGGGTGAATTTGTTTTTGGCTCTTCCAGCTTTTAGAAGGTGCCACTTTCTTTGTCTCATGGGTCATATCGCTTCTATATTTGCTTGTACTGCACATGTCCTCTTCCCTTTGCCTTTATGAGGTCCCTGTTACGAGATTATTCTGAACTGGACAATGCAGAAATCTTTCATCACGTGATAGTAGTCTTTCACCATTTCAAGTAACATTCGGAGCTTGTGGAGATCAGGAGGTAGACACGTTGGAGGGGCGTTTTTGTCTATCAGTTGAGAAATGTTGGCTTATATAAAAGGTATGCTTGTCTGGTAGTGCTTTAAGGGTGAAAGAACAAATGAAGAGAACATGATGGTTGCTGCAACTGTACTGTGGAAAAGAGCCTTAAGACACAGACGCCTACTGAGAGGAATACAGGGGCGCGTTCTGTCCAGGTACGGAAAATGTGCTGACTTGACCTCTTGTTCACAAGTGCTATCATTGCCATAGTTTTGATTTTATGTTTTTACAGGGATAGTTTTCCAGTGTTCATTAAGATACGTAAATTTATTAAGCTCCTGACATTCTGGGCAACTGCAAAAAATCAACACAAATCAAGAAGAGGGTTGTAACAACAAAAACTTGTTCTTTATAGTTATAGAGGCCAGAAATTCAAAATCAGATTATTATCATGTCCCTGCAAAGGTCCTAGGCAAAGTCCTTTCCTGCTTCGTCTGGCTTTTGGAGGCTCCAGATGTCCCCTGGCTTATGGCGGAATCAGTCTAAACTCTGCCTCCATCTTCACTTGGCTTTCTCCTCTTCGTCTCCATCCATGTTTTCTCTTCTGTCCCTTACAAAGACACTTCTCTTCACGTTCAGAATCCAGGATCACTACATCTGCAAAGACCCTTTTGCCACATAAACTCACCTATGTAGGTGACAGGTGTGAGTGTGTGGAGTTGGCTTTTGGAGAGACATGTTCAACCCACTGTGCATTCCACTCTTAAGGGCCTCAAAGGAAGACCATCTTGTCTTCGAAGGAGTGAACATGCTGGCCTTTTTAAGAACCATTTTCTTGGCTGCTGTTCCTCGACATTAGTGCTCAGAATTATCTGGATAGTGGGTCCCAGAAGGGCAGGATAATCTAAGAATCTGTACTCTTTACAGCCTCCTTGGGGTAGGACCAAAAGTGTATGATGCTGTTTCAAGCACCCTGTTGCTTATTTGTCTCTTCCTACTCTGTCTTAGTATGTTTTGTATTGCTATTAGAGAATAGCAGACAGGGCAGTTTACAAGGAAATTTCACTCCTGGTAATGGCGGGAACCCATTCACAGTGGCAGAGCCTTCCTGATTAATCATGGCTGAAAGGCCTCACCTCTCGACACTTGCGCCAGGGACTCAGTTTCCAACACATTAACCTTTAGAGGCTCGTGCACTTTCCATCGTCACGCTGTAGCTGGGTTGTGTTTCTGAAGTCTTGATCTCAGCATTTCTTCCTTGAAACCATTGTTCTGTCATGTCTTCAGACTCAGCCCTGATTTCCCACTTGGCATTCAAGCCTGGGGATGATGTTGTCCTAGGTTCATACTCATCTCAATTTCTGTCCTGTGCTCTGGTTCTGTCCCATGACTTCCTTTCTCTGTTTGCACCTGGAACTGCCCTGGCATCACTCAGGTATTTACTTCTTACCAGTATAATCCTGCGTTCTGCATCTCCTGAAATTCCTAGGTTGTGTAAGAGTCTCCTGGGACATGAGGTGAAATGCAGATTCAGACCCACTTTGAGCTGGGGTGAGCTGGAGGGTCTGCCGCCTCGGGGTCACAGTTCAGTGATAAAGTTCTACGGCACTTGCCATCTCAGACATGCCCCACTCTTCGAGCGATGAAGTCCTATAGCTTCTTCATTACGAACATCCAAGCTCAGCAGCCTGGTGCAGGGTAGGTGCCAAAACGTTGGGAAATGTGAATGGAGCTAAATTAAATTTGCATAAACATGGAGAATAATTGCTGCCTTTTGCTGGTGGCCGCTCCTTTTGGCTGCTGCTGCCGCCCCTGCAGAGAGAGCGTAGTGCCTTTAACTAACAAGCTGGTCATGGCCACCAATCTTCAGCACTCAAAGGCTGATCTGAGTATTTTTATGCATCCAACTAAACTCTTCCAAGCAAAGAAAATTGTTTAAGCAGGTAACATCACCCAGGAGATCCAGACTATGGCAACTAAAAGAGAGAACATGTTTTGAATAATGTTTGTGGAATCAAGAGAAAGTATATTTTCCTCTAAAGACTATCTCTTGGCAATAAAACAGTAACGTTTTCATTTGGAGGCCTTGTTTTGCCACTGACTTTTAGACATCTTTAAAGTGTGTTTGCAAGGAATAGGCTCCAAACGATGCACAGGCAATCATGATATAGGGGAAAGAAACTCCCAGCTTGCAGATATCGGGTACAAGTTCATAGTCTCTAAAATGGAAGAATTAATTTTAAGAACAATGGAGACTAAGAGCAGAATACATTTACTGGGAGAATGAAAGCTTCTGTCTAACAGAGGGACAGAAGGGGTCCCAGATGTGTTGCCAAGGACCCCGCCTTTCTTAGAGATGTTGTAGAGCAAAATCACGAGGTGAGGCAGGTCCCAGGTGGGGGAAAAATAGGAAATTACAAGGTGGGCATGAGGCAGGACAAAACTATGATCAACTGATAAGATTATGAGTACAATTGCTCAGTAAAATTGATTAAACTGGGATCAAATAAGGAAGCAAGTCACATAGGAATCAAGCATGAGCACAGAATGGGGGCTTTTCTTGTAGAGGGTTGGCTTAGTGATTCTTCCTGACTTCCTCAAGATGATGGAGACCTGGTTAGAGCATCAATCCCTGATGTTTATGCTTAGGAAGTATGAGGGTCCATTTGTTTCATCTTTTGTCTTGAGGTCCGCCTCTCAGATGAAGGTGCCTGTCTCCCCCACAAGCTTCTCATCTTCCGCACTGGCTCCCTCAAGGGCCCAGCCATAGCTGACCACCTGTAATCTTTGCATCTAACTTAGCTGCCTACAACCATCAGAGAAAGAGCTGATTCCTCCAGCTACAAACTGGAGCACCTTCTATCACCACCTTGATTAAAAAGCTCTGTCTGTACAGGAGTGGGGTTTTCATTCTTAAGTTATTTGTGTACTACAGTCAAGTTCTGAATTAAGAAAATGATTACTAACATGTCACATCTTATCTATGATGCAGGAAGAATGATTGGGTTTTGGTATTTTAATTTAGTGACCTGAGATCCCTCAGGCCAAGGGAGAAATCCTTGGTGTGTTACTTGGGATTTAGCCAAGGCGTGGGGGCTTGCACTGGTGGAAGGCGCAAGCTCTTGCCCAAGACTGTGGAAGCATGGATCTGGGGAAGGGGCTTCTGATGCAGAAGCTCGCAGGGGCTAGCAAACTCCACTTCTAAACAGAGAGTCCAACCTAGTTGCCACTGTGGCCACATTTGGTCCCCAAATATCTTACCTCTATGGAGAGGACAGGAATCCCATGCCATAGACAAGAAATGGGGTTATCTTTACCCACAGGATCTGTATAGTGGAGGGTCCCTGCCTGATTCCCAGAAGGGTAGTTCATGACAATATTTAATAGTAGGTCAACTGCAGATGTATGTATGTTTTGTATGCTTGGTACTAAAGGTTTTAGTAACCAGAGAGCTGAGAAACAACCCAAATGAAAGTGGAAGGTATTCATCTGCTTTTTTTCCCCCATGTAGAAATAACTGACAATGGCCTGCAGGATTCTTTTGTTTGTTTTTAAATTTTTCATGCATCCTTTATTTAACTCTGACAAAGGAATTATAAATGAGGAATTGCAAATGGGGAATTTGACAGTCGCCTTTGGAGTTCTTTTCATTATTTTAAGTTAGAACCGTTACATGGATTAGCTAATAAAATATTTTTAGAGTGTGTATTATTCAGATACCCAGCAGGAAACAGATGGCACATTCAAATGAAGATGATTTGAGTAGTGTTTAATAAAAGACCTCTTAAGATGGTGCAAGTGGGATGCGGAAAAGCACAAAAGATGAAATAGGACTTTGGATTGGAAGTAAAGTGAGAGAACCATTGCCTTCCCTTGGTTATGGTGGTCAGAGGGGGGAGAAGTTGCTAGAACCTACAAACAGGTGTCAATTAACTTGGTTAACCAGCCAGTGTTGTCACTTTTGAGCAAAGAACAAGGCCAGTCCAGGTGACCTTTCCAGCAGGGGATTCCTCTTCTCCTTCCTTTTGTTTTCTCCTTGAGCTCCTGCTATTAAGACTAACTTGAAGCCAAAAGTCACAGAAGAGGGCCGTGGATGTGAAGTCTCCAGGGGTCTCATTGCACGGATGCAGCCAGAGAGGCGGACAGTGGAGACAACAGAGGACAGAGTGCACCTACTCAGCACATGGCTTTCCATAGTCAGCCCAGCTTTTCAACCTCACCCTGCTCCTTGGAAAAGCTACACAGTTACTCTCTCCATTTGTAGATGAAGAAACTGAGATTCAGAGCTGGGCTCCACCTTCTAGGACTTATTTCAAGCATATCCAGCCTGTAGTTTTATTTTAAGCTCTGAGCTCTTTCCTATGCTTCAGAAAAATGAGTTGATTGCTTCATTACGATGCCCTGCCCACAGGAAGAATGTCCCAGAGAGGGCCAAGTCAGGAAACTCAAGAGATTCTCTATGTTTAATGTGTAAATGGGAAAGGGAACAAGAGAGAAGGAGGAGAGCAAGGAAGGGAAAGGGACAAAGAATAAAAGGACAAATGGAAACAAAGCTTTTGTAGGTAAGGAGGGGAATAATGAGTACAAGGATGGGGGGATGGTGAGAAAAGAAGAATCAAGATATGTCATGTACAGGTACAAATTCTCTATGATGAAGGTGACTTTTTTGTATATCAAGAGTGTACTACCTCAGTTACTCTTCTCTCATTGTTGGGACAAGTACCCGACACTCACAATGAGGGAAGGAAAGGTTTACTAACACACAGTTAGTGGAGGTTTCAGTCCATACCCAGCTGGCTCCAAGGCAGAGCAACACATGGCAGAGAACAACTTTCTTGGTGGTGGCAAAGAGCAAGAATGCAAAATGAAGGAGTAGGAGCAACAATGGCTACAGAGAGCAAGTTGCATTCAGGCGCTCCACCCCCGGCTGGGGGAAGTACTTACACCATAATGTCAGCAGCACTGCCACCTGTGATCCTGGTGGATCATGAGTTAATCACTAACTCCAGAAGCTGCCCCATGACTGCATGAGGCTTTTGGGGGGGGGGCAAGTAGACACAAACAATAATATGAACCAATGAATGAATTTTAAAATCATATATATATATTTCTATGAAATGCAAAAAATGTCTTGAAATCCCTTCTCGTTCTCTCTTTCCACCTGCTTCTCCCTAATTTTAGACCTCCTTCTTTCTGGGGATCTCACCTTAGGCTTTCTGCTTGCTAATCTTTGTTTCTGCCACTGAATTATATCTTCCTTCTATTCCCTTTGAGATCAGGGCTAAATTACGATAATTTCTGCCTCCAGGGAGTCTCTGCACTCATCTAACCTTGGCTATCTGTCTCCAAGCCTTGAGCTTTGCATCATGCCATATAAGCTCTTCTGGAGCTGGCTGAAATGTTTCAAAATTTGTTGCTCATTTTGTTTTATAACACAAAGCACCAATTTAAAAAATATGCTCCTGCCCAAAGATTTTTCTGAACTGTCTGCACTCCAAATCCTATAAATTATAAGGAAACTATTCCATTATCTGCATTTCTAAAGGCAAGGGGAACATTTCTTCTGGCCCAGACAAGAGGTTCCATAAATCACCCAGACCAGGGTGCATTCCTGGACACAAAAGTGGGCTGGTCCTTATGCACAGGTGAGAAGGGCACTTTGCTTTCCCCACTGGGCACGTGCGATTTGTGTAGCCCGCTATCTGCTTATTAACCAGGATGTCTTGCAGCAATGGCAGATTGTGAAATACACAAATGTGAGCAGTTAAGCACCAAGCTCTGGGAGGTTTGTCCTGCAATTACATCCCATAATGAAGAGGCAAAAGGCAAGGGGGTAACAATGGGATACGCAGCAATGGAGTGGAGTCAGGATTTGACGTAATGCAACATGACTTGCTTGTGACACAGACAGAATATGGAATGATCCGTGTGAAATCCAATCCCTGGGATAATCTTTCCATTATCTCTATTGTTCTCCCATTTGTCTGAATGCCTTATAGAATAGTATGCAAATCAGCTTTGCATTCACACATCCTCTTACCTTAATTCAGTTTCACTGTGACTTCTAAGTTTTCACTTAATTTAGTATGTGTCTGTCATGGTACGTTTAGTAATATATGGGAGAGAAAAATATAGATACTCACTAACATCTAGGTTGCATGTGTTCTATACCATTGAAGGTGGATATGTAAAAGCTAGTTTTTTGGAAGAAATATAGTTAAAATAAAATATCTAAAATGCAACATGAGTTTGGGAATTTGCCACGTATTAATTTTATTCTTAGGGACGTCCCAAACAATTTAATCTTTTGGCATATATCTGATGTTAAAGTACCAGAAGATTTACAATAATACCTTTTTAAGGAAGAAAATGAATAGCTAACTAGTTACTATGGGCTGGAGACTCTGAAGCTTAGCATGCATTATCTGATTAGATTTCTGCAATCACCCAAAAGGAAA
>NW_004524578.1:11637723-11640650 GCF_000260255.1 Octodon degus | reverse complement strand
TATTGGAGATTCTGGTCAGAGCTCAGAAGACCAGAATGCTGATAGAAATCCTGCCTATAAAGTCCAGGCTGAGGAGGTTTCAGCTGGGAAGGAATATATTGGTTGTCAGATTTCAGATAATTTGTGTCATGGCTTGGCAGAAAGTTTGTCTGCATTTTGTCATATCCAGAGACTGCCTGAGACAGAGATCAAGCTCAGTGTACTAGTTAATCTGACAAAGGAAATTTCAAAGCAGTCAAAAGTTAAAGCAGTGGCATGGCTATTGTTTGGGACTTTTAGTCAGATTTATGTTGATAATAAAGAGCAAAGAGCCCAGCAGGATGATTTAAAGTGTTGTAAGTGTGGACAGAATGGAAGCTCCGATAAAATTGTGGAGTGCAAAGATAGAGCTGAGAGGATCTCCATTGTTGAAAAGGAGCCAGAGAATGGAAAAGGATTGCTTGAGGGCATCACTGGTGGCAGGTCTCCACTATTTTCAGCCTCAGAACTGCAAGGGTGAGGGATTTTGCCTTGAGGGGAAAGCCATAGAGCCCCAGGTTCCAGAATGGCAGCAGTGGCCACACCATTTTCCAGAATGGCTCTGGCATATGGAATTTATTCCTTTGAATCAGGGTCAGAGTGCTTAGTGATCCCGGCACTTGACCTCTACAGTCAAGACAGAAGATAACTGGCTACTGCTCCAGCCCCAGAGAAAAGCCATGGGAGCTACCATCAGAAGTGCTGTTGGGTTGGAGCCATTTAAGGCTTTTGGAGCTCACAACTTGTTACACTTCCCTTTGGATGTTCCACATATAACTACAGGACTTAATGTTTCTGGATTTTGGACTTGTTTTGGATCTAATGGTTTGTATTCTGCTGTGTGTACATTTTGGAATGGTATTGTTTATCTTATGCCTTTGAACGTTGGAAATGTTTAACTTGCATTTGTATAAGGGCTCATAACTAAGAGTTTGCCTTGGATCTTGGAGGAGATTTGGGACTTGGGCTTTTCAGCACTGCTGAAACTGTTAGGACTTTGGCAACTCTTAGAGATGGACTAAAATGCATTTTGCATAAAGGGATGTGCATGAATCTTTGCTGAAAGATAAAGGGGTTGCCCTTGAGGTCATCCCAGGGGATGGTTTGTTTCTAGGTGTCCCCCCAAAGCCTCAGGCAGCCATGGAGAGGCTTCTGGAGTTTGTTTTTGATTATTGTGGGCATGGATGCTGCATCTGCCCTGGGGCAGGTAACATGCACTACAATGTAAGAAGGGAAGAGAGGCTTACTTAAAGCAGTAGCTGCCCCTCACCTTGGCTCTCTTGCTCTTTGCAGCTGCCGTGAACAGTTGCTCTCTGCCATGTACCACTTTGCTTTGGAGCCAGCTGAGCATGGACTGAATCTTCCATTAACTGTGAGCTAAATAAATCTTTCCTTCCTTAATTTTGGGTGTTGGGTATTTGTCCCAGTAACAAGAGAAGAGAAACTGAGACAATACTGATGGTAGGTATTGTTCATATTTTCCTACTGATGAAGTCTTCTGCCCAAAGCAAATGTGTACAGAGATGTTCTGAACTCTTGGTTCTCTTGTTTAAGGATCATACTCAGTAACAAAGGGAGTGATTAGATGTCTTTAGCACATAAGCAAAAAAGAACAGAGGTGGCAAGAACATAAAAATCTATACAATACATTTAGAATTTTAAACCAGTGATGGCGGTTATTCCTTATTATTTCATTATGACCACAGAAATAGTTACACAATTGAGGAAATTGCTGCTTTGATATTTAGATTTTAATTCTGGAGTCACACAGATTTTATGATTCTTAAAGTGCCCAACAGGATACCTGCTGCAGGTGTAGGGAAATCAGGGGAAGTGGAAGGATCTTAGAACATTGCACAAAATTCACCTTAACATTGTTTGGCTCAGTTTTCAAACTTTGACTTCACATGAGAGGCAGGTAGAGAGGTGCTTAGCGTTAGGTGTTGTAGCTTAGCTGTTATCCATTTGTCCACCTATCTATCCATTAATTTGATCCTTTAATAAAATATATTCCATGTTCACAATATGATAGGCACAGGGAAAGCTTTAGCAATACTAAAATGAAAGATAAAGGTGTTGCCCTTGAGGTCATCCCAGGGCAGGGCAGAATATGGTACTTAGCTAGGGCAGGGAAGATTCTTAAAAACTGGGCAGGGATTTTTCTTATTTTAACTTAAAAAATCTTTTATTTGTTTTTTAATTAATTTTTCTTTCTTCTTTTATTTATTTGGTGCAGGGTCTTGCTATGCAGCTTGGACTCATAGTGATCCTTTTGTCTCAGCCTCCCCAGCGCTGGGATTACAATCCTGTACCGCCACGCCCAGTTTCCATGGCTGGTAAGGTGCACCTGGGGTTCTGGTGCTGGCATCAGGGAGTGAACCAGGATCCTTCTGTTTGTGAGGCAGGTGCTTAGACTGCTGAGCTATCTCCCCAGCCCAAGAGATTTTTCTAAGTGATGTACTTGGCAGGAAAGTGTTCCAGGCATAAGCAAAGAGATGAAGCTTTGGTTAATATCAGGAAATTTAGTTTATTAGGGCTACAACTTAGCAGACACCTAAGAGAATAATGCATGGTCAGGCAGGTAGCTTAATAAGATCCAAGAGGAATGCCTGTAATTCTGGTCTTCTAAATACATACTGCTTGTGATGACATATCAATTATGGCCAGACTGTATCTCAAATAAATATTGTTTTTTAAAAGAGATATTTCATCTTATGTTAAGATGTTTGATATTCAGACAGATAGTGAGGTTAAACCCACCTGCATATGTTGTAGGGCAATAGTAAGTTTCTCTTCTGGAGGGTTAACAACCTAAATTTGCAGACCAAAAATTAGAGAAAAGGAAGGGCTGCAAGGTCAGCCAACATTTTAGCCCTAGCCTTTCAAGGTCAGTGAAGACTCAGGACATA
>NW_004524578.1:11635129-11636568 GCF_000260255.1 Octodon degus | reverse complement strand
GCAAATGAAATGTAAACTTGAGGGATCATAACAAGCAATTGCGAGAAATCATTGGCTGGTCGCTTTGGGACCAACAAAAGCTTTATAGAAACCCTTAGTTTGGTTCTACGGTGTTAATCTCCACCCCATTTTAAAATACATTAATTAAAGTGCTCTCATGAAGTCAGCATGCTATAGTCAGGCCCAGGGGACACGTTGCTCCTTGCCAGCCCATCCATATGACATTTCCTCATCTAAAATTTGAACTAAGGATTTGGGGTTGAGTAGGGATGGCTCTTGCAGGCTCCTGGCAAGTTGCTTTACTTTGGAATGTTAATATGGAGACAGACTTGCAAATCCTTCCTTATTTAAGTAACCCCAGCCTTTGTACAGTTGCAGTTCTAATTATGCTTTTGGATTCAGCTTAGCTAGTAGTATCTAGAGGGAAGCAACAAGGACTGTTCACCTCAACTTGAGCCTAGTAATGGAAAGACACAAAAAGTTAATATTTAAACAGGACTTGTAGACATCTCTGCTAGTAGATTTATGTTTCAAATCTTGCAAGCACTAGGTTTTAGATAATAATTGAAGCAATTTAAAGCACCTCATCTAGCAGAGTGTCTTAGATTTTCAGAGTAACATTGTTTTTACAATATTTTTACATTGATTGTTTAATGTGACTATTAAAGAAGGTATGCATTGAACTTTTAACGTGAAGACATGTATGGAGAGGGCTTTGGAGAACTCTCTGGATCCATCCTCTTCCTCTAAGTGCTCTATGAGTTTTATTTCTTTTACGAGATCACTCCTGTGATGCACAGTTGTTCTGAGAGCATCAGAAATGAAAACCTGCTCCTCAAACCCCTCATTTGCTCTGACTTGTGGATTACTCTGCTCATGTAGAAGATGTCAGTTTGAATCTTTGTGGATTCCTGAGAAACCTGGGGAGTCGGAATCCCTCATTCATTTCCCTCTGCGCAGCTGAGTGAGGCTGGGCAATGTTCTCCTGCACATGTGCTACAATTTCCCGTCATGTGTGCTCTCCATTCCCAAGGTCCCCACTGGCATATGAAAAAGACCTATGTATGACTACAGGTGATTTATCCCAAAGGAGTAGCGGTCATAATATAAAATGGAATAGAAAGGCAGTGTGAGCTAATTTCTCAAGTTTAAGCCTAGGGTGCAGGGAGATGCAGAAAGAGCAAACTCCTCCAGTCTGGAATCAATTACCTGGTACATAGCTGACAAGCAAGGAACTAAGCAGATGGAAAAAGAGGTCAATCAAGAGCACCAGCCACCTGATCCTAATTATGCACACCTACACTTGGACGGCTTTTGGCCAGACATCTTGAATAGCTCAGGCCAAGGTGGAAGAGCGATTCCAGAGACTGATGTTAAAAACTCAAGCCTCCATAACGAACAAAGCAATCACATAACAGAGAACGGGGAAATCTTTTTTT
>NW_004524578.1:11631519-11633269 GCF_000260255.1 Octodon degus | reverse complement strand
TTTGAAACACTTTCAAGTTAGCAAGTTGTATGACTTGTCAGTTACTGATATATAATTCTATACCATCAAGCTATAGTAAAACTGTGGTTTGGGAGCATAACTCATTCTAGAAACACCCTTGTAATCCAAAGCACTTGTACATCAAAGTGAATTCTCTCACAGGAGTTAATGGAAACTCCAATGATTCAGTCCCCAAGTCAAAAATATTTTTATATAAAATGGTTAAAATACCATAATATAATACAAACAAAGAACACATAATCTTTAAAGAAAAACAAACAAGTTTCCCTGCACTTATCTTTGACCACCTTCATGGTTGTGTGGGAGATGAGAGAGGGGGTTATGGTGTGGGGCAACTTTCACTATCACTAACGGAACCACTGTTACCTATTGGCTTAATGCAATCTTTTTCTTTCTGTGAAACTTTAAGAAGGAACCTACCCAAGACCATTTGCTTCTGTCTCCTTTTGAAGATTTTGCAGAATGATGACAATGCATTCATTGCGTTTAACCAGAGTCATCGCTCACACTGCGCCAACCTTATCCAGGTGGTGTTTTTGCCTAGAAATATTTGCAGTTTCTTACATTTCACACATCTCTCATCTCATTTGAAGTCATTCCTTAGCCTTTTTCTCCTCCTTCTCTGAAGATGAGATCACCTCCATAGTCACTTGGTAGTGGAGGATGATGACCCACAATCCTACAGTGGGAGAGGGAGAGGGAGAGAGAGAAACAGAGGGGGGGAGGGAGGGAGGGAGGGAGGGAGGGAGAGAGAGAGAGAGAGAGAGAGAGAACTATTGTTTCAGTTGAAATCATGTGATGATATTCCCTGTCACCACTTGTAAGACATTGCTTGTTTATCAAGTTAAAATTTATTAGAAATAGTTGCTAATCTTGCAGAATCCATGCAGACCAAGCTATTTGCAGTATAAGGTTTCACTGGATATAAAAATAACAATCACTTGCTTGATATCAGTCCGCAGGGTTTCACAAAGTGAGCTATGTCCCCTCATTCCATGTAATCCCATGCACTCCACCCTGCTGAGTTGGCCTGACATGCATTTATCATGTAATGTAGACTTTGTCCTCCAAGACCATCACTCTATCATTTTCAGAATCCTTGATCTTTGTTTTGGAAACCAGAACATAATCTCTGTATACAAAGTAATTTTAGAAATATGTTGTCTTTAAAAAAATGTGAGCTTACACCTGCCACTTCATTTGTTTTATTTTGTTTTCTGTTTTGTTTCTGCTTTTTTCTTATGTTGCAGCTTTTATATTTATATGTTTATATTTATTTTGCTTTCTTGTGGAATATTTTAAAACATTTGGCAGTTCCATTTCAGTTTATTTAGGATGTCATGGAAGGTGTCCCTTTCCATGGTTTATTCAGTGATTGTGCTAGGAATCTACATACACATATGACATGGTACTGGCCTCTGGCATGGATGCTTTTACCATCTTGAGTGGAGAAATCTTGGTTTTATGTAGTTTTCCTTAACTCCCCATTTAAAGGCACAATTACTTTATGTTTGCATACAATAAGCACATCTCCCATCTTGTCATAATATAAAATGAAAATAAAATTGTGCAAGGAAATGAGAACAGTTTACTATGTTTACTTTTAGTTTTGCTTGTTATGATACTTTTGTCTTTGTGAATGTTGTAGGCTGCTTATATTACCATTATTTCTACCTGAAAGTTTCTATGAGCCATTGTTTAAAAGTAGGTGTGGTAGCAATAAATTCTC
>NW_004524578.1:11629074-11630264 GCF_000260255.1 Octodon degus | reverse complement strand
CTTGCAGGTGCCTTAATCCGCTGAGCTATTTGGCCTGCCCTCTTCCCTCCGCCCCCATTTGTATATTTGGTACACAGTCTCACTACAAAGCTTGGACTTGTAGTGATCCTCCTGTTTTCAGCCTACCCAGTGCTGGGATTACAGTCATGCACCACTACACCCGGACTCTTTTGCTGGCTCAGCACACCCTGGGGACAGGGCCGGGGGCGTGGCATGTGGGACGGAGGATCAAATTTTAGTCCCTGTGCTTGCCAAAGCAGGTGCTTAGTCTGCTGAGCTATCTCGCTGGCCTTGCACCTAGCTTCTTGACTATGTAGATTCATCCCTTTTTAACCTGTTCTGGGAAATTTCTAGACATTGTTTTGTGCATTTTATTTCTGACATTCTTTTTTTTTCTGGGACTCTCAAACTTGGGTAACACAAATATTAAATCTTTTCCCACAAATCTCCACAACTCTTTTTCCTTCCGCATCCATTTCCTCCTTCATCCATGGTGAGCAAATTGTACTGATTTGTCTGATTCAGGTTTCCTGGTTTTCTACTGCTACCTTTACTGTTTAGTCCATCAGATTTGTATATAACTTAGGTTATTCTTTTGGTTCTATACTTTCCACTTTATCTTTGCTTATAACTTTTATTTCTTTGCTGTGAATTGGTAATTCGGGGGAATTCATAATTGAGTTTTGAAGCATTTCTATGATGATTGTTTAAATCCTTAGCAGTTACTCCTGACATCTGATTCATCTCCATGTAGTCATCAGTTAATTATCTTTTCCAAGCAAAGTTGTGGTTTTCCTGGTTGCTGGCATAAATGATTAAAAAAGATTTCATCCTGAACACTTCTGTTATCCTGTGGATTTTATTCCAATTTGTGTTTTAACACATAGTGGCCTTGCTTTGGTTTATTCTGTGGGTTAAGGCTTACTTCTGCAAGCTTCCAGTGACATGACACTGTAGTGTTCAAAGTCCTTGCGATGCAGTTCTGGTTGGCTTTATTTGCTTGGGACAGCTGGGCTTCTGCTCAGTACCTGCTGGGGACAACTGGAGGGCAGAGCACACTTCACTGGGTCAGATTTAACTGGTCCATGTCATGTAGGAGGAAAGCTTAAAAACACTATTTCAGGAACCCACTCCTCATCTCCCTCAAGTCCTGAGCCCTGCAGCCTCTCTGTTGCCTTCTCACCATTCTC
>NW_004524578.1:11613174-11627255 GCF_000260255.1 Octodon degus | reverse complement strand
TGATCCTCCTGTTTTTCAGCCTCCCAAGCACTGTGATTACAGGCATGCACCACCCCTCCTAGTCTCAATTGGTGTCTCAGTGTGCACCACTGGCAGGGCCAGCAAGGCACACCGGGGATCAAACCTCAGTCCCTGCATCTGCCTAAGCAGGCTCTTTAATCTACTGAGTTATCTGGCTGGCCTAACCAGTTATGATCTTTTGGGCAATTTGATGAGGATTCTGATCAGTGTTTAATAGTTTTAAAGAGCATAAGAAGATACTGTGAGTTTCAGAGGTATGAGAGAGCAGTAGAGAGGTAGGACTGGTGGGAAAAGGCACCCCATAAGGACAAGGACCCCGGGTTCACTGGCCCTGCTGTAGCCCATGTCTACACTCCGTTACATATGGAAGTTGGTAACTGGCTAAGCTTTAGGTAGCTACCCCAGGATAGGAGGCCTTCAGCAAATATTAGCCGAATTAGGAAGTACAAGAGCCCAGGAATATCTAGAGACTGACAGAGTGCTTTAGGATCTCTTGTAAAGAGAGCTAAAGACTCTCACTGAGAAATTTGCATTCAGTATTTTGCATAAATAAACATCAGACAAAACTGTGCAGCAGAAAATCAGCTTTGCCAAGGAATTATGCATAGAGAATCAGGTATTTTGATGGATCTCAAATAGAACTTTAACAACTGAACCTGCAGAGCTTTCTATTTTGTGTATGAGCTATTTAAAACGTCTCCTTTGAGAGTGAGGCAAAGCCAAGGCCGTGTTTCAGCATCAATGGAATGAGCCACAGGCCTCCGTTAGTACAGAACATGAAAGGGGCTTTGAACATACAGATTCTGCCTGCATCAAATACAAATATTGAGTGTTGCTTCAAGAACACATGGACCTTAAAATCCTTTAATTTTCAGGATGAGCAGAAAGCCTGCTCTTTCTGTCTGCTGGGAGCTCCTGGGGATAAAGCCAGCACCAGAGCTCACAGATGAGAAACCTGTAGGGAAAATAGGCTTTTGTCATCCTTGTGCCTTCAGTTCTCATGCAGTCTGGCTGTGTTCCTTCCTATGGTGAAATGGGTTTTATCTGTTTTTGTTGTTGTTTTCTTGCAGATCTTAAAAACTTTTTTTTGACATATAATATACCCAGCGAACTTTTACCAAGTGGATTTTTCCTTGTAATTTGCATTCTGTCCAAGAGAAAGAGGTTTGTCATGTGAGGATAATTCCAGGGGCGCTCCTCTCCCAACCCCTCCCCTCTCACAGCTGGCTTTGAACTCTGGATCACTGGAATGGTGCAGTGCGTATTATTTTGTACCCCACCTCTTTTTGCTCTTCACTGTGCCTGTGAGTTTATTTAAGCAGGGTTGTTCATTTGGCTTTTTGAAAATCCATTGTATCAATGGGCCACAGTTTATCTGATACCATCCAGTTGAAGTACTTTGGATTGCTTTGGCTAGTATCAACAAAGTAGCCATGAAGTTCATGTCCTTGTCCTTAAAGGAACTGTCTATGCATTTCTGTTGAGAACATTTCTAGGAGTTTAATTGCAGTATCCTAAGCTTTATTCAGTGTGAATAGCTTGTGCTGAAGTGTTTTCCACAGTAGCTGAACTAATTTGTATCCCCTATCAGTAGTGTGTGAAATTTCTGCCGCCTCATACAATTTTCAACCTTGGGTATAATATCTCTTTATACTAGATATCGGATGTGTATAAAATGGTACTGCCTGTAATTTTAACTTCTGTTTCCATGGTGATTAATAAACTTCAGCCTCTTTCATTGGCCATTTGGAGATCGCCTCTTGTGAAGTTCCTGTTCAACTCCTTTCTCATTTTCTTCTACAGGTTATCTCTGTGTGTGTGTATATATGTGTGTGTGTGTGTGTGTGTGTGTGTGTGTGTGTATGTGTAATACTTTCTATGTATGTCTAGTCTGTGAGATACATGCTTTTTGATATATAGATACATCCAGTAATATGAAATATGCATTTTAATTATCCTTATCTGCTCAATTGCATGCCTTTTATTTTCTTAATCATGTTATTTTTTTGGACAAAAATCCTTGGTGCAATGTATCCCTTTAAAAATTTATGATAAGATTGTTTTCATTTAAGTATGCTTAGAAATGTCTGCTTGCTCTTTGGTCATAAATACATTTTCCTGTTAAGTTTCATCGCTTATTGTTTTCCCACGTAGGTCTTTAATTTGCCTGGCATTGACCTTGCTGTACAGTGTTAGGTGGAGTTAAGATTCACTTTGTCCTTTTGGACTATCAACATCAAGTTTCATGCACAGAAGAGACCCCTCGCTCCCACAGTGCTGCAGGGACTTTTTTGAGCTAAGTCAAGTGATCATATACTTTTGAGTTGGTTTCTGGGTTGTTTGTTACATTCCATTACTTTACATCTCCCTTTAGTCTTTTAAAACTAATATTACAGATGTAGTTAAAATCTGAAATCTCAATATTAAGTAATTCCCGAGTTTCCTTTTTCAGAAGTAGCCATGACGTTCAGCTTCATTCTCCTGGATGTTGATGTTTTTGCCATACATTTATACGATTTCACATTTTTAATAAGTGGGCAACTTGCTGTTTCATCTTGGTATACTTTTTGAGATATAACAAAATTTTTGCATGATTTTTTCCACTCATTTAATTTCAATTTTATATTGCCAGGAATCATTATGACATTTATTTATTGTTTATGTAACTTTCCTTCCTGAAGAGCAATTAGTATGTTAACTTTCTTTGGCTCTACAGAGCTGTACTAAAAGTTCTCTTGTGCATCTCCTGTATGAGCTTTCTCCAAGGTGGTTATACAGAAATAGAAATGTCTGGTCGAAGAGTATTTACACCTTTTTTGTTTTGGTGGAATGGGGGGTTGAACTCAGGCCCCTGCGTTGTCAGGGAAGCACTTATTCTGCTTAGCTATCTCCCTGGCCCAGTATTTACACCTTTGACTTTACTATGTGTTGCAAAATGTTCTCCAAATTGGTCGTACAAATTTATGTTCATCATTATAACATGAAACTTGCCATGATCACATCTTCACCACTGCTTATTTTTTGTTGTTATTTTAATTGTGTCCTTAGCTAGTATGTGTGAAATTAAATCTTATTCTTCTTGTAAGTGGTATTTTCTTGTTGAAAAGTACCTTTAGTGTGCTTTTACATATGTGCCAATCCTAAGGCTTTTGGTTTTTGAATTTCTGATTTAAATATTTCTTTTTCTTTCCCATTAAGTTGCCTCTCATGAATTTGAAGCTACCAAGGAATAAATAAAGGTTCATTTTCAATTGTAGGTTTGGTAATTTTCCCAAGCATTTTGTTTAGAACTGCACAACGGAGACAAGAGAACATGCTGTTATTCAGACATGATTATGTATATTACAGTAATTACATTGTCAGTAGAGCTTTGTTTCTCAGTTTAATCATTATCTTTTATCTTTCAGAGATTTTAATTGTTCCTGTGCAATTTTTGAAACTTGACTGTCTTTCTGACAAAGGATCTACAAACTGCAGTACAGGGTTTCAGGGTAAATCCTGAGGGAATTTGACTGACCTTGGCAGACACAGAAGTTATATTTCTTGTTATATAGGTCTTGCTTTATCTTGGTCTTAACCATCCAGCAGAAAAGTATAAAAATAAGGTATAAAAAGTAAAGCCATATTAATATGATGAGCTATCAAAGGCTCAAGTCAACAACTGCTGACATTGCCTGTCCTACAGAAAACCTACTACTATTATGGTCTACTGGACTATATTGGAATATTTTGCTGAATTCACACACACCTACAGTATTTAAATGACAATGTAATACCCTTCTCTGACAAAAGTAGACCAAAAAAGGGGATACAAATGAAGGACCATTTTGTATCTGTTTATACAAAATAGGGTAGATATACAGCTACATTCTCTTAATTCAATGAATAGAAAGATTTGTACTGATAGTGTTTGTACAAAATATCATGTCTGCATCTTGTACTATGAATAACCACTACGAAGACAACAATATGCAATGTATTAATTATTGAAACTGTCCTACTAAATGGTTTTGCAACAGTCTCATTGCTATTTGTTTATCAATAAAATTAATAAAAAAGAAACTTGACTGTTTTTGTTTAAAAATTTGATTTTTAAATCAAATATTATCCCTTTGATCAAGCTAAACATACATTTTAAACTCCTTGGTAGATTACACCATTAGTGTCATTTTTGAATTTGTTCCTATTCCATTGCTTCATTCTGTGTGATATGTTGTCTTGTACATCTCGTGTATTTTACAATTTTGGAGTGTTCAGTCATTTGAGTGATAGGACTGGTCATCCCTTTTCCTCATCCCTTCCTATAGGTGGGTAAGACAGGAATTTTATTGAATGAAAAGGCAAATGTGAAGCACAGATGCTGATGCTTAAAAAAGATTCGCAATATTACAGACATTAGCAGAAAAAGGAATTTCTTATTTTTACTCTAGACAGCAGACTAGGGTAAATGTAAAACATTGCAGTACTGGGGACAATTTTGACTCCATATGTATTTTCAGTGAATTCTTATTGTTTTCAGCAAGGGAAAATTATGAAAACAATTTGATATTGCATGGTAAATAATATGCAAATAAGTGACACTTCTACAGTTAACTCCCAGCCACCTGCTTTTAGAATCCTTTATTTTTGGAAGAGACAGGCAGCCTGTAGATTTCTAAAAGGTGCTGAGCCAAGGCAAAGGAGCCTCCAAGTTATTGGATGAGAACAGAATTGGAGTCAGTATGCTGTGTTCACTGTGGAAGGGTGACCTGTTCCATGTTATGTCTAAGATGTTGAATATTCATACAGATAGTGAGGTTAAGCTCAACTGCCTATTTTATAGGGTCATAATATCATTACGGTTCTCTTCTGGAGGGTTAGCAACTTAAGTTTGTAGACCAAAAATTAGAGAAAAAGAAGGGCTGCAAGGACAGCCAACATTTTAAACCTAACCTTTCAAGGTAACTGAGGACTCAGGACATAAAAGAACCTGTACTGTAACATCCTGTAATTTAGTGATGTCCCAAATTTTCTGATCAAGGAGATTATGGGGCCACAGAGGAAAGTGATCGATGATGTAGAGTGTGCCTAGGGAGAGTGACATGGAGAGAAAACATTCTCTCAGGCTTTCACAGAGAAGAAATTGGTCAAGCAATGGCTGTGACTCATCCACATGGCTAACACTGACAAAGGATCTACAAACTGCTGTACAGGGTTTCAGGGTAAATTCTGAGGGGATTTGACTGAACTAATAAGATACAAAAGTTACATTTCTTGTTATATAGGTCTTGCTTTATCTTGGTCTTAACTATCCAGCAGAAAAGTATAAAAACGAGGTATAAAAAGTAAAGCCATGTTAGTATACTGCGCTGTGAAAGGCTACAGTCAACAATTTCTGACATTGCTAGTTCTATGGATAACCCATTGTGGACGGGTGTGGCACAAAAAGAAAAAATGAAAACCTCAGCACACAGTATCTATCTTTGCTTAAAAATTTGTTTTTAAATCAAATGTTATCCCTCTGATCAAACTATCTAGGAGTATCTGGGAAGCACACAAGAGCCAGGGAGGAAGGTGATAAGGTTCAGAAATAGTCCCTAAGGTTGTACCTTCATGCCTGATTTTCTTTTACAAGGCCTTGGCTTTTAGCTGCCCATTTTGCTGTGAACTCATCAGTGGGTTAACCTATTGACAAGGTTAGTGTCTCCTTGATCCATTCACCTCCCCAGGAGACTCTGCATCCAGTCAAGCGACAATCAAAATCAACTTCCATGGGTAATAACTGCAAGCCTGAGATAGAAGGTTTTAAGAAAAGTATAAGCCGACTGAAACATTGGGTGAGGGCTATATGAGGTGCTATTCTGGTGAACAGCAAGCTCAGTATCTGAATGTGACCCTTCCTTGGTGATTCTGCAAACTTCTCCAGCTCATCTTGTGTTCTGATCTTCAGCAATGGAAATATTTGTCACAGTGAAAGCAATTAACCAAGACTTGGGAAGTATATTTTAAGACCAACGAAATGATTCAAATATAAGAACTCTTTATAAAACAATATGACTATTACTTGTCTTACCCTGCTTTATTTTTCTATATAGTATTTATTGATACTGAAATATATATACATTTTAGTATATTTTTAAAAAACATTTATTTATTTATTTATTGTGTGTGTGTGTGTGTGGCCAGCTCAGCCCTCCAGGGGGCGGGGCTGGCTGGTCTGTGGTGCTGGGGGATCGAACCGCAGTCCCTGTGCTTTGCCAAGCTTGTTCCAAGTAGGTGCTTTAGACCACTGAGCCATCTCACCAGCCCCACATTTTAGTATATTTCTTTGTATTTTTTCAGGAGGGCAGGATATAATTATGTCAGAGCCTATTGACACACAGTTGGCATTCAACAAAAATGCCAAAAAGGTGGTTTTTGTTACTGTGTTTTTTTTTCTTCTTTTGAAATAGCCAAACTATTTCCATTGTTTGATTTATTTTTTTAAATGTATTTAGTGCAGGGTCCACACGACCTCAGTACACAGATCAAACTCTAGCGATCTTCTTGTTTTCAGCCTCCCAAGTGCTGGGATTCCAGGCATGTGCCACCATGCCCAATCTCAGTCATCCTTTCAGCGTGTCCCAAGGGTGGGGCCCACAGGGCATACTGGGATCGAATCCCAGTTCCTGCACCCGCTTAAGCAAGCACTTTAATCTGCTGAGCTGTCTGGACTGCCCTCCCATTGTTTTACACTGATAACTGAAATTCTTTTTCAGAATCTAAATCGTACCCTTCTTTCTTCATTAGGTTGTTAGAAATTCACTAATTAGAAATTCACTAATTTCTACACTAATTCTATTCACATCAAGCTGGTGTTGCAAGATTCTGTAACTTCTCCTTGTGATGCCGGCAGTGCAGAGACGTTTTCTCAGAATCGGGCAATCACGCAGGTGCAGACGCCAAGCCTCTTATCTTATCCCAGCCAACTACACCCCTGCATGAGGAGTTTGACGGGAGAATTAAACATGGCACCCTCAACACTTACCTGCACAGGGACAGCACTCTTATCTGCTGATTTGAATGCAGATGTTTATTCTTTCTTCTGTTTCCAGTACTGTAGTTATCAGTTCCTCGCCATTTCCAACTCGAGGCTTTCATTTATTCTCAGTATCTTTTGCTGGCTCAGTAACCTTCTTGATAATTACAGCAAATGTTATCAAGTATTGCAGTCAATGGCCTTTTTTAATCACCAGTATAATTCTTATATTGAACATTCCTTAGGAAAAATTTATCTTTTATCTACAAAGAACTGCAGCTTCATAAATATTTACCCTTGCACAAACATTTTCCATTGTAAATAAGATAACATGATATGCTAATACATTTATGGTGAACTCAGCATCAATATATTGTTTGAGAGGAAAAAAAATTAAATGCACACATAAAAATTGCCATTAATGTCAGAATAATTCACTTGTCCTCAAGCATAAGATGACATTTCTTATTTCATAACATTGCCTGGTTTATTATTTGGTGAAGCACATTCCTGATTCTCTAAATACTCTTTTTCTTTATCAGAGCATGGACTATCTACTGGACCTTGATATTTCAACATATATTCCACCTCTTCTGTCAAATTGTCTTTACTATTTGAAATGAAATTAATTCCCTTTCCAAAATATTTTTTTAATATGTAAAAATGTCTTTCATTAAATAATATTTTATGAGCAAAGATATATAGGAAATCCATGTTGGCTACATAGGTCATACATGTCAACTGCAGCATTGTGAGCCTACAAGGAACTCACAATGGCAATGCGCAGATTGCAAATCATAAAATATTTTGAAATGACAGTGGAGATTGGCTTGTGATACCTATTTCTGATCATGAGGTGATTACATGGTTCTTTTTTTCCCTTCTATAAATCTCAGAATTTTGCTGGACTAGACTATGGAATACTGGAGCTTTGCTGATGCATAGTGTAACTTTCAGTTAACTGTACTCGTTAGTTGGCTAATTGCATATTTTAGAGTTAGACAAACCCACCAACTCTTATAATTACCTGAACCAGGAGTCCAAGGTTGACCCTATTAAAGTGAGCCAGACTTTTGCTAACTTGTCATTCCATATGCCCTCTCAGTGTAAGAAGTTCATAAGTTCTCTGGGTTGTATATTCATGACCTTATTATCAAGCCAAGGTCATAAAAGTCCATGCTATCAGTCATAGAAGACTGATGTTCACCAGTGTATGCAGATGATTGCAAATGAACATTTCACAGGTTCAAAAAATAACCTTTGGGATCTGTTGTTAGATTCTTTATGCCCACCCTAGGCACTTTTATAGTTCTAGTAGTTCTTTTCTCCCAGTGCTGAAGTGAAGACTTTCAAATTGTCCTTTTGTTGTGTTCCCTATCTATGCTGCATTGAATCATTATTACCTGTTTTCATTTCTTTCTTGTTATAGAAACCACATGGCCACTCTCTTTGTCCCAAGGCATTATAGTGTCTCTCACTACAGGTTCTTGTTCCACTGATGTTGAATTTTTCTATGTAACTTGTTTTGGCTTATGTCACACTCTTAGGATTGATGCGTGTAATTCCTCATGCTTGTGTGGCTTGTGTTGTCTTTTCAGTTAAGAAACGCCATCTTAAACCTGCCACCTCTTCTAGTTACCTGCACTGGGAGTTGAGGGTTGGCCCTATTAAAGTGAAGCCAAACTTTTGCTAACCTGTAGACAAAGGAGCATGAAAATCAATATTGCAGTTCTAAGTCACTGAGACTTTGAGATTAGTCATTATGCACAAAAATATTGACAAACATATTTTCCCAGTGGCTCCCTGCATACCACAACTACTACCTGTCCATGCTCAGAAGTTGCACAGCATGGGCTCAATGTTCCAGCCTCTATGTTCTCTGCATCCACTGGCTTCTTTTTAGTTCTTTATGCTCCAAACCTTTCCTCCTACAACTTGTATTTCTGAATTTTGGCTTTATTTTTGCCTTTTTTTTTTTTTACCCAGAATGTCATTTCTATTCAACTTTTCCTAATTTATGTTTTATCATCTTGTTCTTAGCTTGAGAGCCAATTACTCAAGAATATTTTTCCCACCCAAAAAATAAAATGTACTTGTTGTGGGTGCTGTGAAGAGCACCTCTCCTCTTTAGAGCTGTGACGGGTGCCACAATCTGGATGGTCACCTGATCAGTGCCCGTCTCTCTCATTAGTCTGTTGCTTACTGAGAGCCACAGCCATTTTTGCTTGTGATTTTGACCCTAGTGTTGATCATGGGGTTATGCAGACACAAAGAGTTCAGTTAAAATTTTCCCAGTGGGTCAAATTGTGGGGCTGTGCTCCCTAGTAGGTACTTTGTCTCATTCATGTCTGTGCTCAGCTTCAACGATGGGATAAGGTCAAGAACTGATTTGATATTGGATAATTTTGACATCGGAAGGTCTTTCTGGGTAGCCATGCTGACCTCAAGCTTGTGATCTTCCTGCCTCAGCCTCCCGAGTGCTGGGATTACAGGTATGCACTACCATACCCGGCAACATTAGAGAATTTGAATATTTATAAGTTTTCCCTACTGACTGATTCCAAATGCCTAGTTTATCACCATTCATCACATTATTACTAAATCTTATGAATGTATTGCCCCTTACATGACTATGAATAGGTAGAGCTTCTGAAGTTATACAAGAAGTAAAAAAAAAAATCAGGTACATTTGATCTTTGCAAAAAGGTCAAAAGTGATGAGAAATTAGGTACAGAATACCTGCCTTTTAAAGTCCAATCTTTTTTTAGTCAGCAAAGAAAGCATTAGGCCAGTCATTTAGTTCTCCAGGGTTTGGTTTTCTCATAGTGAAAAAGAAAGAATCAATGCAGTCTATACCTCAAAGCTACTGGTAGTATTTAGAGGGATGAAATGCAAATGAAAAAAAAAAAACAGACAGAGAGCTGTGAAATGCAGTCCAGTGTGAGTGACAAGAAATAGTCTAGGGTATCCTGGTGCAAGGATAGCCTTTTCCTGATTTTTTATTTTATTTTATTTCATTTCATTTCAATGTGAAAAAAGATAAAATAATAATGAAACAGCTTCAAAACAGGTTAGTAGGACAGTTACAAAAATGAATACATTGCATTATTGTTGTCTTTGTAGTAGTTGTTCAGAGGACAAGGTGCAGACATGGTATCTTGTCTAAACAATATTTGTACAAACATTTCTTCTCATTGAACTAAGAGAAAGTAGTTGTATATCTATCCTAACACACACACACACACACACACACACACACACACACACACATATATATAAATGGTCCTTTATTTATATCCCTCTTTTTTGTTTTGTTTTGTCAGAGATAGGTGTTCCATTGCTGTTAGAGAAGCAGAAATGTGTAACCACGAAGTATGAAAAGTAAAGCTATGTTAACATGCTGAGCTGTAAAAAGTTCAAGTCAGCAACTTCGGACAATTGCCAGTTGTGCTGATAACTCACTGCTATTTTGGACTATTGGACTAAATTGGATTATTTTGCTGAATTCAAGTACCTACAATTTTTGGACTGGTATCAAGTATGAAAGGATCATTTTCCTAATTTCCAAGGCTATTTCATGTGCATTTTTAGAATGGTTGAACCTTATTTTTGATAACTATTTTTATGTTTCGTTTTTCTGAAAACTAAAACAAGCAAATTTATCACCATCAGTTGAAAAAAGATGATTTTAGAAGAGATGAGAGCATGGGTCTGATTGCCAGGGCTTGGAAGTTACTGGACTGGAGATCTAATGGGCATTGTGAGAAGCTACTCTCTGGCTTTCAGGACTCTGAGTGTTACCAATGGGAGGTTGCAGCTTGAGTCTTTCCAGTAGGCTTTTCAAGAACTTTTCTCATCCTGTCTTGGACTCAGGATCCAATACAAAAGTTGTCACTGAAGTCACTGAAATTTATTTTCTTTTATGACTTTAAATAAAGCATAAAACTCCAAGTTTAATTATTTCTTTGACATCTAATCCACAAGCTTCTCCATTAATTAATCTTTAATGTCATTAATTGATTGCCTGTGTGATGACAAGGAAAGGAGGTAAACACAGTTTACAAATCAATTGAATTCTCTTCTGAGTCAGCATTAAGTTTTCAGGATAAAGACAGTTAAAAACCTTACATTGGGTGGCTTTCCACTGCCCTGTTGATAAAATTATTGAATCAAAACAATTATTCAGACAACTATATCTGCTTGCACATGTTGCATAATGTCACTGGTGTCCCTTTCCAATTGGCTCATTGGTTTGGTGTGGATCAGGGATGAGATCAAAAGGCCAAAGTTATAGGGTCACAATGTGCCTCATCTATTTGTTTCTGTTCTTGTTGATTTTACCTCTTTGTTCTTTTTAGATCAAGATCTATAGGGGATGACATCTGGTCTTAGATATGATCTGGATATGGTTTTCGAGACTCCCACCCCAAACAGACTCAGTGAGGAGCCATTTGGTTGTGGTTTGTTGCTGTGCCTTCATCCATGGTGGGGACTCTGGAACAGACTAGGGGTTCATGAAGAGGGAACACATTTGACTAGAAAGGTCAGAATCCCCTGAACTCTCATTAGGAAAGGAAATCCTTAGGCTTTGCTTTAAACTAATGACTCAGGAACTCAAGAGATGGGGGCCAGTTTTTGTGTTTTAAGGAACTTTCTAGAGGATTTTTTTCTGTGGGCTAACATTTGGGACTCACATGTGATCTACTGTTGTGGGTCAAGACTGGCTCCATTTATTTATTTTGTTTTATTTTAAAGAGAAAAAAAATCAAGACAAAAAGGAAGGTAATAATGGTTTATAATGTTGTGCATTATATTTAAATTATCAGCATTTAATTGTCCACACAATAGTAGCACAGACCTGTCTTTTCAATGAACTAAGAGAAAGTAGTAGTACAAATATCTTTTTTTTTAAATATTTATTTATTTTTATTTATTACATTTATTTATTGTGTGTGTGTGGCCAGCTCAGCCCACCAGGGGGCGGGGCTGGCTGGCATGTGGTGCTGGGGATCGAACCGCGGTCCCTGTGCTTTGCCAAGCTTGTTTCAAGTAGGTGCTTTAGACCACTGAGCCATCTCTCCAGCCCAGTACAAATATCTTAACTATTATATATTTTGCTTTTGCTTTTTTTTGTTTTTTTTTTGCTCCATTCCCTCATGCCAGTTTTTCTTTCCTTTTGAAGTTTCTTCTTATTTTACATTGTCTATTGTATATTTTGGATCTTATCTACTCTTTCAGCTTCTCCTTTTAGGAAGACAATACAGTCTTCACATATATACATCTGGTCTATTTCATTTATGAGTATGGTCTCAAATTGTATCAATATACCCATAATAGTCTCCAGCGTATCCAACTTTATGGCTGAGTAGTACTTCATTACATAAAATGCCACATCTTTTTTATTAATTCCTCAGTTGATGGGCATTTGGATTGTTTCCAAGATTTAGCTATGCCAAATTGTACTGCTACAAATGTAGGTATACATATACCACTATTGTATGATGTTTTTAATATTCCTGGAAAACTACACAGGAGGTAATACTTGGCTTGAATGGGACCTCCAATCCTAGCTTTTTGAGGACTCTCTACACTGATTTCCATAGTTTAGTCTGCTGAGCTAGCTGGCCGGCCCTGTTTTCTGATATGGGAATTTACCAGTATAAATTTCCCTCTTAAAACTGCTTTCATTTTTTCCATGACTTCTGGTATGTTGTATTGTGATTATCATTTAATTGTAAACACTGCCTTTCTTCTTTAGTTTCATGTGTGACCCATTGATGTTTCAGGGTTCAATTTCCATGTATTTGTGAAATTCTTGTGGTTTCTTTTGCCATTGATTTCCAATTTCATTGCACTATGGTCTGATAATATGCGTGGAATAATTTCCATTGCTTTGCATTTACTTAAGCATGTTCTATGGGCTAGTATGTTGTCTATTTTGGAGACCATCCTGTGTGCAACCAGGAAAATTGTGTATCCCGATGGTGGAACACTCTGTAGACATCTAAACCAGTGTTTAAAAAAGTTTGTGGGTCTATTTAATGTGAGTAGTTTTCTTCATTGAGTGGATCAGCTCAATGGGAAAAAGTGTAAGAGGTGACTCACTTTAATGGGGTGACTCCACTTAGCTTCATGATAAAATTTTATGAGAACTAAATTGCTTTTTCTGGGCCTCATATGCTCCTGTAACATTGCCCTCCGGCAGATTCTGACCTTTGGCAGCAGAAATGGTCACTTCACTCTCTTCAATTTCTAATGTCATTCCTAGTTTACAGAGGTAAATAATTAGGGTCGGGGGGCCAGTCTCTAAGGAAGGAGGAAGCAGAGGGCAAGTTGCACCATGTGAACCAGATAATTCTTCAGGATAGAAACTGGTGTTTTGCTGAGGAAAGCAAGGAGTTAGTGTCACTCTTTGACAAGTGTGATGTCTCTGGGTCCATGTGAAAGGCCACAGAGATTCTGTGAATATTGTTTTGCTGACTCAGAGCAGAGAACAGGAATGGATGGAAGTATTACTCCCTGACCCACAGATCTGAACATCTCCATTTTCCTTTCTATGGTCCCCATAGTAACCTGGTCAGTCATTCTAGAAGGAGGCAGATAGAAACTCTGAGAGCCAACTCTTCATTCAGATAGAGAAATCCAAGACTCACATTACTTCTGTGCTCTGACAGTCTTGTGCCAGGCTTTCTAAGTCATCATAACATTTGAGTCTTGGGCTGCGTCTGAGGCCCAAAGCCCATGTCACATTTGTGGTCAGAGAGCAGCAATCCTTGACTGGCCTTGACTCAGACTTATGGTTCAGTAAAGGCCCCAATGGCAAGGATGGGAGCCACATAGTTCTCTTTGTTTGATGTCGATGATGGGAGGTGATGGGAGCACTCCACTGCTGGGGGTGGAGTGTTGGGGGTTCCATGACAAATGGTTAAATAAGGTAAGTTGGTAGCAAGTGAGACTAGGTCATTCTTTTTCTATGCTACTAAATGTAAATATTGAAAGTTTGTTTCCTATGTGCTCTCTGATCCCAACTTCCCTCAATTCTTCCTCTTTTTTTCCTACTCTT
>NW_004524578.1:11610472-11612859 GCF_000260255.1 Octodon degus | reverse complement strand
GGCCTTTGCGACTGGGTGTGGTGGCTCCTGCTGGCAATCCCAGCTCTTTGGGAGGCTGAACACAGGCAGATCTATGTAGTGAGACCCTGTAGACTCTTACTAAAATACAAAAAAAAAAAAACCCACCTTTCAGTAAAATATATAAAATATATTGCTCTTCTCTTGTATTTGCATACCATAAATATTTCTTCATACAGCATGAAAGATAATTTTGAGCATAAAGTGACAGACTCTAGCATTACAGAGAAAGGATAAAACAAATATACTAGCCCTGTAATACATAGAGATCATATCATAACTGTGCCCTTAATGCATTGTTCCCCGGTAGTTGGTGGTAGCTCTGTTATGGTTTGTGTCTAGATGTCCCCCCAAAGCTCTATGTGGCTGTAGGTGGGCTTTTTCAGAGGTGGTTGAATCTAGGGAGTGCAATGCTGGGATTAAGTGAGTGTGATTATTAACTTAGTCCACTGATTGATTTGGCATGGTTCTGGGTTTAATAGGAAGAACCTACCTGGTTGTGGGCAGCATAGCCCAAAAGCCTGGAAGGAATAGAAGGGAGAGATAGGCTGCTGCTGAGGCATCTGCTTCAAAACTAGCTGTTTTGCAGCCTTCTGCCTGCCCAGCCCTTCTATTGACTGTTTGTCATCTGTGATGCCTGTCTGCCTTGCCACCTTCTCTTAGAACCAACTGACTTTGGACCGAAACCTCTGCAAACTTCAAACCAAATAAACCTTTCTCTATTACCTTTAAGCGTCATGTAATCTATCTCAACAGTGAGAAAAATAACTCAGGCAAGCTCTGGATTTTGGGTGAGCCTTCAAGTAATCTTTGTACCTTGACATTGACCAGTTGTGGGGCAAAGGATACATAGGAGCTAACTGTGATGACAAAGCTCCATTCATCTGAGAGAAATTCCCAGTGCATTAATCTCTGAAATAGCAGCAGCTGGGAGAAGCAATGGCTCAGTAGTAATGGAGGCCTGAGGGTGCCATGCCCGGGACTCGGCTGCACTCCCCTCCTGCTGCCTGGATCATCTGCTGTATGGGAGCTCACCCCATTCAGAAGCAGCTCCTGTGGGATTCTGATTGGTTTCCTCTTGCGAGGAGAAGGCAGTGGAATGAGTGCCCCACTGCTGCCTTGTTCCTGGGGCTTGTTCCTGTCCTCTGGTACTCCCCATCCATCCCCGCTATGCTCCTCAACCACCTCCTTCGTGACTCACTGTGCTCTCCTTCACCTTGTTAGCATCTCTCTGTGTTTGATACCTGATGGGTGACACAGACTTATCCCTTGAGGAACTGAGCTCTGGTCACTCTGGCCTTTTCAGGCCATGGATATTCCTGTTGCTTATTAACTGTCCAAGTCTGGTAAAGGCATATTGAAAAGCTGCAGTGTGTCACCCCAGTCTCTGGGGTACTTTCTCCCCACTGAGTAAGGACATCACTCATTGGTTTGGTGTAGTTGGATGAGATCATAGAGTCGCTATCATAGTTCTTCCGTTTTCCACACTCTTATTTCTGTTCATAGTGGTTTTGCCTGTATGTCTATGGCCATACCACCCTGAGCATGCCAGATCTCATCTGATTTTCCCTGTGTAGGTATTTTGATAAAAATTTCTGTGAAATGACAACTGATCTTAAATGTGATCCAGATACGATTTAAACCCTGAGCCAAGAAGGGATGAAGTTCAGGGCCCAGTGTGTAGTCCAGTGTGGCAACCTTCCCTTTTCAGTGTCTTGACACAAGGAACCTGGTGTGACAGGCCAGCCCCTGGTTGGTGAGACACTTCTACTTCTAATCCTTACTTTCTGCCTCTTGGAGCACAGGTTACATAACGAACTGAGGGTGTGTGTTCTGTCTTGGAGGGGGTGCCCCTCCTCACAGGTAACATCTCCAAGCCAGGGGCTCAGCTGTGCCTGCAGGAGGTTGTTCTCTGGTTCTGTCATGCCAGCAGTTTATGCCAGTGAGTAAAGCATGGCGTATCAATCAGGTTTTTCATTTCACAAAAGGAGCTGAGGGTTATTCAGCTCATGGATTTGGAGGACTTCATTCATGGTAGGACTTCATTCATAGTTCCAAAGCAGAAGCACCAGGGGGGAAAGGCATAGGATGTCCACGCTACTCAGTGGTTGACCACCAGGAAGTACAGCAGTGAATGTGACAGAGAGGAAGGGGTAAGAGACTACATGTAGCATCCAGAGTCACACCCAGCAGACACCCCAAAGTGCACTTTACCAACACTCCTAACCCAGCCATGCTGGCATGTCACCATGATAGGCCCCAGAAGGACAAACCAATGATGATGTGTCAACTCCTTCACCTGCTTTTCTATACCTGACCTAAAGAAATGTTGTTGATGAGTATTCCGCCTTGGTAGTTCAAACATTTTT
>NW_004524578.1:11571059-11610082 GCF_000260255.1 Octodon degus | reverse complement strand
TGTCTTCAGAGACCTCCTTGTCCCTGTGTGCTCTAACCAGCCAGCTGTGCACATGGTCACTTCTCTCTTAGTGCAGGGCATTCCTAGCCCCAATCTCTTGGTTTTTTTTTTTTCACCACTAGGATCCTAAGCTTAGTTCAACCAGTTTTGCAGTTAAGTTTCAACTTTCTCTGGAGCTCTACTATAATTATAATTGTGCCTGGCCCTAACTTCAGATTTTCCTGGCCTCTGGCCACAGCAGATGAGTACCTCTTTATTTTCTGCCAAAGGGGGTTCTTCGGGTTCTATGCTTTGTTGTAAATTAGTAATTAATCACCGTCAGATTTTCCTTGCTTTCTCGGATGCAGGAGGAAAAAAATCCACTACTTTATATGTCTCACTAGAAGTCCTCAAATAGTTGGAGCGTGGTGGCGGCCCACACACTACCTTCTTTGCATGCTGTCACCCACTGCAAGAGCTAGCAGTCATCCTGCTGTGCACGTGGGCTGTCGGTTCCACCCTAGCTGTCCCAGAGATGATCTCTGCGAGTTTGGAAGCAACATAACGCCAAAATCCTACCCTGATCTGCTTCCTAGCGCCTGTCCTCGCACCAGTGCCATATACTGATTTCTTTGGGAGTTTAATTTTTAAAGCAGGTGCAGTAAACTATTAAAAAATTTATAATAATAATAAAATAAGATCATTATAACAATAAATTATAATTAGAGTGACTTAAAACATTATTTCTTTGGAATTTTCTGGTGGACATTTTCAGACCAGGAATAAACATGGTATCAGAAGGTAAAGAGGGGAAATTACAGAGGGAGGATTACTGCATGTTATGTATGTGCTTCTAGTTTTTCTTCTTCATATTTATATAAATATCAACCCACCCTTTGGATTTCCATGTAAGCTAACAACTTTGAATGGGAGTTTTTCTATTTACTTGTAGGGGAAGCCTCTCTAAGTTAATTATGCTTGATTTTCCAAGAGAATAAGATGCTCTCAGTCTGGGATAATTAGGCAGTCTAATTAACCTTAAAAAAACACAAAACACAGCCTTATAGTGGCTGTATCCCCTTCATTAGGTTCCTTTGGCTCCTCTAAGCTGGCATAGTTAATATTGTTGATTTGCATATCGTTTCCCATGGTATTTAGCACTATAACTTGTAATGAAAACACATTTCAGAGCACACGGGAGATTGCATTAATGGAAAGGGCTACATCTCAAGCAGAGATTCTTTCGATGGGCTAGAGCTCCATCTCCATATTTACTGCAAAGCACTTAAAGGCACAATGTGAAGTGGGAAAAGCTTTTTTTTGAGTAATCATTTTTTTAATAATTAGCTTAGGAATAATTTAGAAAGTATCACTCGCAGCGCTTCCATGATGTAGAGGAACCTATTTCTGGAAATGTTAATGGGAAGCAAACTCCGTGGAGACTGCAGAGTTAAAAGATCCGTAAGAAGGGCTATTAATTATGGCCCAAAGCCCTCTTTCTGTTATTAGGCAACGCAGTCATAAAGCAAGATAATTCTTCATTCAGATTTCACAGCACTACTCCCATTACACGAAGGGATCTCAGCACAAGATGTAAGCACTGGTGAAAGCAGGCATCTCCCAACTGGAACAACGTTACCTAAACACCTACCATACCTGTATGTAATTTCCTGGGGCTTAATGAAAGGATATGAAGGGAATGCCTAGAATTAATTAATTAGCGATATGTTACAGTCAAACATTTTAATATTAAAGCAACTAAAATAATTGTATTTTTCAGCACTCATCACTTTTTTTCCCTCCTGCTATTTAGAAAGGAAAATATGTTTCACAGTATTTGTGCAGAATCCATAGCCTGGAATCTAGACGACTGTTTTGATGTCTACCTGCTTACTGGCGGCAGGACTGACTGTTCTCAGTTTCAGTTCTTCTCTTCAAAACTTTTTTTTTTTTTTTTTTTTTGACACAGGGTCTCATTATGCAGCTCGGACTTGTGATTCTCCTGTCTCAGCGTCACCAGCGCTGGGATTACAGGCATGTGTCACCACACCTGGTTCCAGGCCCCGCGTGGCGCATCTGAGGTCCTGGGGCTGGCAAGGCATGCAGTACCAGAGATCGAACTCAGGTCCTTGCGCTTTCCAGGCAGGTGCTTAGGCCACTGACTTATCTCCCCAGCCAGCCCTCCATCTCCTGACACTCTCCTGTTTCTTTCACTGAACCTTTGAGTTCTCTCTGCTGGAGCTCTGTAATTCAGATGCGTTGATAGATGTGTGCAACAGATGCTGTCTTTTCTGCACTGTGTTCCCTTCATACTCAGAGTTGTGACATCAGTTCCCACAAAGCTGGTGGTTCATCAGGCCTAGGTTATTTAGGGTTTGCTTTTTTTTTGCTTGCTCATAAGCGGGAATCTACTCTGCTTTGTGACTGGGTGTTTCTGACCTCAAACCTTCTGCATTTGGGCTTTGATACATCATCAGATGCACAGGTGATAAGTAACACGGAAATTTTTATACATTGCTTCCTGTCCTAAGTAGGTCTTGTGTGTGTTAGAAAAATGCATCAAACAGTCATTGGGAGATCTAATGCTGTAAAGAAGCATGCATTGTGGTTTAAGAGACAGCCTGCAACAAACCCCAATTTCTTCTGAGCTGAGAAAGTAAAAAGGGTCAGCCTATTCTACCTCTTCCCTTCTCCACCTATTATAAAAACAAAGAACTGCGACTACTCTACCACAGACACGTCCATGTGATATTTGCCTCTGTGAAGGGTAGGCTTTCTAAAAGAGCTCCTTGGGAATCAACTGATATTTGTACTTCCTTTCTACTCAGTTCCATCAAAAGTATGTTATAAACTAACAAGAGCTTTGTTCTTTGAAAACGCTGTACTGAATTTGCCAGCCAGGGCATTGCCTGATCTCACGGCAGACATGCTGGTCACTGTATATGCTTGAAATTAAGTGGATGGGCGAATGCCTGTTACTCTCTATTTTTATCTTTAGACCACATTTCTTACCCTATGATACATTAATGGCTACTATCAAGGGTTTACTATAACACATGTGAAACTGTCAGCAGGCCTTTCATGCTTCTTCAAATGTTCTCCTAGCAGGGATCAGAAAGTCAGATTTAATAGCCTACAAGATTGATCCTAAGCAAGTGAAGTCTGACTGAAAAAATTCTAGACTTATCTGAAAAGAATGGATGTCTTGTGGCTGGACACAGATTTTGCTGGAAGAGAAAGTGTTTTTCAAAATTTTTATTTTTTAAAGAATACAAAATAGTGAAAGGCTCCCCCCCCCCCCGCGATTACAAATGATACAAATTTTCACTAAACGAAGTAATAAGAATTGTACAGTGGTTGCTGGATTGCATGATGTTATCTTCAAATTAGTTGTTTAGGTTGCCAAACATAAGCATTCAAAATCGGTCTAAAGAAAAAACAAACAAATAAACAAAAACAAAACAGTTGTAAGACATTCAAGAGAAAAAATAATAAGAATGTAAAGAAAAAAAATGTAAGTATCAACTGCTCCTTTCAAAAGACCAGCAGCAATCCATAGTACAATTATCCAAAATATCCTGCATATATGCATAATTATATTCTTTGCTTTTCTTTTGTCTTTTTCTTTATCCCAGTTTTTCCTTCTCACTGAACAAATGCTTTCCCTTTCCCAGTATCTATTGAACCTTTCAGAATTAGAAAAGCTTTTGACAGAGCACGGAGCCCTGCACAGAGAGCTCTTACGGCCCCTGCTGCAGGTCTGTAACAGAAGATTCAGGACAGAGATGAACAGTGGGAGTATCTATCAATCGTTGTAAAGAAACCACACATTTGAAGACCCTCTCAAGCCATCATTTTTCATTATTTGAAAACCAAATACATTTTGCCTTAGTGGAGCTTGAATAAAGAAAATGCTAGGGGAGAAAAACTACCCCAAATCTGTACTGTTGAGATAATAGATGCATGCTTCACATTTCTCTACATGTATACTGAAAAATCCATATTTTTCATGTGCTGCTCTGATCCCAGTGCTATAAAAAAGCCATCACTCTACTTTCAAGGAGTTTAGAGTCTACTTAGGAAAAAGAAGAACACATACAAATCTAACCATACATATAAATATGTGGATAAGATAATTTATAGCATCTAATAGGTGTCAGTGTTAACTCAAAGAGCATAAGTGATAAATGAGATAAAAATAAGATAATATAGTAAGGAAGCACTCAGACTTTTAAAGTAGGGAAACAGGTGTCACCTTGGCCACATGATTATTTCTTCAGAAGAGGGAGCTTCCATTAAGGTATCCTTTATTCACTTCTTATACATTCACGTGGTGAAAAAGATAAAAAATAAGGAAAGGATTTCTATTGGTTAATTGTTAGTTTTTCAAAGACTCAGAACTTTCCTTTAAGAGATGGCTCCTTTGTTTTGTCAGACATGGTAGAAAATTGCAAGGCATTTTAGTAAGTGCATGCATGTGTAATGGGTTCTTCCACGAAGAATAGGCTGTGATCTCCTTCTTCTGGAAGCGAAGGTAGCTTTGCAAATGTATAGCTGCAAAATCATGACTGAGGGTCACCACAGGAGACTTGAGATGAACCGACCACAGAACATCGCGTCTCTGGCACTGGATGAACTCGTACGAGAGAAATCACAGCTACTTGTATGATTCTGTAAATGTTCACCGTACCTTGCTCATAACCAGGTGCAAGTAACTAATGTGGAAGGTTAGTTTATCAGGTGATATTTACAGCTTATTACAGTCAGTAGCATCCCTGTATGTTTATTGATTTTCTCAGCTCAGAAAAGGACTGGCTGGGACTTCTCCAGGAAGAAAATTTTCTGGGAGGAATTGGTGTAGCAGGATACCTGGGTGCTGAGTTGCAGGCTCATCCTGACCATTTGAGTTGGGAATACAGTTCTTATGTCCAATTATAACAAGCGATATAACACACTAACAAATGTGACCAGAGTGCTTCATTAAGAGGAAATATGTGCAAAAGTCTGTTTTTATTTAACCCACAGTTGAAAGACTTTTAAGTACACTTTTTGTTAATGCATTTAAAAATCAACTTTTAAAATTTAACATCAATTTTCCTCCTGGAGAAGTCTAAGCCTTTCCTTTGTTGAACTGAGAAAATCAACTTTTAAATTATTGTATACATTTAGATATTGTTGTCATGGGTCAGGGATGTTTGTGCAAGCAATTGTTTTATTTTGCAAAATGTTCCTCAGCAAATTTAATGTAACTTAAGAGACTATCACATTTATTTGTTTAGAAACATCTGCGACACAGAATTGAAAGTGAAGGGAAGCAAGATACTGGGTTCTCAGCATCACTGGAAAACTATCTCATTATACAAGAAACCATCTCATTTATAGCTGAGAAGACAGATGAGACAAGTTAATTATTGTGTCTTTCTTCTCGCCCAAGCCTCCTGCCTGTCAGATCTTCACACTGTAAAATGGTCCATCTCCAACTTCAGGTGGGACGCAGCCAGGGACTTCCATATTTATGGAACCCACTTTATTGAATACATAAGAGATGTAGAAAAGCGTTTTTCCAGGGCCTGAATGTGTAAATCATGCATAAGGAGATCTCTTATAGTTATACATTGCTCTGCAAATTTTGAGTGTTAATCCAAAGTGGCAGCAGTGAATATATTTCTGATAATGTATTTGTAATATATGGTCCTACTTAAAGAACAGAGCTTGGAGCAGAGGTCCCTTTGCATGGTCTAAGGAGGTACTGTCTGCTTAGGTACTGTGCCAAGGATAATACCCTAATATTATTATTTAGAAAGTTGAGAAACATCAGCATAACTACAATATGGATTATATTATATATTGATATATAACCTATCTATGGAGAAATATGTTTGATAAGTATACCATTTTCCTGGCATCCTTCTGCATAAGCAATAATCTAGTTCAGAGGAGCAGGGGCAGAAGCCCATGGGGACACAGAGGAATGATCTGTGGGGTGTTTCTTGAGGGAGAAGGAGAAGTTAACCAGGTGCGATATGTGTAGGAGAAAATTCCTGGCCTAGAGGAAAGAACATACAATGCAAGACTATACAAAGCACAGAGCTGGCTGGCTGGTGTGCCCACGCATGTGCGACTGCTGTCAGTATGGCCGGGGGAGGGGGTGCTAGAGAGAGATGAAGGTCAAGGTCACCATGCAAGGGAGAGTTGACAGATCTTGACCTAAGACAGAAGTGGGGAAATGCAGCAGCAGGGACAGACCTGAGAGGTGACAGACAGAAGGAGCCCTGGGTTTTGGCTGGAAATCTTCCTGTGCGCCATGCTCTGGCCTCTGGTAAAAGCAGTATGGGCCTAGCAAAGCTAGAGTTCACAGATGGGGTAGGTGCATGAAGTGTAACCTTGTTCCAAGGCCTTGCAAAAGGTCCAGTGTGATTTGGCCTGTTAATCAAAAGACTGTGTAGTCCACTCACAGGAGGGGCCCAAGGCACGCATGGAATTTTTCAAAAGCAGCAGAACCGTCTACTACGCAGTCTTCATGTGTGGCTTCTGAAATGAAAAATTAATAACCCCCTGGAATCATTCATTATGAGAATTGAATAAAGAAACGATAATTAAATCTCCAAGTGATGGCCTTGCTGATTCCTGTGATTTGGAGTGATTAAGATCAGCTGGTCAAGGACATAGGGAGGGCTATGGTCTCCCCAAAGGGCAGCTCTGCTCTGCCCCACCTGCCTATGTGCTCTGCCTGGTGCTTTTCAGGGGCCATTAGGGGCACCGCCACACTAAGGCGGGGCCAGAGGGGCTGTTGTGATTATCCTGCTGCCCAGCATCTTGCATCCGGGGCTCCCTGCAGCACAGGTGGCTGGGCTGTCCTTCCAGAGTTTTGAAAAACTCATCTCTCTTTCATTTCTCATTCACCATGTCTCATTAGACTGATTTTCTATGCTTTTTAAAAAATCGGAAGCGTAACCGAAGCAAGTTGAGATTGCGTGGCTATGATCCAGAATACAAAAATAGGGAAGGAAAGGAAGTAGCAGAATGGCAAAAGCAAGACTGAAGAATCACCCACTCCAACTTGATTTTCTTATTCTGGAATCTTTCCTGTCCATGCCAAGGATTTTTGTAAAGATCTGAACGGCCCACTTTTCTTTTGTTCTGTGAATCCCAATGACACGGTCAGCTGGCAGAGTCGAATGGGCCTTTGTGTGCCTGACTGTAAAGAAAGAAGGAAAGACAGCTTTAGCAGGAAGTTATTCTCACTGACGGTCTGGGAAATTTGTCGGTACAGAAGAGGGAAAGAGCACTCCTGTCCTTATTTCCCAGAGACCCTCTTTATTATTTCAACAAGATGAATCATCTGAAGCCCTTAGCAGGCTTGGCGCCTCTCACTCTTTGTATCAATCCCTTTAGGGCTGGATGCATATTATGCAAACATCCCCCTTCTCCTGGAGAAGCTCAGAAGAAAGTCATAAGTCACTTATGAGGTGGGCATATTCTAAGAAACCAACAAGTGCTTTCATTGTTGTGTGGACACCAGAGAGTACATTAACACACACCCAGATGTCACAGCCTGCTACACACTCAGGCTGTGCTATATTACAACCTTTTGCCTCGGGGGTCAGGATGAATTCAGGAATAAACTTCAGGTTAATCAAGAATAAGAGAAACTGATGCAATCAAAAGATACATTAAACACAAGATCCATGAGTCTTGGCCAACATTACATGGCCAACTGTTTTCCTTTAAAAAGTTAAATAAGTAAACTTTTAATTTTATAAGCAAGAATACATTTTTAATACTAATAACAGAAAGTATGGTATAGTACATAAGCCAGTGACATAGTCATTTGCTGTCATTCTAAAGTACTATGCGTTCTACATCATTGTCTGTGCTACGCTCACCCTTGAGCTGTAAAGCAGTAAGTTGCTTGACAATGGCATCACTACACACAGGAGAGCAATGTGCCCCCTACACATTGGTGGCCACTGTGTTGATTCTAATGACTGCTTAGCTTTAGAAAACTTTGATTTCCATGACAATCTTATGAGACCAGCATCCCAAAGATAGCTTGTTGTCAACTGGAATGTTCTAATGTGGCCCACAACTATATGTTACTCTGGTGGAGCAACCATACCAACGTGTCACAGATTGGGAGCTTCAATTTGTTTTTCACAATCCTTGAGGCAAGAAGTCCAAGTCCAAGACCTGTGTCTAGCTCAGGTTTGCCTCTGAGCTGGGCTTGCGCATTAGGATGGTTCTCTTTGCTTTGATGGTTCCCAGTCTCTTCACCTATAAAATAGAATTAATGCTGCTTGCTCTGTCCAATTTGAGTCTGAACATCTTTGCAAATTAAAGGGGATTAATACAACTCTCAGTTTAAAAAAAATCTATGATTAAAACAACTGTCACAATATGCGTGGGTAGAGGGGAAGGGCTAAAAGGGAAATAATAAATTATTATCCCAAGAAATTCTTAATTTGCAAGAAACAAGCTTTAGGAACTATCAAGGCAGACAGATTTAATCAGAGTCCCTACAAAAGCAATCAAGATCAAATGAACTGTAATTATAGTAATCAGTTCGTGAACTTTAGTGTCGTGTTCCTAATTTCAAATATTATGAAGTCCTGTATAGTGAATCAATCTGTCACTGCAAAGATAATAAAATTTTCATGTCTGATGTGATGTGGTCTGTTTGATTGAAAAATTTGTCATTCTTTTTTCATCAGACATCTCATTAGGGCCACCATTTTTAATTTTAATTAAAGTGAATGAAAATCCTGAATCTACTTTTAAATAATGGATTTACTGTAATGGGTGGCACAACTCTCATTCAGATTTCTCTAGAAAGGTGACTTTCTCCCTTCACAGCCCCAAATTAAATCAGATTCTCTGGTTATGAAGACCCAGAATGCGCTGCAGTTTTCTTCTGCAGCATGTCTCAGCCCGTTGTGTTGGCTTTTGCAATGATGTGCTTAGTGTTTATCCAAAGACCCACATGCAGGAAGGCAGAGAGTGTGGACACACAGTCCGCACAACTGGCCTGCTGCCCAGAATCATGCCCACAGTTTTCTTGTGGCCTTGGAGTGCTAGTAGGTGGCCTTGTTTGCTCCATCAGCCCTCTCTCTGTGCTTGAGAACCTGCAGTGTGTTAACACTTCTGGATCATTCTACTTGATGTTTTCTCTGCCTAGAGTGCTTCCTCCAGATTTTGCCAGCCAGCTTCCCTACAAAATGTCATCCAAATATCACTGGTTAAGCAAGTCTTTTTGTGATCAATGACTTTGTGTCTCCCCCTTTCGAGGCACTCATCATCTTGTTTCTCTCCTGCTTTTTTTAAAAGCACATATCACTTTACAAATTACCTTTCTTTTTAAATTAATTTTATTGAGAAGGAAATAGCAATGAGACAGTTTCAAAACAGGATAGTAGGACAGTTACAATAGTTAATACATTGCATATTGTTGTCTTTGTAGTAGTTACTCATACTACAAGATGCAGACATGATATCTTGTCTAAATATTATTAGTTCAAAACTTTCTTCTCATTGAACTATGAGAAAGTAGCTGCGTATCTATGCTAAATATTATATATACATATATATATATATATATATATATATATATATACCCTGTAAAATGGTCCTTCATTTGTATCACCTTTTTTTTTTACTTTTGTCAGATATGGGTATTCTGTTGTCATTCAAATATTGTAGATACATGAATTCAGCAAAGTAATCCAATATAGTTCAGTAGTCCATAATAGTAATGGGTTATCTGCAAGATTGGCAATGTCAGAAGTTGTTGACTTGAGCCTTTTAGAGCTCAGCATATTAATATGGCTTTACCTTTTATACCTCATTTTTATACTTTTCTGTTGGATAGTTGAGACCAAGATAAAGCAAGACCTATGTAACAAAAAATGTAATGTTTGTATCTGACAATGTCAGTCAAATCCCCTCAGGATTTATCCTAGAATCATGTACAACATGTTGTAGATCTTTTGTCAGTTCAGCCATGTGGATGAGTCATGGCATTGCTTGACCAATTTGCTCTCTGTGAAAGCCTGAGAGAATGTTTTCTATCTAGGTGACTCTCCTTACACACACTCTACATTGTCCATCACTTTCCTCTGTGGCCCCATAATCTCCTTGATCAGAAAATTTGGGACACCACTGAATTACAGGATGTTACAGTACAGGTTCTCCTATGTCCTGAGTCCTCACTGACCTTGAAAGGCTATGGTCACAATGTTGGCTATTCTTGTATCCCTTCTTTTTCCCTAATTTGAATTACCTTCCTTACATACATGTGTATGTTCTTACATGTGTGTGCTTCTGCATATCTACTATGATGTTCCCTTTGTGATGTTGTATCTTTGCATGGGGGGCTCTATTTTATTTGGCATCTTTGCTTCTGTATCATCAAGAACTAAAATGATACCTGACATCAGTAGGCATTTCATCAATACCTAATTATATGAATTCACATACAATCAGTACACATATAATGATATTTCGTATGAGTCAAACAATGAATCAAAAAATTAATTTTAACAAGTTCCTTCAGGGAAAATATTTTGTTTTTCATTTGCAACCTCATGTTTCAACATTGATAAAATAAATGTCATCAAGTGTCAATTTCCCTGTGGATGTTGGCTTGCAAAAGCACAGGAGACTTCCTGAGAAGGTGTGAATTCCATTAGGAATTGATGAGGTACTGATATCACCAAGCCTGGTGTTCTTCAATTCTTTTTGCTTCCTGCCTATTTGCAAGGTTGGCAGGGCTCCTAATTTTCTAACTTAAATTGGTCTTCAGAAATTTTGTCCTTGCCTTAAACATCCAGCAGAAAAGTATAAAAGTGAAGTATAAAAAGTAAGACCAGATTAATATGCTGAGCTGTAAAAGGCTCAAGTCAACAACTTCTGACATTGCTAGTCCTATGGAAAACCCATTACTATTATGGACTATGGGACTATATTGGACAATTTTGTTGAACTCATGCACCTACAATATTTAAATGACAATGAAATACTCATCTCTGACAAAACTAAACAAAAAAAGGGGGAACAAATGAAGGACCATTTTGTATCTGTATATTCAAAATAGTTAGGATAGATATACAGCTACTTTCTCTTAATTCAATGAGTAAAAAGATTTGTTCTACTAGTGTTTGTAGACAGGATATCGTGTCTGCATCTTGTACTATGAATCATCACTAAGAAGACAATGATAAGCAATTAATTATTGAGACTGCCCTACTAATCGGTTTTGAAACTGTCTCATTGCTATTTGTTTCCCAATATAATCATTTAAAAAGAAAGAAATTTTGTCCTTGAGAAGGGTACCCTCTAACCTACTGTCAGTAGAATATAGCTTATCCACGAGGAGAAATGAAGATTAAAATCTTTACTTTTAGTGCCATGCAGTTATTCCAGATGGAATCAATGCAAAGCGTATATATTATATTTAGCCCAAGCCAGCCCTTTGAGTTTCTCTGTTTTGATATTTGGAGTCTGTTGGTCCTTGTTGACAAGTGTCCTGTCTGTAGTCTGGGGAAAATCTCTATAAAATTTAGAGATTGGTAGAGCTCTTATTTATCACTCTGGACCCCAGAGCAAAGTTAGATCTTCTATTTAAAGTTAAGCCTAGTAAGGATGGTTTCATTACTTTATTGTGAAATGAAACTACAATGGTTTCATTACTTTGTTGTGAGCAATTGGTATCATGTTGAAAAATTCTTCATCGTAATAGATTTACCTCTATAAATGTGGGGTCTTTTTAGTGTTTGTAGTTGTATATGCATGGAGTTGTTTCTGACTAAACATTAGATTATTGTTTTCTATTTTAATAAAAATCTTAATTTTCTTCAGTATAAATTAATTAGCATTTGATGAAAATTTGAAAGGTAAAATTATCTTCTTTAAAATAAAAGGCAAATTGTTAGCTTGATTTTATCTTTCACAGAGTCTTAAATTAACAGGACTAATTTTAATTTTTTTCTATCCTAATGTATCAAAATTTTAACCCAATGTGACATAATTGGCCATAGAAAATAAAATCTCTTCATTAACCCAAATCCAATAGCATTTTGTTTTATGGGGAGCACAGAATCATAAATGTTGTTGAGCCTTTATGAGTCTGAGTGCCCTCTGCTCTATATATGTCTTGTATATATTTAGGTACAATTATAAATTGTGAAACTGGCTGCCTTACTTTCATATTCCTAGCAGATGTGATGTGGATTTTGATTTCTCTACAATTCCATATCACTTGTCATTATCTCCTTTCATAATTCTACTTTTCCTAGTGGATGTGCTATAGTATTTCATTGTGGTATTGATTTTCATTTTCTTAAGGTACCACCTTAAGAACCTAGTGGCCTGGTATGTGTCTTCTTAGGCTAAATGGCCATGAAAATATCTTACCTTTTTTCCTTTAGATATTTATTTTTTCTATTGTTGAATTAGAAGAGCTTTTTATATATTTTGAGGAGAAATATGTTCTGAGATAGTATGTTTTGAATATCTTTTCACCAGTTCTTTTGGTTGTTCACACTTCCTTAGTTATATCCATTAAAACATAATTTAAATTTTGTACATACTAATATATATATATATATATATATATATATATTTAATTTTATTGGGAAACAAATAGCAATGAGACAGTTTCAAAACCAATTAGTAGGACAGTTTCAAACATTAATACATTGCATACTGTTGTCTTCATAGTGGTTATTCATAGTACAAGATGCAGACATTATATCCTGTCCAAATACTATTAGTACAAATTTTTCTTCTCATTGAATCAAGAGAAAGTAGCTGTATATCCGTCCTAAGTATTTTGTATATACAGATACAAAATGGTCCTTCATTTGTAAACGCTTTTTTAGTTCAGTTTTGTCAGAGATGGGTATTCCATTGCCATTTAAAAATTGTGGGTACATGAACTCAGAAAAATAATCCAAATAGTCAATGCTGTAAATGGTTATATTTATGAATTTTTGTGTAAAAATAAGTAATTGTTCATTCCAGTATATATTGTTGGGCATCACTTAATGATAGGAATGGTTACATTCTGAGAAATGCATCGTTATGTGATTTACTGTGGGAAATTATCACTAGACCATATAGTCTTATGAAATCATTGTCATATATTTGCTATGACCAAAGTACCATTACATTGAAAATGAGTATATATTTTTATGCTTTCTGTGTCATAGCAAATAAACCACAGATTATAGCCAAGGTCATGAAGATTTATTTTGACTCCTATAATTTCAATTACGGTACATGTTTCACTTGAGTTTGTTTCTCTGTACGGTCTTAGGTAGGGGTTCAACATGTTTTGTTTCTAAAAAATAGCTTATTTTTAACTCTACAGAAAAAGCTATATATTTGTTGTGTACAATATAAATTTCAATATATATAATATAATTCATAATTGGAGTCAAACATATACATTATTTCATATACTTATATTTTTGTGGTACAAACACTTAAAAATGAGTTTTTATGAAATTTTTAAGAATGCATTCTATTAATAATCTTGTACGTCATCATCACATTTTTTCCATATGTGTATCTAGCTGTCACAGAATAATTTGTTGAAAAATTTTTCCCATGTAAAGTACTTTTAGCGCACTTGTCAAAAATAAATTGAGTGGACTGTCAGTTATCCCTACACACTTCTGAATAAGAAAAACATGGGAAGGTTTATTTCTGGAGTGTGTGCTCTTTTCCAGTAATGTATATGTCTATCATATCTCCTACAATGCTGGATTGGCTACTATAGCTTTGTAGTAACTTTTTGCACAGGAAAGTATGAGTTCTCTAACTTTGTTTTCTTCATGATTGGCTTAGCTGTTTTGTGTTCTTGTGGTTCTAAGTGAATTTTAGGATCAGAAGGTCAATTTCTGCAAGGAAAAAAGTCTGTCTGTGATAGACAGACCTTCTGTTGAAGTGGTGGACCCTGAAGACTGTTAACATCTTAACAATGTGAAGTTGTTGGTTCATGAACATGGGCTTTCTCTCCATTTGTTTAGCTCTTTAGCTTCTAGAAAGAGTGTTGTGTAGTTTTTGGAGTGCAAATCTTGTGCTTCTTTGGCTAAATTAAGTCCTAAGTATTTTAATGTTTTTGATAATATTGTAAGTGGATTTTCTATTATGTTATTTTTGGATTATTTGTTGCTGGTATACAGAAACATAACTCACTTTTGAATTTTATTCTCATGTCTGCAGTGAATTCATAAATTGCCCATTTTACTATTTTAAAACCTCATAGAAACGATAGACATTTTGAAGGGAGAAATTATATTTTGATTGTGATATACATTCACAAACTGTTACAGTGATAAGGATATAGTTGGGATTGTAAAACATGGTAATACATAATAAATTAATTTTTATTAAATTCTTTCCATCTTTGTAGTACACTGAGGATCTATGGGGAATAGAAAGAGATTTAAGTGCATAGTTTCTTCCTTAAGAGTTTAAAACTTGTTTGAAGTTATATTCTCATTAGAATAAATACTGAAAGTCTACTCCTCTTTATGCTTTGTCTGTCTAATGCCATGCATCCCATCCTAGACTGTGTTTATTGTGCCCCTCCTGAGACACATAATGACTTTGCCTTTCTTGTCCTGGATGTGTACCTATTGACATTAAAGCATGATTGTTCTGATACACTGCCAGTCTTGGCATCACTTTGTATTTTTAAATACAAAGACTGTAAAGGACAATGCTTAATCCAAAAACATTGTGACTGAGAAAAAGCTACTAAAATCCTACCAATTCAATCGCTTTCTAGATACAAAGAAGGTGGAACATCAGGTTATCATCAACCCTTCAGTTGAGAAGGCATTTGCTTTAGAGAGGTTATCTGGTATCTTTGGAAGCAGGGATTGTTATAAGCCATCTGTTCTTTCTATAAATATGACTACTATTAATTCTTCTTGTCCCTGAAATGCCTGTCATTCCACAATCTACCCAGAGCCAATGCAGTGAAGACTGCATTGAGCTACTCTGAAAACATTTCTCTAGTAGTAGGAGATTTATCTCTATGATGTGGAGTTAAAAAATAAATTTCTGTAGATATATGCAAGGCATGTTTTGAACCAAACGTTTGATTAATTTTTTCTATTTAGATAAAATCTTAATACTTTTCAGTAAAAATGAATTAGCATTTAAAGAAAAAACTTAGGTGAAATTATCTTTATTGATTTTTAATAAAAGGCTAATCATTGGCTTGATTAGATCTTTCATGCAGTGTGGAATTATTAAGATTAATTTAAAATTTTTTTCTAGCCTGAATATCAAAACTTTAGGCCAAAAGTGTGACATAATTTTCCATAGAAAATAAAGTCATTGCATTAATCCTAATCAGAGAGCATATTATTTCATGGGGGACGGTAGAGAGGTAGGAGGCTTTGAGGACTTATAAATATGAGAACTCTCAGGGTTATGCTGATAAAAAACATGTACATCATAAGAGACAAGATATACAATAGAATGGATGAATTTGTAGAGAAGATTGTAGGAACTTCTCAAACTGTACTCAGTGTCTTCTGGAAGTGAATGCAATTTAGTCTTTTGAAATCTTACTGCATATGCTTACTCTGCTTGGAGAAATCCCATGAAAATTGATGGCTCAGTCACAAAAACAAAAAAAAATAAGAGGAGCAGGCAGTCACAGGCAGCATCAAAGGCCTACACCTAACTGAGACAGCAGATCACTGGTAGCAACCAGACTTAACCATTGTATTCTTCTTGGCCAAATTAACCCCAAAATATCAGCATCCCTCACATCTCTTCTTGAGAACTAATTCTTGAGACTGACTGATATTCTGAATTAAATTTTGTATTTACCACAGAACAATGGCTTTCTGTTTAGCATGTTCTTCTTAGGAAATCTTTCCTCTTTTATAAAAGAGTTTCTTCAGGCATTTTATCATAGCAATGTCAAATGGGCTAATAAAGCATCTTAAGTTAGTTTGTTGGAATTCTATTTAATATAACTTTGTACCTAAGAGATGAGTGTATCCAGAATGTTCCAGAAAAATCTATCTGACAATTAAAGTTTAGAATCCACCTTCTATGTTTTGTCTGTGCCATTGTCTGGACTTCATTGGGTAACTTTTGATCTAATTTTATTCACTTGAGATCTTCATCAAAGCATATGGCACTGTTAGACAGATTACATGCACATGTTGGTTGCTTCCTATACTTATAACTTACTAGTTCTGTGCTGCTCCCTGAACTAAGGTTTGTTTCTTCACCTGATGATGCATCTTTGCAGTTCATCTGAAAATTCTCTCAGGCAAAGATGCTCAAGTGGTTAGTGTTGGTCAAGGTGTAAATGATTGAAAAAAGGTTTCACTGTCACCTGGCTGTATTTATTGTTACAGTATGGCCTGGCATGGAGACTGTTTGGAACTGATGTCACCAACTTTCTTCCAGTGTTCACCCTTGTCCACAATGACTCATATTCTGATTATTCTTTGCTGCATGGCCCTTTGCAGTTGGGGTCTTGTGAAAAGTTCTGAAAATGGGCCATAAGGAGAAACAATGCATGGTCCCCAGTCCCCTGAGTGATGCAGGAGTCCTTTCTGTGCCAACAGAAAAAGTGTGTTCAGCAAGCTAAGTATCTGAGATGGTGCATAGGAGCCCATATATATATATATATATATATATATATATATATATATATAATTTTCCAACATGGACCATAACTGAGAAATGGATCCTTTTCATATTATTATTCCTGAGAAGACAGCATTCAGCAGTTACCAATAGCATAATCTAGATTATTGCAGTTAAATGGAAATATGACATGAGTCAGGGAGGTAATTGCAAGTTTTCCCATAGTCACATGACAAAAGTAAAAGCATCCAGGTGAAATTAACTTTAACAACATACAATATTTTATATATTTAGCATGTCCAAGCATTGTCATGTAAACATTTTAATTAAATAGAAATTACTAATAATAGCTTATATACTTTTTATTGTAGAAAATCTTCAAAGCTCCATGTGCACTTTACCCCTATGATTTTCTCCTTTCAAGACAGTAGCATTTATACTGCTCAAAGTCCACAGCTGTCTTTTTAGGCTGTACTGAACTGGGCAATGCAGCTTTCTAGTATTTTTAACAAATACATAAATTACATAAACACAAAGTTATAAAGAAATTATGATTCAGCATCTCATGATTATTACTATTATTATTTTCATTTACGTATTTGGTACAGGGTCTCACTGCGCAGCTCAGACTCATAGTGATCCTCCTTTTTTCAGCCTCCCTAGCCAGTGCTGGAATTGCAGGTGTACACCACCACACCCAGACTCATTTGCTGGCTCAGCGCTCCCCAGGGGTGGGGCTGGAGTGGCATATGGGACTGGGGATTGAACCCTGGTCCTTGCGCTTGCCAAAATAGGTGCTTAATCCACTGAGCTATCTTGCTGGGCCCCATGATTATTTTTGTCAAATCAAAGGGTGTTTTCTTTTGTCTTTGATGTCTCCATATTAGTCTGGTATATATTTATTCCCCCATATCAAGGAGGCTCCAGGTTGCCTTTGCTGTGGTAATCACACACTATGGCTCATCTGAGGGTGCTTTATAATGAGTGGAGCACTGGGATATGAACTTGTATGGAACACTTTGCTTTGGTGCATGAGGCAGCCTCAGGGTTATGTCTCTTTATGCACTGGTATGTTAGACTATTCCCAGGGAGGGTGGCCAAGTAAAACATCCAAACCATGCAGGCACTGCCCAGGAAATTGACTATCCATCTATTCTCTGGAGTTTCAAAGAATAGAGCAAACATTAAAAAGACTCAAATACTGGAAACATTACTTTCATTGTAGTTTTATTTACATGTGTGTTTCAATTCAGATTTCCCCAGATGCACATGCTGAGATATACTTTAGGTACAAGTCATTTATTGGAGCTGCATGGGGGGATGATAGGGCGCCCTATCAAGCCGGCTGTCACTGCAGGCCACTAGTAGTTGAAATGAGAGGAAGGGATGCAATATCAAATAGGAGGTTTGGAATTAGTCCACTTGAAGGGCTAGAAGATGGGAATTTATTTATGGACTAACTCTAGAGGGTCTTCAGTTGGTCATGGGCTCCTCCTACCAGATGTCAGTTCTCCAACATTCTTTGGCAGTAGCACACACGGGCAGAGAGTGATCCACACCCAAATAAAAACTCATGCAGACAAATGAAATGGTAGGTTTGTTGAAAGCGGGTGCAGCATTGTTAAGGAATGGTCTGAGAACTTTCACTTCAGCACTGAGAGGGATTGGAGCATCTTATAGAGTCATTCTTGACTGGGTTAGCCAAGGAAGAGTGATTCACAAGAGAAATGTAATGCAAAGTGGAGAGTTTTGAGAGTAACTGTAATTTTGCAGGGGTGAAAATGAGGCCGTAGAGACAAACATGGCCTGAGAGCATAAAACTTGAAGACACAAGACACCAGACATTATTTCACATAGGAAATAGCTACGTAGCCACAAAGACATAGTGAGGGGCTGGCAGCTACTTGGGCTGGGGGATTATGAAAAGGGAGTGCTTCTTAGAGTGGCTTCTGTTGCTCTGCAGAGGCTACGCAGAGGGGCCTGCGTTCAAGAGACTCACTTTCCCTGGAAATGAGTAAACGGAGCACCCACCTGCAGGGCCATCCTGTTTGTTGATTTCCAAAGGGCGTCCCCACCTTGGGGAAGCCTGTAGCTTCTTCTGATCAGTCATTCTTTTCCCTGAAAGGGCTCCACGGTTAGATGAATGTGATACCTTGGCTTTGCAGATGGATGTTTGGCAAACACCTCCATACTGGCAAGTGCACTGGGAATTATCTTTCCAGTGAAGGCCTTTTCTCATTATGACAAAACTCATTAATTTCACATAAAGATTTAGCATAAATATTGAAAGGATGATGATTAATCCTCTTGCCCCCAGATTCTAATAATAAATCCTGTTTGCAGCTCCCTAAGGAAAGTGCGTGGTTTACCTTTACATTCTCAATCCAGTCGAAAATACAAGTTTATTTCTTTCCATGTGTCAGATGAACAGAAACAAGTGATTTCTATTTTTAGCTATTTAGCAACTGTTTATTTATTTCTGGAGATAAAAATAAGTGGCCAAGGTAATAGCCTGGTAATTCAGACGTCGGAGGATGGTAATGTCATTTGTTCAAAACATATTTTGTGACTATTCTACTCGTCAGATACTGGGCTAGGTGATGGGAAAACCATGCATGTGAGCCCCAAGCCAGTGAAGAAGAGAGAAGAATGGAAAAGAAACCACAAGATGGTATGATACTCGTGGTAATGGGAAGACTACAACATTTCTTGGGAGCCCAGAGCTTTTGTCGCTTGGCTGTCAGCCATTCTATGGCTGGATTGGATGGGGATTTTAGAACTGTGCCCCTGCAGAGGAACAGAGAGATTGCTTAGTATGAATAGGATGGTGGATTAACATGTGACTAGCAGTTTAAGAGTACGAATCACTTCTTACCTGGATTTAGGTGGTCAGAAGTACCCTAACAGCTTAGGTCTTGAGACATGGAGGATGTTGTAGCAAGTGTGACTTTGTGTCTTGTTTCAACAGACTGGGTTTGAAAAAGAATAATGCGACCATAGGTTTTTTTTTTTTTTAGATAAAATGCTAGACAGATGTGTGGAGCTGTGGCCTGTGATTTTTGCCCTGGGTCCCCTGGTTGAGTGTGCATTGTCTCTAAACCTGTGCATCAGGTTGGGCAGCCTTGTGGGCTGATTGGGTGTCCATAAGGAATCCATGTGAGAGTCTCCACATAGGAGCTTATTTCAAGGAAAGAAAGTCACTAAAGCATGCCTTCTAGCTTAGGGCAGGGCCAGGGCAATACGAGCCTTGAGGGGTGGTTCACATTTGCCTCCCACTCAGCACCCACAGGAGGATTCTTATTGCCTTGTTCATAGCAGAAAAGGGCTTAAAATAAAATACGGTGATGCCAAAAAATATCTAAGTCAGGGCATGCCAGTATTGCTATACCCATGCATAAAGGGCATGAAGAAAAAAATTTCCCAAACCTCAATGGAGCCTCGGGCAACCTTAGGTAGTACAGAGTGGGACACGACAGAAGTAGCAACTACAGTCAGTGGAGTTCTGCAACATGTGCAAATAAGAGGCTGAAAGTTGTGAGCATCAGTGGAGGAAGCTCAGAGAGTAGTGGTGTGTGGAGAGTAGAGAACACAGCTGACAGGGCTCAGCGGCGAGGGTGGCAACAGAGTTGTTCATTTCACAGGATTTAGCCGTGGTGGTCCATAGATGCTGACGCTGATGCTGATGTATATAGAGATGTGGAAGATAGGCCTGAGACCTCAGAATACACTTAGGAATCCTTGGGAACAAAGGGGAGGCCTTGGAAACACTGTTCTTACGTGAGCAGAAGGAAGCAAGAGCTGGTAGTGTAGGGATAGGGATAAAAACCCAGTTCCTACTTCTTCTCTTAGTGGCAGCTTCACAGGGAACTCAGGCCCATTTCCTGCTCCTGCCTAGGCTTATCTTTCATGATTACAATTAATTTTTTCATACTCAAGAGCTTTTCACTGGTTATTTTCCAGTGGATGCAGGCAGGGCAAAACTTTTCTTGCATTCAGTTGTGATGTCAAGATAGGAACAATGAAAACAAGTGATGTCCCCTTTGGAAAACCTTCCTCCCCTGTTCCCTGAATTTTTCTTACTGTCTGCATTCATGTTCCATGGAGTGTCTCAGTTTGACTTCATTGAAAATGTTAGCTGTCAAATCCCTTCAGAGACCTTGTATGAATTGACTGACAAGCCCGTTTTTATTTCTCTGTAACTGTGATGCCATTATATCTTTGGGGAGAAAAATGTGCTGTCACTGCAGGACAAAATACTATGGAACATTTACATAGATGTTTCTTCTTGTGTTTTTCCAGCCCTATAATACTCTATTTTCCTTTCATCCTCTCCATCATTTATCATTATTATTAATTTGGTACACGGTCTCATTATGTAGTTGGACTCATGGTGATCCTCCTGTTTCAGCTTCCCCAGCACTGGGATTATAGGTGTGTGCCACCATGCCCGGTTTCGGTGTCCGGTGTGGTATGCCTGAGCTTCCAGGGCCAGCATGGCATGTGGTACCAAGGATTGAACCTGGGTCCTTGTGCTTGCCAGGCAGGTGCTTGGATCGCTGAGCTATTTCTCCAGCCGCAGCATTCATTATTAATTGTATAACCTTCTGCAGGACTCTTTCCCATGATCTCATCACCAAGAATTTCAGATTCGTAGTGCTCTTTAGGTATTAGTAAATTTCTCTTTCATTCTTTACATAGTGTGTTCTCTGATTACCTTGATGCATATCAATTTATCAAACAGTAAAGCAAGTCACATGTGCTTCCACCATCTTCATCAAAAAGCAGAAATAGCTGTGGTTCTAAGAGAATGTATGTGGGATAGGGGAGTAAAATTCAGTCATAAAGAAGGATGGAGTTCTGACTTTGGCTGCAAAGTAGATTAAGCTGGAGGATGTTATGCTCAGTGAAATAAATGAGACACAGCACGGCATGTTTTCTCTCATAGGTCACAGCTAAAATAAGCCAATTGGAAAGTAGAATAGTTATTAGTGAAGACTGAGATGGTGGTAAGAGGGAGGGGTGGGAGACTACGGTTGGTTACAACACTGCACATTGTCTCTATGCATGTGAACATGACACAGAGCCCTACTAATACACTTACTATCTGTTAATCTGTTTTAAAAAGCAGAAGTAACTATACCTGGCCCTTGAATTTGAGGGAGAGGAAGGTGAATCTCAAGGGAAGGGAGTGGAGGAAAGATTTCCAATGGGAGCCTGTCTGAATATCCACAGCTGGTTGACAGCTCTGAGTCTCTAGTTGGAAGAGCTACGAGACACAAATTCTTGTGACAGCTTGGGAAATTGAGGAAGTTTCTAGAGAAGAAGAAAGGAGTTCATTTAACTTGACGATTATTTGCAATTTATCTCAGTGGCTTTGATTATGATAGCAAGTGAGTGAAAATAGCTGAAATAAACAGCTCTTCCAGAGCCCTGGGAGTACGCATGAGGTATTTTTCATTCTGCCGTGTGACTCATATTAAACATTCAAATCACTCTTCTCCACATTCATTATGTAGGGTTTGAATAGATTCATATAATCCTAACCTGCTGTGTTCTTCACTTGCTAATCTATTCCAACACCAGTGGAATATTAATGACCATGGAGCCATAATACTTTCCATAACCTTTGCTATTTGTGCTGTGACAAAATTAAGTGAGTCTGCATTTAATTACTTAGCTATGGACTTCAGCAGGAAAGAATTTGATTTTATAAAATAACAAATTTGGGGTAATTGTGTGCATAACAGATGCATATTTGGTCCATTCATTCATTGGCTGTGTTAAGGTTGGTCAGTATTTTTTCCCTTTGTCTAAAAGAATATTGCACTTTTTAAGGTCAGTCTTCAACAGTCTTAACTAACAGAGAAGAAAAAGTAACTTGCACTGTAAGTGTTTCTTTTTTCCTTGTTAAAGTCACCTTTTTAACATTTAGTACTAAGGTCACAGACTTTCTTTAGACCTCAGAAATGTTTTCTCAAGATATTTTTCTTGACCCACTTCCTTAGATAAAATTTCATTTTGGTAAAAGGTGATGTATTCTCGTTTGTAAGGCCAAAAAAAAAAAAAAAAAAAAAAAATCACATTGTTATAGTGTCCAGGGCTGAGAGCGCAATAAAGATGTAGATGGCAAAAGACAAGTTTGCTTTCACTCTAGAACACAGTTCCATAATGATGATCGTTAGCTGTAGGGGAACCAGCTGGCTCTTTACAGATGTTCATATGGTAAGGAAAATAAGAATAAAGATAGCCTGCCTCTGTGTTGCAGATGTTGCTGTAAACGCGTATGTCTGATGTTCTACGTTATTACCCTAGTTCTTGCTGTACCCCTCTGAATTTAATACTCCCGCATTACTCTAAGAATTTCCCTTCTATTAGTTTTCTATCACTCTCCTTTCTCTCTTCTCATTGCTCTGCATAGAGCATTGTGTGTGCAGAAGTCAAATTCTCAGTTCTATGAAGTGGAGAGGATGACAGATTTGGCATTTAATTTCTTTTCCTGCTCCTGCCCCTGTACCCACTTCAGTACAAATAGCTTTGATTGTTTCAATTCTATTTTGTGTGTGTAGCTTGCAGAGAAGGCAGTAGTTGAAGAAAAGGCTATGCGTCTAAAAATATTTAAGAGGCCTAACGAGCGTTGTTTAATAGAAGAAGAATGTACTACTCAGAAATGATAAGAGGATGTAGTCAATCACAGAATTGAGAGGAGGATGGGCCAGCATGATAGAGGGTCTTTTGGGTTCTATCTCTATGATGGATGCACACTTACACATCTGGGTAGTCATCCAACATCAAGAGCATTGCAGGAGGAAGCTAAAGATGGCCATATGCACACTCAGAGGTTGGGCAATCTGTTTTACAGTTTCTTACCTTTGCATACAGAGTACACAGCTGCTTGAAAATGAACTGTAGATAATACAAAACCTCAGTATCATCAGCTGTTGGCCAGTTGTTGAGTTTCAAGGTTTATTGATCCAAATTCCTGTAAAATTAGATTCAGTCCCCGCCCTCAGACAGCCCTACCCTCTTCTAACTGCTAACCTTGCTCAAGAAGGCAATCTGTGTGCAGCTGGCCACATTCTCCTCCTGTCTCCACCTTCATAGTGTCAGGCAAGAAACGCAAAACACATGGATGCTCATGAATAATTCAACCCCCCCAGAGAAGGCCATTCGATCCCGACCCAACACAAACCTTTCCCATCAATCTGCATTTTTTAAACTAACCCTGGGAAAGTCAGCGTCTTCCAGACGTGCGAATTCAAGGCAGCTCTGATTTGCAAGCTTAAGAGCTTCTCAAATAAGAAAATCAATTCAAACCCAAAGTGACATTTTGGTTTTATTAAGTCAGCGTTGTCTGGCTTGCATTATTTAATAGGGTGCATCTATGACGACCTCTGAAGAGTTAAATCTCTTGAATGGTAGGACAGAATGCTATCTATTATAATTTCCACTTTCATGATTAGAAACACAGAATTCATTCTTTCGCTGAAAGCAAGCTCTGAAATGGTTTTCATTTCAGCTTGTCTGTCAGAAGGCAGTGTATCTTGGAAGATTTTTGGTCTCATGACTCATTTGTTTAAGCACTGAGAAGCATAAGGAACAACACTAGGGAGCACCCTGAGCTGATATCCAGGCAGAAAGTGACATCCACAGACAATAAGCTAAAAGCCTCTAAGAAAACATGAACCATCTTCTTATTTATTTATTTATTGTAAATGTTTTCCTCAGCTTATTTTCTGTATTCCTTAAAAACAAACAAACAAAAAAACCCTCACTCAGGGATTTGACTGCCCTTGTCAGATACAAAAGTTACATTTTTTGTTATATAGGTCTTGCTTTATCTTGGTCTTAACCATCCAGCAGAAAAGTATAAAAATGAGGTATGAAAAGTAAAGTCATATTAATATGCTGAGCTGTAAAGGCTCAAGTCAACAACATCTGATGTTGACAGTCCTGCGGATCACCTACTACTATTATGGACTACTGGACTATATCAGGTACTTTGCTGAATTCACGCACCTACAAGGTTCGAATGGCAATGGAATACCCATCTCTGACAAAAGTAAACAAAAAAGGGGGATATAAATAAAGGTCCATTTTGTAGTAAAAATAAATAAATAAATAAATAAATAAATATATAGATCTGCCTATACAAAATAGTTAGGAGAGAAATACAGCTACTTTCTCTTAGTTCAATAAGAAGAAAGAATTGTACTAATTGTGTTTAGACAGGATATCATGTCTGCATCTTGTACTATGAATAACTACTGTAAAGACAACAATATGCAATGTATTATTAGTTATTATAACTGTCCTACTAACTTGTTTTGAAACTGTTTCCTTGCTATTTGTTTCTCTCTCTCTCTCTCTCTCTCTCTCTATATATATATATATATATATATATATATATATACCTATACCTTCACTCATTAATTTAATACTAATGAGTGAGAAAAACGGTGCACCCAAGCAAACTCTCACTCATCCTGCCAGCTGGTCTATGTTCTCTTCACTTCTGTTGGCCAGGTGGCCCTCGATAATTTCTGCAAACAGAGTTCTCTTCAGCAGATTATATTCAAGAGGTGAAAGCTGCCCAGTCACTTCATGAAAATAACATGATCCATAGCAAAAGAGGTCCATTCCCAGCTCAAGCCCCAAGCCATAATCACATTCATCATCAGCAAGCTGCGCAAACACCATTTATTTTTTAAAACAACTTTTTTTGAGACAGTATCTTGCTATGCAGTTCGGGCTGGCCTTGAACTCACTTTGTAGCCCAGTGAGTCCTGAACTCGCATCAGTCCTTCTGCCTCAGCCTCTGGAGTGCTGGGATTGCAGGTGTGCTTCACCGCACCCAGAGAAAACGTGAACCACCTTGAACAGACAGTCTTCCTATACTGTGATGCTGAGGAGCCAGGCATGGAGAGTTGCTCACTCAGATCTGTGACCAGACATTTACTAGCTCATTAAAACCTCGCTGGGATTAAGTTTAATGCCACTGGACTCACTGAAAACAAGCAAAGTAAAATTTGGTTTTGAAGCCGGATGAGGTGGCACACATCTGTAATCTCAGCACTAAGGAGGCTGAGGTTTGAGGAGCACTTTGAGTTTGAGGCCAGCCCGAACTGCATAGTGAGACTTTGTCTCATAAAAGAAAAAGAATTTAAGTTTTGAGGTTCAACTTGTCTCTGGTAATTTGATGAGTCCTACCCCCAACTATTAGCTGATTGGATGATTTGAAAGCACAATACATTTACAGGTAGGAAAAGGCAGCACTACTTCCCCATTTGTAAATAGTTGTAGGAAATGAAATTCTTGCATAGATATTTTTCAAACTTGAGTTGTACATCTAAGAGTGAGTTAGATCATGGTTTGACAAACGATGATCACCTGGCCAAATCCAGCCCACCTTCTGTTTTGAGTAAAGAAAAATTTCCTGCAGCACACCCCAGCCCATCTACTTTCAAACTTTCTGCTTGTGCTTTCATATTGCAGTGGCAGAAATGTATGTTTTTGCCAGCGGTTCTCAGGCCTGAAAAGTCTAAAATATTTTCTAAGTTTTTTTTTTTTTTTTCACCAAATCGTTGCTCAGTGTGTGAAGTACAGGAGGGGCACAGAAGCCATCAAAAGGATAGGGTGTTTGTGAGGTCTGAAAAACCAGAGTGGTAGCCTGAAGACTAAGTTGCAGAACGAAAAATGGCTGGGAAATAATCATCTTACCATAGACAGAAGAATCAGTGGCAAAACAGATGATGCAGAAGTTTGCTTGTGGTGCCCTGCAAGGGCCAGAATTACATCCAGGATTTGGTGGCACCACTCGTGGAATCTTGTGCAAGTCCGAGTCTGAAACTAGAAGACAGAGGAAAGGGACACTTCAGCGAGTTTCACTGTGGCTTCATGCAGCAAGGGGGGACTCTTCCTCAAAGCCAGATAGTAAATACTTTTTGGCTCTATAGGTCAAGAAGCAAAATCAGGCACCTCTTCTTAGAATGCTGATTGTCTTTCCATTTTTCTGGCTGATGCTGCAAACACAGGCAGCCAGCTAAGTATGGCTTGTTTGAACCTTAGCTGACCAATGTCTGAATTAGGTGGAAGACTCTTAGTACATCTACTTCTTTCTCCTTAGGTTCTATGTTCCTCAACCATCCTTCTAATTAGCACATGCTAATTTGTGATGTCCTTTGAGAGTCTTAAAAGGGGCTGTAATGTTGACATCCAGCAAAGCACAAAGCCTTCCCCAACACCCCAGGGGGTGAACACTCTTGGATCCCCAGTGTCTACTTAGCCCAGGGCCAGCCATATGGTGGATGCATTGTGAGTATCCCTGACAGAATAATGATGTCCCTAAAGCAGTTCTCCCTTGCCAGGTTCCATCTGTAGAAACTGCTGATTTGCCTAGATAACACTTCTGTTTCTACACTTCTGATTCATCTACACATTTGAAAATCCAATTTAACATATATAGGAAATGGGCATGTTTACTTCAGGACATGGTATTTAGTTTGCATTACTTCTGACCTGGTACAAGTGGCCTGGCTACCGTGGGATACATGTAGCTTCTCTTAATGTAGCAGGTTGTTGAACATCTTTTCTTCCATGCGATTGTGGAAGAAATGTATTTTTGACCTGATGGCATTTCACGTTGAGATTGTGTCTTGCCTAAATTTTGCATCCCTTTTATTTTACTGAGAAATATCCTTAAACCATCTTAGCAAAACCTTAGTTAATATTTTAAGGCTTCTGTTATTGAGGCAACAAGGCAATAACCTTTCTCTTTCTCACTTTATTGTTTTCTAGCATTAAAGACCTATGAAACTCAGCGTTCTCTCTGGCCCACCGCAACCTTGCCATGATCTCATGCTATTTCAGCTTCCAAATAGACCTTCCCACAGCGATCTCGCATTTCCAGACCCCACAATGCACTTCACCTTCACCCTGGGTGCACCTTGGACCTGACTGTCATCCATCCTTAGGCAGTGTCCAGTGAGCCTGTGTTCTGCTTCCATCTCCTCTGGTAGCCCCCTTTCTGCAGTTTCCTCTTTCATAGCCATTCTTTGCCCCCATCAAGACTCATAGTACTTCCATATCTCTACTTTCTCCCAGTTAGTGATCCTTTCCATTTCTACCTTTATTTCTTGTTTTAAAAATTTTTTTATTGAGAAACAAATAGCAATGAGACAGCTTCAAAACCAATTAGTTGGACAGTTTCAATAATTAATACATTGCATATTGTTGTCTTCTTTGTGCTTATTCATAGCACAAGATGCAGACATGATAGCCTGTCCACAAATACTATTAATACAAATCTTTCTATTCATTTCATTAAGAGAAAGTAGCTGTATATCTCTCCTATTTTGAATATACAGATGCAAAATGGTCCTCATTTGCATCTCTACCTTTATTTCTTATGCAGTTTCCTTTCATTTCTTCCTTCAACTCTCACATAGGCTGATTTACTAACATTTATTTGATTTTTCAAAGCCTACCAAACTCTTCTTTGTCAATAAGCAAATTTTAACCCTGTGATACCCAATTTTTAGATCTTTGTGTGATTTACTATGGTAGGACATGATGAAAGGAGCAATTGTTGAACATTTCTCATTTCAGAAATGTCTCTTACAAATATTTACTTTGTTCAGTGAGATCAGCTACATTTAAGCATTTCAAGATTTATCTAGATGTGCTAGTAAACTTTAATTACTATATTTTTTCAAGGTAAAATCTGACTTGTGTATTTACTATAATTCCAGAAACAATCACATAAATTGAATTGACCTTTTGATGCTGAATATCTGATTGAAATGACCTAAGTCACAATGGAAAATAGATATACTTATATGCCTCCTAATCCATTGAGTATGTTTCTATATATTATTGGATTACTCTGTCATTTCTATAGTGACAACATGGTCGGTCATTTGGCATAACTCCAAGGAAAAAAGTGAATATTTTTAAGAAGTAAAATTGAGCCAAATTTTTAGTTCACAAACAATAAAGTCTAAACTTTGCATAAATTGGGAGGGGGGAGAGAGAGAGAGAAGAGAGAGACAAAGAGGGAGAGAGAGAGAGGGAGAGAGAGAGAGAGAGAGACTTTTGAATAATTGACCTCTACTGCCACACATATAAAGAGCAGTTTTTGAATAGTGAATTTATGTATGTTTACTAGTACATGTTTTCAAAATACAGTAATTAAACTTGCACAGGAGATTGGCACATGTGGCTGGCACACCTTTTTATGTCCCCTTCTGTTCATTCCTTCCCCCTCCCTCCACTTCTTGGTCACCTTTCCCAGTGCAAATGATCTCTTGGTTTGTTATTATCTATATTTTATTCTGCACTTTAATTTATTTATACTTTGGGTAACATGGAGTAGTTTTAGCTTAGAACAAATAATCATTAATTGATACCTACCATTTTCATTAATATGATTGTATTTTTATTGAGTAGATTAATGTCTGTGTCACAAAATAGGAAAAAATTCATTTTATATAATTTTTTTTAGTTTCCTATACTCATTCAATAAACTTCCTTGAAGATCATATTTTGAACATGTTCTCCTACCCCATGTACCATTTTAATAGATATAAGGATGAATTCAGCTCTAAGGGTAGTTTAATGGGAAGAATGTTTCTACATTTTCATTTGAATTATTTTGTGCCCAGGAAGAAAAGTTTGAGATTAATTTTAAGAAGGAAAGATTAGGCAATTCAATTTAACCTTTGGGCAAGTAGGAAAGTAGAACATGCCCTTAGAAGCAAAGCTTGTTGCAGAGTTGGCTTCACAGAGAACTGCCAACTGGGAGAAAGATGGTATCCAGAAAGATGAGCCCTGTGCTCTGGGCTCCTCTCAGAGCTTCAGACACAAGGGTCCATGGCGTTTCTGCCAGTCTTTCTGGGGAAAGTAGATGAGGCAAGAGAATTTAAGAAGATTAATAGCTGTTCTTAGCAAATTTACTAAACCAAAGGTCAATATAGAAATCCATTTGCAGATTACAGCAGCAGCAAATGGAAAAAAAAATGATATAACCCATATACATCCAAGGATGAATACCTTAGAATATGTCCAACATAGAATATTGAAGACCTCTACACAGAAAGCTAGCAGAAATTACAGAGAAAAATTAAGCATGCCTGGCAACCAAAAGTTGCCAAGTTTAACAGTCTCTAACCAGAGAGCACTGACTCTAAATCAATACACATCTCACTTAAAATATTACCAAGTCTGTTTTTGTTTGGTTCTTCAATGGCATTTTTGTCATTCAAAATTTCTTAAAATTAAAAAAATTCTTTAAAAGGGTTGAAACCATAGCTGAAACATACTGAAAGAAGAAGAAGAAGAAGCGGGAGCTCCTCTCTACCTTATATTAAGGAGTAGAGCGAATATCTATAGTACATAAGACTTTGTAATACAGGTGCAAAGGCAGTGACAGGGTTTGAATAAGTGACTCCAAAGGCTCATATATTAACAGCCTGGTCTCTAAATTGTGGTGGTATTGAGAGACAGTAGAGTAGAACTTGGAAAAGAAACTTAGGGAGTAGTGGTTACAACTAGTGTGGAAATCAGTATGGAGATGCTACAGAAAAGTAAAGTGGAAATTGCACGTGACCTAGCTCTACCTCCACTGGGCATCTTCCTGAGACTCATCATATTATACTGACATAGGGATCCCCATGTCTACTGCAGCACAATTCACAGGGACTAAATTGCGGAAGGGGCCTAAATACCCGTCAACAGAAGAAAGGATAAAGACAGTGTGGATGTGTACGCAGCACAGTATTATTCAGCAGTAAGGACAAGTCTTAAACATTTACAAAGAAGTGGGTGAGACCAAGATGGTGCCCAAGGTGAAGAAGGAAGCGCCCTTCCCCTCCCAAAGCTGAAGCCAAAGCAAAAGCTTTGAAGGCCAAGAAGGCCATGGTGAAAGGCATCCATGGCCACAAAAAGAAGAAGATAAGAATGTTGCCCACCTTCTGCCGTCCCAAGACACTGCGGCTCCGGAGGCAGCCCAAATACCTTCAGAAGAGCGCCCCCAGGAGAAACAAGCTCGACCACTATGCCATCATCAAGTTCCCCCTGACCACAGGGTCAGCCATGAAGAAGATTGAGGACAACAACACACTCGTGTTCATTGTGGATGTCAAAGCCAATAAGCACCAAATCAAACAAGCTGTGAAGAAGCTCTATGACATCAGTGTTGCCAAAGTCAATACCCTAATCAGGCCTGATGGACAGAAGAAGGCGTATGTTCAACTGGCTCCTGGTTATGATGCATTGGATGTTGCCAACAACATTGGAATCTTCTAAACTGAGGCCAGCTGGCTAATTCTAAATATATACATTTTTCTCAGTTAAAAAAAAGAAAGAGAAGTGGGTGAATCTTGAGGCTATAATGTTGAGTAATTACAAATCATCAGATGCAGAAGGTTAAATATCTCATGACTTTTCCTATGTGAGAAACCCAAAATATGAACAATTTAAGAGCAAAATAATGGAGAGATAGTAGGCAGCAAAGAGGCAGACTTTTTGTAGATTGGGGAGAGGGAGAAGGGAGACTTTAGGGAAAGAAGAGAAGAAAAATGACTGTGATACAATAGTTCTGCCTCTGCCTCTGTCTCTATACCTATCTATATGAATTTTCACAAAGGAATGTCATTACTATGTGTCACAAAAACATACCAATGAATTTTTTTTTACTATAAGAGGTAGGGATCTAGTGGGAGAAAGCTAGCATACCAAGGGTTGCCCTTGAAAAGGAGTGTGCGCTCTGGCTTTTTTTTTTTCTTTTTTTCATTTCTTTTGCTTTTCAGCATCTATGAGATGAAACCTTTTCCTCTTCTGGATGCTCCCACCATGCTGTTCTGCTCTGCCATGTGGCTGATGCTTCTGACACTGAGAGTGGAACATGATGACTTTGCTTTTCCTCTTTTAAAGTTGTTAGGGGCTGGGGAGATGGCTCAGTAGAATAAGTGCTTCCCTGGCAAGCACAAGGGTCTGAGTTCAATCCCCACTTCCAAAAAAAAAAAAAAAAAAAGTTGTTGACCTCACGTCTTTTGTTACAGTAATGGAAATATGGGTCACACAGACAGATGTCTAGACAATTTAAGTCAATGATATAAAAAAGATATCCTGGGAAAAATAGATGCTGCTATGCATATGTAGGGTAAATGTGGTCCTTCAGAACAGTGGTGAATAAACAGCCCTTTCCGTCAGTGCTGTTGAAATAATTGAATGTCCACATAAAAATGAAATATGGTCCCTATCCAAAACACATATAAAACATAATTCAGGTGGAATGCATCCATGCAAATGTCAAGTTAATGTTCGAAAACTTTCCAGCTTCTTCAGTTGTCAAGAAAATACATATTAAAAGAATAAACTATCACTGCACAGCTTCTAGGATGTCAAGCATGCAAACCACTGATAACATCATGTATTGGACAGGATCTGGAACAAGCGGATTCTCATGCATTGTCAGTAGGAATTAACTTGTTAAGCCATTTTTGAAAACATTTTGGCACTATTTATTAAAATTGTGGAAGGCAGATATTATGATCCAGAAATCATAGACAAATATCTAGAACACAAATGCATACCTAGAAGCACAGGAGAAGCAGGCAAGAATGTTTACCATAACATTCTCTCAAAAAGGTCTAATCTGAAGATAAGTCCAACATTCATTAACAATAAAATTTTGAATTTGATATATTTACATGTAGTATATGTACATATAATAGGCAGCTACACAATAATGAAAGTGGACTAAACAACATATGTAGCAAATGTGTGTATCAGAACTACATTTTCATTAAAGAAGCCAGATACAGTGGAATGTATGCTCTAGATGTAGCCCATATATGTAAAATGTACAGAACCCTAAGAGAGTGCTTTTGGTAGCTGACCATAAAGGAGCGTGAGAAAGTGATACTGTAAAAAAGTAATAGATTGGTTAGTTTGAAAGCAGAGCAGAGACATTTATGGACATTTTTTATATAGCAGGATTCCTTAAGGCTGGCAATATTCTATTTATTTTTTGGCCTGGGTGGTGGTTTTAGAAATTATTGATCTGAGCCTTTTTGGTAGATTTTTCTAAATGTTATTCACCATAGTAAAATTGTAAAAAAGGAAGTAAAATATCTTCAATGTTTTTCATTTTGTTTTAGTTTCACATAAGCAGACAAATGTCCTAAATAGGTGGCTTCCTTATATCAAGTTACAATAACTTAGTTTTAATTAGCTCTTGGAACAAATAATTACCCAAAATGTATTTTTTTCTAGTTTTTCTGAAAGTTGAAGAATTGTGAGCTACATTAGTAAGAGTTTTACGATTTCATTCGATAATGAATTTTGATGTGCTGTAGGGAATCCACCAGTAGAATACTATGTTATAACAATATGGACAAAGCCTTCTTCATTGGCTCTTCATTTATTTTTTATCATATATTTTCATTATAGATTTGCTTTGTAAACCTAGTAAAACCCAAGAGCTAGGGGAGACATCATTAACAATAGGGTAAAGTTCACATTTGGGACCAGCGCTGACTTTTTCTTCTCTAACAAAATTACATTATATAATAGTAGCTGGTCTCATGCCTGCACTTTGGGACCCTCCGAATGCACACTGCGTGTTAACTTAAAAGCTCTGAGAACTGAGTGAGCAGGAGAAAGTGCAGGGGGTCCGATGAGATAGGAAACTGATCTTTATGTCTGAGTTAGTGACTGAACTGTGGATGAAATTCAGCCTGCAACTTCAGCTGCCTCCAGCTTTCTATGCTAAGATTCATTATCAATGAAGAAGGTAAGTTATCAGTTTGGGAAGTTCATGTGTGGATTTGGAGTCAAATTAAAATCTTCACTATTTGACCTTCAGTCAGTTGTCTTCTTGGCAGCCTAATGATTGAACTTGTACAATGAACAAAATTCCATCCATATTGTGGACTTTTCATGAAGATACATGGCATGCAGAAAGGTGACTAAATAAATGAAAAGATTTTGGCCACACTAGTATGGTCAAGACATACATTTTTATTACCAAGAGACAAATTGCAATGGAAGAGAGAAATCTTGTTCATGATCCCAACAGAACTGCATGAAAACCTCGGTCTTCAGACCCATAGTTAGGTGCCTTTCCCACCAGCTTCTTTGCTATTCAAATCATTACCAGTTCTGCTCCAACAACTTACAATAGAGAAAAATGTAATGAAAGTAAAGCAGCTACATTGCAGGCCATGTCTCCAAAATTTCCAGGCTAATTTTATAGATTTAATTGGATTGGCATGAACAATATTTGTCTTAATAAGAAAACGCATTCATTAGGTTATAAAGTACAACCCGAGTAGGAGACAGCATGTGACAAATTGCAGAATAACAAGGCTCTGAATGGCTAAGCAAGTGCACCTGCAGCCATCCCACCTGGGGCCGTGATTTCATTACCCTCATAAACCAAGGCAAGGTCAGGCTTAGTCAGACTTCGATTAAGAGGCCCCCAAGGAGATCCCAGGTGCAAAAGGAACTTACATAGATGCAAGGAGAGATATGTGAAAATTTTTTTCCTGTCCCAAGCAGGCCTTATTGGGGCAGCCAGATGAAGGAGTTAACAAAGTAGGTGCAAGGAGCTGCCCCTCAGAGTATTGACCAAAACCAGAAAATGAGGGTTAGGTTTGTCTTCAGCCTTTGTTACAAGAGAGAGTCAGGGAAGGTTTTCATAAACTGCACACAAACCTAACCTTGCGAGTTTATTCAGGTGCAGCCCTTTCTTTTAGAGGCAGGAAGAATAAATCTGTTCCTTTATTTGTGGGTAAGTAGCTTGTCTTCTAGGAGCTGGTGCCAGCTGGATGAGAATGAAGCCAATGTTCTTGAACCCTGGGAATGGCATGTGAAGCCAGTTGACCTGGCCACATTTCAGGGCTCCCAATTAGATCTGCTTTTCTAAGTGGCTTCTGCAGTTTCCAGTTTTCCTTCTCAAGAGCTGACCATGCAAAACGATCCCTGGTGGTGGAATATCGCTTCCAACATGAGTTGGCAAGATGCCTTGGGCTAGAGTCGAAGCAGAAAGTGGCACTAAAGAGTCAGTGCCCTACTTTCAAGATGTGTGCAGTATAAGCTGATCTTATGATTCTTTGAGAGGCGTTATAATTATGGAAGCCATGGTTACTTTAGGGGTGAAATATTCTATAGTTTTAGGCCTTACATATACCTTAGAAAAATCCTGAGTTTTACACAATATCCTAAAAATGTAATGAGCATTTATAGGAAATAAACAGAATAGCGTAGTGCCTGAGAAACAAATTCCCAACACCAGACCAGAACCTATCTTAATCTTACTTTTTCTCCTTAATCAGTTGTCTATTCCCCAGGACCTGAGGTTCGGAAAATTTTAAGCAGATTTCCCATCATGGGTAAGTTACGCATCTAGAGCTAGAAGGTGGCTCTAGAGGAGTGCGGTCAGACCACACGGCTCAGAGCAGTCATTCTGGAGATGGAAGGGATTCGAATCAGGTGGAAAAGGTAGCAGAAACAAGCACAGCCTGAACAAGCCAAAGGGTTTTTGTCTTCAGACCTGTGGACTGAGTTGAGGTCGGGGAGTGAGAAGAAAGCACAGAGGGGGGAGACCCTGTGGAGACCCCAAAACCAGAAAGAAGGATAAAGCAGACATGCCACAGACCCTGGCAAGGTTAGCCTCCTGCTACAGCTAGTCCTTGTGCCTTGATTTTATTCATTTTCACTTAATTTTATTTTCTGCTTTGGTTGGCTTTAGTGTGTGTGTATGTGTCCACTTTGACCTCTATATTAACATCCCTACACTGTGTTTGGGTTTTGCTGTTTTCTTAGGATTACTTGGACAAATGATTCCAAAGTATACCTTGAGGCTAGTGACTGATTGGTTTGGCAAAGCCTGAAGTTTATTTTTTGAACCTCAATTATCTTGCTGATTTGTGACACAAATGCAACAGTAGAGTTTTACTAGGGCATAATATTGTGCAATGAAAATAAAATGTGGTTTATAAAAGCTGAGGTGGCTGTGCCAGATACCTTTTAGGTCCATTTGTTGCCAATTAGCCTAGGGTTCTTTTGCTTCATTCAGAGGGAAGTCATGAAGTGGCACAGTGTAGTTCTGTTATCAGGCCTGATATCACCATATAATACCAGGTAATGCAAGACACCAGCAGTTGGCACTGCCAGCTGCTGGTCACTGCTGCTGCTGACTTATGCCAGACACCATGGGTCAACTTAACCAGCTGCTGGTCTCTGCTACTGCTGACTGTTAGCTTTTGTTGGTAGTTTATGCTAGACACTATGGGTTGATTCTACTAGGTGCTGGTCTTCATATGTTTCAGGAGCTTTTCACTGTTAACAGCTCTGAGTGTTTGGTGCTTTTGTTGAAAACAAATGCTCTGTATTACTCAGGATAAAAATCTCAAATGGATTTGTAGAATTTTTGGAGTTTACTTAACCTAAGAACTCATGAACAGCTATGTAGGAGCACCAAAGCAGTCTTTATTTTAATGGGGTCTTGTGGCAGTATGGGAAATATGTAGATAGGAGGGAGCCCTCCTATACTAACACCCCAAAGTGGCGGGAGAGTACTACTCATATAACATCTGCAGGATGTTTCAAAGGGGAGCAGGGATGAAATCTTGCTTTGCATTTTGAGCCTAGCCACTCCCTGGAATCCCTCCCTTTTTTTTTTTTTTTTTTCAAAAAGGCAACAGTATCATCTAAAATGGTGAGAGCTTGGGAAGGGCACCATGCTGCCTGTCGGGCTGCCCTCATGTTAGAGTGGAGAACGATGGTTTGATAGCCCCGAAAGGCTCTGAGGCAAACTGTCCTGGTATACTGAGATGAAAGGGGGAGCAAAGGGAAGCAAAGCAGAGGGGCAGGCAGCTGTTGGGCAAGCCACATCACACCTTCCAATATTAGGGGGAAAGTGGGACAGTCAGGTCCTTCTCCTCTGTCATGCATTGTTGCCTGAAATTTACTCTTCATAAATTTTCATAACGAAGATGACATCTGTGCTGATACGGTATTAGCTTAACAGGAGATGTAATTGTTTCAGCTCCTTAGGAATGAATAAAGTTTCTCAAGTATCCAACAAACATTTGTCAGGATCTTGTTTGAATAATTGTCCTCTTCCACAAATAAAAGTTAAATGATGAAGCCTAGTTCTCGTTCTCTCTCTCTCTCTCTCTCTCTCTCTCTCTCTCTCTCTCTCTCTCTCTCCTTCTCTGTCTCTCTTGTTTTGAATGTGCCTGAGTATGAGGAGATGAAAATTTATGGAATAAAAAACAAACTTGAAAGATCTGTGGACTTAAAAGCTTATCAACTTATCAATTGGTGTGTTGTGATACCTAGAGGGGCAACAGAAGGAAAGTTGGGACTCCACCACAGTTTAGCTCTGAGCCTTCCATTCCCGAGGCTAGTGCAAATGTTCTCACATTATATGCATCTAGAAAAGATCTTGAGACTTTCCACAGTCTCTTTGGACAAGCTCTCCTCGTGAAGAGGGGTTCCAGACAGATTGCCATAATTGTTGTGGGTTGACCAGGTTCTAGGGGTCCTGATCTCCTGGATGTGGGCCATTTGAGATGTCGTAAGCTTGATGGGGAATCTTAGTTCTCTGAGCATTGGGTGGTAGGAGCAAGGCTAGATCTTGTTCAGATTTTGGGATGGATGACATCAAACTGTAGGGCAAATAGGGAAAGTGTGTGAGTTGCAAGTCCATACCTCGTTTCATATACATGAAACAATGAATACCCTTGTTTAGTGAAGAGCTGTATCAGTCAGGGTTTTAGTATAGGCACACATAAAACACAAGATGTACAAATGTATAAGAAATTACAAGATTGGCTTACAACATTGGCCACAGAGTCGGATGAGGAAGCGTGCAGAGGGCATCTGCACACTGGAGACTGAAGGATTCGGTCCAAGGTCAGGAGCTCACTGCAGTGTTCTGAACAACTCCATATTAGGAGGCAGATGGGTTTGCCAAGAAGGCTGATGAGTATACTCTGAAAGGCTGGAGGATCCAAGGTGAAGCCAAGAGTCTGTGCTAGAAGCCAGGAGATGACGTCCAAGCTGATGATGAAGGCGAGCTCCTTCAGAATGGGATCCTCTGTCCTTCCTCATTTTCCTCTAAGTGATGACCCACTGTAGGGTTGAGTCTACACACCCTAGGGTGTGGAATTGTTGAGTTGCTTTAGTGGAGCTCTGAACTTTTCAAGTTGACACAATTGATCAACCACCTCAAGTTGAAACCACTTAGTTTCTTAGTACCTTGTGTGTATATATGCACATGTGTTTGTGAACAGAAAAGAAGAAGAAAAACCATGACTTCAACATTCTATTATTGCCAAGAGACCAGGTCTGGCTCCCCCCAATCCAAACTCTGCTTCGATATCTTACTCATAGATAACTGAGATTTTCTTCAGTTATCCAGGGAAATCCCATCATTTCAAATATAGCCTGGGTGAGGTCAGAGACATCTCCCTACCCTGGCTTCATACTAATAAACCTAGCTTCTGTTATTTTTTCGTGTGTGAATTATTAATTTCTTAATGCTTTGGAGTCTTTCTTTGTAGAGTAATATTGATACTTATCTGTGCTTGGATCTCTGGAACACTGACCTATCAATGGGGTCACACACTAAGTGCATATGTGAGTGGGCTTTTAGGAGGCGGGGCCAAGTAGGAAGTCACTCAGGGTAGATCTTGAAGGATACAACCCGCCTCTGGCCACTTCCTCTGTCTCTCATTCTCTTCCTTCTGCTTCCTGGCTAATAGAGGCATCTTTCCATCCTCATGCCCTTCTGCCATGATATTTCTGTCTGGGCCCCCTGGCCATGGAATGAGACTTCTGAACCTATGAGTTAACATGAAGCTTTTCTCCTTTAAGTTGACATTCTCAGGTATTCTGGTCACAAACACAAACAAGCTTGCTAAGGTAATCGCCAACTACTACTACTTAGTATACCTCGGACACTATTCGGGGAAACTTTGCATATGCTAATTTATTTAAACCTCACAATAATCCCTCTAATATTCACAATCAGTGAAGTTTTGCATGTGATGTGTACACTTAGTGTGCATACAAATACCAGAAATACATACATGAAGATGCAGGTAAACAGAGAAAGGACTAAAAAACAGCTGTACAGTGGAATTTGATTGTGATGGTCTTTTGTTTTCCTGTTGATCAATGACTTTCATAAGAAACACAAATATCTTCCATTTTTTCTTTATTTGGGGATAGCACCAAACACTATGACACACATTTTATGTGGGAAACAGGTGCTAGGCAACCCTAAAGGAGAGTAAATGTATGTATTATTCACTTTGCCATTGCTGATGCAAAACAGCTAACATCTATAATTAAGGAGGAGGATAGGTTTATTTTCCCTCACAGTTTCACAGGGTGTAGTCGATGGCTAG
>NW_004524578.1:11556143-11570884 GCF_000260255.1 Octodon degus | reverse complement strand
GAGAGAGAGGGGCAAGGACACAGAAACACAGAGAGAGACAGAGAGAGAGAGAGGCAGAGAGAGAGAGAGAGGCAGAGAGAGAGAGGGAGACAGAGAGAGAGAGACAGAGAGAGTGAGCCAGAGGCAGAGAGAGAGAGAGAGAGAGAGAGAGAGAGAGAGAGAATATTAAGTGGCAAATCTCCAGTGATTCATCAGATGGTCAAGAAGAGGGTCCCAGTAGCAAATTCAGTGATGAACTCAAATTAATTCACCAATGAATGCAGAGCCTATGGGATTCAATCATTTTCCAAAAGCTCTACCTCTGAACTCATGAGACTTTTGGGGTGACAATTTATATTTAAATCATAGTGTGGTGGAACTGCACACTCATTTATTGAAGAATGCAAAAGTAGTTCCATTAAAATATCAATTTACTTGTAGTAATATTGGATTAGTCATACTTATTTTCTTTCTTACATTTGAATTTTTTTATTGTATCCATTTCTAATATTGTATTTCTCTTCTTGCTAAAAGACTAGCCAAGTTCTGAGGAGAAAATATGTTGGCATCAAAATTATTGCTAAATAAGACTTGCAGAGTTGAGGAGGCTGGGTGGAAGCCAGGTCAACTGGTCTGCCTAGAGGACTCCCGGTACATGGTAGAGAAGTTCCCAGACAGAACTCAGGGGAACTAGGTTATATACAAATTCCCAATTTATGATATGTTTTGTAATATAACTATACTATTTGCTCCTATAGTCTAAAGTACAAAACCATTAGTTACCACAGTTTGTCAATTTCTAAATTTCACTTGCTTTTATTCTTATTGCTAATTGGAATAGATGGCTTATACCTCAATCTGATAGAAGCCATCCATGTCAAACCAACAGCCAATATCACTCTAAGTGGAGAAAAGCTTAAAGCTTATATTCTAAAATCAGGTACAAGACAAGGATGTCCTGGTACTGGGGAGATAGCTCAGTAGCAAGCGCAAGGGCCAGAGTTCAATCCCTGGTTCTGAACAAAAAAAAAAAAAAAAAGTTGTCCATTGTCACCATTCCTATTTAATATGGTTATAAAATGATTAGCCAGAGCCATAGACGAAAGAGAGTAACAAAAAGAACAAAAACAGGAAAGCAGAAGTTAAACTTTCATTATTCACAGATGACATGATATTGTATTTGGAAGACCCAAAAAACTCCACCAAGAAACTCCTAGAATTAATAAACAACTTCAGTAGCATAGCAGAATACAAAGTCAACACCCAAAAATAAATAGCATTCCTACACACAGGTAACAAACTCACTGAGAGAGAAATTAGAGAAACAACATCTTTTAAACTATCATTCAAAAATATTTAGGAATTAATCTAACAAAGGAAGTAAATGACCTATACAATGCAAATTACAATACTCTGAAAAAGAGATCAAAGAGGATTTCAGAAAATGAAAGAATATTACTTGCTCTTGCATAGGAAGAACCAACACTGTGAAAATGGCCACACTTCCAAAATTGTTATAGAGTTTTAATGCAATCTCTATCAAAATACCATAATCCTACCTCACAAATTGAGAGAAAACACTTCTAAAATTCATTTGGAACCAAAAAAGACCTGGAATAGCAGAGGAAATCCTGGCCAACAAAGACAAGGCAGGAGGCATCACAATCCCTGACTTGAAATTTTACTACAAAACTACTGTGATAAAATCAGCACGGTACTGGCAAAAAACAGATATGAGAATCAATAGAAGACATTAGAAAATACAGACACAAGGACAAACACACTCAACAACCTTTTCTTTGCCAAAGGGCCAAACATGTTCACTGGAAAAAAGACAGCCTCTTTAGCAAATAATGCTGGCTGAAGCTGGCTTTCCACATGCCAAAAACTAAAACTGGATCCATGTCTGTCACCATTCACTAAACTAAACTCACAATGGATTAAACATCTAAGCATTAAAACAGAAACACTAAATCTACTGGAAGAGATACTAGGTGGAAATCTTGAAGACATATGGGTAAGCAATGAGTTCACAAATAAAAACCAAACTGCATGGGAAATTCTTGAAAGAAATCAGCACTTGGGATCTGGTCTTACTGGGAAGTTTCTGCACATCAAAGAAAATCTCCAGGGCTAGGGAGATAGCTTAATAGAATAAGCACTTGCCTGGCAAGTGCAAGGTCCTGAGCTTAATGCCTAGTACAAAACAAAACCAAAACAACTCTCCAACAGAGTTAAAAAATAACCCACAAATTGGGAAAAATATCTTAACCAACAACCACTCAGACAAAGGACTTCTGTGTAGAATATATAAAGAACTATACATATATATATATATATATATATATATCCCCAAAATTCAAAGACCCAATTTAAACATGGGCATCTGAGATAAATACACACTTATCAGAGGAAGAAATACAAATCATAAATAAATGTATGAAAAAATGTTCTATGAATAACTACTACGAAGACAATATGTAATGTATTAGTTATTGTAACTGCCCTACTAACATGGCTTGAAACTCTCATTGCTACTTCTTTGTCAATAAAATTAAGATAAAAAAAAGAAAAAAGAAAAAATGTTCTACAGTACTGGACATTTGAGAAATGCCAATTAAAACAAAACTGAGATACCATCTCACTCCAGAAAGACTGGGTATCATAAAGAAATCAACTAAAAACAAATGCTGGAGAGGCTGAGGGGAAAAAGAGGAATGCTTCTCCACTGGTGGTGGGAATGTAGACTAACAACCCCTTTGGAAATCAGTGTTGAGACTCCTCTAAAAACTAGGATAAGGAGTCCTACTCACCCCAGCTATTCCCTTTCTGGGTATTTTTCCAAAAGAGCCAAAAACATCATACTACAATAATATATGCATATGGGTAAGCAATGAGTTCACATAATATAATTATGTTTATAGCAGCACAATTTCTCATAGCTAAATCTTGGAAGTAATCTGAATACCCATCATCTGAGGAATGAATTAAAAAATGTGGTTTTTATACAATGGAGTATGACTCAGCTATAAAGAAAGATAAACTTGAGGGTTTTATAGGTAAGTCGATGCAATTAGAGGCCATGCTCATCAGGGAAATAAATCAGACCCACATGTGTAAACATTGTATTGTCTCCCAAGTGTAAGAACCTGAAAGCATTAATAAAATCTGAAAGGTACAATAGATAGAACAGAAAAAACTCAACATGAGGAAGAAACAATTGAGATGAGTGAAAGGGGAAAAGGTGGAAAAAAGGAAGGGGGGAAATCATGTTAGTATATACATAGGATAGGTAAAATGATTGTACTGCTAATGTCTATCAGTTTTTGAAGGTAGCAGTTAGTGTTTAAAATTTTTACTTTGACTTATATTATATGCTAACATCTGTAATATGAGCAATTTCATCGATAACAACAATGTGTAATACAACAGCTACAATTGAATAACTTTCATTCTGTCTTTTTAAAAATGTGTATCATCTCTAATGTCTTACTTATTATTTCTATATTACCTTTGAAATAAATTAAAAATAAAAAGGACAAGGAAAAGAGTTAAAGTTTATTGAAAGGAAGAGTCAATGTTTAATTGTTTGATCCATCTTGCATGCTAACCCGAGTAACAAATTTGATGATAACAGTTCATAATTTGTCACTTCCGCTGAGATCCCACCAACCCGGATGTGTGCACCAGCAGCGGGTGCTACAGGTACATGTGTTATGTTAGATTAGAGTGGCCATGAAGGGCAGGCATGTGGAGGAACTTGATGACAGTCAGGGAACACTGAACCATGCCCTCCACACCTGCACTGAATGGCTCAGGCTTCTCCAGCAGCAGAGTTTCCTAGTCAATGTCTTGAAACAAGGGTATTAATAGAAGTTCATAATGTGAAAACTTTAGTTGCCTATAAAAATAAAGATGATTTAGAAAGCAGCATGCACTGATGCTTAGTATCTCTTAGCTTAGTGATGCGTCTTATTTAGAGAAGTTCTCCTGCAATCAACTGACACATACTATCCACACTTGCATTAGGCATCATGAAGCATCTGTCTCATAACCCCATTCCTTGGACTTCAGGGCCCCTCTTTCATTTAAGAGTCTTTCCTGACCAATCCTCCCTCCATTACCTCTGCTCTGACCAGGTCTTTTGGAGTATCTATTGGTCTGCTTTTGTGTGTTCCTTTTGGTTGACAACCTAGTTTTCCTAAGCTCAGATGGCAGCTAAGTAATTTTTATTTTCTCTTTCAGTCCTAAGTTCCATGCCTAACTTTGAAAAGAATAGGTCTATGTCTTGGATCCTTAAGAGCTCTCAAGAAATAAAAGCCTCAGTCTGACCCAGAAAGACATTTTAACTGAAGTGAAGACAGATTTCATTCCTTAGGACCTCATTCTTCACATTGAAAAAAGGCAGGATGTGATATTAAGTTGCATCTATGATTGAGTTTAATTGTAACTTTCACAAGTAAAATTGAATTTTCCTTTTCTAGTTTCCTGCACTTTGCATTTATCTCCCAAAAGGCATTTTTTAAAAGGTGGTTCCTCTTATTACCCAGAACCTTACCTGTTTAATTTGCTTTAGACTTTTGGGTTGGTTCTGTTTTAGTTTTTTATTTTCTATTTTATTTATTATTTTTTCCCTGAAATTTAGGGAAGGGTCTACAGGGTATTCAGGGTCTTACTACTAGATTGCTCTCACAGTAATTCTCTTGTTTACAGCTTCCCAAGAGCTGGGATTACAGGTGTGTGTCACCACACCCAGTCTCAATTGCCATTTTAGCATGCCCTGGGGTCAGGGCCGGCACTGCAGGCCTGGGGATCCAACCCCTGGTCCCTGCACCTGCTTGCAGGCACTTTAATCCGCTGGGCTATTTGGCTGGCCCTCTTGTAGTTTTTTTTAAAACCTTTGTTATGGTTCATATTTACATATGCCCCCAGAGCCTCATTTGCTGAAGGCCAGGCTTTTGGAAGGTGACTGAATTATGAGGACTCATAGCTTACTCTTGTGGGACAAGGTAGTGTCCCAGTTAGCATCCTCTGGAAGAGGAGGTTATCATCTCTGCCCCACCCCAACTCTTTCCTTCACTCTCTGCCTCCTTCTGCTATTCCCCAGCAGCTCTGTTCTGCTGCACCCCTCCACTATGCAGTCTGTCTTGGAGCCAGCTGGTTATGGATTGAAAATTTTTGAAAATGTTAACCAAACCAAAGCTCTCCTCTTTAAACTGGGGAAGTCTCACATTGTCAGCAATGAGAAAGTGACTAAGACAGTTTCTAAACTAACAGTGCAAGACATGCATGCTTCCCTATGAATCTATACCTGTCATGCCAATTCTAATCAAGTAGCATTAGGAACATGAATATTCCTTGAGCATTCAAGGGACTCATAAACTGTGGCAGTGACCCTCTCAGCCACTCTTGGAAATGAAAATGCACAGCTTTTGTGGAACTGAATGTCTATACACTTACTATGGAGCTTGTGATCAAAGACTTTAATTATTTTCCCCACCAAATCCTAAATTTAGTAGTCAAAGTATTGGGTAGTAGTCAAACTTTTGTGCACAGCCCAGAGGTTCATTTTTGAATGAGAAGTCTTTTCATTTCACCTTCCAAAAAGATATTCATTCATTCATCCATCCATCCATCCATCCATCCATCCATCCATCCATCCATCCATTCATGTAAGTGTATCTGCCCAGACATATGCAAGTATTGCATCTTCAGTTTCTCTGTCTGTAATGGAGATTATTGCTTGGGTGTAAAGGCCATATTAAGCATGATCTTGGGCAATGTGTGTGTATTTCACTTCTAAGTTTAGCACCATCAAGGTATGGTAAGAATGAAACAGCACTAAAAAGAGACTTTTCATATCACATAGAATTTGGCTCAGGTCTTAAATCTTCTAAATCCTGGGTGAGCATTTTAAGGCAAGTGTGATGGATAATCTTGATTGTCAGGTGAACTGGGTTAAGACAGCCTCCCAGAGGAGTGGAAAGCACAATTTTAGAAATACTTGGGTCCTGAGAAGTGATCTTGGTGACTGCATCTGGTCTCGGCTCCTTCCTTTCTGGAGTCTGCCCTGGACTCTGTATTCATGCTGTTTTGCATTGAGCAGCTTTGTCCCACCATACACTTTTGCCATGATGTTTCTCTTTGGAACCAACTGACCATGGACATCGATCTCTAAAATAAGAGCCAAATGAACCATTTTCTCCTTTAAGTTGCTTAACAGGCGGTGAAATGGGGCCATTGATATGTTGCTTCCGTGGCTGAGGATTTGGTGGAGCAATGTTACCAAGAAGGCATGCTCTCCATCCTGTTCCTCACTCTCCTGTCAACTCCTCAACAAAGCTGTAGATTCATTCCAGCTGTCACCATCTGATGAAGGCCAGCAGTGATGGTCCCTGGTGTCAGCTTGGCTAAGCAGAAGCCATGCAGATGTCAGTCCATTATTCACCAGCACGGCAGCCTTCTTGACCCATCTCCAGTGAATATTCAGTGGATCATCAAGTTGTAGAGAACTTTGTGCACAGCTTTGTTTGTTTTTGTTTCTCCCCATGAATCCTCCTACTTTGGAAGTGGTCTTGGACAAATATAGCTCCAATAACTATGGGAATTATGACAGAGGATATCTCAGAATTTTGTGAGTTTTTCAAAAACAGGGTTCCAACAGCAAAAATTTTCATCATATCTTTCAGCTTATCACATGAGCGGATGCTTTGCTATGCATTAGAGTATTGTGGAAAGCCAAATATTTGGGAGGAATTCAGGTACCATCTAAGCATATGCATGTATGTGTGCATGTAAATATCATTACTATCATAATTATGATAAGTACTATGGGTGTGACAAAGAAGGTGTTCGCAAATTGACAGTGCAGGTCTGACCTCTCCATCAATTATTCTGAAGAGCCATGGAATACTCTAAGGAGTTGCCATTTAAACCCAAACTGGAAATAGAAGAAGGGATTATCAATACTGAAGAATGCACAGTGTGGTCTAGACCTGGGAACTGCTGTGAATAAAGGTATTAAAGCAGGGCAAGGATCTTCAATGAAATTGGAGGATGCTAGTGAGTTTGGACCATAATGAGCAGAAGGGAGAAAAAGGAGAGGGATTTGGAGAGGTGAGCAGAGGCCAGTTTATTTGGGGCCTTCAGGCTCATGATTAGGAGTTCAGATTTAAAAGCAACATGAGCTGGGGAGATAGCTCAGTAGAATACAGTTGGAGCAGGGCTCTTCCTTCCCCCAGGACTAAGTGCCTAAAAGCTTGCCAGTTGCTGTCCTTCTGGCACCTCTAGGCGCTCCTCTAAACATCTGACACACAAGCTCACGCTGCTCGGCGTGTGCATTTATTTCTCTGGAGCAAAGCTGCTCCCACACTTGCTCCACACAAGGAGAAGGCAATGTGTGGAGAGGCGCCCGTTCGATCTTCTCCTCAATACAGAAGAAGAGTGGGGAATCTGTGTTCTTTGCTCACCGAGTTCCATCCCCGGCGTATCATGCCGGGCCCCACCCCCGAGGCATGCTGAGACAGAAAATGAGACTGGGCATTGTGGCACACGCATGTAATCCCAGCGCTTGCGAGGCTGAAAACAGGAGAATCACTGAGTCCGATCTACGCAGCCAGACCAAGTAGACTGTAGACCCTGTACTAAATACATAAAAAAAAAAAAAAAGATTGTACTCCTTTGGTCCTTTGAAAATGGTGGTGGCCACATGACCCGATGGGCCAATGGAATAGGCGAGAAGGTCAGATTCCACATCAAGGTAGAAACTCTTCCTCTTCTACCAAGGAGAGGGTTAACTCAGAGAGCAGGATGCTAACATTCTCTCCAGGGATCCCATGTTTGTGATCCTGAGAACAAGAAGGACTCTGCATCTGAGGTAAACAGATCAAGACTGAAATGTGAGAGCCCTTTCAAAGTACCTCTGTGATCCTGGACCCATCACTGAACCTCTGCCGGCTTTGGGTCCTGTATCACAGGTAACTCTTCAGGCAACTGAAATAACCAGTGAAAAGCATCTGCACAGCCTGGCTCAATTATAGTTTCTTTCCTTTCTCCACTGTTACTTTCCTAACTGAAGCAAAGCACAAACCTGGGAAAAGTTGGTTTTCAAAGCCATGAACAGTGGTCTCGTCTTGCTTTGCTACCTTATCTCTCTTTCAGAATCCCCCTGGAGGGATGTTGTCAATGCACCTTCTTGTTCCTCTCTTCCTCTACCACTGTCTTCCCGCTCTTACACAGAGACTATTTCTTGGGGCCTCTTTGATATGTTGGTGATGTGTGATTTAAGACCAACCCAAGCGCACCAATTTCTGGGGTATGTTTCTGTTCTGTTTTTAAAGGAAATAAATGATGAATAATTCCAATATACACTAGCACACAGTATTACTCACCCTTCAGAGCAAGCCTTATAACATGCTCTCGGAATGTCACCTTGTCCTTCATCACCCTTTCCACAGTGTCATGCTGCTCAAGACCACCACCTTGGGCTCTGAGGAGAAGCTTAGCAGCGAGGTCATGTTTGCTTGTGCAAATGATGCTGGTTTATTTTGTTTTTTAATCACACAGTTGGAGGCATGGATCTACACTGACTGTGTATACCTGTGTGCAAAACTTTGAGTGAATAGGGAAATAAATGACATGAAATGAGTTTATTGTTCACACAAAAATGCTCTTAAAAGGGCAAATGGGAAACACACGCCTAGTACATTATTCATAGTGACCTAATGGCCTCAGCAGCAGCATCCTGGTGAATCAGAGGCCCGAGGACATGCACAGTCCCTGTGGGGCTGGCTCTAGCTATTCCATTTCTAGGGCTGAAGGGCCTGATAAAAGAGATGGGCTACTAGGATGACTTCAGATGTACATGACATTTTGATTTATTCTTTGAATTTTAGAAGTCTCTGGGTCATCGTTTTCTAATCTGTTGAGAGTTATCAGAGAATGAGAAATAGGCTTTTAGAAAATTGGAACCTGTGGGGAAAATGTTTTGTAAAAAATGAGCCCTAGGAACTATATTGAAATATTATTTAATAAGGATCAGCTCAAATGGTGGCTTGTTTCTATTATGTATTAAATTAGTATGTTTGTCTGAAACATCGCTAGGTATGGAAATTTGCAGACGATGCCTGTGCTATTGAAATCTGTTTCCATCATCAAAACAGGATTGTGAAGAACCCCTGTGGTAATAAAATATTAGAGATTATCTTCCTGTTGATAGCTTTAGAAGTGAAATTCTCCTCCATGCTTTGTCCCTGATCATGGAGCATGTTAACTCAAGTGACACAGATTCTAAAATGAAAAGTCCAGTGCTTTTCTATTTGTTTCTTTAATTTATTCATCCTCCATTCTTAATCCCAACCAAATCTTATTAGCCATGTATTTATTAAACATTTTAAATGAGTGCCTATTTCCCAACGTTCCAAGGACTTTTTAGGCACTGGAATACATTGGTGAATATGACAGACAAAAGTCTTGGCTCCCATAGGCTTACTCTCCTCAGGAAGAGGCAGAAAATGAAAATAAAAATGAACTATCGAAGAGTAAATTATGTAGGATGACAAGAAGGGTAAATATTACAGGAAAGTGAAAATCAGAACAAAAAGCAGAGATCAGAAGAAATTGAATTTTAAATATTACAATAACATTATTACTGAAAAGCTATTGTTTCAACAAAAGTGTAAGACAGTTGAGGGTAGGAGCCAGGTGATTCTCAATGAAGACGCCATTCCAAGCTGAAGGAACAGTTGCTGGGAAAGTCCCCAGGTAGGTGAGCATTGGTCAAATCTCAGGAACAACAAGAAGGTGCCAGTTCCTGGAAGAGTGGGAGGGTGGGCAGCAGTAGGAGACGAGTGAGGAAGAAGAGTGATCTAGATGTGTAGGGCAGAGCAGATCATGCTGTCAGTCCACAGCTCGTTCCTCCAGCAAACCCAAACTCTGATCTTCTGTGATGGCCCAAATCATGTTATTGTAGAACATTGATTCCATAGGTACATAGTCATTTTATAGATTCTATAAGTACACTTACAAGGTAGTGAAATATGGGTTTGTAGTCAAACAAATTTGAAAAACTTTTATTTCTTAGGCTATGGATTAAATCCTGAAATACAACTTTGGCCATATTGCTTAATTTTCAGTTACATTTTCATTACTGTGACTTTTTATTTTATTTTATTTTTTTGCAGTACTGGGGATTGAACTCAATGCCTTGCCAGGCAGGCTCTTATACTGCTGAGCTATATCTTCAGCCCTATTACGGTGACTTTTATAGCAGATTTCATTTTTTATATTTTATTTTTTGGTGGAAATGGGGATTGAACTCAGGCCCTTGTGCTTGCCAGGGAAGCACTTATTCTACTGAGCCATCTCCCCAGCCCAGATTTTATTTAATTCTTAAGAAAATCTTGATGTTTAATTGATAAAGATTTCTGTTTCTAGTTTTGTAATTAATTTCAAGCTTTATTTTAACATACTAGAAATTCAGCAAATAATTTAATAATTTTAATGAAATAATATATATCTATGTGATGAGTGTTATATTTTTAGTAGACTTTAAAGATACGTGTGTGAGACTTCCACATCATTTCCAGTCAATCTATTATTTTCCTTATTGACATAATTGGCAAATGAAGTAGAGAATTGTTAATTTATTCTGCTTTTTGTACATGAGAGATGTTCATTTTTGAGTTTGAAAAAATGCAGAACATCCAAATAAACAATAAAAGTGTTTGATGAAAATATGTTCCCATCCTTGTACTTATATGGAAATATTATTTCTTATTTATTAGAAATTCACGTGCAGCTATCCAGCCTGGTTTGTTGGTTCATTCATTTGTTAAACCTGGTGACTCTATTCATGGTACCTAAGTGGAGTTCATGAGGGGAGGCATTCCTGTTAATAGAACTATAATAGTAAAATATAAGGAAGAAATGATAACACAGGAATGCCCTGTTTCATGCATTTTAAAGAGTGTATCACCCTAGATAGAGATTGTAAGTGACTGCCAAAGTCATCAGAGTAAATCCATCCCTTCTACATCTGTGACTTCAAACACATGATGATTTCAGCTCACACTGGGAGCCTGAACTTTGCTAACTGGAGGAAAGAGGAGGCTGTGATAGATCTCATGCTTATTCTCTATGAGAAGTCCCGTGAAAGATGCTAGACTCAAGTGGGGGTCCCAATTCCACATTAGTGGTAGGATTAATAACAATAATATCCATAAAATGGAGACATCCAAGTTATTTGACCACCTTGACCTTGACATAGTGAAAGAAAGTAAAACAAATCCATAACAAATCTTCCCTGAGCGCAAAACCAAAATCCAGCTCTCACATAAAATTTTGGCTTCGTTCTATACTAAAAACGTGGTCAATACTACATGCTTTCTCCAACATCTATCATAAATCCTCTTTTGATGTAAACCAAATCCAAGCTAAATCTTGAGGTAATACCACAAAGAGTCAAGGAAAATGAGGAGCTCATATAAAACACATAAGCCAATAAACTACAGTAAGACAAATTTATCAGAAACAACAGCACAGAGTTCTTCAAGTTGTGAAATAAAATAATGATGTATATACTTAAATAAATGAAAACATTGAGAAAGAACATGGGACTGTTGTACTGGACCTCTTCTGTACAACAAAAGGGATTCTACAGTAATGAAATAGAATTTGAAACTGCCTCATTGCTATTTGTTTATCAATAAAATTATGGGAAAAAAAGACACAGCCCAATAGCAGGAAGCAAAAAAAATAATGAAATAGAACCTCCATAAATGACGATAAAAATAATTTTGAAATTTGATAAATTACACATCTGATTGAGTACAGTTATTGACACAATTAGTAATCTTGAAGATAATTTCACTGAGACCACCTATAATGTAGTCTGAGATGTAAAGTTGAAACATGAAAGAGAAGTGTTAAGCTATAAGAATAGTATAAAAAGATATACAATATTTTTAGTAAGAGTTACAGAAAGAGTTAATAAGTAGAATGCGAAGTGTTAATATTCAAAAAGACAAATATTTTTCGTAAGTGTCCAAAGAAAAAACTACATAGCTCAGTGGATGGTTCATGCTTGTAATCTCTGCACTCTGGGGAGGTGAGGCAGAAGAGTCACATATTTGACCCCAGCTGGACAATTTAGCAAGTTAGATGTACCCATTACAAAATTAAAAAGAAAAGGAAAGCTTGGGAGGTAACACATGGATAAGGCTATGGATTTGTTCTCTAGTACCACATTAAAAAAAGAAAGAAATCAAACCTCAGATTTAAGTAACTTAATAAAATCCGAGTAAATTTCATTAAATGAGGAATAGATAAATTTATTTAAGTAATAAATTAAATGAGGATATATTCTAAATACATCATGATGAATGCAAAGAATAGAAAAAGATGCTGCTAAATGCTGTATTAAGGTTTAAAACTCCGATATCTCCCAAAAGAGTGATGTTGCATTCAGAGCTGAGGCTTTTGGAAAGGGACTGGATCATGGGGACGCTATTCTTTCTTTCTTTCTTTCTTTCTTTCTTTCTTTCTTTCTTTCTTTCTTTCTTTCTTTCTTTCTTTTTTTTTTTTCAGAACCGGGGATTGAACTCAGGCCCTTGCACTTGCCAGGCAAGCACTTATTCTACTGAGCCATCTCCCTGGCCCTCTTTCTTTCTTTTTTAACTGATAGAGATATTTAACTTTAATTCAGAAAAACTACATTTTTGACCAATTGAAAATGTTGCATTTTTTCCTCATTAAAGGTTGAAAATCATCCTTCACCTCTATAACCTTCCTGTAGTTCAAATGAATGAATATTCCTTGAAAGTATTGGTTTCATTTACAACTAGTAGAAGATGTTTAGCATCTTACATGTATGAGCCTTCCTCTTCGTACTCAAGTTTTTGAAAAGACACTGAAAAGTGTCAAAGATCTCCAAGCAACAGAACAGATCAGCAATAATTACAAGACAATGACAGCAACAGTAGAGCGATGTGGCAGAATGTCACTAAAGTTCCCTCATTGCACATTGCCATTTGTTACTCTTGTGCACTGTGCCTATTTTTTCCTTTTTAAATTTTTTTTTATTCAGAAACAAATACCTATGAGACAGTTTCAAAACTGATTAATAGGACAGTTTCAATAATTAATACAATGAACATTGTTATCTCCTTAGTGGTTATCCATAGTACAAGATGCAGACAGGATATCCTGTCCAAACACTATTAGTACAAATCTTTCTTCTCATTGAATTAAGTGAAAGTAGCTGTATATCTATCCTGACTATTCTGCATACACAGATACAAAATGGTCTGTCCTTTGTGTCTCCTTTTTTTGTTTAGTCCTGTTACAGATGGGTATTCCATTGGCATCTAAATACTATAGGTAGGGGCCGAGGAGATGGCTCGGTGGAATAAGTGCTTTCCTGGCAAGTACAAGGGCCTGAGTTCAATCCCTGGTTCCATAAATAAATAAATAAATAAATAAATAAATAAATAAATACTATAGGTGCATGAATTCAGCAGAACAATCCAACACAGTCCAGCAGTCCACAATAGTACTGAGTTGTCCACAGAAGTTGTTGACTTGAGCCTTTCACAGCTCAGCATATTAATATGGCTTTACTTTATATACCTCATTTTATACTTTTCTACTGGATGGTTAAGACCAAGATGAAGCAAGACCTATATAACAAGAAATGTAACTTTTGTATCTGATAAGGTAAGCCAAGTACCCTCAGGATTTAACCTGTAACCCTGTATCGCAGTTTGCAGATTCTTTGTCAGTGTCAGCCCTGTGGATGAGTCATAGCCATTGCTTGACCAATTTGCTCTCTGTGAAAGCCTGAGAGAATGTTTTCTCTACATGTGACTCTCCTTAGATATGCCCTACTTCATCAATCACGTTGCTCTGTGGCCCCATAATCTCCTTGATCAGAAAATTTGGGACAGAACTGAGTTACATGATGTTACAGTATAGGTTCTCTTATGTCCTGAGTCTTCACTGACCTTGAAAGGTTAGGGTTAAAATGTTGGCTGTCCTGGCAGCCCTTCTATTTATCTAATTTTTGACCTGCAAACTTAAGTTGTTAACCCTCCAGAAGAGAAGCTTATTATTACCCTACAACATATGCAGTTGGGTTTAACTTCACTATCCGTCTGAATATGAAACATCTTAGGTATAACATGGAACAGGTATTTTCCATCAAGTATTGATATGTTAAACTTTAAGTCCCTACAGAATATGGAGAAAAAAATTAAAAAAATGAAAAATAGTTAAAGAATATGAGTAAACAATTACATAGTTTTACACAGAAATTTAGAAATCTAACCATATACAGCATTGTAGCAGGACAGTCCTGTGACTTTTTTTCTTGTGTATTCTTGTCACACCATGCCAATTATTAACATACTATTTCTCAAGTAAAAGTTTTTTTTAAATGGGCAATAAATGGGGGCACTATTCTTACCAGTGGATTAATCAGCGGAATGTTCTGTTTACAGAGGTCCATGGGGGGAGAGATGGGCCTCCTGGAAAGCTGTGTCTCAGTTACTTTCATTATTGTTGAGACAAAAATACTTGACACTCATGAGTAAAAGGAAGAAAGGTCTGTTTTGGCTATGTCTTCTAGAGGTTTCAATCTGCAGCCTTCTGCCTTCAAGGCATGGTGGATGTCCACCTCCCTCCCTCCCTCCCTCCCTCCCTCCCTCTTCCTTCCTTCCTTCCTTCCTTCCTTCCTTCCTTCCTTCCTTCCTTCCTTCCTTCCTTCC